>NC_063215.1:103674589-104319782 GCF_020740725.1 Corvus hawaiiensis
TTGCTAACTGATCAGATTTGAACCCGAGATTCCACCAGACTGAGGTCAGTACATTTCCATGCAGAAAAGTCACACTAAATTATAATAGTTGAGTTTTTGAAAAACAAGAATTAGGAAATTCCAACATAAGTGCTGTACTGCAAGAAGTTCAAATGAATCTGTTCCTATTCATCCACTTCCTCGGCTGGTGGTACCATTTTAACTCTAACATATATTCATGGCTCTGAGGGCACTCAAAGACCTTAACTGCACTGACTGGCCTCACCAGGGCTCTGTTTAGGTCTTGTGGGACTATGTGCCATCCCTGAGGGCACTGCCTGTGCTGGCACTGCCTCCAGCTGCTGGTTTGCCTGCCCTCTGGGAACATGAGGCCATTGCTGTGCCCTGGCAAATACTCTGGAGGCTGTTTCCCACCATGTGGCTTTCAAGGGCTAAGAGTGGTTAATTAGTTCAGTCTAATGAGTCTTTCCAAACTAGATTGATTGGTCTAGAGTTTAACAGGGCACCTGTGAAAATCCATTTGTTTTTTGCTGTTTAGAGGCTCATGAAGGGGTGATCATTTCATCTAGCCTCCCACATTCCAGGCTGAGGCTGCGCTATGAGCTAAGTCCCTATTGCCTAAGTCTCTCTGAAATGAACAGGAGTGAGGCACCTACATGATGCCTTTTAGAAATCTGTCTAAACATTGCAATAATAATAAATGGCTGTCACATTAGCAGATGCCTAGAAGCTTGATTAATAATGATGCAACAACAGTATGATGCAATATTCTTCCGTGCATTATTGGGAAGTTACTGGGGTGGTTTTTTGCTTTGTTCCTGCTTTCTACCCCCTCAAAATGCATGGAGTGTCCACCTCTTCCCCTAAAGAGCTCCTCTTCAAGGACCTAGCCTGACCTGCCCTCCATCCTGTGCTCTGCTGAGTGTACAGATCCCATACCAAGCAGACACTGCTGCAGCTCAGCTCCCTGCACTGTTGATGCCCTGTTGCCTGCCTGTGTTACACCTGTTGATGCATAATCATGTGTGAAGGCAAATACCCCCCTCACGTCACGTCCTGCAAACCTAGGAAGGGAACTTGCTCACCTCTGCCAAATGGGAGCAATCTGCATGTGGAGTCCCAGTGAAATAGGAAAACTGAATCAGGCATATTGTGGGTTGCTTACATGAGTGCTACAGTTTTGTGAGCCCATCTGAGTTTAAACCTGTAGTAATTCTTCTTCTTCTTGTTCTCACCTATTTCACTGGCTTATGAGTGACTCAGGCTGCCTTTACTAAGTCCCTTGCTAGTGTAACTCAGAGCCTGCTCTGCGCAAGGCCAGTCACATGTACTGAGTAATTACATTACTCACCATATAAGCAACTGGCCACATGAAAACCCTCAAGCACCCTTCCTTTGGGCTTTCTTCCAAAATGGAGCCAGGAAAGCAAACAAATGGAAGACTCTTTGCCTTGTGCTCCTGGCTTACCCTGCCATCCCCCCTCTGGCAGGACAAGGGACTTCAGATCACTTGCTTGTACTCCCTTGTGCTCCTAATTTTTATCTCTGCAGCAAGAGCTGCATTGCTTATACATCTTAGCAAAGTACTTGAAAATCGTTGCGTGCGTCATACTGTGTGTTCCGATGTAAGACCTGCAGAGAGCTTCCTCCTTTTTGTTACTATTGTACCTGGGAATGAAAGTAATCCTTTCTCACTTCTGTGGAGGTCTCAGGAAGAAACTATGAATCATCTCTCCTAGGCTTCCCCAGAGGCAAACATGTTACTGTTTACTCAGCTGTACAGCTGGGCTCTGAGAGACAGCCCCCTCGCAGACCTCTGAAGCACTTGCTGAAGGGGAGCTGGGCGTTTTCTGTTTCCTCAGGTGTGAGCTCCTCTCACAGGCTTCACTTGCTGAAACACACTGTCCCCGCAGGGAGTGGTGCCACCCACGTGTCATGGCCCGACAGAAACCAGATGTGAAGCCTCCCTTGTCAACGTTTCTCCATCCTGGAGAATGGTGTTAAACATGGACACACATCTGCTGATGTCTCCTCCTGGTCTCACATGCATTGTGCCTTCACTGTTGGACTGTTTCACTACCACCAAGGATTATTAGGGTGTCAAAAGCATCACAAAACTTGTGTCCACCCAACCATTTCAGTGGAAGGGATGAAGTTGTTTATTGGGTGGATTTCCATGTCTTGTTCCCTTCCCTTGCATCTCCTGTCTCCTCTTTTTATGTGGACCACCTGTTTCTTCCCTCAGGCTCTTCTTGCCTTTTTCACTCTGCTCCCTCTGAATTTAGCATCTTTAATAAATATCTTTGGGTAGATATCTGTGAACAAAAGAGAGTAGTAAGCCTAGAGTGGGGCTGGCTGTTTTCCTGTTTCCACAGGCTCACCTGTGACACCCAGAAGTGTGTCTCCTAAGCAGGAGGTGGTACTGTTAAAAGACTGAAAGCAATACTGAATCAGCTTCAAGACCTTTGAGGAAATGCTGTGTTGACTGTAGCTGGGAAACTCCACCCAGAGCTCCAGGAACAGCGAATGGAAAAGACTGACAATGCTACCAAGATTTCTTCTCACTCCCCTGTCTGTGAAGAGACAATTGTAATGAACCAGTTTCATCTCTTGGTAAGTGCAACCAAAAAAGAAACAGTTATGGGAATTCATCTGGGCCTCAGGTGTGTGTACATTTATACATTCCCAAGATAGTAGATTCTTCTGCTTATATAAAAAACCCCCAGAAATCCAGTGCAGACATTAAAGTGTCCTGTTCTGTACAGGCTCTGAATGTCTCTGCATGGGGCCCTTTCTAGCCCAATCTGTCTTTGTTCTCACCCAGTGCTCACAAACAATAGGGACAGCCCAGACTGTCTGATGAAGTCCACGTGCGCTGGAGTAGCTGCCCTCCCCCAAAATGTTTATCTCCTGGTAGACAGCTGTTGTGATGTTTTCTGTGCCAGGGGAATAGTTCCAGCTTTACCTCCTCAGCTGAGGACAAAATCACCTCCTATAAGATACAGGGGAGTTGGCAGCTGGCTCATTGCATCAGCTGGGTCAGTGAGGCACCACCCCATGGCATCTTCCCTCCACTCAGACACAGGAGCATCAAACCAAGCCTTTGTGTGGAGGAAGTGGCATAATCAGATGGCTGTCATTCATGAGTTAGACACCTGACAAAATCTCCCCCAAAGGAAAGTGATAACATATCAGATCTTGCAAAGCATGCCACTGGACAGAATTTGTAGACTAAAACCTGAAAGTCCTCCTTATTTCAGTAACTGTCCTCCACCATGGAGGACCAAAAAGATAAGGCTTAGCAATGAAAAAACCCTGCAAGATCCCTGCTCCACTTTGATATGTTTATATCACCACCCATCCTACTTAGCAACGTGTTTTCTTTGCTAGGGCATGGCAGTGAGGCTCGCTGCAACAATGCCTGGCTCCAGGGGACTGTGTGTCTGTCTGCTGGCCTCCCTGAACTGCCGTGTGCACAGCGATGACTCCTCGTGTCTGCAGGAGAGCGCTCTGCACTCCCTGGCATCAGGCCTGCTTATTGGCTCCATTCCTGATGTCTTAATAATGGCACGGAAATTCAAAGTCCCTCTTTGGGTATTAAGTACTTTCTCTGATATGGCTCCTGGGTCTTTTGGGGTGTTACACTTAAACACCTTTTAAAATCTGGCCAACAGCTACTAGGTATGGTGACAGAGTAATGAGACCAGCTCTGTCATTATGGAGAGGGTATGGAGGGACTGCTTCACCACTGACCTTCATCTTTTGATGTTGAGATTAACTGTACAAATAATTTCCCCTGGCAAAAATACAGCCATCTGAAAAAGTATCTGTAAGCAGCACTTGTGCCTGTGTCAGCTTTCAGGTAAGCCAAAAGCAGTGTCTGCTTGTGATATCAAATGAAAGACAATTACATTTCTGTGTGTGTCAGTAGGCTTACCTTATGAGAATAAAGCTGCAGGCTGTACCATCTCCTCTGAAAAACACAGGCTATTGGTAGCCACTGCCAAATAACAAGAGCAGCTCGTGGGATGAACCCAGCCTTTGATGCGAGGCAAAGCTGAGAAGGCATAGAGGGGGCAGCAAGGAGTCACGCTGTCTCCCAGAGAGATCACAGCCTGCAAGCCTGGCTCTGTATTTCAGCTGCCTCCTCTCTGCTGCCAGAAATCCTGGGCATGGAAGAAACAGCAATGGAAAATCCCACTGCATCACTGTCCCACCTCAGGCATGCCTGGTTTGGTAGGCTTAACTTTGCCTCACAGGAATCCACAAGTGTACCAAAAAATTATTAGTGGTTCTGGAGACAGAGCAGGAGCAAAAACCACCAAGCTGTAACATTTTCTTTTTAAAGAGAGAAGACGTGCACAACCAGCCCCCAAGCCCTGACACTCATTCAGTGGGGTGTACCCAGGTCCTGCTGAATTCCACTGAAGTTGTGTCACAGGTTTTAATTAGATCAATATGTTGGTGTTTGAGTTTCACTACACAGTTCTGTCTGAGATTGTGTTTAATTCCTCAGTTACCCAATTTTCTCTGAAATGCTTCCTATACAGTCGCTCACAGCACTGAAAAATGGCTTTAGATGGGGCAAATATTAAAGGTGGGTCTTACTAAGGCTGTTGGGTGTGGGTATCTCACCTTTCTCTGGTTCATTCAGTTCCACATCTAACACAGACTTTTTTGCTCAGTAGTGCTGCAGAGAGGACTATCTCCTCCAGAGTAATATGAGATATTGTGATATGAATCAGCTGTGGAAAAGGCCCAGGGTCTTCCCAAAACCTGGCATAAGGAGTAAAGGAACAAACTGCTGACTGCACTGCATTTCCCTGTGTCAGAGGAGAATTAATTAGGGTTTTCAGGCTGCTTCGAAAATTAAAAGTGCCATGTGGTACAATACTGCTGATCCTGTTTTTCACCCTGTAGCTGATACGTAGCATGTCCCTTACAAGCTAATTGGAAATTGCTTTTGGTATTTTTAGTGGTTTTCAGCAGAGCTGCTACAGCCTGCTGCTTTGTTCTATTAAACGTGCCCTACCTCACCCTCCCCTACCCCCCTTCCTCTAAGCTCCTCTGCAAGGGAAATAAAAACATCAGTCCCTGGCACCATCTGTCAAGCACAGGCTAATCCATTCTCTGCTTGTCTCATGGTCAATTTGGTTTCTCTCTGATTGGTACAGCTACCCTTCTTATTGCTGAGAATTTAATTCTATTCATAGGTGTGGGCTTTGCTTTGTTTTCATGGTAGTATTATTGTGATGTTTGCAATATTCAGACATACAACCTCTCCATATTCCTGGACTGGAGAAGAGTACTTAAGCAACCTCCCAGTAAGGCAGGGAGCATCACTCTCCCCCTTTTATGGAGGGAGAATGAGGCAGGAAGAACCAGCTTGCCCAGGGATATGCAGATGCCTCAGCAGCAGAGCAGAGCAGTGAGCTCACAGGGACCCAGATAAGACCCAGTCACCAGTGCTGACTAAAGCACCGCTGCTTTGACTCTCTTTCTGCTCTGTTTTGCCTTTGTTTATGGTGATCTCCACGGGAGCTGTGCAGAGATGAGTAAGACATAGACCTTTGTATAGCTCGTGTGACGAGACAGAGCAGATCCACCAGGGACACAGCTCATGGTTACCCAGTGAGGATCAGCAGCAGATCAGGTCAGCCTGTTAACAAACAGGGCACGTTAGACCAGCTATTTCCTCCATTTGTTGGTGGTAAATGGGACCCCAGGCACAGTTTTATGGCTTCCTTCTAATATTCTCAGTACTTCTGCTGTCCCTGTGCCATTAACTAAGTGGTGATTGCTGGCTGATGGACTGCTCTAACACCTTTCACTCCCTTTGCATGATCTAAAGAGAGGCTGATGAGAGGACAGTGAGAAATGTCAATGCTCAGCTCTACTCAGGATCAGGCCAGAGCTGACCATATTGAACAGATCTGATTTTCTGGAGGTCTGTCCAAAGCAAACAGCAGTTCTTAGCACATTGATGTTGACTTGTCACCGACTGTCTATCCTCACACAGGCTGTTGTGTATCCTTCTACCTCATCATTACTTTTCATAAAAGAATCCATGCACAAGACACAGGCTGAAGAACAGCTGGGTGTGTAAGCATGTCCTGCATGCTGTACATTCATGGACATGCCCCTTTGCCTCTGTGTGAAATGACAGAAGAGTCCTGCTGACTCATTCCTTCCTGCCATTACTGCAGCTTGTCCAGCGATACCACAGGGATAGACCCAGGAATGAAAATTCTTTCTCAAGAACAGAAATCCTTAAAATGGCATGGCTTGCCCCATAGAAGGAATAAACATCTTTTTGCATCTCTTTTTCATAACCAACAACTCAAAAGGATTTTTTTTCATTGTATTTTGTCCAAGAGCACTACTTGCCAAGGAGGCAATCTGTGAGCACTTAAAACTGGTAGGGAACTGATAGTTCTTGCAAACAATGGCCAAGAAGGGCCACACTTTGCCTCATTCTCCTCTGATCTTTCATCTCCACAGTGGGCAGTGCTTAAGATATCCCACAAAGATATCAATAGGAATGGCCTGAGAGTCTGCAAGCAGCATGACTCGCAGTTTCACTGAGGTGGGTATGTGGTTGACAACCATCTCTGTGCCTTTCTACGCCTCCAAGCCTCACAGAGTCCCATAGTATGGTGTAGCTCACAGCCAGGGTAGGCCAAATCCCTGGGAATGCAGGTGCCTGGAGGCAGAGTTCTCCTTCCTCCCAGCCAGGTCTATGGCAATGCGCTGTAGGAGTGCAGGGAGGTGTTATGTGGCTCTGGCATTTGACTTCCCCAATAGTGGGCATCTCTGCCAGGGCTGTGAGGGGGCCAAGGGGGTCTGGGAGGCTGGTAGAGGCAGATGGGGGAGTGGAGGGCAGCAGGCTCAGGGCAGTGGCTGACAGGTGCCTCGGAAATGGGACTTGGCAGATGGGGAAGGGCTGAGTGCTGCCATAAGGCTCCAGCTTTGGCTCTGACACCAGCTCCAGGCCCGGCTCCATCTCCAACTCTGGCTCCGACCCCGGCCCCCCAGCACCTGGGCTGCAGCACTGAGCGCTGCCCTGACCCCCATCCCCAGCACTGGTGGGAGTACTGTGCTCAGTTCTGAGCCTCTCATTTTAAAAAGGACATTGAGGTGCTGCAGTGTGTCCAACAAAGGGCAAGAAGGCTCGTGAAGGGTCTAGAAAACACACCTTGTGGGGAACGGCTGAAGGAGCTGGGGTTGCTCAGCCTGGAGGAGAGCCCATTGCTCTCCACGATTACCTGAGAGGAGGCCGTAGGGAGGTGAGGGCCGGTCTCGTCTGACGTGTCTGCAGTGACAGAACCAGAGGAAATGGCCTTAAACTGAGATAGGGGAGATTCAGATTAGACAAAAAAATTTTCGTTGTTAGGCTGGTGAGGCATTAGAATAGGTTGTCCAGGGAGGTCACCACCCCTTAAGACGTTCAAGGGGCTTCTGGACCTGGCGCTGGGAGGTGTGGTTTAGTGATTTAGGGGTTACCGTGGTAGTACTGAGTGGACGATCGGACTGGATGATCTTAAAGGTCTCTCCCAGCCTTGATGATTCGATGATTCTGTGACTCTGCGATTCTATAACTCTATAATTCTGCGATTCTGCCACTCTGTGACCCGGCGTGCCCTGCCGGGCGCGGCCGTGAGGCGACCCGGGGCGGGGCGGAGCCTCCGCACCCGAGAGGGGGCGGGGCCGCGGCGAGGCGGGGCCTCGCTGCGCTGATTGACACGCGGGGGCGGGGCCACGGTGGGGCGGAGCCGCGCGGCCGATCCGGAGCGCCGGGGCCGTGGAGGGCGGGGGAGACACCGGGCACGGAGCCGCCGCCGCAGCTCCCCGGCGCCAGGTAACCGGGCGGGGGCCGCACCCGCCCCGCGCTACCCGGGGAGGCCGGGGCGGCTGGGGAGGGAGGCGGCGACCGCCGCTCCGCGCCGCGGCGCTATGTCTGTCGGGCCGCGGCGGAGCCCCGGGCGAGCCGCTCCGGTCCGGTCCGGCGGCGGGCGCGGAGAGGGACAGCGGCCGGCCCTGCCTGACCCGGTGCGTTACCCGGCGCCGCCACAAAGCACCGGCCTTCCCCCACCGCGTCCCCTTGTTCGTCAGCGTCTCCCAGCGCCGCCCAGCCTTCCCGGCGGGGGCCGGCACCGAGCACCCCCTCCCCGTCGCCGCCAACACAACTTCCTCCCCCGGCCTCGCACTGGGCAACTTTTCGGGCCGGTTCTCGTGCGGAGCCCCGGGCGGGTGGGCGCGGGGCCGTGCCCAGGCCCGGTGCAGGAGCGGGGGCGGCGGGGCGGCTCGGGGATAGGGGGCGGCGGTGGGCCCCGGGCACGGCCCTTCGGTGCGGCGGAGGCGGCGGCGGTGCCTCCCCGTCAGCTGTTTCCTGCTGTTTGTTGTCAGGGCTCCTGCGCTCCCGGCAGCGCCCGGCGGCGGTGGCGGGGGGGGGAGACGGGCCGGGCCGGCCCCGGTTGGCTGCGCGCGCCCCCGTGACGGCGCGCGGGCCGGGCCGGGCTGGGGACCGCCCCCGCGCGCGAGCGGCTTTGTGTGTGCGCGGCACCGGGAGCGGCACCGGCGCCCCCCGCAGCGCCGCCCCCGGGCTCGGCCGCGGGGCTTGAACCGCCCTGCCCGGTCGCACGGGGGGTGGCGGCGGCGCCTGACGCATCGCCCGTCTCCCCGTGCGAGGTGCTGCTTGCTGAGCGCTGGCCGGCAGAGCGGCCCCGTGTCCCCGGCAGACAGGTGCCTCCCGCGGGGAGCTGTCACAGATCCAGCCGCAGTGGTTGTTTGCTTTGTGGAGGTGCTCGCGGCTCGCTCAGCAGCGAGACACATTCGCCCGCTAGTGCTTAGGTTGGGGTTTTCCCCCTGGAAGTATGGATTCCCTGGGAGCTGAAATATTCTGCCGGCTCTTTTCCGCTCTGGGAAAGGTTCTGAGTCAAAGCAAAAGGGAATGCGAAGACTGTTGTCTGTTTGCTTCATTTGTTACTCTGTGCGCAGCCTTCAGTTGTACTGGGCAAGCAGATCTAGATTAAATTAATCCAGCGTGTTTATTTAAGAATGAAGGCCGTGTTTTGGACTGACATCGCCGTAGAATTTAATAAATTATTTGTCTTTGGTTTCTCTAAACAATAAACACAGGTTTAGGGTTAGACAGAGGGAATAACAAAGCAAGTACACACGGTCTAATGAGAGAGAAACAGGGCAGGGCTCTTTCCAAAGTGCTATCGCAGAACAACTCTTGATGTCAGCAACTAATGGCTCTAGATTAACCATTAGCTTGACTAATGTTTATGACTGATGGCCGAAAGGGAGGGAACTTGCTCCCCAGTTGTAAACATTCCCTCACGTGACTATATGTGACTGCTATATATAACCCTATATGTATATTTTTATATAGAGCCTCATTCTGGATGGCTGAATTCAAGTTGCGTGTGCGACAAACAAAACTGTCAGTTTTAAGTGCTGCTCTCTTTTTCTAAAGTAGTCTTTAGAAATACTATTTGGAGGCTTCTGTCATCTGCTACTTTCACTTCCGTAGTTACAGAACTACTTAGAGATGCAGAGTTTATTGTTTGTATATAGATTTTAACAATGACAAGTGAGTTTCACGTGTGGTTGCCAAGTGTGTGAGGACAAATGAAATTGCATCTCAAAGCCCAGCAGAGAAGATGACAAAAACAGGCTGGATTTGTTACTTGTCACAGACTGAGAGCTGGTATTTATATATCTGTATTTAACATGGTAATCATCACAAGCTTGAAGGGATGTTGTCCAGGTCAGGTCATTGGTTCACGTTTGTTTACTAACATTTGACCTATGTTGAAATCTTGACTTGCTCAGTTCTCGCTGAAATACGTAATTCCCTTAAACAAGATTTAACTTAAAAAGTACTTGTTAAATGTCCAGATGAAATGCCTGTACACTGTGGATGTTTGTTAGCAAGGTGATCTCTAATTTTGGAGCCTTTACCTACATTTAGGACCTTTCTAGTTAATATAAAAAATGCTTGGTGATGTGCCCTTAGTGTATTAGCACCCCTTCTGCCAGCTGGATGTAGCTGGTTTGGAGGTTTGGATGATAGTTGTCTTGACACCATTTCTTAATAGGTTGTTTACTGGATTTTATTTTTAATGACTAATGAAATCAGTGATGTTTTTGGATGAAGTTTTGCATCATTTCTGCACTAAAATTAATGAAAACAAAAAATGTGTAGTTTATCTTTCAGAAACTTGCAGAATGGATTCATAGACAAAAGTCGTCTCAACTACTTCAGTACTATAAGAATAAATTTATTACAAAACAAGAAACTACAGCTTTCTTAAAAACAGTGGAGGAATTAGGAAGGGGACAGGAGGAAAAGGAAGGGAAAAAGAAGCAGGGAGACAGGTGTAGTTGCTGGTTTTGGACTCTGTGTAGTGGTGGGAAAGAAAATTAATCTGAGTCTGATACCATTTGTAAACTAATACTTTTATATGTTATCTAGCAAGAGTATTGTGAGGGTTTAAGTTACTCTGTGGGAGATGCTGAGATAGGGGTGCTGTATCAGAAACAAGCACCCATCTGTGTGGCTCTGCTCTCTGTAAACGTGAAACAAAGTACCCTGGATTAGTGTTTGAGGGCACCAGTATGATGGTAACAAATTTAAATGCCACTGTCCCAGTGCACGCCTTACCTAGGAAAACGGCCAGTTTGCAATAGGAAATGATACTACTGCAACCTGCAATACAGAATTATACTACTGCAATTTGCACAAGGGAGTTTGCATCCTGCAAAGCAACCTCTTGTAGTCAGGTGCTGTGCCCTGCATCTGGGCACAGCTTTCGTTGCTTTGCCAAAGCCTCTTCTGTCTGGACTGTATTAAGTTCCTTTTTCTATTTGGTACAGTAGCTGGATGGTTCTAAAGAGCACAGTATGCTGTTCCATTTCAGTTTCTTTCCACTTTTGGCTACATGTGGTGGTTTCAATTCTGCATGTAGGCAGAAGCCAGGCCCTGTTTACTTGGACACTCGCAGAAGTTGGTGGCAGACATTGAATCTCAGACCTCATAAGAGACTGACCACGTGTGTATTTTTGGATGCACCCCTGCTAATGAACAGCAGAACCCTGGGAAGGTAAGGAGCAAGTTTTATTTTTTGCTTAATGATTCTTTAACCCATGGTCTTGTGCAGCTGTGCTAAGGATTCTTTTTCCTCTTTTGTCCATCTCTGAGATGAGAAGAGGAAGCTGAAACCCAGTTCCTGAGATGCAGTGATGAAGTTTCAGCCTGATACGAGGGTAAGTACATCTTGAGAAAGTTTTAGTGTGCTGAGGGGAATGCATGACCCTTTTTGAAAGGATAGAGAGTGCTTACTTGCTCACAAAGGAAAATGTTTTTAGTTGGTAAAATGGTGAAAGAGAGGCTGTCACAGTTTTTTGTCCTTTAACTAGCAGCTGTTCTTTGTTGTAGATGTGAACGCAGTAGATGGTGCTGAAGCAACACTGAGGCTCCTCCTGTGAAATATCCACAGTCCAGTGTGTATAGAGAAAGTGCTTGCTGGCCCTCCCCAGTGTTGATGGTCCTGTGTCTTCAAGAGATGCATTCCAGGACAAGAAGACACTGACTGTTAGTTCTAAAAATGTTAATAAATAATTCTTTGTGTTACTTTTTCATTCTTTCTTGCTTGTGAAGGTAGGGAGATGAGGTGGTACAAATACCAGCCAAGTGGTGCTTCAGGTGTGTACAGACAGTGGTCAAATTTAAGCTATTTAATATTAATTAGCCCTTTGATATGGTTGTTGTTCAGTGTTGCTGAAATCAGTGCTGAAAGTGTTTGGGAAGCTTGGGAGCTACTGCTCTGGGAATACACATTACAGCACTCAGCTACAGTGTCTGTGTCTCCTGTCTGTCCATGTACTCCCTGGGAGAAGCATGCAGGCAGGAAGTCTTTCACAGTATGATTGAGAAGTGGTATCAAGGTTTGTGCTGTCAGAATACTGTACTGTCAAAACCATGCACTGTTAGCAGGCCTGACTTGCTAGGCGATATGAGCTATCATTGATTCCTCTCCTAAAGGTCCTCTCAGGAAGGCGATCTGGGTGCTGAATAATGGCAGTGTCATTAGCTCTCAGTTCATGAAAGTACCCCTCTCTTGGAACTGGGAAGATTTGACAAGCAGTAAATACTTTATATCCATTAGTGAAAGTAAATAAATCTGCCTTTCTTACAATTCATTTAATATTATGACTCGTGTTTGGTAATTCGCATCAAGGCAAGGGCACTAGAACTTCATCACTGATACATACCCAGTGAAGAATGCTCAGCTGATTTTAAAAGTGAAATCATGAGCAAAAAAAAATCCGTTTTCCTCAGCATTTGGTTTTGTGAATAACCAACATCCCTGTCCACTACCTCTGAAAACTCTGCTGGTAACGTGATGGAATTGGTGTGATACAGTAGTGTCACTTTCAGGGACTGTAAGTAGCACTAGGAAACCTGACTGGTTCTCCGGACCAGTGGAAGTTATTTTCTGTGGTTTTAAATGTAAATGGTGGATGAATGGCCAAGTGCACTTACTGCATTTTCCACCCCCTGTTTGGAGAATCTTAAGCTTTAGAAATGCTTTTATGTTTCACAATTCTTTGGCTTCTCCTCATTTAAGAGAGCCCTCCCACTGCCTATCAAAGCTGCCTGTAAGTGGCTTTTTCAGATCATTTATGCATGTGTGAACATAAATAGACGCCTGCACCTTTTCGATTGGTAGTGAAACTATAGGAGAAAAATCTACACGGTTAACTTGGGTGACTTTGTCAGGGCAGGAGCCTGAGGACAATGGAAAATTGCTTTCCCTTGTTCTGTTGTGCTTTGGTTTTTTCCTGTGTGGAGTAAGTATACCCTACAGGATTCAGGATCTTTACATAAGGAGAGAGGAGTCTTTATCCACAGCAAGTACCTTCTGATTTGGTCTTATAAGTGAATGCTATGTTTTTAGCTTGGGGCAAAAAAAAGGGAGGGGAGAGTGTGAAAAGATTCCAAGTTGAAATTAGCTTCTCTATTTTACAGGAGAGGAAAAAGCAAAATTTCCATTTAGGTTTTTAGAAAATCCATGATAAAGTGGTATTTTAAGTCTGCATTACTAGAAGTCATTTTGTAATTTTTTTCCTACTTTTTACTGCTGTGAGCAGTAACATAAAGAGTGATGTAAGGTGACTAGTTTCATAATGCTTCAGCTGGACCCTTACAAATTCATTGAATTCAACAATCAGAACTGAGGACAGAGGTAGCTGCAGCCTGCTGTGTATTCTCACTGGTAGTTAAGTGTAGAGGTTGCTTTTTCAAAGTTAGACACTCTAGTAAGGTTACAGTGTTTTAGCAGTTTCTTAAGAAAACACACGCAAAATCTACATTGTTTTGACTGTTACAGTGCTGACTGTAGAATTTAATTTTTTAAATTTTTAAATGTGTATCATTTCAAGAATATACATTTCCTTAGGCACTGTATTCTGAAAAAATGTGTTCTAGCACCAGTTGGTTTGTTAGATTCTGCTGCAACTTTAGGTTACTTTTAGCTCTTTAAGGTAGAATAAATAATTCAGGATTTTAGGCCTTGTATTACTAGGCAGATTTTTCAGCTTTACATCTTTGAATATTTATGCATTTATTTTAATGTTTGGGACTCAAGACTTCAATCCATGCCATAATGCCATATCCAGAAGTAATAAATTTGTATTTTGCTGTGACTTTTAACTTGCTTGCAAGAATTGCACTCATGCTCCCTCCCTTCTGAAGTATTTAATTTTTATTTTAAGTGTCTCTGGGTTACTGCTTTTCTGAGGGCACTGACATGAACTGTGATTTTAGGCAGGTGATGCACTTGCATTTGAAGGGTTTAGGTGCATTTTTCAAAATGTCATGCAGGGTCAGTCTGTGTCTAGGATCTGTTCTGGCCACCGAGCTCTGTGTTTGTGTTGCTCTCTGTGAGATAGGGACGGGTTTGGATTTATTTTATTTTACCTTCTAAAAGTAGTGACAGGATGAGCATTGTGTTTACTCTGAAAGAAGTACCCCTTTGGATGCTGATTCCACATTTACTGTAACTTACGATCAGTTGATTGTTTTGAATCCACAATACAATCAGCACAAATATAACATTATCCAAAATTAGTAAGGATGGCACATGGAGCTAGGCCAAGTGCCTTATGGGCATATCTGTTACAATTGCCTTAATTGCTTGTATTTGTGGTTTCTGGCTGGAGACTTTGACTGATACTTGTTTATTCACACTTATTGTCTGTTGATTTTCCTTCATTCTGCCACTATTCCCATTTTAATTTTTTTTTTTTTGCCTTTGCTTGCTAGGAAAGATAAAGGCATATTGGAAAGGTATAAAGCTTAGAGAAATCTAATGAAAATGCTTTCTCTATTTTGAGTGGAATCCCACCTCTAACACTCAGACCTGATTTATTTGTCCTTTGAAAAAGAGAAATGGCTATTACATCACCTTTAAAAGGAAGATTCATTGCTTTTAATTTTTATGTATCCTTCAGATGGGATACAGAAGATTAATAGTGATTTGAAAAATCTGAAGGTAAGGAACCTGATGTAAAATCACTCTGTTCAATATTAGGAAACCTTTTTGTTACCACATATTGTAAGAAAACAAAGTGTGAAATAAAGCAATTGAAAAAATCATTATGTCAGTGGCTTCTGATTTTTACATGCAAAAATGATGTGTTAAACTCTGTGTGTGCAGGTGCAAGTTTTAGTCCGTTTGCTTTGTGCATGTCAAGTGTTGGCTTTAAGAAACTGATCCCCTAAAACTTGAAATGAGTTTAAATTATGTATTTGTGCTTCTTAATGGTGTTTGACTTAGAATATTCAATTAGATGAGCACAAAATTTGATTGATTTGTCTATGAACGGAACAGTCTCCTGCTCTGAAAAGTAAAACCCACACAATTCTAATATTGCAGTGTGTCAGATTTACTTTGCGTTGCTCTGCATGACAAAAGCAGAGACAATACGTTTTTCTGATTCCATATCTGAAGGAAAAATGGAGGTACATTTAACTAGTTTAACTTTAGATGTTTAGTCATAGAACTTCTGCAGTTGAAAGGGAAATAACATCATAATTCAATTCCTTTGTCATGTTATATCATCCTTCGTGATTTAGGTTTTTGGCTGTATGTTCTGTGCCTACTCACTAGTTAACTTTGAGTAATTTATATTAGTTGGTGTGAAGTTGTAAGACACTTCAATTTTCCTAAGCAATGAAGATTTATCAGGCACTGCAGGTCATCTCCTATAAAGTTTTTAAGCTCTGTTTTTTTGCTCATTGGAGTTGCTCAGGTATAGTAGCAATGAAGCTTGGATAAATGACACAGTATTTTGTATTTGGATTAGACAGCTTTAAACACTTGCATATAAAACTGTCTGGTGTAAAAACTGGGTGGGTTGTTTATTATGTGAAATAGCATCCAAGCCTTTCCTATGTTAGTGTGTATATGGAACCAAGAAGCGTGAAGTCAAATACAGCAGCCAGGGTGCTATACCAACATTCTGGGTGGTGGTGTTGTGTGATCATGTGTCATAAATTGTGCAAAGCTATGGGGAAGTGACATAATAAATATGTATTATAAAAAGTGGGGGTGACTTGGGAAAATTAAGCTATAATTGTCTTGGTGACTCACTGTAATTCTCAGTGCTTCATTTCTTAGTGCTGACTAAGATGAGTGAGTTGTTGGAAATGTACTGAAATGGAATTTCAGTATTGTATTAAAGGAAGTGGAAGCTTCTGAGTTTAAAAACTGTAGGGGCCAGTAGGGGGTGTGCAGAGGTCTGAACTGTATTTTAAAGGTTTCAGTTCGTGTATTTCACTTTTAATGTAATTAGTTTGTATTTAAGTCATCTTACTGGTAAAATGGTCACTTTGGGAAAGAATTTGTCTTGATGAGAGGGTGAAGGCAGACTGTAAGATCAGTAATTCACCAATGAGGGAATGACTTTGAGCAATCATTAGCTGAATTGGTTTGAAGAATATTCTGCTGTATATATGGGATGGGGTTTGAATTTTTTTGCTGTAATGCTTTTTTGACATGTGTATGATGTTTCTTTTTGCTTTCAGGTCTTGAGTATAAACTTACATAAGTTCTAAAAATGGGAAGAATTTTTTTGGATCATATTGGTGGCACTCGCCTGTTCTCCTGCGCAAACTGCGACACGATTCTGACCAACCGCTCCGAGCTCATCTCCACTCGCTTTACAGGGGCCACGGGAAGGGCCTTCCTTTTTAACAAGGTTGGTAAGAAGCTGGAAAAACTGCTCTTCACTTCTGAAAAATGAGTTTGTGGGATATGAATCTGTCATGAGATTGAAAAAACTTCTTGGCTAAAGTGTTGTATAATTATTATTTTATTTTATTCATTTGTCTTTGAAGTCAAATTTGACATTTACTGTTGATGGGAAACTTACCTAAATTAGTTTTGTCTGCAATACTGAAAGACAAAATAAAGAAGATTATGTATATAGAGGCATCAAGCCAAAATCGATGGTGTTTTAACTTTGGAGACTTCTGTAATATGAACCTCAAATTCAGTCTGAGAGTGTCCAGTGTCTGTCAAAGGGTTCCAAAGGTGTTTTCACTTTTATGCAGTTAAAAAAAAAGTCTAGATAATACTCGGTTTAATTTCTGAAATGCATTTAAGGTAACAGTAGTCTGGCAACTTAAGTTGCCATAGTCAACCACAATCTCTTTTACAGGCAATAATACTCTGGTTTAGTTTAATAAGTTTTTAATTGAGCATATTCAGTAGATTGAAATACAGAAGTCATAACTTCGGAGTGAATTGTAGGATTATTTATGAACCTGCCATAAAGACCTGTCCATTAGATTAATTGAAAAAATTGTGATTGTCCTTTGCTTTCTCGCAAAGTTCCTGGTCGTGTAATGCTTGGTGTATTTCAGTTTCGTTTTTTTCTTGTAAGCCATTTGGCCATGGGCAGACTTGATAGGGGCATCAGTAATGTCTTAACTGTGTTTTGCTCTGGGACTTCTGCTATCCTGAATCTTGCTGTAGTGAGAGATTTCTTTCTCATCCAATAAGCACTGGATCCTGGGGTTAAGATTTTTTTGATGTTAAATAGTGGGGTTTAATCACAGCAGTTTGAGTTTCTGCATTTCTGCAGTCTGAAGCTGTACATCTGAAGCAGTCAGGTGCAAAGGTGAGAAAGCAGTGCAGTCCCATCTTTTAGAATCTGCATATCAGCAGTTTGGATATAGTTATGACATCAACTTTTCAACGAATTATACATCTTGGTTTTCTGGTGGTGCTGCAAAAGAAGTTAAAAGTATATCTTAAACTGCTGATACAGCACACCAAAAGGTGCATGTTTCATGTCTGCATTCTCAGCCACTGACCCTGGCTTTTTCTTAGATAATTATTTCGAAAGCACCACAAGATTTTTAAAGAACTACCTCTTTTAATATTTTGGTTCTGGGTTCTGGGACTTGGTGATCACATCAGCTGCTAGAAATGGGTTACATACATTACAACTGGATTAATATAAATGTACAAGCTGTTCACTGGGAGTTTCTCACCCAGAGCTGAACACAGCACTTTTGCACATTATGTGATAGCAATTCATGTCTCTCAGTTAAAATGTGAGGGTTTTACCTCATTGTGAAATGCATCTGTAAGGTGCTACCTTCTCAAGAAGGGGATTTTTTACAGTGCAGTTTTCAGTTCGTGTGCAGTGCCACAGGCTCTTTCCTTCTAGCATGCTGATAGTCATTTATTTACCAGAGTTCCTGTAGGCAGACTAATCCTTTGTGTTCCCTGTGCGCTGTGTGTTTGTCCCAGGTGGTAAATCTGCAGTATAGCGAAGTTCAGGACCGGGTCATGCTCACTGGCCGCCACATGGTTCGGGACGTGAGCTGCAAGAACTGCAACAGCAAACTGGGCTGGATCTATGAGTTTGCCACTGAAGACAGCCAGCGCTACAAGGAAGGCCGCGTTATCCTGGAAAGAGCCTTGGTGCGGGAGAGCGAAGGCTTCGAGGAGCATGTGCCATCCGACAATTCCTGAAGAGGCTCCGGTCTCTTCTCAGGTTCTCTGCAATTGAAACTCAAATATAATAAAATCAACAAAAAAATCTGCTTACATACACTGTCACCTTAGCATCAGAGTCGGATTCATGGACTACAAAGTGGGAAAGATTGTGAGAATATTTCAGATGGAACCTTCCTTTCTTTATTCCTTTTATATTTTACTTTCCCTCCAGCAGCTGTTTGTAGAAAGAATGTTGTGCAGATGCTGTAACTTTTTCTCTCTTTCATTTACATCTGTTAGATTTGAGATTGTATCTTCAGATTCGGTGGGCTAAAAGGAAAATATTTGCAGGATTTGTCTTTCATTGGAGAGAAATTCAATGAGGTTTTTTTTTTTAGTTTGCACAAACTGATGTCAGCATCAAGTTATTTTAAAACTACAGATGTTTTTTTAAAAGTATATTCCAACTTTTGGCTTAAGTTTTTAGTTAGGTGTTTGGGTTTTTGGTTTTTTTTTACCCAGCCTTTTCACCTGGTTTGCTAGCTAAGTAAAGAGATCCGAATTTGTGCTGAGTGCTAAAGGTTCAGTGTTGGTACGGCTTGGGCTGGCCCATGTGCCATATTCTTGTTGAGGTTGATTGGTAGCACAGAGCCCATTATTTCTTGTCATTCTTGACCCAAAGATGTCACCGTTCCTTGTTTATTCGTGAAGTCCCATTCACCATGTAAACTGGTGTTGATTGGAAACTCTTCTTGAAATAGGGCAGAACTGCTTGGCTTTTTTTAACTTTAACAGATGTAACTTATGAGCATAGTAATAATATAAAGTAATAGCTGTCTGTTTAGTCTTGCATTGCTTACAAATCCAGCTGTGTTTGTAATGATAGGGGTCCACTGAGAAACTACTGTTTCAGTAGTCATTTTTTTTCATTTCTCTACTAATCTCATTAAGTTAGACAGGGAATTGCAAATCTTAATTCTTCTTCAAGTAGCTTTCTTTAAACCCAGAACTTCCTATGTTAAACACAGCTGCTGTGTAAAAGGAGAAGATTGCCAGCATGTTTGTTCATGCCTAGTTATGCAATCTGCATCTCTTGAAAAGATTAACTTAAACAGCTTGTTTTCAAATGCTGCTTCTGGTGTTGAAACCTTTAACTTTCAACTTTGTTGAACCTTTTCATTGTGATGTTACATTTTTTATCTTTCTGGGCAGCAGTACATGTCAGCCTAGTAGTAACTAGTGACTTGGATTCCTGCTTTGTTCTTGTAGAGGTCAGCTCTGTTTAAAACAGTGATCTTGCTTGCTTGCCTTTTTTAGCAAAAATGCTCTTCGTTAACTTCACTCAAGGGTGCCCAAACACTTTCATTGTGTCTTAAGCCATAAGTTAAGATCTCAAGGGCTGAAATTTATTTGAATGTTAGATATGTATGATTTCTTATCCAGGATATGAGTTGGTTGTGGTTTTTTTTCTTATTGGATAAATTGTGGTCAACGTGAAATGTTACCCACAGACGTAGGAAAGGGGGGGAACCCCACCCAACCAAACAGATCTGGGTTCTGACCTTTCAGAATAACTTCTCTTCTCTGGCCACAGCTCCATATCTGAAACTAAGATGTGGAGGGTGACTATGCAGAGTATTTTTCTCAATTCTTTTTGGTTGCCAAGTGGCAAATTGGACACCCCTGACTTGAATCGACTGCCTCTTTCATGTAAAGGTAGCTTTGTTCTAGAAATGTCACATAGAAAGAAAACAGAGTAGATCACATACCAGAGCTGTGCTTGAATCAAGCTGCTTAAACAATAGTGTACTTGTGCCTCAAATGAATCAGTTTTTGCACTGAGTACAGTAGTACCCCATTATCTTGTACTTCTGTCCTTCACAGACCTGGAAGCGCCATTAGCATGGTTCTCTGCAGTACTTTTCTTGTACTTCTGACATTACAATAAAGTATGTTTTGTCCTGAACTGGTCTTTGCTGTCCTTTTGGAGTTATTTTTATAGTCTGTCAGCCAAGTCACATAACCCATCTTTCATTCCTTGTGTTAAGCTTCTGCAGGACAGTGACCAGCTGTTGATGAGCATCTCTCTTTGTAGAGGTGGCAAAAGAGTTCTGTTGATTTTGGAAGGTGCCAAGTAGAGTGTCACACATACCACTTGGACACTTGAAAGCCTTAAATTTACTCCTGTTAAAGAGAAGACAGGAAATGTCTCATTTAATGGAATTCTGGGTGCCAAATATCTTTCCATGACTTTGAAAAGACAGCAAGCTAAGCAAAAATCCACCTTCTGCTAGAAACTTGAGGTTTTGGCTTCTGAAATGGCTTGGGAATTAATGAATTGGGTATTTTGTATCTGGACTTCTGTGACGTTCTCCTTTGTGTTCAAATGTCAGGCAGAAACCTGCTAGGAGCTGGTCAACTTCTAAAGCTGTAGCTGAAGAACTGAGATGAGCGTATCATTCTGTTGGTGTGATGGAGACTGGGGCTCTTATTCTAACTTATATTAAGACCATTTTGGTAGAATGTTGGTGTGAAATGCTAAAAATTGCTTCTCACAAAGCCTTTGATTTGAAAAACACATGTGAGGTGAATTCTTAAAAATCCCATGAAGGTTAAGCAAGTCCTCTGCAGCTTTAAAACAGTAGACTTTGGCTTGCTGTTTTAGCTTTCATGCTGTTCCCTCCTGTATCACTTTGGATGGCTCTGAGAGAGTTTAGCCTCCTATATTTTGGCTGCTCCTCCTTGAGACACTTGGTGTGTGAACACAGATAACTTATCTGTAGGGAACAAGGCCACTGGTTACAGCACATCTAGAGACAGGGGAGACATTGCTATTTGGCACCAGCTGCAATTTTGTAGTAGTGCAGTAGCCTGGGATGCTCAAACAAGGGCTGGCACAGGAAAATGTGCCCCTACAGTGATCTTTTGCCTGGCATGTGGTGCTGCCTGAGGTAAAGAAGGTAGCAAGGAGATTGCAGTGCACAACAGACTGCACTGTGTGTTCCTGGAGACTCAGAATCTCTGCTCGTAGGCTGCAGCTTGGGCCAGCAGTGGTGCTGTGACATTTGCATGACATGAGCTGGATTAGAGTTCACGTCACCCATGCTGTGATCTCATCCTGTGGGTGTACTCAAAAATACTGAAATACTTCCTTGCTACCATTTCAGCAAAACACAGCTTTGGGCAGAGGAAAAGAATAGATGGTGTGTTTGTGGAGTGTAAAAGCATTTTACTTATGCTCTCCAGGGATGTTAGAAGAACTTTTGTAATGACATGCATGTCTTGTGGCTCTGTTAGAAAAAGTGGCCTTACGTGGGGCTGTGGGGTTGGCTGTGGTCACTGCCACAGCCTTATTTTTACAGGGCGAGCTTGTCTCTACAGATTTCTGCCAGAGCTGTAGGAAAAAAGTCAGCAGATCATCAGTGGATGAACAGGTGAAGCTGCAGTTCAGGACACAATTGCCAGGTGTAAGGATGAGGTGGCTGGGAAGGCTCTGACATAGTTCTGGGAAGAGGCTAGCTGGTTGATGAACTGTGCTTCAGGCAAGAAACACAAGCTGTGATACTGCAGGACCATTCTGCAAAAGCCAGAAATAGTGTGTTGTGTTTCCTTCTTGGGCCTGCCTTCACTTAGAACAACAATAAATTTTAAAAATTCAGGGAAGCTTTCTTTCCTGTGGATCTTGAGGGCTTTGCAGACTCCCTGATGCCTGACAAGGATGAAATGCTTCTATCTTTTTATTTTGCTTGGGGCACTGATAAGGCACTGTCCAATCCTGGTTTTGCAGGACTTAAAAGAACTAAGCAATTTTGAGGCCCCTCTCTTCATAACCTGGAGTTAAAATTGCCCCAAAACTTCAAAAGACTGCTTTGAGCAGTGAGGATTAGTATGACCTGGTTGATAATGTTCCTGTGCAAGCTTTTTCCTTCTTGCAGGAAATCTGAAATGTGGCCAAAGACAATGAGCTCCTGTCTGTCTCATTACGTGTTATGTGGCAAAGACATTCAACAGCTGCTGACAAGCCTAGTTTCTGCAAGTGTGGAGCTCTTCCTGGCCTCATAGTGACTTCCTTCCCTACCTCTCTCTTGTGTAAGAATTTCTGGTATATGTAGGAAAGTGTAAGGGGAGAAATCTCACATTTGCCTTCCAGCCTTTTGTTTACTGAGTGTTGCTCTTACTTGAAGGGATTTCTGTGATGACAGTAAAATTGCTGCCAGGCTGCTGCTACCTTTTTACTTAAAGGTTCTTCTGGCAGAAAGAATATTAGTGACTTTATTATCTCTGATCCCCAAGTCTAGGCAGAGGTTGTTTGGGAATGAGGCTTGACAGAACATCCTACTCTGGGTAGAGGTGATGTGAAGGAAGACCTCATTCACACCATTCACAGAACACTTCCATTGCTATGCTGCATCTCTTTCCTTCTGATGCTATTTCAAGTGTGATTTCCTTAAGTTTGCATGGCAGCTCCTCCTTTTAAAAAGGAGGTGACTAAGAGACAGCAGTCTGTGCCTCTTAAACATGGCATTTCTCTCTGACGGACCTGAAATACCTACAGATTAGCACAGAGTGCTCTGTGTGCTGCTCACTTGGAAGGGGCAGGTATGTTCCTGTTTGACTTGTTCCTGCAAAAATAAACCCCAGTGCTTGTCTAAGATATGGCCAAAAATCTCCCTTCATTGGGAGTTACGATATAGAGGAGAAACCTGGGTAAAAGTGTGTCTGTGTGTGTGTAATTCAAGTCTTAACTGGTCACTCTGAAGCAGCAGAGGTGGGAGAAATTCTAGAGGTAAGCTTGCACTTTTCCTTTTTGCCTTGTGTGGGTTCAGGGAAAGTGGAAATCACTTGGGCACTGTAGAACACCTAAGGTCCCCTGATAAACAGAGGAGTGGGAAGTGCAGAACCAGGGCTAACTTTGGTGCAGGCTCTGTGTTCTGTTTGGATGAAGGCAGCTGGAAGGTATTTGTCCTTCGAAGTAGGTTCTGGTTTTGTTCTCATTATCTGAAGCATTTAATACTATCAGGAACTCGCATTTGTTATAGAAGTAAAAGTAGGAGAAAGAACAAAAGGCTGTGGTAATAATTTGCATTTCCTAAGCATGAGGGTTAGATGGGAGAGAGAAAGGTGTTCAGATCTTGTATTTTGACTCTGCCCGGGAGAGAGATGTGTGTTTGCCTGACATGAAAATCCAGTGATGTTTCTCTCTGGGACTTGGGGATGTTTAGATATGGGATTTTGCTTTGTCTTTTTGTAAGCATTTGATTTGACTGTTGTAAACGTTTACAGGTGTTCGAACCAGTAAGTTTACTGGATTATGACAGACTGCATGCCATAGCTGTTTGCACACTAATGGCAGATCCTGCAATAGATACAGTTAGAGGAGTAGGGAGATCCCTTTTCTGTGAGGGGAACACAAAGCAGAATGGCTCATACAAGGCTGCTTTGCCAAAGAACAGCGTGGTGGCTTTCAGCTGTCTTTAGAGACAACAATCCTCTGTCCTTGGAAGAGTTTGAAAACTAATATTCCAGGCACAGCTATATGGCGAGTATAAAAGGAAGAGAACATTTGTTATTTTTCAGGGGTAGATCTTGGCACATGTATACAGTCAAAAAGGTGGGATTCTCTGAGTTTGGTGGTGAGAACTCAAGTGCATCCCATGGACAGAATGCAGAGAGAGCCCCTGTGGTTATGCTGCTCTCGGTATTTGGCCAGCAGATCTTTTTCCCCATCCTACCCATTTTTACTGTCTTTAGTCTGGTCTGATGTTGGAACCCTGGGTTTAGAGAATTTAGGTTTTTGGGATATAATTATATATAAGTGCAACAATATGGAGGATTTGGGGTGTGGATTTATGTCTTCTTCTTTCTCCTTCTTCACAAATCTAGGATTTATGGTATTGGGTCAAAAGTTCTGCACTGCAGGACATGAAAAGTTAGTAATTAGATTGTAAGTAAAAACATATTACTTAGCATGTCATAATTGGTTAATTTAGACTTTAAAAAAGCTTGGAAGTGAAAACTCACGGCCATTTTCCACCCTGCCAACCTTGGAGGCACACTGTGCAGCTGTGTTACTGATAAGATATAATAAACAACTAAGTCCGAACAAGAATTCCGGCGTCTCCTGCGTTGTAATCCAAACTCGGAGTAAAAGAACTCGAGAATTCAGAAACAGAGAAAATTAATAGTCTGTAGTGATTGTTGCACCTTCCCTACAGAATCAGTGCAGCTTAAGGACTTGGGGAAGTGCCTGCTTTTGGCAATATTAGACGGTCACTTCTACCATCCTCTACTATACCAGTACAATGGATTAGTTGTCGCAGCTCAGAGGGATCCACAGATTGTCTGTTGCATGTCTCCCTGCTGAGGAGGGATTAGCTTAGTGATGAAGTCAATGAGGGTTCATTCTCGGGATGAAGTTCCTCAACGGGATTTCTTATGGTAGCCGAAAGAACATCAGAGAGAGATGTTTTAGGTCACAGAAGCAGAACACTTGAAAAATGCCAGGTTTCCAATGGATTGGGTAGCACATGGTTATCCTGTCCCTGCATACATACTTGGGGATAAAAGGGTCATGTGATCACAAGAGCCAGCATGGCACCATCATCACCCTTTTATAAGGTATGCATTGAACTTGCAGCTACAGCCTCCATCCCACCATTGCTAACTCCAGACTGCTGGACTTCTTATTAATTTTGTTTCTAAAAGCAATTTGAAAATGAAGTTTCTGATGTGCATTTAGTGCCAAAAGTAAAGGAAACTGAGATTAAGTATTTGTAATTGCTGGTTTCTTCATGACTGGGATTTGAACTGGGAACCCCATTTGGTGCAGTAACCATTACTAATTAAGCTCCAGGGCTGACTGCTGCTTAACCGGCAGGTGGAGGAAACTTTTTGGTGAAGAAAGCTGAGCAGATGACAGAAAAAGGCTTTAGAGGGGTTCATTTGATGTAAAGTTTCAGTATGGGACAGGGTATTTTATTTTCAGTTTGTATGCTAGTTCTGGTTTGGCTGATGGGTTTGTGGTTTTTTTTGTTTTGGTTGTGGTTTTTATTTTTCCCCTTCTGATGTGTGGAGTTGGTGAATTTCCTGCTCCATGTAGGACTTTGGAGGAAGAGATGGAAAGATGAAAATTACACTGTATGTCCTATCCAAGCTGCCTAACTGACCCTTGCTTCCAAGCTCCTGAGCTTGGGAAGGTTCCTGCTCCATGCATGCTCCCTGTCAAGGAGAGAACTGCACCATGATTCATGTGCCACATTCCTGGGAAAAGGAGGAGCAGTGGGAGGTAGCTTGCTGTCCTTCTCACCCTGCTTCATTTGCTCTATCAAGCTGCAGGTAAGCTCAGGGCTTCTGGAAGCTTTGGCTGCCTGTCAAAACAAACCAGAGGCACAGAAAAGTAACAGCTTTTAACACTCAGTCCAGTGCAAATTTAGGACATAAAATTCCACCGTTATTCCTAAAAATAGACACAAAGCCATTTCCCCCATAAAACTCACTTCAGCAGCATTGGTATCTTTTTGTCAAAAGGTTAAAGGAGAAGCTGGGGGATGTTTGCCACAGGAAGTGAGGGGAAGCAAAGGCAGAGGATGCTCTGCCAGAGGTTTTGCTGTTACTTGCCGGCAGTGTTGACGCTTAGATACCGGCTCCAGGTGGGGAAGGTGATGCTCATCACCGGCTCCTTTATCTGTCTCCTCCTTTTTGATCCCTTCTCTCCCCGCTCTCTGCAGCCCCGGCGTGCTTTGTTCCTCCCGCAGTCTGTGTTTCTGCCGCTTGTCACCTCCCCGCACTCCCGCTGGCTCCTCTCTCTCCTTCCTGCCCCGCTCCCTGCATCCCTGCTGGGTTTCCAGCCGCATGCTGCTCCTCCCCGCATGGCCCCAAAGGCTGCGGTTCTGGTGCCGGGCTCCGCTCTCGCTGCAGGCTGCTGCTCACCCCGGCGCTGGCGGCGTGGCCGTGCGGTGAAGCGGGGGCACGGAGGGGCTCTTGCCGGTCTGATTCACCGGGCTGTCACGCAAACAGCGCACACAGCCTGGCCAGCACACTGCTGGGAGTGAGGCACGGGGCACTGCGTCAGAAATCAGGTTTTTATCCCTGCCCCTCCGTGCTGCCAGGGAGGTGTGAAGGACACACACACACACGAGGTGATCCTGCTGTTCTCGGCTCCTGCCCCGCTGGCAGTGACGCTCAGCAGGAGCAGGTCTGGAGAAGGCTCTGCTCATCTCTGCTGCATGGGGCTGGCACCCAGGGTGTCCGAGGAGCTGAGATGGACACCACACACCCCTCTGCAGACACACACATAATGGCAAAAGGCTTCTACTGGCGTGACAACCCTACCAAATTTCGAGGCCCAGCTCCAAAATGTTGTATCACAGCTTTTTAACAAGCTAATGGGACACTTTGTTTTAAAAGGGCAGAATCATGTAAATCCCCTGAGCCTGGTTTTCAGAAATGCCTGTTTCTAGAGGAACTATTTTAGAACATAATAACCTATCCCGACGCAGACCTCCAGCAGGAAAAACTCCCAACTGTGTAATGCTTTGTAAGCAAAATCACAGCCAGCTGAAAAGAGCTGTGTGTTGGCAAGTGCCAAGCAGCCTTAATTTAGGAGTCATTTTTTGCACAGACACTTCAGTTCAACAGAAAAGAGAGCCCAGCTGCCAACAAGTGCATCAATTTGGACAAGGGAATGGGAAACTATGGGTTTTTTCTTTCATTTGCTATGCATTGATATGTCCTTTCAGGATGCATACATACATCTGGTTCTTCTTGTCTTCAATGGCCAGTTTTGTAAAGTCTATCAGAGACACATACTTTTGTCCATCTTTTAACACTGTAAAATTGTTCATAGTATTGCCTTGGAAGTGGTTTAGTTCAGTGACCTTTTTAAGCACTGATTAGCTGCCAAATAATCGGTGTTTGAAAGACTCTGGACCAGATTGTTCTCTCCTTTACACTGTTTTTTCTCTTGACACCTGCTGACTTCATTGGAGCTACTAATTAAATACAGGTTTGGTATGAGTAGAAATAAATCTCTCTATATATAGAGAGATATATTTCTGTATGTATGAATATGTATATATCTATAGAGAGGAATTATATAGAATAGAAATGTAATCATAGTAACGGGTGGGTTTTGGTTTTACTTGACACAGTGCACATGTGCTGGGGTTTCCAGTCTCCTGAAGCATGCTTGTAAGCACCTCTTCCCTAAAGAATACCTTCTTTACATCTGTTCTTTAGAGTGTTTTGTGACTTGGCTGTTGCCTGTAAATTTTCCTGCCTGCATCAGATAGAGGATCAGAATAAAACACTTGTTATAAAAACACTAAATCATTTCTTTCAGCTTTGTAGGCAGTAAAATTCCAAATATTAACTCAGTTGTGCCTCATGCAAGGCTTAGACTGGTGCTGAATTAAAAAGCAATGAAATAGGGTAATTTTTCAGTCACCTTTCAGAAGGAGTCGTTTTAAGTCCTCTTAGATAAGCACATTTGGTGATCCACCATCTTAATTTTTTCCCTGCCTTTGCTTCTGTCTTTTATCTCCATCTGTTCATCACAAGCTGAACACTTCTTATTGTGACATCCTTCCAAACTACCATCCTTTTTCTAGAAGACCTTTTGCTCATGGTTTTCCCACCCACTCTGACCTTCACCAAACGCATCACATACTTTATTTTCTTGGCTTTGGCTGTCCTCTCCATCCTCTTTCTACCTTACCAAATCCGTGTTATTTCTTGCTAGATCAAGTAGGGTTCAGAGCTTTTACTGACTCCTTTTTTTCTAGGTAGGATTGGTGTGAAAAGTGCTGGAGACTCAAACAAGGGTCCTCAACAGACATTCCACCTTTCTGTTTTGAAACCAATCCTGGAAGTCTTTAAGATTAATGTAGGGTCCTTTCCATGGCTCCCTCAATAAATGCAGTACTTCTGACTAGACTGCTGCCTCTGTGCTTTGATTGTGTCTGATAACCATCCCCAGCTCACCTTCAAGAAAATCCCAAGCTGCCCTGGCTGCAGCTGGTGGGGTGTGATAGAGGTGACAAAATTATTTTCCACAGAGGTGAAGCGAGCAGTGACAGGGACCCCTGAATAGAGATACCATTATTTCCCTGCCTCGGCCTAGGAAACAAAACAAAAGAGAATGCTGCAGCTGGGCACTGCAGTGTGTATCCACAGACAGTGGATTGCCTTGCATACTCCTTTCAACATCTTTTTTAATAGAGGGGTACTTTGTGCTCCTCTGCTATTTTTTGTGACCAGACCTCAAAGAGGGATGCCAGCCACTGTCAAATGTCTACTACCCATTTTGCTTCGTGTGTGTGTGGATAAATCCAGCTTCTCTGCAGAGCATCAGTGTTTCACACATCAGTGCTATTTTAAAGGTTTCTGCCATTAAAAAAACGCTGTTGCACTCCCTTCCAAAAGCATCTGCGTGCTGACCCTCATGGCATGGCATGAATCCAGCTCAGTGCCAGCTCACCTCCTGGGGGCATCTGCATGTCCCTTCCCCCGTCATCAGCTCTGCAGGGAGATGTGCCCATTCTAATAGTCAAGGTCTGTGTTTCAGAAATATTAATGGCTGGGGATATACCACATGCCATACCTTAGCAACCCTGTGTTTTAATGAAGAGCTATTTTCTGACAGCACAAGAGAGACTGTGGGAGTTTCAACATCTAGGAATGTTGGGGAGTGAAACCTGAAGCAGAACTTAGCAGCCTGCAAATTATTTATTACCTGGGAGCAAAAGAAGAGTGGGCAGAACTTCCACTGAATCACTGTGGCCTGGAGATATGACCCTGCCTGCTTTCTTGGCCTTTGCCAGATCTCCTCTGCCTAACCTTTAGCTGAGAGGGTTGTTGTCTCCCCTGTTCTTTCTGGGGTGAGCCTTTCTCTGAGGAGTGTACCTGGGCCTCAAGAGGAATATATGTCCTTAAAAGATTTTCCTGGAAAATTCTCATTTTATTTTCCTGAGTGGTCAAAGCTGCTAACAAAGATGCTTTGAGTTGTCCTCACAGAATTACTTCAGTCAACCTTCCCAAGGAAGCTGCAGTTGCAATTTGTGATTAAAGTGATTCATGATCCCAGCTCATCCTGATTTGGCTGAACTAGACATCCATGGGATTTGAGAGAGAATCCCTGTTTGTGACTGACCTGAAGGATATGTAATACCTGACTATAATTTTAGGGTAAAACTCATCTGCATCTCTTCAGGTTCTCAGGCCAGATCCCAAGTTCGCATTTGTTTCCTTCTGAAATAAAACTTGGGTCAGGTTCTTCCCAAAGCTGTGCTTCAGCGCTGTTTATTGCAACATCAAGCTTTGGGACAGACATTGTTAGTCTCATGTTGGTTGAAGAAGTATTTATAGGAAATCTGAAGCAAGTTTATTTCCCCAGGGTTCCACACAGAGAATGTCAGATTTGTAGCTTTCCAAGGCAGCTGCCATGTTAAAATAGACTGGGAGAATTCCTATTGTTCAGGTGACATAATGAGGCTGAGATGCAAATGCAGAGGGAAGCAGCAGCTGGTATGTTTTGACTGATTTTTTTTCCATGACGTCTCTCTCTCTGTGTCTCTCTCTCCCCCCCTCTCCTTAATAATAGGTTTTATGGGGTAGAATAGAGGAAGATCAGGGGCCAGCTTCTGGCTGGAGAAGTTGGGATGTACAGCCTGCACAGAGGGTGAACGTGGCTTAACGCCTACATCTGACAGGAACCGATTTAGACATTTCCTCCCGCTCTGCAGAGGGCTGCACTGCAGTATTAAACACTGGTGCCTCCCTAGATCCCCCTCCCCTCTTTCCCAAAGGAGAAGAGGAACAAGCAGAAGTTAATAGCTGGTGGCCAAAACATTCACTGTAAATTCAGAAGCACTGAATTGAAGTCCTTGCCCCAAAATGTGTGGGTAAATTCTGATATCCAGCATCAAGCCTGCCAGAGTTCAAGAAATATTTGAACAACACTCTCAGACACATGATTCTTGGGCAATGTGCAGGGTCAGGAGTTGAACTTGATGATCCCTGTGGGTCCCTTCCAGCTCAGGATATCCTCTGATCTTTGCAGACCATAAGCATTGCACTCTGGGGAGAGTGAGATGACTCTGTGTGTCACCCCACCAGAAACCCTGCTGAGGCACAGGAAAACATATCGGTCAAGCTTCATTGAATCCAGGACACTCTCACAGATTGTCTGGGTGAATCAGCAGTTACCAGCACTGGGCTACATTTTGTTGCTGAAAAATCCTGCTTGCATCAAGTGGAGTCAGAAGGATGGCAGGTGGTACAGCCCTGGGAATGAAGAGGCCTCGGGCCCATGTCCACTGCTGCCACCAGCTTTCCCCTATATCCCCTTTTTCCTACAAGGTCATTTTACTTTTTGTCTTTCAAGTTACCACCACCTTGTGTGAAATAAGAGAACTGTGAAAGAAGTAGAAGTTGTCTGTCAAAAGTACTATTTTGTCAACTAAAGAAGCCATGGCAACGTAAAGCTACAGCACAGTTTCCATCACAAGACTAATTTGAGTCAGTTACTGCCTTTGAAACATCTGTGGTGCAGGCTAAAAGTAGACTTTTCTACCAGAATTGAAGGACATTGAAGGAGTCACAAAAAATAGCCTAAAATAGGGTGAGGAAAAGAGGAATATCAGATGGGGGGGGTGGGGGGGGAGGGCAGGGGGAGAAGGAAGAACAAAAGAGTGCAACAACAAGTGCCTCAAGTTTCCCTGCTTTTGTTGCTGTTATTCTTTTCCAGCCAGACTGATGAGTTTACAGGATATGCTGAATGGCGACCTAGCAAGTGGAACCACTGTTGAGACTCTGGTTGCTAAGATTCTTAATAATAACAATGCTCCTGCCAGGAATTACCTGCAGCTGGGGAGTTATACCACTGCTTACTTCTGTAGGGACTGGGAACTTGTAGGAGTCTTACCTGAGGGTTTTTCCAGATGGGTACCAGTTCCTATTTTGCCTTTGTCCTATGTTATGCTAACTTCTATCCTCCCTGCATTCCTCCTTGTTCCAGGAATGCATCTATCTGCAGATTGGAAATGTGAGAACATGATAACCAGTTGATATTTTACCTGTAAAAATGCAAACATATGTCCTGGAAACATATGCTTTTCTATGAGAGAGATTTGACATATCTGAAATAGCTGAGATGAAGTGGGGAATATTTTGGAATAACTTGGTGATGTGACAAAACAGGCCACTTTGGGGCCTGCCTGTATTAAGGTAGCCTGCCCTTAGACACATCACACTTGCTTGGATGGCTAAACTGTTTTTTTATTAAAGAAAAACATTTCTACAATGTTTTTCCCTTGAATATTTCCAAGTGCTTTAATAGGCTTGGGAGATGCCAGGGAACAATCGACACAGAAGCTGTTCTATGAATCTCGTGGCATTTATTTCTATGAATGTAAACTTTCCTTACTCCCTTTTTATTCAGACATCAAAAGGAAAAGAACAACAAGACAAAGGGAAAGGCTGAGGCTTATGCAAAATATTTTTCTCTATCATTTTTGCCAAAGAAAAGAAGAAAGGAAAAAAACACCATTGCATGTAAATAATCTTTTTTCCCCCCTTGCCTACCTCTAGACACACTTTCACCAGTTCAGTATAATTAGGCATAAGGTACTGAAACATTTTATATGTCAGACCTAAGGGACAATATTGTGGTTCACTGTTATTAGGCAGAAGGTAGTGAAGTGCTTTACATTTCAGACCTAACAGAAAATGCTGTAATTGTACCATTCTTTTAACAGATGCTTTGACGCTGATTTGAAATTTGGGGAATATGACTTCAGATTACTTAGTCAAAGGCCACCTAAGATAATGAGCAAGAAGACAGGAAGAGAGTTAATGTTTTAAGAGTCAGGTGTGCAGGGGTGCTTTTAAGATGTGCCAGAAAGCCTAATCCCAAGGCCAGGAAGACAACTCAGCCTACAGAGGAATCTCGATGATTAAAGAAATTGATGGCTGCTGTAATTCGAGGGAGTTTTAAAGCCCCCTTAGAAAGAAATTAAGGGTCTGCAGTGTTGGTAGGAGATATCATTGTCTGAGGGATGCAAAGTGCCCTGGAGAAGGAGGAGAGGTTTATGTGCAGCCTTGAAGAGGATGGGGAATCACTGTGGTTCCTGAACACCCATGTGGCTGTGCCAGGCTCGCTGGGCTCGGTGCTCACACAGCCACACGTAGTAGGTACTGCTGTTCCAGAGCTTGGCTTGGGGAATCTAGGGACAGGTTTGCAGGGTGCAGTGAGCACAGAGGCAAGTGAGAGGTATGGGTATCTGCTTGCTCTGAAAATCAGGTTTTGCTGTTCTCAGACAAGCTGGTTTTGTAAATACTGACCTTGCCAGTTTTGCTTCCTTGTCCTGGTACAGGAGTGCTTGGAGGTGCTCCAGTGAGAAGGAAGTTTCTCTGTGTTTTCATAATTTTTTTGATTAAAATCTTCTCCCTCCCCTTCCCCCAAAATGTGTTCTCTTGTCTCCATAAGAGACAAGTGGTGGGTCACCTCTTCATCACCCCTAGGACATTAACCTGTGATGAAACTCCACTGATGCAGAGTTCAGGAAAATTCTGCGGTGGACCCTGAATGAGAAGATGTGTACAAATCAATGCCAACGTAAAGCAAATCCTTTCAAATCCCCTTCTTGGCAGCCAAGAGTCTGACTAGTAGCCTGACAAACAGCAACAGTCTCTGGGCATGGCGTGTAGGGGGTGGCTGCACCACGCAGTGCTCCAGGGTGACTCTCCTGAGGGCTGGTGGTGACAGCAGGGACTAAGCTGGCTCACAGTGGGAAGTCAGGAATTTTGTTTAAAAGTATTTATGCAGGCGAGTGTCAGATACGTGGTGCAGCAGCTGTGTCTCACAGCATGAAGTCTGCATCACCCACCTTCCTGAGGGAGAAACCCCCCATCACAGCTGCCAGCAGCTCTGTGCTCCCATTTAATGGGCAGTGTCCCTGAACTGCTGATTGCCATGAACAGCTTCTGGAGGACTGTGGAAGTAGGAATGCTAGGGTGTAAGTAGCTCCCTGACTGAACCTTCACCCTGTCTCCTGAAACAGAAATCACTGTGTAACCTCTGTGATAAACCAGTTCCTGTGCTGAAGAAAGAATCCAGACTGGCCATGAGTGGTCTTGCAGCCCTGTGTGTGTAACAGATGTGTACAACTCGTAGTAAATAGTACAGACTATTTGTCTTTAGCACAGCACCTCTAAGGGAATGTAAACCTTCTATCCACTCTGCAAACAGTGCTCACGGCAGCAGGACCTGTTTCTCTCCCGTAGCTTTTGTAAATCAATGGCTGCTCTTCTGACCTGACCCAGATTTGTACTCCAGTTATTCCCTGGTGGGATGGAGGAGGCAGCAGCTTGCTCTGTGTTTGAACAACACTGTACACATCCTAAAATACCTGAGATGTGATGCTCTGTACCCGGGCCGCTGGTGTCAGAGATGGGGCTGGTGCACACTGGTTTTCAGTACCTGTGAGGCTGTGCTTTGGAAATTGGGCACTTCACTGAATTACCTGCACTGTGAGCACAGAGATCATTTAATCATTTCTTGAGCAAGTGGCAGCACTGCAGGGAAAGGCCAAGAAGGCCTGGGCTTGATGATGTAGCCCAGAAAGACAATGAAGAGTGACACTCAACCAGACCCAGTTCTCTGAGGTTATTACCTTTGGATGCTCATCTTTCTTGCCATCATTACTTCAGCTTAGAAAATCCTTCCCTCATGGAAGCCAATGTTGTTTTACCACTACTTTTGCCATTTATGTTGGCTAGAGAAACACAGCTAGTATGAGAAAACATTTAATTTATTGTTAGTCGACTTCAAAGTTTTACCAGTGTGCTCAGAGAGTACTCATCAATTACAACGATGCTAAAAATGATAAACACTATTATCTAGAATATTAGAGAGAAAGGGTCAAAACTAACACACAAGAGCACTTTAGCTGCTGCAGCTTCTCCTGGGCTTTGCTCACCCCTCCACTCCCAGGGCACCAGATTCAGAGGTGCTGTCTATCCCCCAGGAGAAAGGGGAAGGCTGCAGGTGTCACAGGCCCAACAAGTCCTTTGCTCCAGCAGCACAGCAACAACGGTGGGAGGGTGATTCTGCCTCCTCCTCTTCTGCTGGAGTCCAGCTGCTTCTACCCTGTCTTTAAGGCTCCCCTTGCAGTACTCCTTGCTCCTCAGAGCTGGGTCCATCGCACTGACCCTCCAGGCAGAGCTGCTCACACCCTGCAGGGCTGCTCCTGGCCCTCCTCGCTGTGTGAGCGATGTTTCCCCGCCCCAAGGTCACGTCCCTCTGTTGATGCAGCGGCTGCCTGTGGGGGAGTAGTTCACAGCGCTGGGGCTGCTGGGTCCCTGCATGTCCCAACCAAAGCAAGGTTCATAAACCTCTCTCTCAGGTTTTGCAGCATTAGTAAACAGCCCGTGGCCTGTTTCTGGCAGTGGCCAGGCTGTGTTCCGTGGGCTATAGGCAAACAGACCCCTTCTGCCAGCCCATGGGCATGAGCTGTCACACACGAGTCCAGCAAGGACATTGCAAACCCTCCTGTGGCTCAAGGCTCCTCACCAGGACCGAGCAGCTGATCTTCTTGGAGGCATTTGCTCTTTCCTACCTGGTCTTGCCTCGTATGGGTCTGAGGGTGGCCTGTAGCTCTTGACTTTGGTGCATGGCTGCTACTTGGTTTACATAAGATTTTATTTTACAGCCAGTTTAAGGGTTTGCACAATTAAACGAATTCTTGCAATTCCCAGGATTACACTTCTAGACTTGACAGCCTAGTTAAAAATCTCCATAGGTGATGGGAGTGCCAACAAGGAAGGATTTACACCAGGTATGATGGCCAGCATCCTTTATTGCTGTTGTAGTAAGAGCAACTTGCTCATTTTTGTGACATACTGCAAACCTTGCTTTGGTGCCTGTGAGACTACAAAAATTACAGGTAGGTGCTGTTATCTGCAACAACTGATCAAAACCTAGCCCAAATGTACACAGTTTAAAAGCTTCTTTGTTCAGTATGCAGTTAAAAAGTTTCTAGCAATTTTAGTGTCACTTCTAAAAGCATCGTGTCATTAAAATCATACATTTAAATTAAAGTTACATTAATGCTCATGTATTATCAGACAACTTAGACATGCAGAGAATTTCTGGATTCTGGAGATACACAAACACAGCTGGATCCCATATAAGTGATTACATTCCCACTGGAAACTAAAGGATATATTTTATATTCACCTCTGGCTAGACCCAGTTCTAAACTGATTATCTTTTTGTAAGCAATTTGCACGTGTGAGTGCTTCTTGCTTGCTGGTGTTCCTCCAGAGAGGCAGCTGGGAGCACTCCACCTTGCTGGGCTGCTTGACATGGCCGCTGTGCAGCTCTCATCTCAAAAAACCTCCTGCTGTCAGTGTCTAAAGTCACCTCCTCATCTCCTCCATAACCAAATAACAATTTTTATTGGCCCACTACATGTATCATCCATGTATGCAGTGATTTGATATCCCCATCACTGGGGACCTTTAGTTTTCTACCTCTCCCAGCACCATCAATTTATACATAGGTGCTCTAAATTAAACTCAAAACTGTGCAAATCCACACTAAGCGTATATATTTTTAAAATATAACTCACCCTACTAGAAATTTCTACACTTCATTTGTTCATCTTTGCTTCTCATTTCAAAATACTGTGTTTCCTGTGTTACATACATAGGTGCTCTACATTTCAAGATCACTATCAAAAACAGGAGGTATGTCCATACTCATCAAGGGAAACTAGATTTCTCTTATTTGGAGATGGTGATCCCTTCAAAATGGATCCACTTTTTCCTTGTCACCACAGTTTGTTAGTTCTTTTCTCTTATTTGAACTTCAGCAACAGCAACTGTTCTAAAAAAAAGGAGATTATATTTTTCCGCACATCTATGCATGTATGATAATAAAGCAAAATAAAAGCAAGAAAGAAAGCAGTAAGCATCATACAATTAATAATATCCATAATTTGGAATTGTTACTTATTCTTCTGTGCTACCTATGGAAGACAAAACAGCAAAGATTGTTATAAGTAGTTATCTCAGTTAACCAAGGTAGAAAACATTTACACCCATAGAACTTTAGATGATATTAAGGATCTAATAAACTGCATCTTCACATATTTTTATACAATTTATTAGCTTATGTTCTTAAACAGTTGCTCACCAATCCTCCATCATAATTGTTTCAGGTGCTTCCATCTTATGTCTGTAACAGAAGAACTTTACATTTTAATTTTAAAATACTACATTGATGTGTACATTTTTCCATTATAGGTCCTTTTTAATTATTTTCTCTTTTTTACTTCATTTTTCTCCACTCTAAGAAAAAAATGCTGGTATTAGCACATCAACTATAAGCATGCATCACAGACTTAACTTTTTGCTTTCAGAGTGAATTCTGTCCCAAGTCAATTAGAATATTTTATCATTAATAACCATCCCCTCAAACCTTTATGAGTACATTCATGATCTGCCACTTTTCCAGCTTGTAACTTTTTAAGCACTGGTAGCAATTAGTTCGCATGCCTCTGTTTCAATCCTTTTTTCCTTTTTTTTTTTTTTTGATACCACTCCTAAGTTTCTTTGCTGCATGTACTTCCACACACTTATGTGAGAACACACTAGTGAATTTAACAATACTACTGCTAAACATGAGCTGCTTCATTTTGTGGGTACCTCTTGAATTTGCTCTGCTTCTACCTCTTGATTTCTCTTTGCCTCTGACAACAGGCAGGTATTATTTTTTTAAATAGTGGGGTTTTTTTCTTTTTGCAAGTCCAAACCCTTCCAAATTGCCTTCAGAAGACCCAGAAAGAAGATGTTATTCTTTCCTCCTTGCTTCACCCTCAAGGTTTATACCATGCTTGGGACTCCTGTAACCTTCCTTGCACAGCCCTTCATACCTAGAGCTCATTCCCAGTCCCACTGCTGCACATCACTGCTCACAAACCCTGCAGCCCAGCTGGGATCCCAGCTCCGGTGTTTTATCAGTCCTAAAAGCATTCTTTTTCCCAAAACAGCTTCTGCTAACATGGCCTGAGCAGCATTTGGTATCCCTGCCCAGACTCAGTGCAGCAAAGTGGGTGCCAGGGTGGCTGTGGCAGAGCTCAAGCAGCCTCTGCTTTACTGCAGCCCTGACTTGTTCCTGCTGGAAAAGTCAACTTTCCCGCTGTGTTTCTCCTGTAAAAATAAGCAAACCCAAAACCCCTTAACACTTCACTCCTCCTGCATTTCCCTCACCAGAGGAGCCGTCTCAATTTGCACCAGACACAGCCTGGTGCCCCAGGTTTGTATGTGACATGGATGATACCCAGAGGGCTCTGCTTCCCATCTCCCAGTGCTCCCAGCATGGGAGCCTTCCCCAGTGGTCCGGTTTTGGTCTGACCACGAGCCCAGGGAAGAGGGGTCTGTCTGTCTAGGCTGTGACAGGGAGGGCAGGAGCCCCGGGCTCGCTTCCCTCTTTTCTCCTGCTGATCTCCAGCAGGCGATCCAACAAAACCCTGGTGGGAGCGTTATCCCAGCGGGCCATGTCCTCCCCCTGCTTGCGAAGCTCCCTCCATATGTCCACTCGCATCATGCCTAACTCCCTCCTGGACATGGTGTTTTGTTCCACAAATCGAGGGCCTGCACCGTACTGCCACTGTCTCTTGCCCTGCCACCTTCCTTTCCTCCCTCTTCCCACGAAGGGGCTCTGGGAGGTCACACCAGCAGAGGCAGTGGTCTGCAGCACCTCTGGGTCCCTCATATCCCTGGAGTTTTCCCTTCCTCTGCTGCCCCTTCCTCTCCTGGATCCCCCTCTGTCCTCCCTTGCCCAGACACTCCCCACCAACTGCTCTCTCCTTCCCTGGGTGCTCCTGGGTTTGAATTGGCGAGGGTCAGTGGTGGTTGCTCCCTCTGTGATAACTTGTTCTGCCTGTGGCTGCACATTTCCCTCATTTCCCTGCTCTGCTGCTCCCCTCTCCCTTTTCCCAACCACTGGAGCACAGGTAAGTGAAACAGGATCTGCTTTAAATCTTTCTGGCCTCTCAGACTCTAGTAGCAGTGGGCTTGCAGGCTTACACTCCTCTGTGGAGGAGTTGCCATCTGGATTAACCCATTTGTGTTCATCACAGTGCTCACCATCTCTTTGGAGGGGTGTTTTTGTAAGGGCCGTGACAGCCTCGTGCTTCGCCTCTAACGCGGCTTTTAACTTTTCCATCTTGACCTTGCAGGCCCGGTGGTCTGTGCCCCTCTCTTTTAGGATCTGTACTTTTTGCACCAGTAATCGGATTGTTCTTTGTGCCTCCTCTACAGCTTTTGTACTGATGGCTACTTTTTCCTTCAGTGCCTGATTTTCACTCAAAATGGCCTTTTTTTGTTCACACACCTCTTGATACTGGAGAACACTTCGCACTTGTTCCTCAGCCGCAGCTCCTTCTCGAGTTATACCCTCCTCTAGTTTAAGCTGCTGAGCCTTTATTTCTTTCAGTTTCTTGTTTTCCTCCCTTAGGTTCTGAATTTCTACCTGGGCTGCCTGTTTTTCTTCAGTTAAGCTTTTGGCAACTAACCACACAGCCCACGCTGCTGCACACTTTAAGGATTTTCGGGAGAAGAGTTTAGACTTGGTCATCTCTTTTAATTTGGCAAACTCTAGGTCAGCCTGCTGGATACTTCTGCAAGAGTTTGGACCCCAGGGGTTTGGTCCGCACTGAATAACCCAATTTGCCAGCTCTGACATCTTTTATTCTCCTCTAAAGGTATTTTAGACTTTACAGAAGGGTCTGTTCACAAACTACAGCTCAAGAAGGCTGAGAGAAGATAGCAGAGCCTCACCCAAATCTGGGCTTGTTCCTCTGTTGTTTTTCTAGCGTACTTCTTCACTACAGAAAATTTTCTTAACCAAGAAATCCCCTAAGCAGGGATTTCTAATTTATCTCTTCTCACAGACAAGGCAGAGAGCTTTCACTCCTCTGTCCAAGAATGGTTAGAGGCATCCCTTGAGCATTTCTCAGGAAGAAGGCTTTCAAACCTGCTGGATTTCCCACTTCAATGTTTTCAACAAGTCTGTGTTGCCCCCAAAACTGGATGCTATGCTTTCAACAAGACACTTGAGGCTATGTGAACACAGAGTAGCCTTGTTGCTGGTTGTCCCTGACTGCCACAGGATGGCACCCAAAAAAAGGCTCTCCCAGAAGGGTTACTCACAAAAATGCCATAAGGGCTCCCCAGAGGGCTGCTGCCTTCTCTGCTGGTTCTGTGCACCACAGCTCGTGCCTTTACGTGGGCTGGAGAAACGCACCTTACTCAGGAGAATCTGCTGTTTGACTGCTTCAGGGTTCTAACAGCCTGATCAAAGAAAGAGTGCTAATCAATCCACTTACAGTGCTGGATGATATTATCTAGACTATTAGAGAGAAAGGAGATAAAAGGGAAAACGAATCCCTTATCAGTATCAAACCCACTCCCTCCCTTGTCTGCTATGCCTTTCCCCGATTTATGCTCACCCCTCTGCTGCCCTAGGATGGCTGCAGGCATTCTGGCATGACTCCTTCACCTCCAAGAAGCACGATGCTGGTGATGGAACCCCTCTGTCTGCCTCTCCAGGGTGCTGGTGGCGGTAGGATTCTGCCTCCCCTTCTGCTGGAGCCCACCCGGGGCTGTCCGTGTGCCACCCCTAAGGCTCCCCTTGCCCTGCTCCTCAGCCCCCAGATCCAGTGATGTCCACACTGACCCTCCAGGCAGAGCTGTGCACACCTTGCAGAACTGACCTTGCCCTCCCTGCTGCCCGTGAGTGGAGTGCCCCAGCCCCAAGGCCGTGCTCCCTTGATGCAGCAGCTGCCCATGGGGGAGTAGCTCACAGCGCTGGGGCTGCTGCTATCACCCTGTGCCAGAGGTTTCAAGGCCCCACTGCCCTCCCCTACCTGCGATTTTCCTGCTGGCTCAGGGACAGATTGCTGTGCTCCTGCTGCACTGCAAAAATACAGCCAAGCCATGCTGCTGGAGACCTTTTGGCATCCTTTGGACCAGGGGAAGCAAAACTGAGCACTGATGGGTGAAGTCCCTGAGTCCTTAGGCCGTTGCTGTAACAGCTACAACGCTCTCCAAGAGGTCCCCAGATGGCAAGTCCCAACCAAAACAAGGTTGACCAGCCTCTGGCAGTGGCAAGACCATAGATCATGGGTTATGGGCATGCATTGCACCACCATCACCCAGCTGTGTTCCCCAAGAGCCCTGTGCTTTGCTACAACAGCCACAGAAATAGAGGAGTAAAGGCCTTGTGCTTCACCCTGACCAAAAAGACCATCACTGATGCTCCTCAGCATTTTCACCAGGAGCTGCAAGGAAAGCAGTGAGTCTTTGGGGGCTCAATGGGACCATGGGTGATGGTCTGACCTGCCCTATGGCCAAAGAAACTCATCAGGCAGCGCTGGGAGCAAGGGCGATAATCCTACATAGAAACAATCCCTCGAATAAGCAAAACCACAGAAATATTTGAAGTTCAGCAGTTATTAAAACACATAAATCCCTGCTCATAAACCCCACCGTCCCCACAGATCAATGCTTTGAGAGACATTTGAAGCTTTGTAAACTAGAAGAGGTAATAGGATTAAAGCTGCAAAGTGACAAGACAGCTAATTTTTAATTATTTCTAACTCCTTTCTAATTTCTGCTTCATCCTGAATATTTAAAAACCTTTCCAAATGTATTTCACAGGTTTCAATAACAACCTAGTAACTGGATGTGGCATTATAGCAATTTATAATCACCTCCCAAAATGGGGATCTAAATTAATCTTTCTACATCTCATTAGTTTAGCTATCAGAGATCTTTTACAAGATAATTGGCTTTCAGTGGCTTTAATTTAATTTAATTTATTAATATCTTACATTTATATTTCATAGATGCTGTTTTAATTATTGAACTGATACATCTCGGAAACATAATTCTTTTATATAGCATCAAACTTTTGCTTTTAGGGCTCTAGAGCCTGTTTAAGATGTTTTAATGATAAATAATAAGTCCTTGTTTGTGTTTGTCTTTAGAGTGGATATCAATTTACTTTTGCCTTAGGTTCTCGCAGAGGAAAATTAGATCTTACTTTGGAACATCCTGTTTTGCAGATGAGGCTGCCTCTATTGTTAAACCAAAGCTTGTTCCAAGTTCGTAATGTTATAAAAGCATAAACAAGGGGAGGCAGAAGTAACAGAAAGAATGTGGAATAAGGACCCAATTCATACCTGGCAGGTGTGTGTAAATTATTCAGCGGGCAGCAGTCAGGGAAGCCGAGTCTCCCGTGGTGTTGTGTCCCATGGCTGAGGTCCCCAGTGCTGGTGGCAAAGCTGCCCTGCCTGGACCATCTCTTGTACCCATCAGATGCTTGCTCTTCCTGCACCCACACCACTAGCTGGGTCTGGGGGGCTCCCCACCATCCCCTTGGCTAATTCACCTGCAGCAATACAGTATCTGGAAACTTCCAGCCTGCCAAAAACTTTGGCTGAAATGTCCTCACCAAATCGGTGAGGACAGACAGACAAGCACACTGCACAACTGACCCCAAGAACATCCTTCCTTCGGAAACCAGCCTAAAAATATGATCCCTCCTGGAGCAGAGTAGCAACATTGAAACATCTGACAGTAAATGTGATGATGATAATTGATGCTTAATGAATAATCCAGGGTAGCTTTAATACTTAACTTCATAGAATACCTTCCGTCCCCAGGAGCTAAACCAATTTATAAAAGGTGTACTCTTCCCCTGCAGGGCCTTCTTTCACCATTATATCCACTGTTTCAGGGGGACCAGCTACACAACTGGCTGGCACTGGGCAGGTTGCACAGCACTTCAGCAGGGTGCTTTGTCCCTTTGTCCTTCTCCAGGACCTGCTCAGAGTGAGGCCATCTGCAACACCTGGGTTGGGGCAATCCCAGACATGAGTACAGATGGGGAGAAGAGCTCCTTGAGAGCAGCCCTGATGAGGACTTGGGGATTCTCATGGTTGCATCACAAGCAGCACTGTCAATCCTGCCCCTCTGCTCTGCCCTTGTGAGGCTCCACCTGGAGTGCTGTGCCCAGCTCTGGGGTGCAGCAGAAGAAAGACATGGACCTCTTAAAGCCGGTCCAGTGGAAGGCCAGAAAGATGATCAGAGGGTCGGAGCCCCTCTCCTGTGAAGACTGGCTGAGAGAACTGGGGCTGTTCAGCTTGGAGAAGAGAAGGCTCCAAAGAGACCCTAGAGTACCTTCCAGCGTTTAAAGGGGGCTTATTAAAAAGAGGGAGAGTGACTTTTTAAATGGGCACATTGGGATAGGACAAGGGGGAATGGTTTTAAACTAAAAGAGGAGAGATTTAGATTAGATGTTCGGAAGGAGTTCTTTACACAGCCGGTGGTGAGGCACTGGCACAGGTTGCCCACAGAAGCTGTGGATGGCCCTTCCCGGAAGCGTTCAAGGCCAGGTTGGATGGGGCTCTGAGCAACCTGGTTTAGTGGAAGGTGTCCCAGCCCCTGACAGGGGTTTGGAACTAGATGACCTTTGAGGGTCCCTCCAACCCAAACCATTCTACACTTCTGAATTTACCTCGGGCCTGTGACTGCCAGAGGCTGTGATCCAAGGCCCTACAGAGCTGAGCACTTCCAGTTCTCTGGTGGGAATGAATTCCCACCCTTCCCCCCGCCCACCAGGGGCCACTTTCCAGGCGTGAGTTGTGCTCCTGAGCGCTGCCCATGGAGGGGCTTTGCTCTGACACGGCGCGGGAGCACCCGAGGGGCCACAGCAGCTGTCAGGACAAGACCCCCCTCTCCCACCCGAGACCTGGAGATGAGGAGAGGCAAGAAGCCCTTGCAGAGCCCCCATCGCTCCGTTCCATCGCGCACCCCTCCGGCACACGATGGGAGCCGACCCGCCCAGCCGGGGCGCTCCGGGACGGCCTGAGGGGCCCGCGGTGGCTCCGCTCCCTCGCCGGGCCCTGGGCCCGCGGGCGCCGCGGAGCGCGGGGCGGAGCGGGGCTCCTGCTCGGCCGGCGGGCTCGGCACGGGAAGCGCAGGAAAAGCGCAGGAAAAGCGCAGGAAAAGCGGCCCAACACCCCCCTCTGCTGTCGGCGAACACCACGGCACGGGCTCCCCGCGCCGCCACCGCTGCCCCGCAAAAAGCCCCGGCAGGTCACCCCCCCCCAGCCCGCCGGGCTCATTCGTCCAGCTAAAGCAGGAAACAAGTGTGTATCAGAGGAGAGGAACACCCATCAGCAGCGTCTGCTCGTGCTCAGTAACACCTGAAGCCTCTGGCCCTCGGTAAAGCCAGGTTTAGGTTTAGATACACATGGACAGTTTTTACTTCATAACATCCCTGCCTCCCCGTCCCCGCAGGAAACAAGCTGCTTCTCTACAAAGTTACTCTGCAACGCAGCTGCTGCCAAATTTGCTCTTGGGGGTCGTGACTTCTTTGGATACGAGGCTGGTGGTCTGGTGTTGGGCTTTGTTTGCTGGGTGTGGAGGGCAGGAGGCCATAAAACAAGGCAGATGTGTTCCTGTTTTATTGTCATGTTAGTTTTGGCCAGTTCTACATTGTGGCCTTTTTTATTTTAGATACATTTCAACATTTTAAAATAACTCTATTGGTAAAAGAATGCTGCAAGTCTTTCTTCTTTCTATCCCCACTCCAAGTGCCCCATGCTGACTCTGCTCTTTCTTGTAAAACCTGCTGCAATGAGGACTTTTTTGATAATGCAGCCATTCTTGGCAGCACCCCTAAGCCATGAGGGGTGTCCTCCTACTGCAACATTCAGGGCCTGGGAGGTGGCACCTCAGTGAGTCTTGAGGAGCTCCACTGAGCTCATGGTGCTGCAGCTGCTGCAGGTCAGTCTGGGACAATTTTCCCTTCTCCAGGAGGCTCCCGACATGGCGCACCCACAGTTCACGGCTTCTCCTTGATGGCTTGTTATTAAAACTGTACAAATACGAAATTCTTCCTCCTATTAATCAAATCAGAAAGAGGGTCAACCGGGTTCATTTTAGATCAGTCTGATGTGAATGTTTCTGGTAGTTTGGTTTTCTCAGCAAAATGAAAGAATTTCCCTGAAAGAAGTCTGAAGCCATCCAGGGCCTCTTTGTACTTGGATTTAACCCTACTGTCTCAAGTAGTGGTGTGATTGTCTGCTGACTTGGGGTGACATTTGTAAACGTTCTTCTTTAGTCCAAACCAACCTTTTTTTAGTGAGTAAATGATTGGTCCTGCCATGCCCCTGAGCCCTATTCCTATAATAACCAGAGATGTCCAAGTGTCACCCAGGGTCAGCTCGTGACTTTGGCATCATGTGCTCTTGCCCCAGACAGGCAGAAAGGCAAGTGCATGACTTCTAGACAGCTAGGAGAGTTGTCTTCCAAAAATACATGAAGAAATCCTCAGCTGCCACCCAGGTCTAGCTATTCAGGAGAAGGGACAAGCAAGAGGTCCAGAACATGAGCCAAGGTCTGGATCTGCCCTTCTATGCTTCCACCACTGTAATGTCAGCATTTTTGTTTGTCCTGCCAAGAGGCAGGGCAGACAGTGTTCCTCATTCATTAAAAAAGGCAAACCAAGGTCCCATAAGATGCACTCCAGTTAGGGACTGGGCCAGGGATCTCACTACATTTGGAAGGTGAGATACATGAAATAAACCAAAAAAATCTTCCTAACAGCCCACTCTGGTTCCTCTCTACTAATTATATTTCCTGCAGCCAGACCCGAGTTCTGCATCCTGCTTCACGGATTTTAAAATCCCTACTGATTTCAGTGGGATTGGGTTCAAGCTGCCAGACCAGCTCCCCCCTGGAGCAGGGAGCTGGTCCCTGGGTGGCTGCTGTCCCTGTGTGCTGCAGCAGGGCTCCCCAGCCCCCAGGACAGCATATTCCTGGCTGTACCAGAGCAGAGTACATCATGTTTCATCCTTGCAAAAGGTTGTTATAAATGGTTTCATTTCAAGGGAGCTCAGTTAAATCTGGGAACTCTTGCAACAAGTTCACTCCTAATTGTGGCTCAGAGACTTTGCAGTAGTCAAAAGACAAATGGATGGTGAGGGAAAAAAGCAAACAACAGCAGGCAATTCCATGGTGTCCTCTTTGCTGCTTATTAGCTGTGCCCTGTCACGTACTGAGTACTTTGAGCACTTCACCTGTCATTTCCAAGACTGTCACATTTCTCTTCCTAAGTTTCCATGTCTTTTAGGGAAGAAGCTGAGTACACTACCTGCCAAAGGCACTGTCCCATTGCCTTTGGGAGACAAGAAATTTTGAAAACAGACATTGCTGCACCTGAAACTGACCTTCAGCTTTTGAACTCCTTCCCCAGGGCACGGGAGATCAGTCCTCACTGATGACTTCTTGCTAAGCACGGTAATGCGACCCGCAGGACATCAGTCTGGCAGATGCTTTTTAATGGGACCTGATTGTCCTGAGTCCTGAGAGTGGCCTGGTTTCTTGGGGACTACAGCTGGCCTTGTTTCAACTTTCATCTCAGCTGAACGTGATTACTGAAGTCAGGTCAGTTCTGGGAGTGGGTGGTCTCTGTACAAGCCAGTCCTCACAGTGAAAACCAGCAGGCTGCTCTTTTCTCCCAGTGCTGGTGCTGGCCCTGGGGCTGCCTTTCTATAAGTCAGAGTAAGACCTTTACTTTCCTTTTCCCATTTTCTCCAGCTATAAAAATACACCCGTGGATAGGATTATCATAAACAACAATGTCATTAAATTGTGCCTTGGTCTTTGCTGCTTTGTTTGCAGTGACTCATGCTGCAATTCTTGCAAGTACAAGTGAAACAGGAGCCAGCATTCAGCAACCACAGTCCTGGCTCTTTCCCTTTCTAATGCTGACCCCCCAAGGCAGTGGGTAAGGACTCTCCTGTTGATGACCCAGAGACACAAGGTCCCTGAGCATCTCCTCCTTCCAGTTCAAGCAACAGCAAACTGGTTGCTGGTTCCCTGCCAGCTTTAAGCAGTGGGTTTTGTCCTTTGGGAGCAGTTCCATGTTGTGTTTCAGCAGCCTTGGTGCAGAGGCAAGGCTGGGCCGAATAAGGAGTTGGGGTGGTTTCCCCCCTCCTTGTTCTCCAAGCCCCTGTGCCACCGTGCTCACGTGTTGTGTCTGGGAGCGGGTGACAGCTTACATAATGCAGACTGGCAGGTGACCACGGGAAATGCAGCACGGGTCACGTCTCTGCAAGCCAGGCTCAGCCTAAGTCTCCCAAGATGCGTCATTAAGACTCTTAGGGCTAAATCCCTCCCTAAGTGCAGCCGGCAGCAGCCCTGCAGCAGGGATGTGCTCGGCCCCCACTCGTGCCCACATGCAGCCACTGCTCTCTGCATAGGTAAAACAGCTCGTCAAACTCCTTGTTTGTGAGCTCTCCTTAACCAGGGCTTAAACTTCCAGGAGCCCAGAGCAATGGAATAGATTTTACCTTTCTGTACCTGACAGCAAGGTGTGCATCTGGGAGCAACACCCTGCCAGGCTCCCATTGTCAGGAGGTTGTGACCATCCAGCAGCTTTGAGGGGGCTGTGATCTGGGAAGCCTCACTTAGAAAAAACAGCTCTTGCACAGCAGGGCTTCACACTGCCCTGGATGCAGTTAAGCACTTCTCCCTGCCTCTTACAGGCAGGGAAAGGGACTGGCGATGGGAACCTGGCTGGCCCTTTGGCAGAGAAGGGGTACAGCCTGCCTCTTGCCTCCCCATGTATCATGCCTTTGCTGGAGGCCAGCACTAGCAGAGGGAAAGGCTGCCCTTTGGGTGGCCATTGCCCATGGTAACTCTTTTACACAAACAACCAGCACTACTCAAGCTTCTCTCCCACAGTTGTCCCCACGTGTACACAGCTCCATCCTAACTCCACAGCTCTCATCACTTGCCAGTCAGGTCCCAGCCACCCAACCATCTTGCATTTGTCTCTCCCCATCCCTGTCTTTCCTTTTTCTCCTGGGATCATTACTAAACTGGTCTCACCAGCCTTCATCTGGATTTCCTGCCTGCTGGAGGCAGGTCCTCACACATGCCCTGGGCAGGCCTATTTCTGCCCCATTCCCTTGCTCCCCACACCGGAGAGCCTTACACCTTCCCAGAGCAGAGGCAGGACACCCCATTGCCTGGCAAGACAAGTGATAGCACCTTTCTCACCACCTCCTTTCTTTCTCTGGGAGAAAAAGGTAGGAATAACATGCACACCCCCTCCAGACTGAGCAGACACCCTCGCAGTATCGCCCTGCTGCCCACAGCAGCATGGATGTAACGAAGGGCCTCGTTTCACGCAGAGGGCAGCTTCGGAAACATTTAGTAATTAGTGCCAGAGACAGCAAAGCTGAGAGCATTCCTGCTCATTAAATCCCCAGTCCCTTGGAGTTAAGTAGCTGCCGGGTGGCTTCCCGTGCACGGCAGGGGACCAGGCTGCCCCAGCTCCCTGTCTGCCCTCCTGCCCACACGCTGGCCACCACACTCAGCCCTCCACCCAGTAGCAGGGTGCCCTGTCCCCACTCTGAGGAGCTGTGTCCTTTCAGGCTGGAGATGGCCATGTGGTCAGTGCCCAGCAGCTGCAGCATCTCCAGCTGGGTGGCTGCTGGGCTCTGTTCCCTCTCCTCCCCAAGGATTTTTGTAGCAGTGGGGACCATGCCCAGACCCAGTGCCCTGTGACTTTATGAACAAGGCTTGTGTGTTTGTGGCCTGGAGACTGTAGGGGAAGATGTGGTAAAAGCTGTGCTTGCTTTTCTCCTGAAGGCTCTGCTGTTACACACAGGGCTGCTCTGCTCAGTCATGGTTTCATTTCTGGGTACACACAGATCAGGGCTGGAGCACAAGAGGCCATTTGCCTCTGTGAAAAGGTTCATACAAATGTTCTTTAATTATCTGGGGAAATAAGTAATCAAAGCCATCCTTCAGAAGTTATAGCTGTAGGACACTGCTGAAGTGCCTGTGCTTGAGACCAGCTGGATGGGTATTATTGCTGTGAGGACATTGTTTTAAGTTACTTGGAGGTGGGGTTATGCCATCTGGAGAGGAAGAAGCAAGGGTGGGGATCTGGATACTGTCATCCACCTCCTGTGGGGGGTTGGTGAGAAGGTGGGGCCAGACCCGTCTTGGAGGCACATACCAAGAGGCAACATGCACAAATTGCAGAGGAAAGTTCTGGTTAGAGAGAAAGAAAAATATTCACCATGGGGATAGTGAGGCCCTGGACCTGGTACCTGGGGAGGTGGTGGGATCTCTGCTCTGGGAAACACTTGTAGCTCCCCTGGACCAGCCCTCTGCTGCCTTCTCAACTTTGCAGATCAGCTTGGCTCTAAACAGGGGCTGGACTGGAGGCCCTGGACCAGTCCTGTCTGCCTAGATCTGCTTTGTGATTCTGTTATCCACGTCCTCCACATCCATGAGATATTTCTGCAATGAACCCAAGAGTTTACTGATGCACCACTGCACCAAGTGCTCCAGCAGTCATGCCAACAGGGCAGTGTTGGGTCAATCCCTGGGACTCCCTAAAGCAATGCCCTAAACCAGTCTCAGGATCTCAGTCTCCCCCACTTCCATGAGTACCCCAGGCAGCCGCAGTTCAGAGCAGACCTGGATTTATTAACCAGGGGAGATAATGGGATTTCAGACAAGAAGCTTTGGTCCATCTCACAGGTAGGTTTGTCAGCCAAGGTGTCTGGATCTTGAGTTGTGTGGAGGAGATGACAACAGAAGACGGTTCTGGGACTTTGCAGTCTTGTTTCTGTGACACGGACGAATATGAGCGACTGACAGACAGGTGCTGTGCAATGCTGGGCCCAGCTGCGTATAAAAATACTCTGTTCCATCCATCTCCACATAATAAACACATTAAAAAGGAACAAGGTGTGTCTCCAACTGTCTCCAAGACTTTACATGGGCCAAGCTACATTTTTTTTACCTTTTTACAACAAATGGAAGTAGAGCAGTGGGTTGGTTTCAGGGGAGAGAAAGGAGTGGGAGGCAGAATATCACATCCTATTTCCTCTTTTAAACACTTGGCAAGGGAGTGAACTTTCCATTCCCATCTGGCACAAGCAGACTAAACACAGGTTCCTTTCTGATAGCCATCTGCACTCTTCTGCTACCTTTTCCCATCAGTCTTCTGCAGGCAAAATGCAAGCCCGCACACTATTTAAAGATTCTCAAATTCAGGGAGTGTAACAAAATGATCCCTTTTAGTTACCTTCTTTCCAAGTCACCGAGCTTCTAGCGCCAAGCCAAACAATAACCTGGTTAATCAACAGGCTCAGGACATGAAAGCAACTCCATTTCCTATTTGTGAATGCACAGATGTTGTTTATCTTGGATCTCCCCTCGTTGGTCCCCCAGGATTAAATCACAGGCCTTTAGGTGGAGCATGAGTGATTGCTTTTCTATTGAAGCAGCTCACAGCAAGGCTTGGCCAGCTCCACTGCTGTATCATCCTCCTTCCCATCTCCCTAATGCTGGCTCTCTCTGCTGGTCCAAGGGCTCCCCACAAGAAGTGGGGAGTGCTGTGGCACTTGGGGGCATGGCTCCAGAGACACTTGCTGACACAGAGCTGGGTTATCTCTGCAAGGACCTGCCCCAGGCACACCCTCAGGATGGTGGTGCTGATAGTTATTAAGACTCAGGCAATGCTGGGTCAACACTGGGCGCTGATAAGGGAGATGGGCTTCCTTGCAGACACAGATGTGGGGCCTGGTTCCTGTGCAGCTCCATGTTCAGCCAGCCAGCCCCACCTTGCAAGCCCGGTGTGGTTTTGGCCAGGTCAGGGAACATCATATTTCAAATGAGATGCTGTTTTTGATGTGGTACTGCTATGAGAAAGCCATCCCTGGCTGGGCCTCTGTGCCATCCCTTGCTCCCAGGCACCGCAGCTGAGCTGCAGGTTTTGACTTTGTCCAACATAACCCAGGGAATCTATTGGCTCGTCTGCGAGCAGACTTGGCCTCCACGTGTCCTGTGGTGGTGAGACCCTGTGGTCCACAGTCAGGTGAGTGGGACGAATCTGCCTTCATACAAACCAAGATGCTCTGAAGGTCCAGGGACATTTGCCACCTGATGCCAGCTCCTGCCACCTTGCTCAGCCCTGGCAGGGGGGGCTGTTAGTTCTCCTGCCTGCTTCTGTAGCCTTTAATTTCAGGTGGAGAAGGCCATCCTCCACCTTCCTTCCCCATGCCTGTCAAACGTGGCTGGCACGGCCTCATCTGCAAACCCTCCTGTAGGGGTGGCTGCGCCATGGAGGTGTCGGCGATGCTCATGCGCGGAAGCCATGGAGCATTTTGAGAGGCTTCCTGTGGGACGAGTGCCACTTCTTGCAGCATCGGTTGTGACTGCACTCGCAACCTGTCTCCTCGGCTGCCAAGTGCTCTTTTGCAGAGGGGGGAGCCATGGTGATAGTTTTCCATATTGCAGAAACACCCCGACTGCAAGACTAAGCTGGTGGTGGCTGAGGCTGTGTTTGGAGACACCTTCCCACCCACAAACCCTCTGCTGCCGTCTGCCTGCCGAACGGGAGTCCCCCCCGCAAACCCGGCACGCAGGCTCGCTCCGCAGCTGCGAAACGCCGAGCGGCCCCGCTCCGCGCACGGCGCGGCCCGTCCGCCTGTCCGTCCCGAGGACAGATGGACGCGCAGCGCCCGGGGCCGCTCCCGCAGAGCCCGCGGCGCGGGGATGCTGCAGGGCCGGCCGCTCCCGGTAGGGAGCGTGTCCCGCACGCCGCGGGAGCAGGACGTGCAGGAGAAGGAGGGGGTGGAGAGCCATGGGCCGAGACCTCGGCGGCCGGCCGCTGTCCCTGCTCCCCCAGGCACGCTCCAGCGTGCCTGACACCGGTCCAGAACGACTCGGAGAGCTGGACGGGCCTCAGCTCGTGCCGCCGGTTCACGCTCTGGACGCAATTTTCCCCTAAGATGCTTTCTGCAGGAATTTCAGTGCCCAGGTTTCAGTGGCAGGCGGGGGGCCGCTCCCACCTATGGGCACAGGGTGGCATGGGGACACCGCGTGTCCTGGGTGCCCTCAGCAGCCGGGAGCGATACCCGCAGCGGGGCAAAGGGGCTGGGTTTTGTCCCGGTGCGATTGCACCGAAGTCCATAGAAGTAGAGGTAGGTGAGCAGAGAATTCTTCTCTTCTTTAGTGGCATGACTGAGCTTTCTGATTACAATTTTTCAACAGCAGTGATAGATTTAAGATAAAGCCCATCCCTTCCCGTGAGGGCTGGCCAGACAATGCAGCTGCCAGAGGACAGGAGCCACCAGGCTGCTTCCTACCATGGGAAGTACCCGGAGCTGTGACAGAGAAACCACAGTGGCTCTTCCTGGGGGCCTTGCTGGATGAAGGGGCTACATAGTGAAGACTGTGTCCCACTCCCGTGTGTGTAACTATATGGGATGTGATGAGCTGGGGCCAGGATCCTTTCCCTGCTGCTTTGGGAACGGTAGGAGTAGTGGTGGGTGAGGGGAGAGAGGAACCATCCTACCACATGGTTATTCTGGGCAGTGGGTCACAAAGCAGGGATTGAGAAGTCTCACCGAGAGCAGGAACACAAATCCCCATTGGGGCCATGTTGCAGCCTTTGGAAAGGGAGGGAAGAGCTGCTACTGAGTAGGCACAGGACTTCAGAGCTGAGCTACTTCAGCTATTCATTCCTTGAGTCCCCAAAGAAGCAATTACTGCATCATTCCCTGTCTTAGTGAGCTCTCGGAGCAGAAGGCAAAAGGATAACTAGCCTCCACTCTTAAGTAGGAAGCTGAGGATTTTATGGGATTACTTCTTGCTCCTTGACAGATGTAGGTCCTGTTTGGTCAGAGTTAAGGTCGGTGCTGAGCATCGTGGTTTGATTTAATAGGCAGCAGTAAGAAACTTTCATCAGGACAGGGATGGGACAGGCCAATGACCACAAGGGACCATGCTGGCTCTTTCACACCTGTGCACATGCAGGACAGAGTGTGGAGATGAGCACTGCTGAGACCCATGTGGTCAGAGTCCCTCTCTCCCAAGTGCCTGCATTTGCTCCCCAAGCCTGCACCTACCACAAACCCAGAGGAGCTGGATGCCTGCCAGGAGCCAGACCACCCAGCACATCCTGGTTTCAAGTTGTCCTCTGCCCCTCATCTGCAGTGTGGCCATAGCTCTTCCTAAGTCTGGCTTTCATCCAACAAGTAGAAGAGCTTGAGGCTCAGTGCTGGGTGAGCAGCTATCCCCCTAAATCAGTGCTAAACTTTCAGCACCGATTTTCTTCCCTCGGTCCTTTCAATTCTTTTTAACAAAGCTGACTCTGCTGAGGAAGCTCCGGGGGCTGCCACGCACCCACGCGTTCAGCCTCTCCCATGCTTTGTGGTGGGGACACGATGGTTTACCTGCCCTTACAGCAGCCAAAGCTAGAGCACTGGCTCAGTTCTATAGAGACAGATGTGCCTGGCACCGAGAATGTTAGTCCTCCTTTGGTGTAAAAATAGTATTACCGGTGTAAAAGCTGCTCTGTGCTGTGAGAGCAGCAGTCACAGCTTTAATTACAGCACCAGAGCCAAACAAGTACAACAGCACTGATGAGATACTACAGAAGCAATAAATTCCCCCAGTCAGATCCTGTGTTTTGGTGCCTTCTTGGTGCTTGGACTTCCATGTTGCCTCTCCCCCTCTTAGGGAGGGGACTCAGTGTTTCTCATGCTCCCACTTTCTCCCTGATGCTTGCAAGTGACCTGCCAGAAACTGGGAAGGGGTGATGTTGCCTCCAGGGTCAACTCTTCTCAGGGAACTACTCATTTGACCAACAGATTTTAAAAGGGAAATAAATAGCAGTGTTAAAAAAATACACTCTGGTTAAAAAAAAAAGCACTGTTAAGAAAACATACCCTGTTAAAAAAAATAAACCTGTCAATAAATAAAACTCTAGGATGATGAAAAGGGGAAATGCAGGGATTGAGTAAAGGATTCAATTTTTTAAATGAAAGATCTTCCATACACCAATTCCAGCCAAAAGGCATTTCTGTTCCCTTGACAGAATATAAATATTAATCCAGACACTCGTTGTTCTCAATGTGTCCTTCTGTATTGGCATGATCTGGAGCTGCATTGAGAGCTCACATTTTCTACTGGCTTCCTTGAGGGTGCAGGGTGCTCACTACAACTCCAGAGAGTCCAGCAAGGATATATCATCCTGCCCTGAACATGGGGCTCTGCTGCTCATCCATGCTTTATCCGAGTGGATCTCCTGCGGGTGCCATCAGGGTTCAGCAGAAGGATGGAGAAGACACCTCCTCTTGCAGGAGCCTGAAGGGGATTCTGGTGAGACGCCTACTCCATGTGAGGTCCACATCAAACCCCCTTCCCTAGGGTTTGAACCCAATTCTCTCCTGCTTTGTGGAATTCTACCTTATTGCGAAACAGCTCTGAAATTCTGCCCCTCTGTTGTGAGTGGTGGGCAACCGAGAGGGCCAGGGAAGAGCCATGGAGACCAGCCACGAGTGACAGATGTGCCCAGGAAGACTGCAGCCTATGTGGGGACGTGTCCCAGGCAGGGCTGGGTGGAACAAGGGCCAGGCTGTGGGTGAAAAACTGGCCAGGGAGGACATGGGGCTAACAAGCTGTGTCACCTGTAGCCACGGAGAGGAAAAGAGAGGAAAACCATGAAGAAACCAAGGTCATCCTATTTTAGGTTTCTTGAGACGGAGAAGCCATGTCCTCTGTCCTTTCCTCCTATCACCAGCCCTTCCACTCACCTCCTGGTTATCTACAGGAGCTGTCCCCATGCTAGGAAAGGCCCCGATTCAGAGAAGTCTTTAAGCATAAACCTAATTATCAGGACAAGATTAAGGTCTTTGCTGAATCGGGCCTGCAGAGCTGGATGGAAACCAGCTGAGCCACCCCGAGCCAGCCTCACTAGAGGCTCCAAACTCAGCTCCAGCACGGCCCCTTCTTTCCTGGGGGGTCAGTGTAAAATAAAACCAGAGGCAACCTTGAAAAGCAGATCCAATTCCCAAGCCCTTAGCAGCCCATCTGGGTCCATAAGATCAAACCCTGTGCTCTGCCAGCTGTATCCATCCTTCTTTCTGTTCAACACAGAGTATGAACCCCATTTTTCCTCTCTGCTCTCCAGCCCCCTTCACAGCCAGGCACACAGAGCAGGACAGCCAAACACTGAGTGGCCTTTTCTTCTCAATCACTCTCTGAAAGTCACTGTGAAATGCAATGCTATGTGGAAAGTGGCTGGAAAGAATGACACTGCGAGAGCCTATTTTTTTCCAAGGAAATAAATAGATTGTGTGCCATGATCACAGAGAGGAGAGGGTTTGTGCCAGGTCATGCACAGGTAGGGCCATGCAGGGACAGTCCAGAGTTTGTTTGAGCTGCAGTCACCACCTCTTGGGAAGATTCTGCTGGGCAGAGGCAAATGGAACTGTCTCTGGTGGTGCCACCAAAGTGGCAGCCTGCAGGTGGCAGCTGTTTCAGCTTGTCTGCAGCATCCCTGGGCATTCAAGCTTTTTGCAAGGGGGTCATGAAACGTGGTGAAGCAAAACAAGCTACTGCACATTATGTGTGGAGGAACGCAGAACTGGGGAGAGGCTGACCAGCTCTCAGCTGAGAAGGGGGGACTTTAATGCCCAAGGTGCTGGCAGGATGTCAGGCAAGCCAGAGCTCGAAGCCTGGCTCCAACATGGTTGTGGTGATGGCCTGGATTCAACTATTTCAAAGGGCACCGGACGGTCAAATCAAGCCCCAAATTTAAATTTGTTAAAATAACTTTTTGCAAAACATTAGTATGGAGAGAAATGTTTCCATGGTTTTGTTTTTAAATTCCAAGTGGGAAGAGTTTATTTTTTCACTAGGAAACTTTCCCTGTAGGATTCGCAACGTTGGCCAGGAGACAAGAACCAGCGAGCTCTGCTCCCGAATGGTGGTGACCCCAAGGGTGACCCCATGCTGGTCACGTCGCCTTGTGCAGCCTCAGTTCCCCCTTGGAAAAGGGAGGTGGCAACGTGCATGGCTGCTGAGGGGCTGGGATGCCAGCATGGCCGGCTATCATGTGGTCAGCCTGTGCCAAGTGGGATCGAAATCTGGACATGTAGTGTCTTGTGTTTGCTTGGAGGCAAATGCAATGAAAACTCCTACAATTGCAAACAGATTTGGGGAAGACATGGGGAACTTAGCAATCTCCTTGGCTCTGCTTATGCACAAGTGTCTTCTGTGGGGATAGAGATAGGCTGTCCTTCACCATTGTTCTGCTCCTGATGAATTGCTGCTGATTCAGAATGTACAAGCTACCACTTGTTTGTCCTCTTTTGGTTTATGCTCTCCTGAAAAGCAAAATATTATAGAGATTTATAAAATTAACTGAAGGCAATAAAAAAGGCATGAGGGCTCATCTGGTGTCCCTCAGCTCAGCACCCTGGAAAGCCCTTTACCCCAGCTGAGAGCCCAAGTGCTGCTGTTCCTGCCCCCGGGTAGCTGGGGAGTCCCCAGTGTTTAATGCAAAAACACACAGCAGTGAAACTTGGTGAACGCTTGAGATGAGGGAACGAGGGGAAATCAGGGCAGGTTGAACTCCATTTACTAGAACTGGCTGAAAACAAAAGACAAAAAAATACCAATTTGAAGTGCTTGTGTCTTGCTCCTCTCAAGGGAGCAGAGAAAGAGCACAGGGGCTCATTCTCATTTGCAATCAAAGACTTTGAGCTGATCCTATTTTATTCTCTACTCCCATGTTCTGCTCTGTGGTTGTGGGGCCACGGATGGCAGGAAACTCCTCTTGCTTTGCTCCCTGAGAGAAGTGAGGACTTGGCATTTTAGGATCTGGGATGGAATGAAAACTGATTGCTTGGACACGCCATTTCCAAGGTGGCAGCTCAGCAGCTCAAGGGTTAATCTGGCTCCCTCGGTTTCAGCCTAGACATTGTTATAAAGGGGAAAGCTTGTTCTCAGCAAGGTGGGAGCTGCAGGTACAACAGCCCCTCCTGCTGACCTCTGCAGCCCCAGCTTTTCACATCTGGCTGGGGCCAGCAAAGCAGAAGGAGGCACAGCTGTTACAGGACATCTCCCCTGCATGGAGAATGCCTCCCCAGGCTTGTAACACATCTCCCATCCCTGGGATACCTGGATACCTTCAGCAAGGCTTCCCCCAAGGGTAGGGCCAAAGGTGTGGTGTTCCTGGTACACAGGTCACCTACAGAACCTCACCGTGGTGGGGATGGGCTGTGGAGCCGCCCCGATGCAGGGAAGCAGCCAAGCGCGGCTGATGGGAATCACGGGAGGTGTGCCTTTGCTTTCAAAAGGACTATTAACGCGCTTAGGGTTAATCACACGAATAAATCTCACCGTGGCTTGGTGCCAAAGCGAGCAATAAAAGCACCGATCCCCAGGCCTCCAGATGGGAATTGGCCAGGGCCCGGGCCCATGTTCTCACCGAGTCGTTGGGAAGTAATCTGCATACTCAGTGCACAGACACCCAGGGATTTTGTTCTGTATCATCCCTCCCACGCCCCCAGAAAGGCGCTTATCCAGGTGGAAACTCAAAACTATCTTCCCGTGCCAGCCAAGATGGCAAGGCAATGTCCAGAGGACACAGGCAAAGGGCTGATCTGAGCTGCTTTTTGTCAGTGGTGGCTGCAGGAGCCATGGAGGGTGAACCCCTGTCCTGGCCCTTGACCTCCTTCAGGGACACTGATGTATCAAAAATTATATACTTAAAGGAATGAGCTTCCCAAGGAGGGCAAAACCTTGACCCTCAAGACCTGCTGATTGGAGGAGGGCATTTACAGAGACATTTTGGAGTGCCTGTTGCAAGAGGAACTTGGGGTTTTCATTGGCCTTTACTTCATACAGACAACACCAGGAAATCCATAGCATGTGTGTGTATGTTTGAGGGACGCAGGCAGGGTTGCTTTGGATGAAACGTCCCAGGGAATTGAGCTATGGTACCATCTCATGTCCCACGTTTTAGCTGGACATGGTGGGAGATGAAAGCATTTGGGGCAGGCTGCAAAGTTAATTTTAAGAGACTTTACTGAAGCAGCACCCTGTCTCTCTCCTTCTCCCAGAGTGATCTCCCAGCCCCCGTATGTACCACCAGCCACTGACTTGGACTGTTCAGCTTCAAAAAAGTGATTTATAAGTCAAGTCTTTGTGTTCTATTAGTGCAGAAATCAGCAAAGATAGTCAATGTGAATGTATATGTCCCACGGGATGCAGCAGGGAGAGGGGGTCTGAGTGGACAGGCCAGCAAAACACAGGGAAGCTGTTTCCTCAGCACTTTGAAGACTTGGTTGTCTTCTTACTCCTCTCCCTGGCTCCAAACCTTGTTATCAGGAGGCTCGAGGAGGGCAAAGGGACTTGTGCACCAAGTCTCCTCTGCTGCCTCCCTCCCGTTAACCTTGTGGAAGGTGACTGGTGGCCCTTTGCAGGGAGCTCACTCACACCCACCTGAATTTCCACAAACTTGCAGGGGCTCGATTGACTCCTTGCGATTCATTTTAATCTGGCACAAAGTAGCAGCTTGCTGAAGCCTGATGTGAAACACCCACATACGCTCACATTATATAATATGAATCTAAGAAGATTAAATTATCCGGTCTGAGGAAACGCATGCACGTATGAACGTACACATTTATTTATACACAGTCTGCAGGATAGCTGAGGGCAAAGCTTCCCTTCAGATGCACTGAACTTGTGCTTTTTTAGCACTTAAAAAATGGGACAAAGAGTGTGTATTTGGCCGTGCATACATATGTGTGTGAAGCACGGCAGCAGCTGTGTCCTGCGTTTGAGGGAAACACGAGAAGCGTTTGTAACTGTGTGCTTGGTTATCCATTGTGTTGGCCAAGTCTGAGCAGCAGCATGGAACGACAGGTGGAATCCAAACACTCCCGGCACCAAACTTCACCTGTCAGCGTACGGCAACATACCGCTCCCTGGGAAAGCAGGCAGAGCAGGGAACGGTCCCCAAAAGCCCTGAGCACCTTTCAGCAGCCTTGGAGAGCCCGGCTCATCCTGTGGCCGAGCCCTGCCCTGCAGGCATGTGCCTCGGGGCACAGCCCTTTTCTTAAGCTGCACGAACACGGGCAGATCGATGCACAATGGCGGGACTCACGTTGAGTTTCGGGTGCCCAGGCCTTTCGCCCGAAGATGTACTTTGCCTTCCAGAAGTTTCATGTTGGGAGGGGAACGCGGGAAATGTGCTTCACCTACAGCTGCCCACAGTGCTCACGCTGCTCGGGCAGCGAATGGACTTGCTTCTCTCTCTCTTCCTGCGCCTTCCCGTCATTGATTCACATTGGTTTGCTAAATATAGCTCGGACCCGTGAAGATGCTCACTCAGCTTTTACTCCAGCAAGAGGTGCGGGGCACGAAAGGTGCTGGCAGGAGCAGGGCTGAGCAGCCGCTGCCACTTCTCCGGTACGTGCCGTCCCTGGCCGTGTCCCCGGCCCCCCCCCCCACGCCATCACCACCATGAAGGGGGTGGGCTTCGTGAGACCCAGCCCCAGTCCCAGAGATGCTCCGGGTACCGCCGGTACGTCCCCCTGCGGCCGGCAGCGGAGGCGGGGGGCCGCATCCCACCTCGGCCCGGGCTGAAACAGCGGGAACACGCGTGTCTGCACCGGGAGCACCTGGGCTGGGCCGAGGTCGCCACCGCCACCTGTTCCCGGGGCCACGGGGACTTGGGGCGATAGGGTCATGGGGACACGGGGACGGACACACACGGGGACGGACGGACACACACGGGGACGGACGGACACACACACCCCCACACCTCCCCCCGGCGGCGGCGCGCGCCGAGGCCATTCATGAAAAAGTTGACGTCAGGCGGGTGGGCGGGGCTGGGGCCGGCCACGCCCCCGGGGCCATTTAAGGCAGCGCGGCGGCGGGCGCCGGGCTCAGAGCGGAGGCGGCGGCCGCGGCGTGAGGGAGTTTGGTCGGTCCCGAGCAGCGCCGCGCATCGTCCCGCCGTGTCCCGCAGCGCCTGGGTGCCCCTCCCGCCTCTCCCCGCCCGGGGCAGCCTCTGCCGGGACTTCATGTCTGTGCTGTGCCCCCTGCCCTGGTGAGTGGGCGCTTCCCCTGGGGGGCGGGCGGGGGATGGCGGCTCTGCCGATGGGGTGCTGCCGGGGCCGGGGGGCGCTTGAGGCCGAGCCCCTTCAGCCGCCCCCTGCCCCGGGAGGCGGCCGGGCAGCGGGACGGCGAGGGGCCCCGGGGAGCGGTTCCCAGGGCGGGCGGTGCGAGCCGGGCGATAGCGGGACGAGCCGCAGCGGAGGAACTGCGAGCTGCGGGAGCTCGCTTCGCTTCCCCGCGCTGGAAATGCTATTAAGGCTGTAAAAGCCGGGCTGGAACTGGCCCCGCGCGCTCCGCCGGCGTGGAAGTCCCCGAGGTTGTAAAATAAGTCAGCGGGGTCTAAAGCACACCGGCTTGAAAAATTAAAAAAAAAAAAAAAAAGAAAGAAAAACCAAAACCCCCGCGCTTGCACTTTATTTACTGTGGTTTTTCAAGTTCAGCCTCCGCCGCGGGGCAGAGCTGGAGGAAGCGGAGTTAAAAGCGAAGCGCTGCTGCCGGAGCGTCCCCGGGTGTGCTTGAGCTGGGCTCTTGGGGGGAGAGCCGGGGAGGTGCTCCGAGGGCATTGGATGTAGCTCTGGCTTACGAGGTACTGAGCTTTTTCCGCTGCCTTCCAAGGGGGGGCAGGAAGGAAGGGACCAGAAAAAGACTTGCCTACAGGCTCTGCTGCTCGCTTCGCTGCTTGACTTGTGCTCCGTCCTCCCGGAGCCCCTCAGATCACTGGAATGCTGTCTTTTGTCTCTAGCGCTGATTATCTGAAATCCGCTGAAATGACTGAAGTGATGATGAACACCCCAGCCATGGATGAGATCGGATTAAGCCCCCGCAAGGATGGGCTGTCGTATCAGGTAAGTGCTTTTCTGGCAGTTGAGGCATTAATCCCATGTGGAATTACCTGGGCTAGACTGTAAGCTTGGTCTAATGTACCTTTCCATAGCCTGACCTAATAGCACGTCTTTGCCGTAGTGAGACCTAGTCAACAGACTGGAATGTTTGCTTGGCAGGAGATGGTTGTGTAAAATATCACTTGCTATCAGTGTGGGTTGGCAGAGGATTCAGTTGTTTTGAAGTGACTGAGCCCCCACTCATTCAGCATTCCCGGGGCTCAGTGGGAGATGGGTTAAAGAAGGATTCATGCCACTCACTGGGCTGAGAGGGCTCTTGAGATCTTTGTAACACAGCATAGAGTTGAGCTGCCGAGAGCAGGAGGATGCTGTTTATATGGCATCCACACCTATTTGATCTAGTTCCTGGTTTTCCTGACTGATGTGCCCATTTGAAAGGGTTAACAGTCTTCTGTAGGATACAGTGAAGCCAGCCACAGCCTAAATGAGCCTTGAAATGTCACTGGAGATATCGGTATTTGGGGGCACGAGTTGCATTCATTCTGAAAGTTCTGAGCAATGTAGTTAGCTATTAATCTCTAGATCAATGGCTGGGGTGAAGAAGTGGTCTTCAACTAGATTGAGCCTTAGTCTTTTAGTCTCAAAACCCCTTTCATTTCCTAGCCTGTAGTTAATCAAAGCACAAGTTAGGCACCTTAGCCTCCAAGCTCCATGGCTTCCTGCACTTCCAGGAGACTTGTTGATGAGATCTGACACAGATGCTGAGTGCTGGCAGATGACTTGCATCTGCTCTGTACATTGGGTGACTCTTATTGGCAGATCCAGATGCAGGGTTCGTCCTTTGCAGATGTTACACAACCTGCACAGAGGCACTTGCTCTAAGTGTGCATTCAGGATGAGGTGCTGTATGTTTGCATATTTATGTCTGAAAAGGGAACTACAAGGCAGCAGCAGTGCGCCGGAGCATGAAATCGACTGAACTTTGGGCCATGGCTCAGGCCTCCAGCAGAAGCCAAAGCTATGTGGAAGAAAAGGGGATGCATTCCTTCTTTTAGTCAGGATTCTGGATAATGCATGTTGTGTGGTTTATAGCTGTGCTTCAGTGCTTGAATTAGTGGGGAGTCTACAGCCTCTCCTCGTCTCTTACAGACGGAGTGCAGAGGAATGACAGTGGTTAGACCTGAAGCAAACTAACCTGCATGTGATGTCTTTATGGGTCACCTTATGAAGAGGCTTAACCCAGTCAGGTCAAAGGCTTCTATTTACCCATCCAAATTCCCAGGGAGAGGCAGAATCTAGGTGCCCTGCTTGTTCTAATGATCACTTCAGCAAGGCTCTTCCTCAAGTGCTAAGGACCTTGATAAGTCTGCTTGGGCCAACTGGGGAACAGGCCTGTTTGGTTTTGAGTGGATCACCTGAACCTGAGCATGTGAGTCATAAACGCTGACAACTCATATCTGTGCAGGGCTTTTGATCCTAGATCTGTTCTCTTTAGTGGTCTAGTCATAGATGATTTTTTTTCAAATGCCTGCAAGGAACTTCACCTTGATGTGAAGCAAACTGATGGCAGCAAGAGTAAAGGAGCTGAAATGCAAGACTCTTATGGCAATAGCAGTGTGTGGGCTGTGTATGAGGTCTACCTCTAAATTAGGTTAGTGTAAAGAGGATTGGGGAGCAGGATCCAGCCTTCCTTCTCTGGCTGCTAGGCTGAGAATGTCACAGTGTAAGTCAAGGTAAGTTGAAAGCATCCTTAAAGGGTTGAAAACTCAACTGAGACCAGCAAGGGCAAATCTGATGCAAATAGCACTATGAACTTTTTGTTCTACCTCAGACTTTGGCACTTTGTGCCTCATCTTGCTGATGGAGAGAGTTTGGTACGTGGAAAATTGTATGCTTGTCTGAAAGCTGTAGTGCAATAACTTAAAACCAGACAGGGCTAATGGAGCATGACTGCTCCTACACTGAGGCTTGTTGTTCTAAGCTTGCAGTATCTTCCTCCACTCATCTGCAGCGTCAGGCGCTCACAGTCTAACAGCCCTGGGCTGGCTATGAGAAGCAAAAAATAAAAAGTGGAGCCAGAACCAGGAGAGGCAAACTTTTAGCTTCAAAAATTTCTCTTGTTCCTTTAGTAGATCTTGAATTTATTTTACTACAAAGATGACCTCAAACTGAGGTTCAAAATTTCCACCTTCAAGCTGTGTAGAGCAGGGACTGCCTGGGAGTTGGTCTGTAGGATGCTGCCTGTGAGACTGGGGGCTGCTTCTGCCACTGGAGGCAGGCATGAAACTGTCTGGACCAGAGGAGGTGGTACAGCACAGCAGCACTGCTGGAATTCTAAAGCACACCAGTACCTGCAGCAGACAGACTTGTTCTACCAAGACTACTGTTTCAAAGTCTTTTTGCCTTTACTTGGAAATAAACTGAGGAAGCAAGCTCATACCCTGAGTATAAACTTCAGCAATCTGATTCCTCTGTCTTGTGGAGTTCATTGAACTTCAGGGCTCTTCTCTGTCTTGGCCCTTATGAAGGGAACTTGGGTTGTTGACTTTTTTTTCTTCTGCATCTTCCACCCCCTGGGGTGTCTGTCCGTCCTGGACATTAGCTGAAGCTCTGTACTCCCCTCCCTGGTGAAGCACTGTGCCCTTTGCTGGGCTGATCATCACTGCTCAATGGTGTGAAAACTCAGACTGCAGAGGTAATACCACTATTAACTGAGTTGCCTCCATAGGCTTAAGGCAAATGTTCTTTCTCATCATAGGAATGCCCTTTTTCCAGTTAATATGCAAAATGCTTGTAAGCTAGTGTGCTAGCTTCAAAATCTTCCTCTGCAAGACACCTTTCATTTCTGTATTTGTGACAGCAAGCTGCTGAGCCCCCTGAAGATGGTTCAGTCAACAGATTTCAAGGGCCTGAGCAGAAGTGAGTGGTGAATTTGGGGCATGAGTCCCAGAACAGGGCAGCATAGACAAAACAGAAGATGTGACTGAAGAGATGATGTCATGCTGGGTCTTGTGCCTGCAGTGAGAAGCTATTTCTGGATCTTTAATAGATGTCCCATAATTCCCATGGGACTTACTAAACAAAAAACTCATTGAAATGCAGCTGATGGCTCAAGTTGCCCCTGCTACAAACAGATGTGGCTATGGAGGGCTTCATGCACTTCCTGCCTGGCAATGTCCAGTGAGCTGGGCTGTTCCTGCTGCCAGCCAGAGCTAGTGCACTGTTTGCTGTTTCCCAGCCCTAGAAATACCCATTCTTTGAAGAGCCTCATCAGCACTCTGCCAGCTTGTCCTCTGCTGCTGTCTCCCAGTGGCACAAACAATGCCACTGAAACTGAGGCTGAATTAATCATTTCATGGAGCTGCTGTCAAAACAGTGCCTTGACCAGAATCCTACCTTGCTTCTTGGAAGTGGAGCAGGGTCTGAGCACAATGGAAAATACTTCAAGTTCCAAAGTGTGTGTTCTGAGCAAAGGCAGTGTCCTGAGTTGAGTGTGCTGCTTTGCTGCTGGCTGGTGACTTGCTGGTCCTTCAGGCTCCCATGTAGGAGACTGGCCTGTGGGGGCTGAGCTTGCCTCATGCCATCAGCTGAGGTTTGGTTGTCATGGGGAGCTTGAGCTCTATTAAGTCGTGATCTCATGCTGGGATCTGTCTAGGTTAATCACAGCCACAGCTTGCTGGGAAGCACGTCAGAGTAGCTGAATCTGGGTAAATAGGCTTAAGGCTCTATCCAGTGGCTGTGCCAAAAGCTTGGTGTTGGGGAAGTCATTTCTGGTGAGTGCAACATCTCTTCACCAGCCCTGGGGAAGCACTGGCTTCCCATGCTGAGGGGCTTGAGCTGTGTTTGCTGGATCCCTCCAATTAAATGACCACCAGTATGTTACTGACCATGGGGCTGTTGGCTCAATGGAAATTGTACTTCCTCTGTAATTGTTTTCTTGTGAGGTGCTTCATGTCTGTGCAGCCTTGATTTGTGCAGGGGAAGTCCTTCAGCAGAGCTGCTGCTTGCTGCTGTGGAAGGTTTCGAGGCAAGGCTGCAAAAAGGTGGTGATAGCAAGCACAGCTGCTAGACAAGATTAGTAGGCAGAGTCAATGTGTATTCCAGGGTCTGGGACCTAAATGAAGGCCGAAGCAGGATATGGGATAAACAGATCCAAAAGTAATCATGTTTGCAGCTATGCTGTGCACAAGTGTTCCACTGAAGTCCAAACTGAGGACAGCAGCTCATTGGAACACCTCAGAGCGTGTTTTTCCCCCCTACTTTGATGCCTTGTTACTCTGAGGGAAAATGGTTAGATGTAGGAAGTTTCCCTGACATCATGACCTGAGACAGGGCAGTATTTCTGTGGCTGGGGAGTTTTGTGGCTCATCACCTTGAGTCACAGCTGCTATGTACATACTTGGAGCTCGTTCTCAAGTCATGACTACTGTGTGAGTAAATGTATGCATTGTAGCTGGAGAAGTCCTCCAAAGAGGACACTGAGAGGTGGCTGAGATACTTCCTGAAATGAACTTGCCATGCTTCTCAATGGCAGTAAAGTTTTATTTTCAGAACTTAAATGATGGTTTGGGATTTGGAATATTGCCTCGATACTGCTGAAGAGGCACAAAATTCAGCTCTTCAGCCCAGGGAGGATGAGTGAGATGTGTCCATCAGGGGTGTGTATCCTGTACCTGAAGTGGGATGTCTCCCAGTATGGACTTTGCAGTCTTGTATAGTGCTACCACAATGAAGCAATGCTTTCCCCCAAACCAGTAACTTAATTTGGAAAGATCTCATTTTTTTAGTCTCCCTGTAATACAATTTAAATAGTTTTCAGCCCCATGGGAGGGGAGACAAGCATTTTAACTATGGGTGTTGGTATGGAGTACACATGTGGAAGTTGTTTTGAATTTACAAGTGCCACTTGGATTATGGTAGTGCTGAGCTAATCTTCTTAATTGTCTGACATCTCTCCTGCTTTTGGTGTTTCTCCATCCCTGTGAATGCTGAGAGAGGGTATGAGCCTCCCCAGGGCAATGAAAACTTTCCGTTCTTGTTGCCAAGACTTCATCTGAGGATAGCAAAGCTAGATCATCTGAAGCAGAGGCAAACATGATCTTCCTAAAATCATTTCAAGCTTTTGTTTCAAGTTCTGCTTTTCCCTGCCCTTTCCAGCTGCAAGGCAAGAATTTGGTAGATTTGTGTGTGATCTGGGTAAGTTCATGAGGAGAGCAGTTCCCCAGACATAAATCCAGAGGGCCCTGTAAAAACCAGTCTTGCTGTTAGCAAGAAGCTGTGTTGAGTAGTGCAAGAAGCAACATACGTGTCCTCTGTGGGTCTAGAGGTGTTGGATGTGTCTCTCCATGGTGAGGATTAGGGCCCAGCTACAGGGGGAGGCTCTGTGGAAGCAGTTGCAGCCCCTTGTGCGGTATCATGCAAGTGAAGGGGTGGAAGATACCTTTGAATTGTTGCTAAATTTGCTTTTAGGCAGCCATCACAACCAGTTGGTTGTCACTTGTCCCTCATCAAGTGACCAGGTCAGCCAGGGGAAGGCATCTGCCTCAGCTGTGTGCAAGGTGGCTCTGTGTCATGAATGAGAGGGAGAAGCTAACTCGAGTCTGTTGCCCTCTTTGTGGGGTGGGAGGTGCAGTGTCTTGCTCCCCTGCTCCTGAGCAGGGTAATGTCAGCAGAAAGGCTTGGAGGCGAGTTTTGCTGTTCTGGCTGCTTTGCTGGAGGGTGCAGAGCTCCCAGGTCAGAGCTGAGCTGCTGCATTCCCAGCATGGAGCTTGCTGCAAGTTAGGGAGGTTTTTTTTCCTCCCCATTGTCTAAATCTGGAGTGGGACCAGATTAGGTCTGTGGAACCAATGTAGCATGGCACTACTGGAGCAGGACAGAGAGAGCTGGTGCTTGCTTATCCTTTTCTATAAAGAGGAGTGGGGAGGCTGGCTGGGGTAACCTTTCCACTTGGCTTCCTCACATGTACACTTAGTCTTAAACCCTCTTTCCTTGGGCCCTGGTGCTTGGCCTGCTGTCGCCCTGCCTGTCACATTGGAGGAAATCTGCCTTTCTGTATTTTTTCCATTGACTGTCCACGCCCCTTCAAAGTGCAGTTGCAACATCTCCCTTCATGCTGCCTCAACGATTAAAAAGCATGACTTAGTGGAAAAAATCCTGACCTTCTTGAGTTCGGCCTGTCCTGCAGCTGCTTGAGATAAGATTGTGCTGGGTTTTTTTTTTTTTATTATTAAAAAAGCTGCTCACCACATTTTGTGGATATTTGTTTGTAAGGAAATGACTACTACTTAGTTTCTGGAAAAAAATCTGGCAGGCTATTTTCAAAGAAATTGCTCCAATTTGACCTAATGTGCTTAAAATAATAGCAGCCAAAGGTTAGTTTAATTATTATACTGCTATTTTTCTTGCATAGGAGGCTATTTTCATGACATTATCAGCTTATGTAACCTCTTGAACCACACTTTTTTTTTCCACTGCAACCTTCTAAACCATGTAATGTCAAGGGTATTTTTTTTCCCCATCCTGGGTTTAGGTAACTTGATGCTTAAGAGCCACTGACTGTACTTTCAGTAATGCACTGTGTGCCTGAAACTGCCTTTGTTTGGCCAAGCAGAAGCCACAAAGCTCCAAGAAACAGTTGCTGTCTCACCGGTGCGGGGAGTGACTAATAGCAAGTAGCTCACACTGTGATGCCCAGGTTGATGTGGCTGTGCTCAAAGGACCTCAGCTGCTCTTGTGCACCTGAAAAACGTGGATGGTGGGAGCTGGTCTCTTGCACCACTGTCCCCAGGACCAGATGATCATGTGCAACCAGCCCCTGATTTGTGCATTACTTTGTTACCTTGCCTGGCTTTGCATTAGGTAGCAGCTGGGTGGCTTTCTCAGCTTGGCAGTCTCATTGCCACAAAGCTTTGGATGTGAGGGAGAAATGAGGCTGAACAGTAGAAGACTGAATGTTGCCAAGGAGGTGATGCTGTAGTTAATAGTTGCTAGGCTAAAGAAGGAGTTGATAGGATGTTATTTCACTTTCTGTGGCCAGGGCTTCCCAAGGTGGTGGGTACCCACATGATTGGCACAAGGAGAAAGAGGCTTCATGGTTAATGCTCAGGGCTCCTGGACAGGGAGTCTGCTTTGGTATCTGGAACCACAAAGATCAAAGCAGATCAGGTCTTGCTCTCAGACTGGCAGTGCTGCTCCCTGCAAGGATGCTCTTGCGACTCACTTGAATGCAGATGACTTTCAAAGAAGAGTACAGCCACATGACTTCTCACCTGGCCTACAACCTCAAGGGGAAAATGCACTTTGTCATTTTCTTCTTTGGGGTGTTTAAATGCAACTCTAATGTGAAATGGGCACTGATAAAATTGTTTGAAATAGCAGGTGGTGGTTTAACCTTCTGGTTGTTTAAACTTCTGGTTACTAACCAGGAGATCTGATGTGGCAAGTGGATTTTAGCACCCAGCAGTTCCCTTCTGGATGAGATGGGATTTGAAGCTGTTCCCCTAGCAAGTTACCCACAAGTAACACAAGCTTTTCTGTTCACGTTGCAATCTAGTCGTGCAAAGCTGCTGCTAATGCTGCAGCAGCAGTTTTATTCCTGTACTTGTGCTTTGCCTCAGCTCCTAGTAGGACCAAAGTGTGCATCCCAGTGGCACTACCAGTGAGTGTGGGCCCTGGTACTGCTGCACTGCACGAGCCTGTGCATCCATGTGGCAAGCAATGGGTGGGAGGGAATGGGTAAGGTCTGTGCACCTTGAGGGGCTGGAGATCAAGGAGTCCTCATAATCACTGCATGAGAAATACAGTGCATAACTGCTGGCTATGGCACAGGTACCCCTTTCCTGAAGAAATGTGGTCCAGTCCCTAGCCCTTCCATAAAATGAGTGTCCTGCTCAGTTTTGCTGCTGATATATGGTAGCTGTAGTGTGCAGAACACTGCCAAAATTATCTCTAAAATGCAGCTGGGCTATTTCAGGCTGGCACTGTGGCCCTGGAGTGATACCAGGCACAGGCCCTTGCTGCATGGGCCCTGGCTTGCCATGAGCCTCCTGCCTCCCAGCAGCAGGGCCTGGAGAACAAGCCTGTTTTCATGTGCAGCCTGACCAGCAGCAGGAAATGAGATCTCAGATTCTCTGATCGAGATAGCTCTGTGTGCAAACTCAAGAGCATTAATGCAAAAGCAGGGCTGGGGGGGAGAGGCATTTGGATAAATATCCAAAAGGGCAGACACCTATTTGCTGAGCACTATCCAAGCAAGCGCGTGCTTCAGAAGCCTCTTGGGCAGTGCTCATTTCCATTACTTGGAGACTTGAAAAGGTTATTTACAAGTTCAAGAGTATTCCCATCACTCAGTGGTTGACTCTGTGTCCAGACTAGTCTGCCCAGGAGACCTAAATGTCTCGAGCTGGGTTTTGGCTGAGACTGTGTGAATGCAGCCCCTCTCACAAGCCTGTTCCTTGGCTCTTTCAGATCTTCCCTGACCCCTCGGACTTTGATCGTTACTGTAAGCTGAAGGACCGCCTGCCTTCCATTGTGGTGGAGCCCACGGAGGGGGATGTGGAGAGCGGGGAGCTGAGATGGCCGCCTGAAGAGTTCCTCGTGCAGGAGGAGGACGAGGAAGAGGAGGAGGAAAACTGTGAAGATGCAAAGAAGGACAACAAGGAGCAATAAATGGCATCTGAGGAAAGGCAAGGGACTGCACCCTTCTGAAGGAAGAGCCACTCTTTTTTTGAAAGTCTTTTTAAAAAGACAAGTTCAATTTTGCACCTGCGAGATCTTAGTTTTTTTGTATTCTCTGTATCAAGAACTGAAGCCCTCGGTGTCACCAGACCTCCTGAGGAAGGAAGGAAGTAAAGCAGAGAAATGTTTGCTGTTCTCGAGATCATTATCTGTATTTTTCCGAGGCGGAGGCAGCAGTGAAATTCCAAGCACATGGCAGAGGGTGACCACGAGAGGACTGCTGGAGGGGGGAGCTCGGGGAGGGGGAAGAAAGTTGGAGGTGGCAGCGTTTGGCTGGGAGCTGCCTCTGGCTAAAAGCATGAGAACAGAGCCGAAATATCTCAGATTTGCCTTTCTTATAGCTTCCATTTTGTGTGTTGGGGGGTGGAAGGGTGTCCATAGCGAAGCATGGCTAAATGATCTAGTGACAAGGGGCCTGCAGCTCTCCCTGGTCTGGCACCTCCTAGGGTAAGGTGAGCATCCATAGGAGTAGTCTGGTTTCTTGCTCTTGCTGTTGAGCCTGTTTTCCAGCCACTTTTCCCAAAGTTACTTTCTGCCCCTTTGTTTGCCTTTAGACTCTTCAATGCTGAGCAGCTGTATTTTCAGGGTAGCGTTAGGCTGCTGCTTGTCGTCTCTCCTGCGACGCCCTAGTTTGTCTTGCAGGTGGTGAGTGTGAGGTGATGTGCATCCGATGTAAAAAGGTGCTTCTGTCTGTGGCAAGAACACCTCAGATTCTTCTCTCCTATTTGCTGAGGCTGCTGTGGGGTGGTCTCGTCTTGTACGGTGCCCCAAGCCCGAGGGTGGAGATTTATGCCTCCTTGCCTTGGTGTCCTTGAGGTTGTAGGGTTTTGTGTCTCTTAACTTGCTGGTCAATGGGCTGGGGTGGGGGGTTCTCCTCCAGCTTTGCACTGCAGGGCCTCCTCAATGCAGGACAGGCTGGTGGGGGGGTGTTGTGGGGAGGGCTGCCAGACCTGGGGGTCATCCAAAGACGAAACACCAGATCTAGTGTGGATCACCAGTGGGGTTTGCAGGATGGGGTCTGCTGGGAGAGGATTAGCCTGGGTGTCCTTAGACAAGATGTATTCCTGCTTCTTAGTGAGGGTGAAATGTTCATGGTTGCTTTAATGGAGTGCAGACTGGCTTGTGAAGTCTGTGGTTGTCCTTTCTTCACCATATCCTTCCTCAAGGAGAAGGCCAGTCTGCTGCCAGACAAGGTAACCTGCTGCTTTCCTGGAAAGGGATGATCTTGCAGCTTTGGGGACCAGCTTGGGAGCCAGTCAGTCTTGGGATAGGATGAGAGCCGTTACCACCTAAACCAAATCTGGGGTCATGGAAGAGAAAAAGAAATGTCAAGGCCTTAACCAAACTTCCATAATAATCCCAATGCCACCCCCCTTTGCTTATAACTGGTTCCATTTTTAAAATCTATTTGGACATGTGTGTATTTGTATTTTTAATACCTCATGAGTAGTTAAACGCTGGTGGGGTTTGGGAACTGCTTTTGACATACTGGCAGCACTGTTTTAGTCTTGTCTTGCTTGCCTTTCAACATAATGGCAATAATTTATCAGCTCTGTGTAACTATTTTCGGACAGATCGGAGTTTGGAGATGAGTTAGCACAAAGCAGGAGAAATTCAGTGTTCCTACACTGCAGCTGGCCTCTGGCCCAGCCATGCAGACCCAGTCAGACACTCTCCCTGCCCACCTTGGTGGATGGTTGATCACTGAATGGCCATGATGTGGTGATACCATTTTCTCTAGCGATGGATTCAGCTGTTGTGTCTGTAACACTTGTTCTAGTCTCGCTGTCTTACTGGAATGAGCTTGTACACCTGCATACCAGCCAGTCGTCTTAGTTCTAAGTGTTACTCTCTATTGGTCTCTACCATCTGTACCACCAAGTCAAAGCTCTATATCAAAGATATTACCATGTGGGCAGCAGTGAGATGGCAATCCTTGGACTTCAGACCTGCTGTCTGCCCTAAAGACTTGCATATTTCTGTCTGCATCCTTTTTTTGGAAGTATTGTGTATATTTCTATTTGTTGTTGAACGTATCTAAAGAACAAAGCACTCCAGTAAAACTCCTCCTGTTGTATTATATACATTCTATATTTCTGTAATTCTTTTTTGAGCCTCAGGGAGAAGCTAGCATTTTTTTCAAACTACATTTTTGTCACTGTGACAGTTGTAAATAAAGTTTGAAAATGCTTTCCAAACATACTGGCTTTGTTTTTACTGCAGAAGTGGGTTGGGATGGTCAGCCTTCCAGATCATGGCCAGCCCTGGTGTTTCAGGTCTTAGGTGTGCTGACTTGCAAGGCTAATGCACACACCTGAAGAGACTCATGTCTATCAGTTGCGCCTGGAGATGCTGGTTTCATGCTTGTGGCTGGCCTCAATTCGTGCCCTATGGCACTGGAAACCTAAATCAACTTAAGAGTGACTTAGGTTTCCAGTGCCATAGGGCATTGGAACTTGAGTGAGGGGCAGCACCTTTGCCTTCCATCTTCCTGTGATTGCTCATTGCTGTGTGAAAGGCTGCAGCAAACTGCTGCTTCAGCTTATTTGTTCCTGAAAAAAAATCCATATTTATATCTGTAATCTACATCTACCCCCTTACCTAACCTTACAGAACATGAAGTCATGGAGAGTGGAAACTATTCACAGCTGCTGTTAGTAGTCATGTTCCCTGTGCATGCTCTTCCCTGCCCTAAGCAGCACTCATGAAGACAAGTCTTGCCTTGCTGTGTGCTTGTAGGGTCTCAGCTGAGCTACCCAGGGTTGTCTGTGTTGGCCATTTTGGGTCTAGAGGTCAGCTCTTCCTGAGGAGTTGTCTGTTTCTTGTCACACACCCATGGCTCTGTGCTGTGGTTCGTGGTGCTGCTGGAGGAAATTGCGTTTCTGAGCATGAGTCTGAGCTGCTCTGCTACCAAGGCACTGTTCTGGGTGTAGAAGTCTGACCATGCCAGGATGCAGTAATTCAATCTGTGTACTTAATGGGATTAAATTTTCCACTAAAACCAGGTGATAAGAAGCAAATACCCTGGAATACCTGTATCTTTAAGGTACATAGATAGAAGTTCCTGTGATTTGGCAGCTAACACTCTAATCTTACCTAGGCAAACAAGCTCAGCTGAGGCTGGAGTGTTATGTTTACATGAGACTAGTTTAAATACACTAACTAATGACCCTTCCATTTAATGCTTGAACTGAGGGCATGCTCAGTGGGAGCCCTGCAGTTCAAAGATGAATTGTATCATGCTCAACCCTCATGGATGTTTCATGCCATGGAAACAAATGCAATATTAAAGCTGACCTCTCCTTTTCTTCAGTCAACCTCTAGCAGAGATGCTTTGATTTTTTCCTCTCCTCAAGAATAGAGTTGCTTGCCTTGTAGAAGCTTCTGCAGCACTTCCAAGGTGACCAGATGTGCTGGTCTGAAATCAGTGAAGATGTTTACTCTTGACCCAGAATGTTTTTGTTTAAAATACAGCACTGGTTAGGGAAAGTGCAAATGTATTGAACTTGTCTGCTACTTCCATGTGCTTCACATCAACAGGTTTTTCAGGCTCACATCAGAATGGAGAATGAATCTTGATGGATCATCCTGTTTTGGGACAAGACCAGAAGTGTTGGCCTCTGAGTGGGGCTTGCTCAGCCAGGGGGTCTGCCCTGTGTCAGCCTGGAGCAGGGGTGGTGGGAAGGAGGCTCTTCTCTGCTCCTTTACTCCAGCTATTGTGGCCAAACTGGAACTTGGATCATGAAATGAAAATGGGCTTGCTGCTGAATGGGTGAGCCTTAGTCATCCCAAAAAAATGATGGGTGGAATAAGGACCTTTGGTTGCACATAGAGCCATGTTTTTCCTGGCTCACATTTAGACCTGAGGCATCTGTCCTCCTCACAGCTTTGCCTTTGTAGTTGAAACTGAAGACACAGCTGTCCTGCACTGCTGTCCTGCTTAGTTCAGCCTGTGTTCACTCTCCCAGACATTTCTTTTGCAGTGTTCAGTGTGCATCCACTGCTGTTTGGCTTCATCAAAGCCCAGAGTCGCTGGAACCTCTGCACATGAACTGCTGGCATCTGACTTTGCCTACATTTGGGTGCAGACAGGAAAAATTCTTGCTTTGAGGGAGTGCAAAGATAATTCACCAGCACTGCATGTGGCGAGCAGTCACCCCTAAGATACAGGTCCCCTTGGTGCAGGTCAAAGTCGTGCTCTGGTGTAACCACACTCTGTCATTGCAAGCAACAGGAGAAGCTGAATTTTCTTTCAGGTGAGCTGTCTCTTCCCAATTTTAATCCCCGTAGGAAGTTCCCAGCAGATGACGACATGGAGTTTTCATCCTTGTGATGTTGATCTGCTTTGAGACGCCTTGAAGCACAATCAAAATTAAAACAAAATCCTCCAAAGCTAGTCACCTGGAACAAACCAAGGGATGCAAGCCTGTAATGCACATGCTCTGAGCTCTCAGAAAGCAATCCCAAGCACTACACATCTCTATATAAACAAGAGGAATTACTATCCCTAAATCCTTACTTGAGGAGAAAAGCTCTGGGTGTTTCATGGTCCAAGTGATGCCTTTCTGCTTATGTTTGGACAGCAAAGATCTGTGTCTGGATCTGGAAGAGCACAGCAGAGTTTAGTTATGCACCTGCCTGGTGCCCCCACGCTCAGCAGTGTCTGTGTCAATGTCTCTGCAGCAGGAGGGCAGCGTGTGGGACATCCCTTGTGCCATGGCCCATCCCGGGCTTTCCTGGAGGCCAGCAGTGTCAGCAGCACAGTGACATGGCCTTTGAGCCACTTGGGTTAAAAATGTGTCACTTTCCACGGCTCCAGTGATCATCCACCTGCAGAAAGGGCTGTGCAAGCCTGGCTCCAGAGCAGCTTACTGAACTAAGCTCAAACTCATCCTTACACAAATGAAGGCTTATGAGTGCTGTTTTTAGGAGGGGGAGGGAAGAGGCTTCATGCCCTTCCTCCACCTAGGGAGGAACTGAGTGCAGAGAAACCTGCTTCACGCAGGAAATGCCTGGGACTGGTAGGAGCATTGTGTGTGTTTATGTGATAATCAGCAGGGATGGAGAGAACAGGAGCTGCTGCAAAGTGAGGGAGGCACTGTGGGTGGGGTTGTTAGGTGTGATAGTGGGGAGCTGCTCTGCCAAAGGTCCTTATGGCTCCATGGTTTTGTGCCTGATGTGCTGGAAATGGTGCCAGGACATACCCTGACCTCTGCAGCTCCCAACTTTTGCTCAGTGGAAGTTCACCTGGAGGATAAGATGAATGGGGCTCGACTGTGTTGTGCTGTGCTGATGGCCACAGCATGAGCTGAAAGCCTGGGCTAGCAGGCTAGGGCAGTTTGGGTGCCAGGACTGGAGACAGACCAGCTGGGGAAGAGATTCCTTTATTCTCTGGTCCCACCTTCCCTATAATGGGTAAAAGAGGAAGGATTTGGCTCAAAGCAAGAGAAGTAATTTTTTTTTGTTGTTGTTTCAAATCAGACCTTTTCCTGTCAATGAAGAGCTTTTTCTCCCACACCATATTACCAACTCCGTGAAAGTTGTCTTCTGCTTTTTCCACGTTAAAACAAAAAAACCCAGCCCCATGCTTGGGTCACAGACCTGTACACTGCCCACCGAAGACAGCAAAGACAGGACAAGAAGAGATGGAAGGTAGCAGTGGCTGGTGGGCAAGGGAACAGAGCCTGGAGGGGTGAACCTCCACCCATCACAGCAGGCAGCTGAGGCAGAACAAAGTCAAACCCACTGTTCTGAGAGCCCTGAGGGGTGGGAAGACTGCACGGGGAGAGAAGCCACAAAGGAAGCATGCACTGAGCACTCGTTCCCTGCCAGAGCTGTAACCACACAGGGTTACCGTAGCAGCGACCATCAGCTTCATCTGATAAAAATAAGCAAGGAAGTCGAGTGTATGAGAGGGAGGGGATGTCACAAGCCAAGCATGAAAATGTCACAGCAGCTCTGCTTTCATTTTCAGTGCTTCCTTCTTTATTCTGCCCTCAGCCAGTTCAGGAGCCCAGGTATTTCCTGCCCCATCTGTCCCAGAGTGTGTCTTGCCTGTCTCCCAAACATCCCCTGGCCCAGGGGTGCTCGTGGCCACATGCTGTGTGCACAGTGCCCTGCCAAGATGCTGGGAGCCTCATGCACACACCTGCAGCTCTGCTGCAAGCTGCAGGGATGGAACAGCAGCCAGAGCCTCGTCCAGCTATGGCCAGGCAGATCCCCACCTCCTCCAGGGCCCCATCTCCTGGTGCCTTTGGCTCTGGACTGCAAAGGTGAGGCTCAGCACAAGGGGAAACATAGGAATATAATCCCAGTGTGGTCACTGCCACGCAACAGCCTGCTCCTGCCGTTCTCCATGCTGAGAACAGCTCAGCTGGGCTGAGGAGGTGGCTCAGGTTTGCAGCTTTCTCCAGCTGCACCGGGGCAGGGAAAAAAGGGTGGCTGCTTTACAGGGCTTTGAGCTCTTCCCCACAGGTTCTCTGCGTTCAGAGGTATGAGCCAGGCAGGTTACAATCAGCTCAACAAATATTTGTCAAGCACGAGCCTTCCTGAGCGGTGTTTGACAACTCTTTTCCACTGCAGTTGTTGCCAGCACTGTCCAGCCTGCCGTGGCTGCTGCCTGCGGGGCTGAGGACTGACCCCTGCTGCCACAAGAGCTGCAGCCACACTTCCCCTGCTTGGAGCGGCTCCTCTTTGGTGGCCGGGTGACAACAGCCCTGGGTCCCACGGGGTGGAGGTGAACTGGCTGAAGGTGGGTGGTGGGGCAAGCAGCAGAGGTGAAGCTGCTTTCCATGTTCCCTCGGGTGGGAAAAACCTTTCCCGTGCCCCAGGAGGGCCCTGCATGTGTGTGTGCGCTTGTGGGATTTGCCTCTCAGTGCCCTCCCCTGCTCCCGTGCCCACAGCTTGCTTTACCTTCGGCACAGCCTACTGAGTAATTGGCACATTCTGACATTGGTTTGGTGGGCTTAATCCAGTAATGTTTCACCTGGTGGCATTTAGGATACCTTCACAAGAGGGGAAGACAGAGTCAGCTTTAGAGCAGGGTCTTGTGCATAAACTTGCTCTGACAGTAGGACATGGGGGGCTTTGCAGGAGCTCTTCAGTCCCTGCCAGGCTCAGCAGATCGTGCTGGGGGTATTATCCCCTGCACCCAAGGACAAAGGGACTTTGTAGTGTGCAGTCTCATGACCTGTCTCTAAATGTGGGGCTCTCAGCTGAGCCGAAATGGGATTTGCCCAAATCTTCAGCACTCGGATGTGGATTCCTGGCTGGGTCTGCTCTGGGTGCTTGTGTGTGGAAGAGGCAAGAGCCTCTGGGCATTCATATGGGGTGGGTGAGAGCCATCCTGCATGCTACTGTGCACCCCATTGGTGCTCTCAGATGGACTCCCGAGCTGTCCTGGCCCATGCCAGGGCCTTTCTCAGCTGCCTGTTTGCTGCAGCTTGTTTCACAGGCTGTGCCCTGTCCATGGGGTCCTTTCCATACAGAATCCTTTCTACTTTTTCTCAGTAGCAGCTCAAGCCATTTCTCCAGGGTTTCCTATCTCTGCCTCGCTTGATCTGGCCACAGAATACATGAAGTATAATATTTAACTTAAGTGGGTATTTCGTTCTTTATAGGGACTTGCCATCAGTGACTTTCCATACCTGTCTCTTCCAATAAATCTTAGACACTTGTCTACAGGGAAGGTTCCTGGTGTGATGCAGCAGCAGTCACTTGTGAGGAAACCTGATCAGAAGAAATCTCCACAACCACTGCTGTTAGAAGAGATGGTTTATTTGGCTGAGTTTTACCCAGAGAGCCAGCAAAACTCCAGACTCTCGAAAAAAGGACCCCAAAAGCTGCAGACCCTGTGATGCCACCTCCCACCCTGGCACTGGGCTAAGTCATGCTAAACTGCCTCCATGGTAATTAGAATCTGTGTGTTTAGTCTGAGGTAGTTGTTAGGTCTCCTCCTGTACTCCATGGAAGGAAGTAAACAGCTCCAGAAGGTGAATCATCTTAACAGCCTATCTGGAAAGAATGTCCTCAGGCCAGCAAGAAGATGGAGATAACCATGTAGGTGATTAGAGGGGTGGAGCAGCTCTCCTACAAGGAACGGCTGAGAGAATTGGGATTGTTCAGCCTGGGAAAGAGAAGGCTTTGGGGTAATCTAATTGCACCCTTCCAGTACCTGAAGGGAGTCTACAAGAAAGATGGAGAGGAGCTACTTAGAAGGGCCTATAGTGACAGGACAGGGGGAATGGCTTCAAACTGAGAGTAGGTTTAGATTAGATATTAGGAGAAATTCTTTACTGTGAGAGTGGTGAGACTCTGGAACAGGCTGCCCAGAGAAGCTGTGGCTGCCCCATCCCTGGAAGTGTTCAAGGCCAGGCTGGATAGAGCTCTGAGCAGCCAGGTTTAGTGGAAGGTGTCCTTGTCCATGGCAGGGGGCTGGAACTGGATGATCTTTAAGGTCCCCTCCAGCCCAAACCATTCTATGTTTTTATGAGTTTGCATGCCCAGCTTTCAAGCAGCTGAATCTAGATGAGCTGAACCTCACCCCTAGTTTCTTTTGTGCTTTCACTTTGTTGGGTTTGCCCCTACACATGTCAATGCCCCCACTTCTATAGTGTAAAAAGATTTATGCATCCATGGCCAGACATTCTGTGTACGCCCAGTGGACTGAATTTGCTGGAAAATTCACATTTCTTGATAAATAACCCCAAACCAGCAGGACATCAGTCACATGAAGTGACACAACAGGGTGGAAAAAACCCGAATGGCGAACGGGAAGAATGAGGAAAACACAGTACAACTGCAATGAAGACCATGGAGATGGAAGGAGAGGTGGCAGGGACAAAACACATGCAGATAATTCACGAAGTCTTGATGAGGTTCATCCCACCTGAGCTGAGGAAAACAGACCAAGAAGGTTAAACAGGCTCTGGGTCTTTTGTCTTTTGTCTGCAGCCCAGCTGTAGGGCCTGATCCTGTTTGCTCCCTTGCTCCCAGAGCAAAAACCTGTGGCTGTAGATGGGTCTTGCACAGTACCCCATCTTTCTGTGTGTGTCAGGGATTCACCGTAACAAATGGCAGACAAACACAATCTGCTCACCAGGAATCGCCTCAGTTTCTCAGGAAATGTTCTTATTTCCACTCTAATTTTTCATATTAAAATGTTGTGGACTTAAGTATTTCTCTTGAGCGTTTTTCTGTTCCCACACACGCCAGTCCAAGTACGATCAGAGGTGGCTCACACGTGCAGGTTGGCTGGACAAGGATTTCAGGGGGATGCTGGTATTTCAACCTTCTCTGCTGGGGTCTCACAACCAGTCTGTCCTACCAGGGAAGAAAATATGGGGACCAGCAGCTTCCCCTGCGTCTCGCAAAGCACGGGCTTGTGTAGCACCCTTGGAAACATTTCCTAGGAAGGCAGAGCACCCATCAGCAGTGGAAAGCAGCAGCCTGCCATTCGTGCAGATGCAGCAGTATGTGACAATGGATGGGCAGTAAAGCCAGCTGTGAGCAGCACAGATGAAAGGCACTGTAAGAAACACGGTAGGAGAAGCACAACAATGAGAGGACAGTATTTTCACTTTCCATCTGATGCCTGCATAGTGGTAACCAGAAGGAGAAGTGAGAAAATGATGCCTCTAAAGTTTTATTTCATGTCTTACCTGCTATTTACCATGTTACATAATGGCCAAGTCTAGAGCTACTTCAATGACCAAATGCGTAATATGAGGATGTGTGGAAGGGCTTCAGGTTTGGCACCTGTTTTCTTCACTTGGCTGCCCTCGTCCTCTGGACCAAAGCAAGTCTTGGGAAATGACTGCCAAAGCTTTGCCTGTGACCAAAACACAGTGGAGGCCTGGCAGGAGGACGAGTAACCGACAGGAGCTGATAACAAGTTGACTTTGCTAATTACTGTTTTTAAAGTCCAAAGTCGTTGGAAAAAATGAGTAAAGTTAGATTTCGCACACTAACGACAAGAAGAAAGTGCACTGGAATGTCTGAGTCACCGCTCTGAGCACTCCTAATTATACAGAGATACGGTTTTCATACGCTGTGTTACATATTACAAATGTGTGCAGAGGCTTGGAGCAGCCTGGTGTTTGTCATTATGAACGTTGTTTACCAGAAGACTTGAGGCTGGGTGAGATGACCCAGTGGGCTGCAGTGAGGAGGGTGGGTTTTTTGTAGGTGATTTTATTTGTTTTACACCAAATTGGAGCCAAGCCTGAAACCAGCAAACTGAAATAGCAGGTAAGGATTTTCTTGTGAACGTGAGAGCTGGGTTTTTACCCACCCAGCTGCTTTGTGCAAGGACACACTCACCTGCCCTGTGCCCTTCCCCCTGTGTCTGCACAGTGCCCGGCTCAAAACCTGCCACAGTGCTGGCTCTCTTGGGATTTACTCTAACACAGGTAACAGATTTGCTCTGCGTGTGTGCCAGCCCCTTGCTGGCAGCCTAAGGGGCATTTGGAAACCAACTCTGGTCCAAATTTCACAGTCCAAATTGGGATGATTGCGCAGGGCAGGGCAGGGCTGGTGCCCGCTGATGGTGAGGGAGCTCTTGGTGAGGGGCTGTGGACCTGGGGAGGTCTGGGTGGTGCCCGGCTACGTCTGGATGGAGCAAGGCAAGAGGTACATCTGCCTCTGCTAGAGGATGCTGCTCTGGTAGCTCCTGGGCCAAATCTGCCAGCCGTGGGTAGGAGCCTCGGGCACCCAAAGGCATCTCAGAAGGCAGAAGGTACCTATGCACAGGCTCACACATTCCTCCTCAGCTGTCACATGGCCTTTCTGGGTAATCCCAGGGCAGCCAGCACGTGGGCCCTGTTAGGACATGAGTTTCCTATGGGGCACATGGACCATGAGCTGCAGAGCCAACAGCAGTCTGCCCGGCGAGGTGTAAAGATGTCCTCTCACCGAGTGCCCTCCTGGGATGCTGGTCCCAAGGCTGTGGGCAGAGTTCAATTCCAGAGGCAGTGCCAGCCCCCGGAATTGGGCACACTGATAGCACTTTTCCTGGATTACCTTCACACTCATGTGACTAAGCTTTCCCAACAAAGCAGGCGAGCAATTAAGGAGATGAGGCCTCATTAAAAAAACCAACCACACCACAGGGCTTGTGACAGGTAGCTGGTATCTCCAGCACAATTACCTGATAAGAATAAGGCTTTGGAAAAATCCAGTGTGGAAAGGGTTAGGAGCTCAGTTGCATAATTCCTTTAATAAGTTGTTTTGTCATAAACCATATGATAAACAGGCAGGAGTGGGGGCAGGAGGACGGGAAGGAGGAGGATGAGGAGGATGGAAGGCTCCTCATATCCCCCCCGCAGGCTGTGGAGGCTGCAGGTCGTTAACTGGTGGTGACTAATGTTGTTATCTATTTTTTTACCGCTTTGAAGTGGTAATGTTTCATCTGTGGTTTGGCCTCTTTATCCTTTTGTTCAAAACAAGCCTTGTTTGCCTTTTCCTTCTTATCCCCCATTGTTCCCCTCCCCTGAGATGGGAGGGATGGGTGGGGAAGCTCACCGGCTCCCTGAGGGTGAGGATGTGCAGTCCCACACAGCACATTGGACGCGAGGGGAGAAAAAGGGCAATTTATGAGTTTTGAACCCCAGGTTTGTATCCTCTCCAGAAGAGCTGGCATCCTCTGCAGCAAGGATCCCAACCCATCCAGCTTCACTGCCACCAACATTTCCTCAGCCCATGAGCAGATGAGAGAGAGGTGACCATTGCACTGCAGTGAGGGTTTTTTAAATAATTTTACCATGAAAATAACTCCTGTTGGCTTTGTGCTAGCCCAGATTCCCAGGAAACACAGTGCTGGGAACCCTGTGCCTCCCCACTCCCAGGGCAGGGGCAGCTGATGACCAGAGCCAGCTAATTGCTACAGGAGCACAAGACACAGGCAATTGTGTGGTGGCCAAGCCCCACTGACCGTGTTAGGTAAGCTGGGACTAAGCCTAGTCCCAGGCTGCTCAGTTTAGTCCCCTTGGGTCTGCTTTCCACTGCACCAGGGTTTTTTAAAGCACATTTATTATACTTTCCATCCTATGCTGGGGATGGTGCCTGCTTATCAGTGTGTAACCATGGCCCCAAGAGGAGGAGATGCCCTCTGGCATGCTGCACCAGCAGGAGGGCTGGAGGTGCCTTGTCTGCTTTCCAGCAAAGTCCTGGGACAGCAAAAGGGGCTGGGCAGCATTGCTGGGAAGCAATTTCATGTGCTGGGATGTGCCCCTTCTTCGTGTTGGAGTACCTCAGCCTCTCGTGTTTGCACACACGTGGGCGTGGATGTTCAGCTCCCTGGGAGACCAGGTTTTCCCCATGGTGACAGCGCTGGGAGGGTGTGTGAGCACACGTGTGGGGTCACTGGGTCTTCCTCCTGCTCCCCAAGGTGGGCCAAAGTAAGGCAGGACTGGTTTCTTTTGCAGGAAAAATTCTAACCAGCTTGGATGGCATAAGAAATGAGCTGAAACAGAGCTGAGACACAGTAAAGCATGAAAAATAAAATAGGTGCTTTCTGGTAATGGCAGCCTGGGGTGTTTTATGGTGACAGGTCAGTGTCACAGGATGGGCAAGGGGAGGGGGGCCCTTTCCCAGCTCATGTCTACTTTTTCCCTTTTGGAAAGGTGGTGTTTTTATATTTGACATCCAAACGCTTTTCTCCCAGCTGCTAAACCAAGCTCTGTGTGTTTAGCCCTTCTTTTTGAAGGGGTCAAGGAGGGAGCTGAACTGTGAGCCTGGATGCAAAGGTGCAAATTCAGCCTCAGCATCACAGACTACACTGAAGGACCCCAGCTCCTCCCGCTTCTGAAGGGATAATTAATCCCCTGAGGTGGCTGCTGGCTGCTGTTTTGGGGAACTAGTTTCCAAGTCAGGGACTAGAGCATTAAGGACCAGGTATTAGAGGCAGCTGAGGGTGCAGAAAGGGAGGAATAGCTAATTTAAACAAGAATTTTAAGCTTGGGGCCAGAGTGGCTATGCTTGTGAGAACGGAATGGAGGGGGATCTAATTTTCAAATAAGTGCCACCTCACCTCTGCTTCGTGCCAGCCTCCCTCACCCCCTCCCCAGTAACAGGCTCTTTACCACCATGCAGAAGGGAAAAAAAAAAGAATAAAAAGAGAACAGGGAAATTCTTGAGATTCTTTCCGATGGAAAAAATGTCTCCACTTATCACTCAGTGTCAACAGCAGCAGACACCTGTGCTTAAACACCCAACAACGAGGGCAAGCCAAAAGGTAACCTAAAGCCTCTGCTTCTACCTCCCCATGGGTACGCAAGCAGGACAATGGATTTGGACACTCCTCCATCAGCCCGGTGGGGCTGTGGCCAACGACTACAAAGCTGGGCGAGGGCAAGCTTTGAGGAGGCAAAGCTGGCAGCATCCCGCGGCCAAGAAATGCCTGCAGCCCGGCTGCTGGAGCCAGACGTTATCACGCGGTCCTTAATTAGACTGTCACCTACTTATCCCTCCCTCCTCCCTATCCTCCCTCAAGCTCTTGCTTCATCACTCGCTGCTTTCCCATCCAGCCAGCCTGTGTGGGAAGCTCAGGAACGGGGTCGATGGACGTGGAACAGGGCGGGAGGTGGGTGCTGGGAAACCTGGCACGCAGTTTGGAGAAGCGTGGAGTCTCTGCTCCTGGGTGAGGTGGGTGAGGTGATGCTCTGCGGGTGACAGGGTTATTGGCACTCGTGGTGCCGCAGCAGGCCTCCTCTTGCTGGCACACCTGAGCCATGTGCTCCCATTTTCACCTGCTGAGAATGCCAGGCCCTTCAGGCACTGCTGCTTTTGGGGATTTCTTGGTCAACCCACCAAAGCTCCTGCTCTTCCCACTGCCTCGTCCACCACTCTCACTGATAACCAGCACCCAGACTTCCCCCGTTCCGTTCCTGCCTTTCTTCAAGTTCTTGTCCCTGGAAAATATCACAGTTTTGGGGAAGAGGACCTCCAAACATTACAGCAGCCTTGTGTTTTATGGGTTCTATGCAATGCCAAGCTGCTGGCAGGAAGCCACTACAACTGGACAGTCTGGTCAGAGGAACACCTGCTTCCCATCCCTCAGTCCTCACCCATTTCCTGTGTGATGTTGAGCAAGCTGCTGATCTTCTACATTAATTTCTTAATTAATACTAACATTTCAGCTTGATTCCTACCTGTAAAGAATGGAAATAATGATAGTAATAATACTACCAATAATGAAGGCCATTCATAGAATGTGCAGAAACACCCTGCACATGAAGACATAGAGATGGTCAATGATTAGTGAACGTATAATCATAGAATGGTTTGGTTCAGACAAGACCTTTAAAGGTCATCTCTCCAACCCCCCTGCAATGAATGTACACCAACAGGCATCACTGAACATGTATCCACTGTATTTCTTTCTATTTATTTCTAATTTCCTGTTTCTATTGCTGCTGCTTTCCTCTTGGCTTGGTCAGTGCTGATGCTATTGGGATGTCTTCTAAATAGAAAAAATTCTCTCTCGCCGTCAATAGGATTTAATTTATCCTGCTAGCAAGATGCATCTTGGTTAAGGTCCATGCATCCCACAGCATCTGAGCCACCAGAATGGAACATTGGCTCACACCTGCCTCCAAGACCTGGTACATGCTGGCTGATGCTTGTTAGCTGAAGTGCTTGGATTTGGTGTGTGATTGCTCTTAGCACCTCCTACAGCAATGCAGATGTGTCAAGGGGATGCCTAAATTTGACCTTTCCCAGTGCAGGTTTAACTGTTTAATCCCATATTCTTTTGCTAATAGAGTTCAAAACAGTGAGAGTTTTATTAGCATTGCTTTATCAGTCGGAGAAGTGACTTTTTTCTCTTGTTATCCAGCGTTTTTCCCCAAATCCAGCCACTAAGCAGCATCCGCTAAGCGCTGCATAATTCAGCATCATTTGGTGCCTGTAATTCTACAATTACTCTTCAAGGCTCATTTGCTTCAAGGTCTTCAGGCTGTAAAGTTATGGGAGTGTGGTTAGTTGATTTTCAGGAATGTCTACTCTCTGGCAGGGGCTGGAGAAGAAAAGAATCGAAAAGAAATGCATGCAAATTCAATGACATAGCAGGAACTTTAGAGTCATTTCAACACAGCAATACCCACAGGCAAAGGAATTGTAAATGTGCAGGGGAAATAGGGCCTGGCCTCGCCAACTCCTACGATTTTATCAGGAGTCTGGTAATTTCCAGAGTGTCCTTAAAAGCCCAGCTGCTGGAGTCATCTCATTGTTAGGGAGTCTCAGCTTCCTTTTAAAAGAAAAGGAGCATTTCCAGTCCTTTCCCCCCCCCCCCCCACCCCCGCCAGAGAAAATCTTTAGAAAGTAAAGTAACCTGAAGGTTCAGACCTGGAAGGAAAAGAGAACCCAGGTCATACCTAAACTAAGCAGAATATTAACGCAGAGATCTGTGATCAAAGCCATCCTTATTCAGTGGGGTTTTTTGTTTTGGAAAATCTCAGTGCCAAAACAAAGCCTATCACCATTTTTGTCTGAATATCTGATTTGCAATCAATGTTCCAGCCTTCCATCCTTTCTTGGAAAAGCCTTTGGCAGCTCCAGGGTGGGGCAGGAGGAGATGATGAGGCTCTACCCTTGCTCTTTTTCCTATCCTCATTTTCACCTGTGACCTGCGCTTCTCCAGCTCTTAGGGCCCTAGAAGTGTTTGCAGGACAGCTGGGCCCTTAATGGGATGAGTCCTGAGGAGGGCAGGCTCCAGGACCAGCTAAAGTCTCCATGTGGACATGGTGGAGAGGGAAGGGAAGGGAAAGGAAAAGGCAGCTGAGCAAAGGGCAAAGGAGATAAATACAGTCAGAGATGGGAAAACCTAATGGTTTTAGAAGCTTCACTTAGCACTGGATCGACATCCAGAGGTTTCAGCACTTACTTTGAGTGTGTTTGGACTTAACTGGGCCTCCTGGCTCCTGGAGGGAAAAATGAGCTCTGTCACATCATGTGTTCTGGTCTCAGCAGGCCTGTGGCAATGCAAGCACAGTGCCAATTGCCCCCAGCCCTCTGGGACAGCCCTCTGGCTACCTGAGATGCTTCCCCAGCTGGTGACTCTAATCTTGTCCCAGCGAGCTGTTGCCCCTCACAGAGGAGGTGCAGGTACAGGGCTCTCTCCGTAGCTTTGCTGTCGGTCCAGCACCCAAATCCCAAACTTCCAGAATGGGTTTTGGGTTTTTTGTGTGAGTTCTGTAGGACATTTGTGGAGGTGCAGCTGTTGTGATGTGAGGAGCTGTTCTACATGAAGAGCAGGTAGTGCAGTGCCTTTGTGCCAACAGTGAGGGCTGTGTGGGAAGGACTCCTGCACACTTAGTGCAGCACTGAGGTCTGATCCCCTTTGCTCTTCATATTCCCATGAAGTCCCTCTCTCTGTCTCACTGCCTGTGTGATTCTGCCAAAGGTTTGGGTTCATAATGCTGCCAAAATGTCTTGCTGAAACCTAAGAGTGAAAATATTTCTGTTTCTGGAAGGTCCCACGTTGCTGCTGACAAGGAGTGAACTCTTTCTTTCCATAGACAAAACCCTAAATGTCTGTTCTGGCTCTAGCAGACATTAACTTCAGCCTAAGGAAAACAGCAACAAATCAGGAAAGCCAAGTTTCCTGCAGAAAGCCCAGTGTTTGGCTGCCCGGTAACTGAGTGCTAATTCCAGGAATAAAACAGCTGCTATCCTTGCACACAGGCAGTTGTCTTGGAATTTAGAGAGGAAATAAAATGAGGAAGGGAAACAACAACAAAAAATTCTTAAAACATCATGTATGAAACCGTGCCAAAGGTATAGAGCAGCAGAAGTTCTCGTTCAGTGAATTGCTTTATAGGTCAGCAAATAGTGCAGGTGAAAGTCGGGGTCCTCTGAAGCTGACTGTCAAAATTGGAGGCTGGATCTTTCTCACAGACCAGGCTGTGCATGTGTACCTCATTTTGCCTAAAATGATTGCAATCTGTTCTCATGCTGTTCATGGGAAATGCTGAGTCCCAATCCATGGGAAAAGAGAGACTGAGATGCAACCTGCGTCAAGTCAACGTGGTCCCTCAAGTACAGATTCAGGGAGGCTTTAAAATCTAGGAAAAAGTCGTGAGAAACAGTTTCCACTGCTGATTGAGTTGAAGCAGAGAGTTCTACCTAGGTGGGAACTTGCACAACCCCCATCACTTTATCATCTTGGTGCTTCATCCTCTTCATTGCATTCATTCTTGTGCAGCACCAGGAGGTGCAAGTCTCTCCTAGCACAAGTGAAGAAAATAATCAGAGAGTTTTACTGCAGTCTCTTCACCTGGCTGTCTCGCCTATCAAAGGCCTTTGTCTTCAGCTGTGGCTTAGTACTGCTGCAGGATCTTTTCTTTTTTTATCTTTCTTTTGTCTCTGCCCCTTCCTCCTGTCAAGAGCAAAATGGTTTCCTCTGTATTTAGTAGAGGTGCTGTGCATCGCTGAAGAGCAGCACTCTGAGGTAAGCTCCAACATAGCTTTTATTCATGCTGTGCTGCTTCTTACCAAGGGCTCTTGTGTGCACAGGACCTATTTCTAGTTTCCATTTGCCACATCTGCATCACCCTCCTGTCTTGTATTCCCCTTTACTCCCCAAATTCCCTCTGTGAGACTCTTGTTTTCTTCTCTGTCCTGATTCTGCTCTGCTGTCTATCCCCCCCTGCTGTGTGTGGCCTGGGTAGGGTGGGCTGATGGGGTCTGCTGCCTCTTCCTGGGGCCCTGCTGGCGTCCCCTCCCTTTGTAGGAGGCTCCTTTCCTTGCAGAGGAAAATGCAGGCCATTGAGAAGGCACTGGGCCTCTTTGTGGCATGACATTGATCTGTGTGCATCAGAAAACAGAATGGCTCTGGAGGAGGAATGGCTTTGGAGCAGCTGAGAAGCTGACATCACTCAAAAGCCTTTAAAGCTCCTGTCATTTGGTCTACAAGGACTTTGGAGTGTGTTTATAGATGCAATCTTATAGATTGCCAGAGGGAAAAAATATTCCCCTGTCCTTTTTGCCTTTTCCACTATCAGAGGACACCTGGGGAGGGAAAAGCTGTGCTCCCAGCATCTGACTGCCCTCTCTGTGTTGCTCCGTGGCAGGAGGTGGGCAATCACCGACATCACTGTGCTGTTTGCTTTGCCTCCCTGCAAGGTGCCACTGCTGGCAGGGAGCCACGGCTGGGGCAGCCTGCTGAGGTGCTTTGCTCTCTCTTCCTCTCTCCCCAGCAGCCTCTTGACTTCATGGGAACAAAGGGATGATGTGACTGGAGCCTTATAAATGCTAACCCCCTTTGAGGCTGTCGCACCGAACGGGAAGCGCAGACAGCCCCAGAATAGAAATGCAGTCCTCGCTCTGCTGCTCGGCAGAGGCTGCTCCAGGGAATGCTGCCTGCCACACTCCTCCTCGTGTGGCCGAGCTGCTTTGCCCCACACTGTGTTCCCCAGGCCTGGTGCTTTGACAGGACCATGGTCACCAGGAGGTCGTCCCCTACCTGGAGCTGGCAGGTGGATTTTGGGATGCGCCTTGCCCTGGCAGGGCTGGGCCTGGCAAGTGATGTTTCCTCCAAGGATGGAGATATGTCAGGAGGGTGGCAGGAGCCTTGGGAAGGTGAACAAGGAGGTGACCCTGGTTTTGAGGTCAGATCACAGGGGAGGCTGTGCTGTGCCTGCCCCCGTTGCCCCTGCTCTGAGGTAGGCAGCTTGTTGCCAGAATTGCAAATATCCCCTTCACCTGTTAAGAACTTACCCTCTCCAAACTCATTTTCCCTTTTGCACCAGACAGGGGGGCATTAGCACATGAACTTGCAGTTGCTGCTGGGGTGTTGTTCCCTCTCTAACACATTTACTGGGACATCTGTTGAAATCAATAGACCATTAGGAAGTACCCTGTAGGGGTGTTGATCCAAGTGAGGATGCACACCAGGTGGAGAGTTTGGATGTGTCAGCCAGATTGCAGGACCTCTACCAAAGCAAAACTTTCACACCCGCTTGCTTTAGCTGCCCTGAGCATCCCGAGTAATCCCCTTGCTCCCTCTGCTCGTCCTTCATATTTGGTGTGTTTTCAGCTCCTGAGAGTGGGCATGCAGCATTTCAATGAGGCTCCAGTCACTGAGACCTGCTGCTCCTCCTCCTGCAGTCCAGGAGTCATGTGACAGTGCTGGATTTTGGACATCAGAAGATTAATTTGCGCCAGGCACGTGCTGCTCAGTGGTGCAGAGACAACACTGTGTGGGTCAGTGGTGCTGAGCAGGCACAGAAGCGAGGTGGTGCAGCAGGGTATCACATGGTACTGAGGAGAGCCATAGCCTTCCCAGGAAAATCCTGCTGTCCCCCAGGCTTTGGCCGGCTTCCTGTCTGAATGAGGATCATGGATCTCTACCTGTTAGACTGAGCTCTTTGCAGCAAGTGCCATCTCCCAGTCTTTGTGCTGTAATAAATCTCTTGGTGCTGGAAGTGAGGTATTACCTGCAGCACTGGCCTCTGGTATAAAGGGAGGAACCGTGCTGTGGCCAGAGCTAAATCTTTGGTGTTGACTTTATCAGAAAGTGTTTGGCCTGGGAAGGGGCTCGATAGAGATGCTTAGAAAAGACAATTGCAAGAGAGGTGTTCCAGTGTGCACGGATGAGTGTCCCCTCTGGGGGAAGAGAGACACAATGATGCTTTCCTGGAAGACATAGGTTGACTTCCTAGCTCAGGGACCCATCAAACCTCAAAGTTTCCCTGAAGACTGATGCACATCCAGGCTCTGGGTCCGTGAATGGACTATGGAGTTGTAGTCATATCCTACCTGACAGCATGGCAGGTCTTGCCTCCACCCAAATGGAGTCTCTCCATCACTGTCTGAATTGCTTTAGTCTTTGCCAGGTTAGGAAAAGAGTTCAGAGAGCTGGGGACAGGCAAACGTGTTCCTCCCTTTGTGCTATTGACATGTTTTAGCACAGTTTTAGCTGGTATTTCCTGGAGTTTGTCCTGAGCAGCTAAATATAAGTAAAAATGGGAAATTTCACATGGAGGAAGAAAGTAGCTTTGGTAAGCACCAGCCTGGCATCTTGGACACTTTTAGGCAGCCCTTTGAAGACCCATTTCTAGGGGCTTTCACTGACAATGGGGACATCCTGACCTGAGTTGGTAACAGCAGACAAAACTTTGCTTCACTTTCCTGACCATCTTATGTACTTCTGTCTCATTTTCATTGCTATTCTTTAACCTCAGCCTTGCCACTCTCCAAAAAGTGCAGTAGTGATGACAACATGCTACTTTCATCTGCAAATTGTGCTGGTATCTGTTGGTGGAAACACCCATAAGATGCCGCTGTGCTGCTGGTAGGGGAAGGATGTAAGGCCACTCCTCAAATCCTCTGTTCAGTTTTTGGGCCCCTCACTCCCAAGAAAGACACTGAGGTGCTGGAGTGTGTCCAGGTAACCAGCAATAGGACAGGAGGAAATGGTCTCCAGTTGCACCAGAGGAGGTTCAGATTGGATATTAGGGAAAATTTCTTTACCAAAAGGATTGTCAAGCCCTGTACAGGCTGCCCAGGAAAGTGGTCAGTCACCCTCCCAGGGGGCATTTAAAAGATACGTAGATGTGGCACCTAGGGACATGGCTTAGTGGTGGACTTGGCAGTGCTGGTTTAATGGTTGGGCTGGATCATCTTAAAGGCCTTTTCTAACCTAAATCATTTTATGATTTTCTGCCTTGGCACGCAGGACCTGCCAGGCTTCCCTTGCATGTGTAGGTAGTCAGGAGGGTCACCAAGCTTGCAGTTTCAAGACAGGATCCAGGCTTTCTGACATTTCCAGTAACCATCTCTAATCATTATTTTAACTGGGGGAGAAGGGTTTGAACTTGCAACTTGTGTGAGGCTGAAGGTGTATCTGGTTTTTAGCAAGCAGTTCGTATGATAGCGACCCTCTGGGAGTTAGGCTGAGATAAAAGAACACATCACTGCATCTTCCTGTGGCTGTGTCTGAAGTGTCCAAGTTACAACACTACTTATTCTCAGCTTCATGCCCTAGTGCTACTGATAATGCATGTTTCCAGCTTCTGTCATGCACAAGGTTAAACATGACCTCTCCTGAAATGCTGACTGTCTTCTTCCCTGCACCTCAAGGTGATGGGCTAGGAGCAGATATGCTGAGAAGGAAATAAAAAAAAAAACCACTCAAAGATGAGGAAATGTGTTTTCACACTCTGTTTGCAAGCTGAGATTGAAGGAGAAAAAGAGCAGGGACTGAACTTCTGTGTGGCAGCTGGGAACTGCATGGCTCAGGAGGCTGGGTAATGGGCTATGAAAGTCCTTCACCTCTGGGTTCACAGTGTTCATCCAGGCCAGCAGTGGGGGAATATTGTTGCTCTGGCAGAGCTGCTCAGTGGTTCCTGTCAAGTTAAAAGGACTTGATTCCTCTCTGAGAAGCTTTATTCCTGCTGCAGCAAGTGCTTAGGGAACCAAGAGCTGGTTTTGGCAAGACTGTTGTTGCCCCATTGGAAATTACCAGGCTGCAATTAGACCAGCTGATAGAGGTGTGCACTTGTGACTTGAGCACACAAGTGTTTTCTCATCTGCTTGGTGCCAGGTGAGAAAATGGGAGTGCTCAACTCAAAAGAACTGAAGCGATGGGCTGGATATCAAAAAGCAGTAACTGGCTGGACTGGCAAGACAAGAAGTGAATGAGAGTACCTTCCCATGGGCAGATCAATCCTTGGTGGTGGTAGCTGGGAGCCTGGAGAACCATCCAAGACTACAACCAACTCCCTGACCGTGCCCTCCTGGGAACAGGGTGGCCTCACGTGTAGATGCAAACCATTACACACTTGTTATCAATACCTTATCAAAATGTTGCTGTCAGACCCTGGAGAAATTTGCATTCAAGGTTAGAGAATTTCTGGCTGAGGGACCAGTTGTATGAAATTCAGGAAGGGAGAAGTATCAAAAACATTTGCTATTCAGGAGAGGGCTGGGGAGGTGGCATATGCTTTTGGTGACTTTGCAGGCGTCAACAGTGACAAAGTGTAAACTTCCCAAGTCAGGCTGCACTCAGCTGGAGGCGGTGGAAATGCTGAAAGGTTGGTGCAAACTGTGACTGCCTCAGCGGCTCTGGGCAAGGAGTGCAATTATTGGCTTGACCTCGGGATAGGTGTCAGACAGGCCATGCTTGAACACTGGCTTGTTTAAAGAGACATCAGAAAAAAATGTTCAAAACAGCCACTGATGGAAAACCTCCAGGAGGGAGCTTTGGGACCCTCAGAAGATGGGAGAGCAGCTAACTGTGTGCTTCACTGATGAGACTGGACTAAACAGAGCTTTTGCAGGAAGACTGATGAAAACTTTTAGGAAAAAGGTTCAGGAAGAAGAGCAGTTAGATCCAGATCTGCATTTTCCTGTGCAGATCTTGAGAGACTGCAGTGCTTTACCCATCCTATGTGTTTTAGGCACTGTGACAAGGAACTTCAAGCATTGCCTCAAAATCTGGTGTTGAGCTGGATGCTTGATCCTGCTCTAGCTAAACTCCCCTGCTTTTAGAACAGATCACCAACAGATCACTACAATGTACTGTAAAATTGAACTGGTGGTGCCTTCAGGATGCTTGTACTGTGTGTGAGACAGGCATGGGGAAAGCCTGGCATTCAGAAACTTGCTGAACTGGGAAGATGAGAGATGGCAAAGCCACTAAACCCATGCAAAGCACGGCTGTAGCCAGGGTGAGATAATGGGGCTGGCAGCTGCTGAGCAGGGCACCCTGGCAATGCTCTGACTGAGCTGAAGGGCCTGGAACACACCGGGATGGTAAAGGGCTTGAGGAATTCAGATCACTGAATTCCATGTGTGTGTGTGTGTGTGCTGCTGGTGGTGCCAATACCCGACTGTGCTGCACAGGATAAGGCAGGAGGGAAGGGAAGGGATGCCCAACCTAGCCTGTGGGTGCAGGCAGCAGTCACATCTCTGATGCTGGGGTTGGGAGGGCTGTGAGCCGATGTCATGGGCTGAAATCCTTCTATGAGCGATCAGAGGAAGGGTTGGGGCCCTTAGGTTTGCCTTAACATCTGATGCCAGCTCCCCCGAGCTCCTTGGGGCTCTCTGAGCCTGTGCATCTCATTATTGCAGTGACCTTTCTCGGACTGCTTTGGGCTCTGCACAGCCTACCCCTGTCTATATTGAAAATAGGATTACTTTTTACTTTCCACCTCAAGAGGCAAATTGAAATCCATAGAGCAGGATTTAAGCTGCTAAGGCATTCCTATTAATTAGCCTGCTGAAAGTGGAAAAGGCAGAGAGGTAAGATGCAAAGCCCCTTTTCTTTGGGGTGGGCTGCGCCAGAGTCGTTGGGGGCTTTTCTATTTGTTCCGTTTCTGAGGTAAGTATGCTCACTAATGTCCCCTGGGGGAGAGCAGCATTTAGCAAACAAAGCCCTGTGAAAAGGGAGAGCCAGAAATAGAAAGGCTGTGGATATAGAAGCCCCAGGCAGTGTCTTCCTCTGCCTGGAAGAAGCTTTCCTTATTACAAAAGCCGCCCTCTGACTGGATCTCTGATAGCCCCAAGCAGTCAAGGGAAAACAAGGCCGTCAAGGGGCAATTTTTTTTTTGAGGCACAGTAAAGACATACCCATAAAAGAAGCAGCAGGAGGGAAGGTGGGAAAGGGAGAAGGAACAGGGAAACAAAGGGAAGTTGTAGCCAGACCTTTCACTGTCTGAAAACAGTCACAGCGTTAACCCTTTAACAGTGCTTTGAGCATCCTCAAGTCCTGAAAATCTGCTAATGAATCCCCAGGCTTGTACAAAGGTAAAAACTTTGCACAGGCCCAATTTGGACCATGTTTTGCTGAAGAAATGCTCTGCTTGTGGTTGATTCAGTGGTAAAGAGAAGTGTTGGGACCAAGGAGATAGCTCCTGGGACATAACTGAATGGCTGAAAGGCAGTAAATGGTTGGGAAGGAAGCCTGGGGGAGATCTGGCAGGATAAAGGTACTATCTCACGTGCCCTTGTTAAGGGTACCGACATGAAATGCACTCTGGAGAGTGTGACAAGCATTAAAGGGTTAAAGAAGATCACAAGGCAGAGGGACTTTAAGTGGTTCTTAAACTCTTAAAGAAACATTCTGTAATGTTTCTCTGTTAATCTCAGGTATTTTTAAAGAAACGTTTTGTATTTGGAGGGAGTAATGGAAATTCACAGAAAACATGAAAAAGCTCAAAGTGATTTCCAGGAAATCTGCTAGTAACAGGTTTTGCTTTTGTGGGTAGCAGTAGTCAGACACAGCACAAAGGTGCTTTGTAATATCCCAATACCTTCTCTGTTAATACCCTCCAGATAAATTATGTCTTTAAAGGGTTATTTATGTCTCTTTAAAGAGTTACAACCATGCTTTTTGTGTCCCAGCTGGCTTCAGACTGCCCCACACCAGCAGCAATAACCTCTGTTCCCAGAAGGGTTTGCAGGGATCCGCCTTGGAACTGCCAGCTCCAAACACAACCCTTCTGCATCCACTGTCCCTTTCTGAACTCTCTGTGTCCAATGCAGAGGCTGTGCTGGTGTCTTGATTCCTTTCATGTACACCTCCAGTGGGGAATATTGCATGTGAGAAGGAGCAGCTGTGGGGCAAACAAACCAAGCAGAAAGAAATCCTGCAGAAAGCTCCAAGGGGATGTGGATTTCGTTCCTTGTGGGCAAGGGGCTCGCCTCCATAGGTTTGATCCACTGATGTTACATTTCTTGTTGATTATTTCCAACAGAAAGTCACAGGGTAATTCAAGACCGGAAATAAGGGACATGTGAAAGGCATAGGAACACACGCCTGTCTGTTGGGGCACCATGTATGTTGCTAACCTGACTTACTTTACCCCAAATCATGTCAGAAATGTGCATGGCATCTACACACAGTCAGAGCTTCTCAGGGTGATGAGGCTGTTGAGGAAGGGTTAAGTAGAAACAATGGGATAAGCTGGGCGAGGGGAAATGTAGGTTGAATACCAGGAAAACATTTCTTCACACTAAGGTCACTTGGGCTGGGAGAGAGGGAAGTGGCAGCTCAGCCAGCTGCCTTCTCCTCCGGGCGCGGGATGGCTGCGGGGTTGGGGATGCTGGGAGAAGAGGGATCAGGGCTCTGCAGAGACGCTGCCGGGCAGTGTTTTCTGCCTCCGAGTGCTCGTGAGCACTGGAAAAGGGAAATGTCCCAATGCTTTTGTGCCCCCTGAGAGTTTTTACTTCTGAAGAAGGAAAACCAGGGATTAAGTAAGGGAAAGGAGCGGCCTTAAAAGAATTCATTGGAAACCTTTACCTGAATAGGCAACAATCACTGCCCAGAAATATCTGCAAAGAGAAGGAACTCATTTAGCCGTGAACTAGGCTGATTAGGGATCCCTGATGGTAGCCTGGGGTGAGGCTCAGGCTTGGCACTGCAGTGGTGCTTATGGCAATTTGGACTGCAGCAATTCCCTGCACCCCCTGTCCTGGTCATGTCAGCACATCTGGAGAAAATCCTGCCTCTGTAGCTGTGTTTTCTGCTGAGCTGGAAGTAAAACATGTTGGTCTAAATGGTACCTAGATAGGCTGCAGTGTGGATGTGTGCAGGTATGAAGGAGTCTCTTTGTCTGAGGAGAAAGTAGATTCAGATAAAACAAACAAAGGACAAATATGGAATCATGGAAGAATTACTTTTTTCATTTAGGTTTTGGGAATATTCAGCCCTTTGTGCTGAAGACAGTTTGCAGTATATGAGTAACAGGAAGTGAGGCTCTGAAATATTCCCTTGCTTTTCTGTATTGTACCTTATGACAGAAAACCCCCCCCAAAAACAACAAAACAAAACAAAACAAAAAAAACAACAAAACACCCCACCTTTGGAAAATTGAATTTCCTCTTGTTCCTAAAGATCATGAAGGATATTTTTGGAGCAAGCTTTTCATTGTCCTTTGAGGGCTCTCTGGAGATGGATTTCATATGTCAAAGCTTGACTCCACCTTCTAAAAGGTTGCTGTCACAGCACAGGACAGAGATGGGACACTAAAATTAATTCTGCAATAATTCACCTGCCAGTCAGCCAGCTCAGCTGTGTCCCTAGTGTAAGTGGCACCCCAGATACTAGAAATCCTCTTGAATTCTTAATTTTTAGTTGCTAATTCAGATGTCACCTGAAGCTGCAACAGAAGAAAACACAACAACTACCATTCATTAAAGAAATTCCTTGGGAGAGCTGCTCAAGGTGTATTTATACCCCTGGGCAGTGTGAACGAGGCCACTGAACTATTATCATTACCAGGAGAACTGCAACCAGGAAACTTCAGAAAACCATCAAATTATTTCAGTCCTTCTCTGAAGCCCACAGAAGAGGAGGCCAGATGGGAAAGGATTTTATCATGGAATCTGAAGATATTGGCATCTGATGTCCTTCTGGCCTGGGGACAAAACGTCTGAGTTCGTATTTGAAGGCTACTTTGAGGCATGAAATTGTGTGGTGGAGACTTGGTCTCATCCCACTCTGTGGTCTAACTGGCCTCCTTGAATCCAGCTAAAGTAAAGATGTTGCTGCTGGTAAAGGTGTTGGGGGGAACTCAATCCTCCTCGCTCTCTGTGGAGTCAGGCAGGAGAAGAACTGTTTGGGATTGTTCACTCCCAGGATTACTCGAGGCATCATTTCCACACTGTGTGTGGGACACGGTTGTTCAGTCACTCCTTGGCTTGGCTTTCCCAACAGTAGTCTCAGCACCTGGATGGTCCCAGCTGGTGATGGGGCAGCTCCTGGGTGATACTGACTGCTGGCCATGGGTGACAAGCATGCCTTTTGTTGAAGACCCTTCACTGGCACAGAGAAATACAAAGTGGGCACCACTTGCAGGCTAAAATGTGACACTGCCATATGGATATGCTGGCACTGCTGCAAGACCCCTGCAGGGGTGTGAGCCAGGAACAGCAAAACCAAAATTAGAAGGGATTGCACTGCCTGGGAAAGCATTAGGGCAAATGTAGGTTTCACATTTTCTGCCACTAGTGACACCAAGGCAACAACGAGTGGCAAGGCATTGGGCAGAGTCTGCCCAACCTGCCAGACCCTCCTGCCTCCCCAGTGCTCCCTCGAGAATCTACTAAGACTTCAGGCAGTGACTGAAAAGAAATGATGCAGTTAATGAACAGGAGAAAATCAAGGTGGTGAGAGATACCTGTCATCTTATCTGGTGGCAGAGTGTGGATAAACGATGGTGGGGTGAAACCATCACAATAGTTTGGGGTGGCTCTAGCTGAAGCCACAGAGTGGGTCCTGGGGCAGCTGTGGGGAGCAGGCAGTGTTTGGCTGGGTGCTGCACTACATCATCATTGCTATGCTTCCTTGCTGGAAACCTTCCTCCTGCTTGAAGGTCCTCTCTGCCTCCCTTATTTTTCTTCTCCACATTGCAGTAATTCTGCTTGGGTGAGCTGGGACTTGTTTTGCCTTTAGCAGCAAAGGAAATCCAGAAAACACCGTTGAAACTGGGATGAAATATGCTTGTTCTGTAAGGCTGAGTGGGTGGCTGCAACATTCAGCTGCCTGGAGATGCTTCAGATGAGTAAACAGGAGTAGGAAGTCCCTACCCAGACAGAACTCAGAGCAGAGATCCAAACTGTGGTTGCAAGATGAGTGAGTACAGAAAAGCTGGTTTGATATCACACAAAGTCTAAAGCTTTGGCTTCATCCTTATGGAAGACCTTTGTGGGGAGAGGGAATCCTAGCAAAGAGAGATGAACCAACTATCCAACAGGATAGGAAGTTCTCATGCCCCACGAGAGCAGCTAACTGGTGGAAACAATCTCTAGTGCCCTGTCAACTGGGGAAAGCAGCCCACTGCAGCAGAAATAGTAGAGACTTTGAGATCTGCAGAGGAATGGCACCTTTTACTTTGTTTCTCTTTCCTTTTCAAATCAAAGCTAAGTTGTGCCATCCTCCTCAAACCACCAGACTGAAGTTCCAGTCTAGCTTGCACCCACAAAACCACACTGACTTCAGTGTGTGAGCTGAGTCCAGCCTTTGGCCCTAACCCCCACAGAAGTCGAGACACCTCAGTTCTGGGTTTGCCCAGATCATGTGAATGTGCACTCACAGTGCAGCCCTGGAAATTGGGGGAGGAGTTGTTTGTTTGATTTCTGATACCTACTTTCCCACCAAGCTGGTGCACGGAGAGCTTGGTGCCTGCAGCAGAGTGAGCACAGGCACTCGTTTCCAAAGCCAGCTCTGGGTGGAAGCAGCCCTGAGCTTCCTGCATGGTGTGGTGAAGGAGCCCAGCTAAAAGCATCCTGTGGCCCTGACAACAGGGGGTTAACCAGAGGAGCCAAGTGGCAGTGGGCTCTCTGGAACGTTTTCTGCCACCATAAAGATCAAAAAGCTGTGGTCCTTTTCCCACTTCCCAGTGTGGTAGGTGGTGTTGAGCAAGGAAAGCCAAATTCAGGCAAAGGACTGTATTCAGGATCTGGGGAAGAGGTTTTGGGAATCACAGTTTATAACTGATAAAACTGAGATTTCACTGGCCTGATTTTTTTCAGAGATATGCAGAACATGTGGCCTCTGTGTGACTGCACTTGTAGCATGGGCATTTGCCTCCCAAGATCAGGGCATGGATGTGTTGGGCTAGGAGCCTGGACACACAGGAACCCACCCTGAAAACCTTCCCATGATAGCTCAAAGCATAAAAGTAGAGAGGGGAGAAAAACCAAGTATCTTCAGTCCTGTTCTCTGTTTTGGTTTTTTTTTTTGGCCTTTGAAAGAATCTATGAAACTCTGAGAGCAAGGGAGTCAGGGCCTGTGGGTGTCAGTACTCAACATATTCTCCATGCTGGCATAAGACCTTCAAGAGTCTTTGGGTAACTGGATCAAGGAAACACTGAGTTCTTGCACTGCAAGAAGGATGAGCTGACAGGCTCTCATCGGGTACTGAGTTTGATTGGGAGGTTGGGTTGGACTGAAGTGTCCCCTCTGCCACATATAACCACTTCATTTCTGGCCCTTCTTAGTGCAGTGACAGAACTCTGACTTCAACAGGATGGGAATTCAGCTAAATAGTTTAGAAGTTATTATTTATTTGATGATTCTTTGCAGGAAGTGGCATCACGTGTGTGTTGGATCTGAGGTCTATACAAACTTGTGTCCCTGATGCTGGCAGCAAGAGGTTGGGGACAAGGACAATCACTTTTTTTAACCCCTTAATGTGCTTGCTATTGTCTTGGCAACTCCAGCATTTGAGTAATTTTGTTCTTTCTGTCCCGAGTACCTGGGAATATTTAAAGCAGCACACATGAGGGTTGGCGGGGTTTCTTTCAGCTCTGCATTGACATTCCTTTGTTATCAGCCCCAGAGCTTGTTGCTTTCATAGGAAGGAGAGCTATGAATGGTCCAGGAATGTGATGTTCCACTCAACCCTATCTCTTATCAGCACGCATAAGGCTGCTGTGTCTTGTGGAGAGCTTTTCCATTGCCATTAGCAGCTCGTTTCTTCTCCTAAAGTTGCTTTTCATTTTATGTATATCCTGCCTGCTCCCCTCCCCAAAGTACCCATCCATCTGAAATGGCAGCCACCTCATTTCCTTTGAAATCCCTTCAGCCCAGCCCTCTCCTGCAAGCTCAGGGCAGGCTATTCCAGCTTGCTCTGGGGGCACCTAAGCGATGTCTCTCCCCACCTATTCATTCTGGAAAGAGGCAGTGGCAGTGCTGTGCTTCAGAGGACGCTGATGGGCAGGGGGCTGGTGCAGGGAGCACTTCCCTGCAGCCAAAAACCAGTCTCAGGTGCACCCCCTCAGCACCGTGGTGGGTGAAATTATATCTGCAATAAGCAGGTATAAATATACAGGTAGAAAGCTGTAGGTAATGATGTCTTCACAAGCCCTGCCAAGGGCACTCCAAGGGCCAGAGTTTGCCTTGAGCATCAGTTGCAGCTCAGTTACCACAGTGGGCACCACGTGGACATGTGGTGGTGCTTGGAGAACGTGACCCCAGAAGGAGTCCTTCAGAGAGACTGATAAAGACACCCAGGCCATAAAAAAAAGAGATAAAAATAAAATAAAATCTAAAGAAAATGCCCTTTGGTATTTGTTTAAGATACAAGATAAGCTGACAAAAATGCAGAAGACAATTGTTTACACACACGCAGACACATACACCAGGAAGAAAATTCTTTTCCAAAAATAGCTGCTGACTTTTTATTTGTAGACTTTTTTTTCCTCCCCTTTCTTCTGACATGAAGCAGAGCATTTACATAAGGGGCAAAGAGATCTGATGATGAATAACTGTTTCTTGAGCAGACCAAAGTCCTCATTAGACCTGCCAGCAGGGACAGATGTCTGGGCCCAGGGATAGTACCAGAATTAGCAAGTATCATTTGACTGTCTGAAGTCTTCAACTAACAGCAGACAATCTCCTAGAAGTTCAGTGGGATTTTTTTCAAAGCATCAAAATTGTGGCAGGTGTGATTTATTCAGTTAAAGAAGTTTCATGGAGCAGAATAAAAGGCTTAGTTTGTGTCTGAGCTACACCTTATTCAGTTTGGCTTCTGCTCCCAGGCCCTTGACCACTTCCTGGCCAGCAAGAAAAGTATGATTTTGATACTGGGTGAAGTGGGGCTATGCTGATATCTGAATCTTACAGGGGGAGGAACCAAGACAAGCAGACTTTTGCTGTTGGGCCATCTCCCAAAGGCCTTCCTGCAGACCTCTGTGGATCTGTCCCTAAGACACTCACCCAAGATCATTCAGAAAGTTTTGGGCAGAGAAGAGAAGTCATGGCACAGCATTACCAGGTCATCTGTATGTGCTGCTCTGAGACTGGAGTATGGACGTGTGGGGGACTTGCTTCCTTCTCGCACTGGCTTCTGCTAAAACGAAGCAGCTGTCAGTCACATAGCTGCCTTTCCTCTCCCAGGAGCTCACAGCCTCTTGTGCTGCCCTCACCTGCCTGCCAGGACACCCTTCTTCCTCATAATTTGGGGGTAATAATGTGATTGCTTTGCTAAAAGGACTTTGCAGCTGGCAGGTGAGGGCTGCCCCAGATGCATGTGACCTCAGAGCTACAGCAGTTGCCTGTGGGCACCTTAAGGCAGTCTTATTTTCTGCTCACATATCCTTATGGTGGAAGTCCTTGTGGAGTCTGGAGTGCTGGACTGTGGGCTCAGGGAATGACGAAGGCAGAGGGGGAGGAGGCAGGTGACAAAGGAGAAGCCTTGCTCTTTGCAATGCACATAATACCAGGTGCCACCACCAGGAAGAGGATGACGGGAGCAGGGGCATGGAGAAACACGTTCTTTAGCTTTGTGTGCGGGTATTTTTAGTCTTGCAGAGTACAGAACCAAACTTCAGACAAAAATAGCTATCCACTTACATAACGTCCTTGCTTCCAGAACTTCCCCCACCGAAGCCCTGGGAGGCTCCTGGAGCAGGGGGCTGTCAGTCAGAGTGCAGCCCTGACTCAGCGCGGACGCACATCCCGGCACTGCAAAGTCAAGATTTGCAGCGTTTACACTTCACAAGGCGTGTGATGGCAAAATGCAAAGCAATGTCCCAGCTCCATGGTCCCAAGGATGAGGTAGTGTGTTGACCAGGACAGAGAGATGCAGATGGGGCCATTCTTCCCCTTTTTTCCCATTTGCCCATGACAAATGGGCAGGATGAAGAGAGGAGGAGGCAAGTGTTTTGATTCTATGGGTTCCTGGTTTTGCTTTGTTAGATTTTCTTGAACAGTAGGCAGGCCAGACACTGAGCCCTTGCTCTCTGTTGCCTTGCAGTGGGAGCTGTTGGTCTGACATGGCCCAGTTTTAGTGTCCCTGTATCCCTGCCACTGCATGACTGACTTCTCAGAAGTGAGATTCCAGCTCAGAAGCTCTGTAGCTGAAGAGGTCTGGAGTCACAGTTCACCCTTTGACCCTCTCCTTAGGACAGAGGCATACTCATGCTCAGGGGAAAGTTGCCCAGTCACATCCAGGGCTCCAGTTATTCCGGTGATAAACAAGGGCAGTGTGGTGTCAAGGGTGCTCATTCTTTCCATTTGCACTTTGAACATGCATGGTTAGAGATTAGTAATGTGTCATCCTTTCTTCATCCTGTTTTCCCTTGGCAGCCATGCTGTAAGTGGATGAGCCCGGGCAAGTAGGTGATACTGGTTTGTTTGCCAAAAGCAACATTACATGGTGATAGCACTCGCTGGCTCTGAAGGACCAGCTCTGCTGAACGTGCTTGTTTTCCTGAGGCACCAAGGTGGAATGGGTTTCGGTTAAAAATAACTGACCTCCCCGTGCTGAGCCTGAGCATTTCTTCCTGGGAAGCCATATTTAACCACAGATGGTCACCAGATGCAGTGGCTATCCAGGAGATCAAAGCTGGAAGCCCACCATGGGGAGGAGTTGAATTCTTTCCTTTTGCTATCAGACCTTCTCAAGTGGAACATCTTCCTGGTTATCCACTGGTGTGAAGGGGAATGTTTGGGGGGAATATGTGGGAACACGGGGTCATCGAGAGGCGTGCAGTGATGGGTGTATGTGTGCATGCTTGGGAACAAACACTGACTGCTGATGGATTCTGAGAAAGCCAGGGCTGTCCACCGGGTCCCAAAATAGCTCATGTAAACAGGTGGCCTTACACTGCATCCATGCTCTGCGATGGAGATGTACAGCCCTGAAACGTAATTTGTTATGCAATTTATCAAAATAGTCATCCTCCAGGGGCTTTTTCTTAGCGAGAAGAGACAAGGAAAAACTAGAGACCAGCTTGCTTTATTGAGATAAATAGTAAGTTGTTTTCGAGTGATTTTACTGGGAGTCTTGTGCGACGTCAGAATATAGTGGTGCATTTATAGAAATGTTATTTTTATCTTAGCTATGTGCAGGGGTGGTGCTAAAATATCCATATTGTCAGTGGCTGTGGAGAAAATATCTTCTAATTCCCTGTCTTTTCAACAGCATCAGCTTTGGGCGTTGCTGTAGGTCAGGTCCCTCTGTCATTCTCCCAGAGGAACATACATCACGTGTAGGATGCAGAGATGGTCTGTGGGTGTATCTGTTGGGGGGAAAGCACAGTCTGGCAGCTTGGGCAGCAGACAGATCTACTTTCTGCGCTACTTTTTTTGACTACATCACACCAGGTGTACTACTTGCCCACGGGCTCAATGCTGAAATGTGGAGGGCCCTTCCCCATGTCTCAGCTGTGATGGCAGGATCCACTGCAGCTTTGGAGGTGCTGGCATGGGGTCCTTATCTCCGGTACAGCAGAGCTGAGCTGTGATCCATGCAGCGACCATCACGTGCTTCCCATTTGCTTCAGCCTCAGCCTGATATATCTCACCTTGGCAGATTCTACCTCCAGCTAATTTTTTTATTCTTTTATTTAGAGATGTTCAGACATTTCCAAAAATAGAGGGGGTGAAAATGCAGTGTTTTTCCCCAGTTAAAATTCTGGCCAGCTTTTTCTAGAGTAGCTCTAATACTCATACTGCTGGGAATTATAAAATATGTTGGGACCCAGTCTGTTTGCCAGCCCAGTACCTCTAGGTTAGGCTGTGTCAAACCTTGGAGGGCAAGAAAGTAATTTGCATATGCTCAAATGGATTTTACTGAGAAATTCCCAGAAGATTTTATATGCTTTAAGCAAGTCCAAGCCAGGGACTGTGTTAGACTTTGGCAGCTGGCAAGTCTGTCCAAATACCTGAGTTGGAGGCAAGAAGAATGTCCTCCTGTGCTGTTAGTGCTCATCCTGTTAATATACAGACAAAGATCAAACAAAACTCCTGAAAATATGAATAGAAGTGTCTTCAGAGCAGAGCCTGGCTATGGCACAATAAAAAGGCACACAGAGGGGCGTAAAATAAAATCCAGAGTTCTCATTCAGTGAGTTATCATAATCCAGAACAGGACCTGAATGTGGGAGGGGAAAATGGTCTGCAGTCATTGTGGTCGTGCAGTAGTACCTGCACCGTGAGTTAAGGAGTTAATATCCCCAGAGACCTGAGCGCATGTTTTGCTGTGCCCTCAATAGTCTGCGTTGGATCTTCATGGAGATCCTGATTTGTCCAAGTCCCACCGTAGTGGCTTAAATCCATCCTGCAAGCTCCCTTGATACCTCATTGTTGGAGGAAACAAACCCTAAAGGCCTTTGGAAGCTCCTGCAGAGCGCTGATTCCTTTTCTCCTGGTAGCTTTTCTCTAACTCTGGCTTTTTCTGCACAATTTGCTCTTCTCATGGCCTGGCATCAGTCCAGGATTCAGGAGGGTTTTGCTATTGATTTCTACAGGACCAAGATGTTGCTGTGGGTGTTCCACATCACTGCTGTGGCTGTACAACCTGACATCTCTGCCTAGACAGGCTGTGGGAATTAAGTGAAGCGTTTGCCCCAAAGGCTTTTCCCCACCCATCCGGCACTCATTGTGTCTGTGAGGACTTTCTGCCCCTGCACAATAGTCTTTCCTAGGATGTTCAAAGTACTAAAAGAGGGCAGGTTTTCATGCAAAAGCAAGTCACAGGCAGATCTGATCCCTAGCACTGCTTTACAAACAGGAGAGCTAGCAGGGAAATGTAATTCCCTTACCCTTGTCGGGTAATGCCTTGAGTGCTTGCACAGGATGGGCTACTCAGGGGACAGGTACCACCAAGAGTGGCACATGATGCATGGCCAGCATCTCCTTTACATAAAGCCCCACGTACCCAAATGAGTCTTTTTCAGCAGAGGAAAGGCAGAGAGATACGTGCCGAGTCTTGTTTGTACCCACAATACCACGCACATGTTCCTAACTTTTTATAGAAACACTCTTGGTTCTCTGGGTGTGCGTTGGTTTGGGTTTTTTTCATCTGTGGGGATTTGTCCCACGAGTTGGTCCAATCAGCTCCCAAAACTGAGTGATCATGGGAGGCTGTACAGTGAAAATAACTCGTGAGAACTGAAAAAGAAAAATGCTCAGGACATCCAGGCTATTAATAAAAGCGAGTGTTGCAGAGCCCCGTATAAGTTTGCTGCATCAAGGACTCAGAAGTAGCTACCCAAACTATTTTGGTTCTTTCAGCCAACAGACCACTTGAGCTCACGTTGAATTTGTGATATTTTGGTGTCCGTTCTGTGCAAGAGGAGCTGGTGCAAACCTGCCTTAGGGGCATGGGTACAGCACCATTGCACTGGAATGCTATGGAGCATCCCGTGGCACGTCTCCCATGGAGGCAGCGGGCTCGCCAGTGATTTTGGCATGGCTACACCCGCAGGTGGCTTTGGAGAACCTCAGCCTACAGCATGGCTGTGTTTCTTCCACTCTTACCCATGAGCATGAACACTGCTTTAATCCAGCGCCAAGAGCTTCCTACTGCTTCATAAAGTACTTGCAGCATCGATTTCCAGTCTTTGCACTATGGGAGCAATAACTAACCGAGCTGTAATGTTTTCCATTGCATATTTAACTCTGTATGCATGCCATGGCCTTGCCAGAGCTTGGATTTGCAATTCCACAGCCTGGAAAATGCATGCATGAGGTACCTCATTAGTGAAGGATCCCAGTCAAAGTGATGCCTTCTCCACCACAATGTTAGAGATCAGCGCACAAACAAATTGCTGCGCTTCCGACGGAGCACGTCTATAAATACAGGAAGAGCTTTGCTTTGCTGTGATCCACATCTTCCAGGCAGATCTGAACCCCCACCCTCCTCTTCCCTCCGTATTGTGCTGATGCCGGATCAGCAAATGTTCAGAGAAACAGGATAGGCCACAGCTGTAAAGCAGCGATGGCATCTTGTGCACTGGGCTGTTGTTGTTTTTTTTAGCGTGAAAGGCTGGAGTAGTGCAACACTGAAATTGCATTGGCTAAGATAATAAATGGATCAGACAAATATAGCTGGGCATATGCTGAGTGTGGGTATGGGTTTTTAATTTCCCTTCTTCAAACCAAGATCTATAATAAGATGTTTCCTGGCTTGTGTGTGAGTGTTTTTAATAGTGTCTTTTTTTTTTTCTTGCTGGATATTTCTGGACATGGCTGTACTAGCCAAGCCCTGCTCAGCAGCTACAGTGAAAATTGTTTTACATCTCTGAGTAGAGAGTACAGTAGGTGCCATAAACTATTCTTCAAGTCTGCTCTGTCAATGGGTGAGCACATTAGCAGCCTTTCTTTGCAAACTGAAGCAGCATCGAGATGGCAGAGGAAAGAGGTTTTGTTTGCAGGAGAAAAACACAATTCTCAGCTGACTCCTTGTTGGAGGAAGGGAGAGTGTGCTTTTATTTTATCTGCCTCTGAAGTCGCAATAGGTAGTGGATTTGCTCCTTGATCTTCTCCTTTATCAATCCCAAATCCAGTCCAGTCTGGACACCAACTCTTCTCTGAGGGCCAGCAAATCCCACAGCCATGCAGCAAGCAGGAGATGCTGCAGGATTAAGGGGCAGGAGGAGCTGGTAAGCAGAAAGCTTCTCCCACCATCATGCACACACACACCAGCAGCAGCTACAGCCATGGATTTGCATGAAACCAGAGTTTGCTGAGTCCATACTGTGCCCATCATCTCTTAAGGTGAGTTAATTCAGTTCTATATTCTCCATCCCTGTCCCACATTACAAAGGCAGGATGCTCTGAGAGTCACCCTGGGCAGCAGCATTTCTCCATCACTGCAAGAGCTGGTACATCACCTGTGGATAAAGTAGGGCTTTGGGGCCGGAGTGAGTCATGTATGGTGACCACTCCTTGTGCTGGACTTTAAAGGTTACTGGCAGCTTTTAAGCTGTCAGTAGAGGCAGCCTATTAGAAGCCCTATGAAATGTGTGTACTTGCTTAAAATCCCATCATCAGATGTCATCTGAATGATGAATCTGAGCTTCCACTCAAACAAAAATGATCCCACACCCAGCTTTACCAGCTTTGACCTAGGTGTCTCAGAAACCTGAAGGGGTATCCAAGGTATGCTCTTATTTTAACCAACAGGATTTATTTTTACAGTCAGCATCATGGCTGGAAGAGGCCTGAACTGCAGCCATCTTCAGACTGGAGCCAGCTCCCAGGTCTCAGGGAGGACATTTCTAAGCCTCCTGCATAATACTTGAACTTTAATTTGCCATGAGTCAGCATGGTAGTGATGTTATGGGAAAGGTAAACATTGGACTAAGGAAGTGTGTTCCACAGGAAAAGATCAAACTAACTCGACCTGCTGAGACTGAGGGAAGGACATTTCTCCAGGGCACAACAAGCCAGCTGAGAGAGGGAGATATTTCTGTTTCTGCTAAGACACTTGCATCCCACCTCTGTGGAATCAAGTACAGGAACATCCCTGATTGAAAAGGGAGACAATGGAGCAGTGGAGCATTAGCTCCTGCTCTGACTAAGAGTTCAGTGGGGAAATACTTTACTTCTGTATCTCTTCTCCTCATCTCAGGGATGGGATCATCACCATCACTCTGCCTTATGCATGTTAACAGAACAAGTAATCAGATCTTATCATTTCAGGGCCATGTCAGTCCCTCTGATAAGCAAGTTTATAGCTCCAAGAGGCAGCAGTGGCTTTAGGAAAAACTGAGCATGAAAGTGGGTTCTCCTGTGGGTGGAGAAGGACACCGCCCTGATCAGTTCTGGCTGTCTTCTTCTGCAAGCAATAATGCACATTCTTCCTGGGCCTCTGAATCAGGTAACAGTGGGCAGGGGAGGAAAATAGGACCCAAACAAGCATTTCCATAGGAATGCAATTGACTCCTGTGTCTTAAATACCAGCTCCCACCTTGAATTTGCCACTTCATCCCCAGTGTGATCCCAGCTCTGATTAGTTGAGCCTTAACAGCTCCTCTTTTCAGGGTGCACGTGTAGGGCAGTATGTCTGGAATCAACTTTACAAAAGGGGTCTGTCCTCTCCTTCCCCCATGTCCAGCTGGGCCATGCTCAGCTGCTGGGACAAGGAGTGCTGGGAGCAACTGCAGGGGCAGCTGCACTGCTGAGGAGCACACCCCTCACACCCCTTCTGCTGGGGTTGGAAAGGGGCTATCCCACTGCTGGTCCCACCAGGGCTGTGCCACCATGCCCCAGGCTCAGCTCCCATTCATTCAGACCAGCTGCAGCCCTGGCTGTAAGTGCCCAGGGCTGGGGAAAGTGCTGCTGCTGCTGCTGCTGCTGCTAAGGTGGCTCAGCAGTGGATGCCGAACAGGTTCTGCCTGTAGAGAAAGGGCTTTGTGTGCAAGCTGCCTGAGCTGGCTGATGTGTGTGGTGTTTTACTGAGGGCTCTGCCCTGCTCAGCCTGCACTGCACCTGCGGCTGCGACAGAGGCAAAACTCACATTATCCTGCAATATAATGAGGATTTGCCCCCATTCCTTGGCCTTGTTGGGCACCAGGTCTGCCTGGGCTTGTGTTTCACATTTGGGCTGAAACATCCCATGGCCAGCTGTCAGGAGCATATTCTGTCTGCACTGACATTTATCACAGCCTCAGTACTGCACCTGTCCTCATTTATTATCCTGTATATACTAGGTGGAATGGCCAGGGTGTCTCATGGCAGGAGGCAATCCTGGGCTGCAGGTGCATCCTCATCCTGGTACAAAAGGCAGGAGGCCTGTGGCCATGGCAGAGCTTCTGCTGGGGGTACCAGCATCCTCTGCCTGCGGGAAGAGCACACACCTCACTGCCTCAGCAGGCACCCTAAAAACGGGCTTTTGCTCCCAAATGTAGCCACAGTGTTTGTGTTCCCTCCCTCCAACAGTTCTCACTTCCCAGGCATTACCAACACATCCATGCATCCAAGCAAAGCAAGGTCCAGGGGGCCATGAGGATCTCCCAGGTTACACAGTGACACACAGATGTCTCTGTGGCCATGCAGACAGTGCTTGGCCCATCTCCTATGGATGTGGTGCAAACCAGGAGTTAAGATTGCGTGACACTTGCTAAACAACGCAGAGACACCTCTGCTTTGGGAGGGTGCTTAGGAAATTCTTCTTGTTGAAATCAACCCGCAGCCGGCTGCTTTCCTCCTGTGCTGGCTTGTGCCGAGTGATCGCTTCCCATTTTCCTCAGATCCAGCTTTGCAGATCTGCATGGACACCTCCCCCCAGCCTGAGACTGAGACCATTGTGTCTGAGACAGTCTGCACACATAACATCTTATATAAACAATAATGGGCTTCGTGATTGCTTCTGCTGCTGCCATGGCATCATCCCTTCTCCGCACGTCAATCACCACCTTCCCTCAGGGAACATTCCAGTTTCCCAGGAGGTTGTGAAGCTTTGATCGCACGCCAGGGCAGTGGGATGGAGCACATAACCATCCCTAAGCCCTTCCCATGCTGACACCCAGGAAGATGACCCTGAACCTGGCTGGCAATGGGACAGCGAGGCACAGGGCAGGGTGCACTTCACGGTGCTTCGCATGCCTGAAAGGAGATGGGAGAGGTTTACCCTGTCCTTGGAGCAAGTGGGATTGGTAGCAACATCTTTCCTCTCAAGCCATGATGGGAGAAGGAGTTGATTCACCCCTGAAACCAAGTGCTAAAGTGTTTGTTCTGGCAGCCAGTGCCAGGCAGCAGGAAGACACTTTTGACAAAGAGATATTAGGTAAAATGGAGCGGTGACCCAAGGAGGTGTAATTAGCTCTGCTGTCACATAGGAAAGGACATGTTTGTACAGATTATTTCCAATTTCTAGCAACACCTGCTCACTTGCTTTAACCAGGTTTCTCAAAATAAGGACTAATTAGCACTTCCTTGGAAGGCCAGCTCTCTCCAGGCAATGGCTTTACCTCTCAATCGGTATTCCTTCTGCAGGAAGGCACATTAACTACTGTATCAGGAAAAGCTAATGGTAGCAGGAAACCATTTCCATGCCTAAAGCTACTCCAAGGAGAAGGCAGAGCTCACTAGGTCTGGACTTCCTTGCTAATGCCAGGGGTGAGGGCTGTGCAGTGGGTTTCCTTCTCTGCATCCTTGAATGAGAACAGTATTTTGCATCTGCCTGATTTCTGTGTGGTGCTGCTCCCCCAGTTTGAGGCAGCAGCTCAGGGCAGTGCTTGTGCCACCCCAGCAGTGGCACAGAGCTAAGTCTGACCACCATGGTGGCTTGGGGCCAACAAGAGCTGCTGTGGCATCCCTGTTGGAGTCTTCTGAGCAAGCCTGTGCCAGGAGGTGGATAAGGCTCCCTGTGTTTTTCTTTGCAAATGTAACTATAAACAAGGTTCTGACCACAGACAGGTATTAACTATAATTTGAGATTAACAGTGTTAATTGATGCTGCTGATAATTGATGTTTGTAGAGTACCAATCTAGCCAAGCTCCTCCTAAAGCCAGGGGATTGTGGTGAAACTGATGAAGTCTCCCTGGGATCAGCTGAGTGGTGCTATGATGCTGCAGCTGAGTGTGCCAAGGAAAAAGAAATGTGTGACTGGCCAGGGCAGTGCTCCCGGCCCAGCCCTTCATCCCTGCAACTAACCACCAGCTCTGCTGAGGCTTCACAGCAAAGAACCCCCTTTTGAAAACCTTCTGCTTTCCTCTCCTGCCTGAAGGGATGAAGAGCAGCCATCAGCTTGGCTGTCCCCAGCCCTTGTCTCCTTGTGAGTGATGGGGATGACCTTCTTACCCCATGATGTGATGTATTTCTGGAGGTGTTTTTGTATCCTTTCAACCTAGTTATCCACGAAATCAGTCCTCTTTTAAAAGCTGTGGTTTGGTGGCTTCCACAGCACTGCAGTCTTTAGGAAAAGAAGGTTTTTTGGGAAGTGATTTGTACTGCAGCCTGCCATATAGTGCCACAGAGCACCAGGCGACAGGACACTGTCAGTCTCACCTTCCCTGTGCTTAAGGCCATCCAACCACACCTCATCCCTCATGCCCTGAGCCTGTGAGCTTGTTTTTTGGCTAAAACATATCTTCCACAGAGCTATCCAAGCTGGCTTTGACCATCTCAAAAGATGGGGACTCTGCTGTTTCCTTTGGTGCTTGTTTCCAACTCTCAGGCTTGTGTTTCTGATGCATTTCTTACTTCTCCAGTTTTGGTCTACAGCTTTTATTTTTGGTTCTCCCTTTTTCTGACAGAGCCTTTTACTGCCTGGAGTTATGTGTTCATGCACTGTAATTGAATCCGCTGTCTAAGAGGATGGTTCTCCAGGTACCTTCCTATCAGCACCTTCTCCAGCTCTTTTTGAAGCCATGGACACCAGGACATGGATGCTGTCTCTTAGTTCCAGGTTAAAAATTCTTCTGAATGTATTTTTAGGACCTGGTTAATGCTTTGTGCTAGAACATCACTTGCTGTTCCTCTGCAATTTCCCTGTATCTCCTTCCCTTTCCTCTCCTTCCTTTGTTGCACTGAACTCTTGAACACTAAAAGGAACACAAAAGGCACAATTTCAGAACTCATTTAAGGAAAATTAATTTTTTTCTCTACCCAATCTATATGGAAGTCACAGCCATAAAACAAAAGTGAGGCCAAGCAAGGACAAACGTGCACAAATAACAAAAGATATCTGCAGGAATAAGCATATTTTAAAAAAATTTTAAGACTTTTCAGAGAGTTTTAAGGCCTTGAACCCTCTGGTAGCCTTAACTCATGGGGGCTTCAGAGAAGTTCTGCCTTGGGAAGGTTGTTCAGGAGGGGTTGTGCAGTGAAACATCTGCCTGTGCCAATTGCCAGGCCAAGGTAGAGCAGGATAAGGACCAACAGCCTGAGCCAGTGGGGTAGCTCCTGCATACCTGTGCTTGTTGTCATGGCCCTTGGAGACAGATGTGTGACCTTCCAGACAATAGAAATCCCTATTCCCCAACTGACCTAGTTCAGCTTCACACATAATTTACCATGCCTTACAATATTTTATAGACTTCACTCTGTAACTCAGCATTGAGCTATTATTTAATGAAATTATCCCCAATAGGGACCTTAGGAGAACTAATTGTACATAAAAGCTTCGGGGGTGGGGTGTTGGGAAACATCCACAAATGCTTTAAATACTGAATTTTGCTTCCCTTAATATTTATTCATTTATAGCCTCTTTTCTGGTTGCAATTCTGCAGATACACTTCAGCATGATGTTGATTAAATCTGGCGCCAGTGCAAACCAGTATCAGACTCAGAATTTTAATTGTTCTCTAACCATTTTGCCAGCTGGGACATTTTTTTAATGGCACTTGTAGATGTGTGAAAAAGCAGTTGCAGGAGATTTCTAAGGAAAGAAATTCAAGGAAGTCCCTTTGTATGTGCATCCAAGAATCTGGATACTCTTCCAGGCAGTTTTGCTTGAGGTCTCCTTATGGATCTCAGTCCACATCCACAGCAGAAGGCTGAGCAATGGCTTGGGCAGCACTGAGGGGAACCCCCTTGCAAGAAAGGAACATCTATTTATTATTTTTTCCTGTTTATTCTTCTCAACACTGAATCTGCAAAATAAATACGATCCATTGGGTTTTGATGACCACTTGAATGCTTTGCAAAAACGCGATGCCTTATTTTATTATTAGGTTATTTTAAATGTTCTTTATTGTTTTATTATACCCAATATCTCAGCAGACCTGTCAGCTTACAGCAGACTCCAGGGAACTCCAGTGTGTTGACACAACTTGCAAAGGATGACACGGAGTTGCCCATTGTGACTTTGCACTGGGGACAGGGGAATGAAATGGAGCAAGTCTTACCCTCAAGGGCCTGGAGAGCAAAGACACTTGAGAGGCACCTGAGTGCTATTGGTGGTATGAAGGGCAAGAGGACATGGGAACTCTGGTACTTGTCCCCCAAAGGGCTTTATAGCATGCCAATTCCCATGAAGGAGGACAGCTTCTGGTACAGGTTGATGAGTAATATTTTTCCTACTGCTGCTGAAGCCGCTGGAAAAATCTGGTTGATCCAGGATGTCACGTCAGAACCTAATTCCCATTTCTACTAACACCCCCACACTTGTGTTCAGTGCTTAATAAAAGGTAAGCTCCAGTCAATGGGAAAATGTGCTTAAGAGCTTTATTCCCTTTCTTAAGCACTCTGCTGTGTCTGGCCCCATGCAATGTGTCAAGCACTCATTACTCTTATCTTTTATTGTTTTAATACAGATAGCTGTGTGGAAATAACCCTCTCACCACAAAGGTGGGGATTTTTTGGAGGGGAGGCCACCCTGTGCATATGCACTTACTAATAACAATGTGTTTGGGTGATGTTCTGTCTTTCTGCTCTGAGGAAATAAAGGGGAGGAAACATGATTGTCTTGGAGCAGGTACAAAGCTTTGAGATGCCTGGCTTGGATGAAGTTGCAGAAAGTGTTTCTCTTTGTATTGCAGGGCCTGGCAGCCCGGTGAGATAATAGAAGATAAAGCAAATTGTACGACAATGGAAAATGCTGAGCTCCCCAAGTAATTAAAGGTTGTGTAAGACAGTCGCATGGCTTGCGAGGATTATTAATGCAGTCACGTTTGCATTATATAAAGGGTAATTAAAATGCAGCCTGCTTACCATTGATTACACCCTTTGCCTGGCACTGGTAGCAGCGGCTGCACAGCCAGGCAGCAAAGGTGGCTTGGGAAGCAGTGACTGCCAGCAAAAGGAGAGGCTGTGGAGTGCGGGATGCCCAAAAATGTGGGACCACTGCTGGGCCATGGCTTTGGACAAATCTCCCAGTAGACTGTGTCCTCTCCCTGTCGCACAGGCAGGAGGGTGCCTTTTGCTCCCACCATGCCACAGCCACTAAAGCTTCCCTGTAAGAGCTTTTTGGGATCTGTCTAACATGGGCAGTGGTGGGCTATAAGCAGCTCTCAATAGGTACCTAGGCTAGCCATGGGCTGTAGATTGGTGCACCTGAAGAAATTTTGCCAGGGTAACCTGAGGAAGCTGGGAGGTGAGGGAGGAGGGAGGCCATTGGCAACAGCCACTGCACAGCTGGGAGCCACCCTTAGCCCTAAACAGGCTGCCTTGCTTTTGCTGGCCCCACTCCATCGGTGGGTACCTCTCAGGAGCATGGGGTGGCACAGGTCAGAGAAGGGCGACTTCCTGAGGCAGTGCAGAGCAAACCAGGCTGAGGATGCCAGCTGGTCCCACCAGGATTCCCAAAGCCCAGTTTCATCAGCAATGAGGTATGAAAGATGGGGGTGGGCCTGACCATGGATTTCTGGCAGCCCCACCTCCAAGATGAAGGGCAGCTTCCCTCATATGATGCTGCACACGAAAGTGAACACCAAGAGGGGCCTGAATGATGTGCAGAGGTTGCAGTGAGCATTTTCCACTAGTCCCTACAGCAGGAAGAGACAGTGCCCAGACCAAGGAGAAAGGAGTGTAAACTCCTGTAAGCCCTTGAACCCCTGGCTGCATGTTCTGTGGCAGGGGGTACTTTCTGGTGCTGAAGAAGGGTTCAAGGAGAGCTAGGGAGGCCTGGGCTCTGTAGGATGCCCTGCTTCCTGGGGCTCTGTCTGTCTGCTCCTGGAAGGGCAGGCAAAGGAGATGCCTCAAACCCTCATCCAAGGCTGTTGGGATGCTGTGAGCACACCGTGTCTCTATGTTCCTGATTATTTTTCTGTGTTCATGATTGTTTCCCTGGGACTCCTGTCCTCAATGCAAGGGTGCTTCTTGAGCAGTGACAAAGGCAGTGCCTCCAAGGGAGCTGGAGATAAGAGTACACAGGAGAATGAGCTGGACCTACTGTTTTCTCCATGGAAACATGATTGGCACTGAGCTGCTAGGCCCAGTAAATCCAATTACGGCTGTAGACAGAAATGTGTTTAAAGAAAAAAAGCCAAGCTGGTGTAAATGAAAATATAACTGTGTGCCATAGAATTGTTTGGGCTCGCTCTTTGTTTTTTTGCAGTCCCGACTACTTACCAACTACAAACTTGTGGGATGTGTGTGTTGACGGATGTTTCCTGTGAAGCCATGGTACCCTACCCCTGCCTGAATTATGGGGCTGGACAGTCAGCCAATGCCAAACATTTAAAGAGTGAAATACTTCTGGAAGGTCACTTTCCATGCAAGGGACTTGAATAACCAAAACCTGAGCTCCTGGAGATGATAGCCAGGAGCCTTTATCCTTCCTTCCAGCCAGTCCTGCCCCAACAGCCCTCCAGGGGCTTGTGAGAAATTGCTTTTAAATACACATTAGCGTTCCTTGTAATTCAGGGGACCCTTTTTAAAGACACCTGAGCTACACAGAGAAATTCTGTGAGGTGAGGAAGACACAAGCTGAGTTTGAAAACCCTGGTTACAGATGGATGTCTGTCCCAAATAGCCACCATGAGTTTTCCCCCTCTGTTTTTATAATCCCCCATCCTCACAGGTGATGTGCTGTTTGGCCGGGTGTCAAAATAATTTCTTGCAGCTAAAAAGCTGCAGCTGGAATCTGAACACAACACTCTTCCATAAAAACCCAGGCAAATTAAGAACAAAAGTTCTCCAACTTCAGCCCTACCCTTGACACAGTGTTTTAGCCCACTCAGCCTCCTCCACTCAACCCTGGGTAGTACTGTTGGCATCTCCTGCTCCCCAGACCATCCTACCAGGCAGGGCAAAAGCCCTTCATCCCACCTTTTCTCATGGGGAGGAATCTGCCTGCAAAGCCACAGACTTCAAAACCATTTTTTTCTCTCCATGGAAGGAATTAATCACTTTAACTGCAGATTGTGGTGGGTATGATTCAGCATTTTTTTAATTGGTGTCTCACCTGAGTTTTCTGCATTCTCTCATGAAATCTCATGATTGGTTTGAGATCTATTTTGCTCATTTAGTCCCTGCGTGGCAAATCTGTGGAAAAGTCAGGAGACATGGATGGCTTTTCCCGTGTTGCTACCACCTTTCCTTGACTTGCTTTTAGATGCTTATCCAAAACGTGATTTGTTTCCCCATCTGCAAAACAGAGGTTGTTGCTCAATCACCTTTAAAAACTGCTCTGAGAACTTGGGGTAGAAACCAGCCAGTGGGCTCCAAGTTGAGTGAGTTTCCGTTTTTCAAATCCATAACTGTTTTAATTCTGTGCTTTGAAATACAGAGAAGTATGGAAATGTTTGACTCTTTTTTTTTGGGCGGGGTGGTTTTTAAAAACTCTGTAATTTTGGCATGGTGGGAGAGTTAAAAATAAGTTCTTTCCACAAGATTTTAGCCTTGCACTGGACCAGATCTTGAAGGAAGCAATATTGCCGTTGATTATGATTGTCAGGCTTCGGCATTTCTGTGTTGTGGAAACCAAGTACCAGGGCTCGGGCACGGGCCCTCATCCCAGCCATATTCTGCTTTCTCATCTCTATTATTCCCCACTGAAAGCAGTAAAATGCCTCTGGTCTGAAGGGATACATTTCAGGCTGCTCAGGGAGGAGCTGCCACGGCTGTGGTGAGAGGCAGCTCCCTCGGCACAGGAGCGCAGAGGCACAGCCAGCCAAGCGCTCTCCTGAGCGCTGACACGTGGGGAGGAATCACCTGGCTCTCCCATGTGGACTCTGCCCACAAAAATCAAGTCCGACTGACTGCTCTGGAAAAGTCATCCCGCCCATCCTCACAGTGCTGGGCAGGCCAGGGGGTCATTCCATGGATTTGGGGAGAGGTGCACAACCCCCTGCATCATCACCTGCCCTTTGCAGACCTGGAGCAGGTGGGGCTCCTCTCACTTCACCAGCAGCTGGAGCAGCCCAGAGCCCTGGATCATTCCCGAGACTGTCCCCCTCCTGCCCTGGTGGTGGGTCGGGGCTGGAAGGAGACACCCTGGCACGAGGCCGTGGGAAGTTCTCCGGTTACGCAGGTGGCCCCACGCAGGTAGTTTTGCTTAATGGTATTAAACAGAGGAGGGTAATGTTACCTCGGGGATCAAGTGGTGAGCTTTGTACAGTGGGATCTGCAGCAGCAGTGGGAGCCTCTCCTGCCATGGACAGGCCTGGGATGTCAGCAGGTAGCGGGCAGATTTACTGGGAAAAGAAGCGGGTTAGGTCCACCTGGAAAGCTGGTTAGGTCACCTGGACTGCTCTCAATAAAACTCACCTATTCCCAGGAGTGTAACCCCTCTGAGCCCAAAGGCTTAGCTTAATTTTATAATATTTTAACTATTATTTTGGGATTACCTCCAAACATGCCAAAGCCATTTATCCTCCTCTATCTCCTCTTGCCCAGACCCATCATCACCCCAGGGCTACCTCCAAACATGCTGGAGCCATTCATCTCCTTTTGCCATTGCTACTTCAGTAAATGAGCTCCACAGTTAAAACCAACCCTTTCAGAGGTGGCCATGTGTCTGCAGCTGTGTGAGTCTGGGGTAGGAACCAAATATCAAATTACAAATCAGAGAGGTGGTGTCAGGATCTGCTTGCTGGCACGTGGGCGGAGGACAGATGGACAGCGTGCCCAGAAGCTGCTGGCCCGGCTCTGGTGACACTGGCAGCTTGTCCTGTGCCCTCCCTGAAAAGCTGGCTCCTGCTGGGGTGGGAGCCACAGTTGCCTGCTGTCACCTGGCCAGGCTTTGGGAGGTGCATCCAGATATAGAGAGAAGATGCTATAAGGGGGGAGTTATAGTGGATATATATAAGTACCTATACATAAAGGGCTGCTCATGTCCATTGTCAATCCAGAAAATGGCAATTTCAGTCACATTAAACCATTAAAAGAGGCACTCCCCTAACTTCTGTGAAGGCAGGACAAATTTCAGGCGGGTTTCTGTTGGAAGGGAGAAGTGATGAACTCTTGATGAACTGGGGCTGGAAGCAGACAGTCGCTCCTATTGAATCAGCATCGTGTAAGGCTGGCCTCATTAATGAATGTCAGGGAGCCCGCCTGAATCAGAGGTTTCGGGCCTCTGCTTTTTCTCTTTTAATTGCATTTTCCAGAGTTCACAGGCCAGAGTAAGTGGGGAAATTTCTGATGGGTCAGAAATGGCTGTGGTTTGGAAAGAATTTCAGGCATCCTTCATGTGACCTCCTCCTCCTCCCTGTGCACAATTGCTGCTTTTAAAAGAAGCAGCGATAATGGGGGACGAGGGGATCTGCCTTGCAGAAATCGTGCCCTCAGTCCTGCTTCTCGCAAATCCCTTCTTTAACCAGTGGACAGGGAGAGGCCAGGAAGATATCCAAGCTTAGAGGGCTGGAAGCCAGGCACCCCTTGCCCTGCTCTCCTGTGTGAGCCAAAGCCTACAGCAGCCACCGGGCAGCTTATGGAAGCAGCCACAGTTCCCATGCCATCAGTGGAGTCTGGGGCTAATTTGGAGCCAAGTCAAGGTTTGCAGAGCCCCAGGAGTAGATGGGACTCACTCCCTTAACAAAGATGAGAGGAAGCCCCCTGCACTCCCTCTCACTGACTCAGCTGGCCCGGCTGATCTTAAATAAGTCAATTAAGGCTGCACAGTGGGAATGCCTCTCAGCTGAAGGCTTGATTGAATAAAGGCTGCGAGATTTAGCTAATAGTGCCCCAAATCCCAGCAGAGTGTTCTTTATTTAGCAAGTCAGTTGTGCCCCCTCAGCTCTTCCCTTGCCATGGGCAGGACATGACTTAGTTGGCACAAACCCACCAGGGAGTGAGTGGCAGACTGAGCCTGGAGCAGGACAGTGAGGGGAACAGAACAGGTCCCCCAGCCTTAGTTTCCCCACCTGCAAAACCAGTGATGTTCCTGAAAAGTGCAGGGCACCCCAGGCTGTCCTGCAATGGATGTGAGGTAGTTGTAGCACTGGGTTGAATCACAGGTGTGTCTCTGGGGAGACACCTGACATTATCACCATGTGTGAGGGGGAAAGAGCTGGGCTTTTCAGCGTCCTCCGGCAGTCTGGTGGTGATCTCTCCATGAAGTGTTTTTGGCTTCCTGATGAAAACGTGATGATCCTGCATCCTCAGCTCTTGTCTGACTGCACTGTGCTTCTTAACATGGCAAGAAGAAGAAGCTGGACACAGCAGGAACAGGTAACTGTTATCTCTGCAAAACTCCAAAAGAAATTGCTTTCCTTGGGCCCAAGACCTGACATCAGGGCTGGCTGCAGCTCACCTCTATCTGTGGTTCCCAGGCAGCAAAACCCTGCTCTGGCTAAATCTAAGAGACAAAATGATGGATAAGGGCCCAGACCCTTACCTACGTGCTGTGCTGCAAAACAGGAGAGTGTTTGCAAGAGAGGGAGGAATAGGGATTTTTAAAAAAAATTATTATTATTATTACTATCATTTTAATTGTAAGGAAAAAAAAGCTCTCTTCAAAGAATACCTCCTTGTGAATTTATAGTCCTCCAACCCAGTATTTTATGATCTCAACAAGAAGCTCATAAAAACAAATATTTGGAAAGGGGGAGGAAAAGAAAAAAAAAAAGAGTATAAAAGAGGCACTGGCAAGTCTCAACTGAAAACATGGAGGGAGCTTTCCTAAGGCAAGAGTTCCCATAGAAGGGGCTGGGCTAGAGAGCAGGAGAGGATGTTTTATGGGATACCTTTTACTCAGGCTCTCCTCAGTGCCGGTGGGTCAGGAGGCTTGGCAGCAGTGCTGAGGCACTCTCAGCACAGGGGCATCCTGCAGAAGGGAAGCAGGTGGGACACAGTGGGCTTTGCTTCATCCTCTGGCAAAATCCTTACTCATCCCAGGGATCTGCAAGGGGATTACCCTGCTAGGAGAGGGAGTGACTTCAACTGAAGGAGGTGTGGGTCTGGAGGATGCTGTTGTGGGGAGGGGGAGGAACGTGCAAATTGCTCAGAGCCCCTCATTTCTGCAGGGATTCAGGAAATGTGTTTAGTTTGGCCTGGAGCTGGAAGGGGTTCACAAAGTTGGAGTGGCCCTCTGGCAGGCGGGCACAGGCTCTCTGCTACCTGCATATGGCAGAGAGGTTTCTCTTTAGAGACACTGACTGCTACAAATGACAAGGCAGTACATAACAAAACAACACAGAAATGCTGAAAATCTGGTATTCAGCAGTCTCAATTTCTGTGTGAGGTAGGGAAGTTATTTTTTAGAGTTTGGTGGTTTCTTTCTTTCTTTTTCTTTTTGCCCTTCATGCTCCCCAAAGGCTCTGCTGTATTTTACGTGTTCTGCTTCAGCAGGCTCTGAGCACCTTCCCCTTCAGTGCTGCTGGAGAGGAGCAGATTTGGCTCTGCAAAAAAGATCTCTTGCTGGGTCTGGTCTCCCAAGTGCAGCCTGGCCACACAGCTGGGCTGCCTGTGATCCAGGGAACTTGAACACCAAAGCTGCAGGTGTTTACTGTCTAGGTAAATTCAGTGCCCCTTCCAGACGTGTTAAAGGCAGGCAGGAACATCAGTCCCATCCTCTGGCCTATAGCCACAGTGACTGGTTTTCTTGTTCAGTCTGCCACGTTTCTGTGCTGGATTAGAGTCCTCCATGACAGCAGATGAGCTGTAACCAAGCCACTTTCCAGGATCAGCTGTGTCCTTTGGGGTTCTTCCTTCCTTTCTCTGGGCTATTCCTGCCTTTTCAGTGTCCTTTCCAAATCCCAGACCTCAGCACCCAGTGCAATCAGTATGGGCTGGGTAAAAGCAAGCCCTTCTTTCCCTCTGTACCCCCACCACTAACATGTTAGGAGGTCATTTGCCCCTTTTGCTATAGGGGTGTGCTGGGAGCTTGGATTTGCTTCTCTGCTCTTATGAACTGAGGGTAGGTCTATGGAGTGTCTGTGACCTCTGGGTGAACAGGCAACTGTCCCCATGAGCCAGCAGCAGAGAGAGGTGGCCTGCAAGCCATGGCAGCAGTGCCAGATGCTCTCTAGAGCTGCTCTTTTAAGGCCATGAAAAGATGTTGTACCTAAATAGGCATTAAGGACTCACTCCTGACATCGCAGAATCACAGAATATGCTGAGTTGGAAGGGATACACACAAGGATCATCGAGCCCAGCTCCTGGCCTTGCACAGAATACCCCATGGGTCACACCATGTGCCTGAGAGCGCTGTCCAAACACTTCTTGAACTCTGTCAGGCTGGTGCTGTGACCACTGCTCTGGAGAGCCTGTTCCAGTGCCCAGCCACCCTCTGGGAGAAGAACATTTTCCTCATATACAACCTCAACCTCCCCTGACACAGATTCAGGCCATTCCCTTGGGTCCTGTCACTGGTCACCACAGAGATCAGTGCCTGCCCCTGCTCTGCTCCTCATGAGGAAGTTGTAACTGCAGTGAGGTCTCCCCTCAGTCTTCTCCAGGCTGAACTGACCAAGTGACCTCAGCTGCTCCTCACACGGCTTCCCCTCAAGGCCCTTCATCATCCTTGTTGCCTTCCTTTGGACACTCTCTGATAGTTTAGCGTCTTTCTTACACTGTGGCACCCAGACCTGCCCCCAGCACTCGAGGTGAGGCTGCCCCAGTGCAGAGCAGAGCAGGACAATCCCTCCCTTGCCTGGCTGGCGATGCTGTGCCTGATGCACCCCAGGACAGGGTTGGCCCTCCTGGCTGCCAGGGCACTGCTGGCTCATGTTCAACCTGCCATTTAGACCCCCAGGGCCCTTCCCACAGCACTGCTTTCCAGCATCTCATTCCCCAGTCTGTCCATACATTCCAGGCTGCCCCATTCCAGGTGCAGAATCCAGCACTTTTCCCAGGTTGAACTTCATAGCGTTGGTGATTGCCCAGCTCTCTGATTTGTCGAGGTCTCTCCTGCCTTCAAAGGAGTCAACAGCTCCTCCCAGTTTTGTATAATCTGTGAACTTGCTCAGTATCCCTTCCAGTCCTTCATCCGAGTCATTTATGAAGATGCTGAAGAGCACAGGGCTGAGGCCTTCCCTCCTGAAGCTGTGCTGGCTGTGATCAGTGACTGCGTTGTCCTTCAGGTATTTTTCAATAGCTCCTAGAATAATCTCTTCCATAACTTCAGCAGGCACTGAGGTGTACACAAAGCAGTATCTCTTGCTTTTGCTGTTCCTTTCTTTATTTTCTGTTAAAGTCATAATCAGTTTAGAGATATGTAAGAGTGACTCTTTCACAATTGGCACTTTGGAAATGGGGAAAGTGTAATACTTCCCCTACACTTGCAGAAATGTGTTCAGTTTTTCCAAAACAAGAAATTTACTTCCTGGCCAAGGTCCAGAATGGAAAATTTAAGAGTAGTAAATATTTCTGAGCATGTGGGGGGAGGGGGGAGTGTTGGTTTTGATTTTGCCTATTTTTTTATTTGTTTGTTTGGGGGGTTGGCATTTTGTTTAAGTTGTGGAGGGTGACTGTCCTTTCCCCCAGCTCCTTGCACAGCTGCAGCGGGATGCCCCTAATTTGGGAGGTACAAGCTGATGTGATTCTCCTTGGATTCCCCCATGCCTGACTTGGGGGCTATGAGAGGAATCTGTGGGGGATGATAGTCTGTGTAATTCTGGCAGTGCACATACTGTAACAGGAGAGCCTGGGAGCAGCAGGGAGGCTGGGCAGGGCTATGGCAGATCCCATCTGTATGTATATATGTATATAGGACCATGAAGATGAGTGCTTTTTCCTGCACTGCACCTATATACGTTTAGGAAGAAAGAAACACTTTTTTATAGGCTTTATTTTCTCTCTTATCAGTGCATGTCCTCAGAAATACTAATTCCTGAGTGTAAATTGTTGGGAAACAGCTGCACAAGTCCGTCCATTTGCTGGTAGACTCATTTCCTCTGCATCCTTCCACCCCTGCATTTTAGAGAGGAAAGGGATTTATTATAAGGCAGCACTGTGGAAAAAACTTCCTTAGAGAAACCCACTGGATAATCTGGGAAAGGCTTGAGTAATGGAGTTTTTTGTGAGCTAACAGAATAAAACTACTCCACAAAAATATTATCGTTGGGAACACGAGCTGAAAAGGGAATGATTCATGTGAAATCCAGGCTGTGCCTGTGTTTCCTATGAATCAGTGCTATGAAAAGTGGGAGAGGGCTGGGGCAAGATGAGCACCTGAGACTTGCCCCGAAGCATGGAAAAGATAAAACACCTTTATTAAAGGCCTCGTCAGGAAGTAGCAGGGAGTGTGAGACAGACTTGGGATAACCACAGGATGGAGAGTCCCTAGAGCTAAGGAGAAAGCCATATGAGGAGCCTGCATGATTGCTGAGAGAGTTATGATTAAGGGCCAGTAGGCAGGATTTCCTGTGATACTCCATGCAAGTGAAAACAAATCTCTTCACCCCTCTACACCTAGGCTACCTCATCTGGGAACACAAGAAAAGAAACTGCTGCCAAACAGGAGCTCTGTGGGCTATCTCTGCGCTTTACTGGGAGATACTGCTTCAGAGGAGGCTTAGTGGAACAGATTAGGTAGAGAAGAATCTGACCTAGCAACCTTTTTCCTGTCTTTCTTAAGGAGAAATTAGTCCCATCCACTATTTAATGTTTCACAGGCAGCAGAACTTGTGCTCCTGACTCACCAGGGGCTTTTGAAACCCACCCTTAATTTCTTCCCTGATGTTGCCACTGGTTGAGGTGATGAAGGAGAAGCAGGAGGTCTGGGTTTTGTGACATCTTTGCTTTCTTTGTGCCTTGCTGGAGACTTTGTGGTAGTGCTGAGTTTACCTGGTGGTGCATGCAAGCCCTGGGCCTCAGGGGAGCCACAGGGCCAGAAGCTGCTGCATTTCCTCTCCCATACTTTCGTGGCTGGGCTGCTCCTGCCTCTGACAGTCCCCCAAGGTGCCATGTTGCTGAATTTGGACTGGGACTTTCTGTCACACACTATATTTAGGCTGTGGATTTGCATTGTTAACTTGGGTTCCTTAATGAGCAGGCACTTGCTTGTGGCACCAAGCACTTGCCTCTTGTGGGCTGTGGCACTCTAGTGTGGGAACATCTCTGTTGTGTAGTCAAGGATGCTGCAGTAAGGGAGAGAAAATGGAAAAAAACACCTTTTTTTGTCACAGGCAGGTCTTAGACACCCCTATGTCCAAAGCCTTTGGCAGGTTATGGGTAATGGCTATGGATATATCTCACTCGGGGGTCCCTGTGCTGCCTCACTTCTTGGAGGTGGCACAAGTGTGATGCCACCAGGCAGGGCTGGGGCTGTCAGATGCAGGGGCCAGGGGGGAGTCCCCGGCTGCCACGACTGCCCCTTCCCTGCACACTCATGGTTTGCCCTGCTGTGCAGGGTCTTTTGCTGAAACAAAATGGTCTGGGTGACAAAATGGAAAAACTGGTCATCACTTATTCACAGATAGATCCTAAAATTGTATGGCCATTGTTCCTTTCCTTATGACCCAGCTGGGATGAGTTGTTTTATAGAGGAAGCAAGAAGATAAACAAACAATTCCAGCATGCGAGGGTGAAGGCTGTTGTCCAATTTTTTTCAGCTTCCTGAATCTGGCTCCTAGATCATTCTTTGCTATCAGGCTTCCCCTCTCCAGCTCCCCTTCTGAGCAGGAAAACAGGAAAGATGGCTGAGGCTGTTCTTGTTGAATGCCAGGCTGGGATAACTGCATGTAGGGAGACAGTGGGGCCCTCAGGCTGCTGGTGCTGCTGGTGCTGGTGCTGCTGCTCCCATGTCACTGATTCAGCTGTGGGTCATCAGGGCTGGGGAAAGGATGCATTGTGACCCTGGCATGTGTCAGATGCTGGGAAGCTGCCATAGATGGGGAGCCCATTGGTGGGTGTTATTGCTCTGGATGTGATCCTTCTGCAGCATCCAGAAGTCCACCAGTGCTGTTGGTAAGGTCTGATGAGGAAATGTTCTTGTTGACCCCAGCCTGGATCTACAGCTCCCGCTTTCTGTGCTAACCAGGATATTCCTGCCTAGCTCAAATTGAGCCACCCTTTCTTCCCACCTCCCAGCACGGCTGTCACCCTGCTCAGCAGTTTAACCCTGTCACCTCTAGTTTGGTCTGAGCACAGGGAGGAAGCACAGCACTCATTAGGCTGGAAAAAGAACAACCCAAACCAAAGCATATTGCAGGTGGCATGAAGGTCTGGGTACCAGGATACAAATCCTTGCTCATTTTAGCAGCAGTGATCTGTGACAGCTCATTTCAGGTTTGGTGGTGTGTTTATTTGGTTCCATTCAGAGGGGTTACTGGTCCCTCATGTAGTTGCACACGCCTGCATTTGTACACATTTCCTAAATCACAGGGGGTGATTTAGTGCAGAGCCTCACATGGCCTTGATTTGCCCCCTGACATGACACAAAATAAGAAAAACATGGAGTGAGGCAGCACTGCTTCTCAGTCACCAGCTCTGCAGCTGGTGTGAATCAGCCCAGCTCCTTGGGTTTCTGCAGAATTATACCCCTACACACCAGAGATGGTGCAACTCCTCACACGTGAGGGTTCCTCTCAAACCTGTCTCAGTGTCAGACCCTGCACAAGGACCTGGACAGCAATACTGAATTTTGCAAGCACTGTGCTCAGCTGCTGCTTTGCTTTTTGTGCAAGCTGGCCATCCTCATCAGGGCAGGAACAGGATGAGCAGGAACAGCACATCTGTCTCTGGGCTGCCCGAGTGCCACTTTGCTGTATTCTGGCTGGGCAATGGCTGGGAGGCTCTGGAGGGAATCAGGCTGCCTCAGCAGCTCCAGTCTCAGGGTTTTCTCTCTGATAGTTGCATGCCAGATGGGGATATAGAGTCAGCACGATCACTTTTTCAGGGTGATGGGGACAAAAATCTGTGCAAGAACCTCAGACCTGAGACCTCAGCCCCTCTGCTCTGGGTACATCTGAGCCTGGAGCTGGCGTTTGGTCGGTGGTTTCCTGATGCATCGCAGTGCACCTCTCAGTCAGAGCACTCCCAAGTCCCATGGGTTCACCAGCCCAGACCCTGGCTCTGCTGCTGAAGAATCTGTTCCTGAGCTTGGGTTAAACCAGAGAATTTAGGATGCAGGTTGCCTGGTGGGCTGCCCACATACCTCATCTTGTTTGAACAGGAGCATCCAGGATTTGAGAGATTTGCCCTTAGCCCTCAATAAGCCTAAAGAAAACCCAAGTGTATCCTTGCATAGCTGTGAGTCTGTAACGTTGTTTTAATTCTGTTATGTGAAAAAAAAAAAAAGAACCTGCCATTCTGAAATACTTTTAATAAGCTTCAATAGGCGGGCAGTCTGCATGTCAGGTGGGGCTGGGCTGCAGGGCAGGAGGTGTCTGACCTCTCCAGTGCAGCCAGGCCTTCATCACACAGCACTCCTCACCTGGAAATCTCGTTTTGATTCTTCCTCTAAAAACCTACCTGTGACACCATTCTAATGGCATCTGGAGTGCCATCGGAGTGTTACCTCCGGACCTTCTGCCCTGGTCCACCCCTGCCAGGGCTGCAAGCACAAAGCGGGCTTGGGGAGCAGGTCATGGGATGGGAGGCAGCAAGGGAGAAGCCGTCACCATGACATGGTGCCTGGGTGCCTTGGGCAGTGTGGGCACCTCAGGGAAGGAGAGTGATGGGTCTGTGTCCCTCCAGCATTCAGGGAACAAAGGTCCCTTTCCATCAAGTTCCATTGTGATGGATTTCAAGTGAAACTGAGACAGAGTGCTCCACCAAAAGGCAGAGCAAGCAGCTGCCCTTGCTCAGTGTTTGATCCCAGCCTCCCCCCTGTTTCTGGCTATCTGTTCCTTTCACCAAGCACCTGGAAACAGCTGACTAATGGAGATGTGCAGATGGTCATCAACTTCTGCATTATACAGCACGTGGCTAAAAATAGCCAAGGTTGCAGGTCCAGGCCCCAGCTCTGCCGGGAGAGATTTGCAGGGCACAGTCAAGACGTGATTTGTCCCCTGGTGCCATGGCAACAACTCTCAAATATGAGCAGCAGGACAGCAGCAGCATGGTGCTGCTCCACTGGTGCGCGGGATGACCTTGGAGAAGTGGGAAGCAGCAAGGTGGGCCATTGTTCCCTCCCACAGCCCCTTTACCCAGCCTGCAGCCATCAGCTCTGGCACAAAAGAAGAGACTTGTGAAGGATGGACTAAAATATGGAAAATGTGCCTTGTTGCATTTGCATTTAGATGGCAAAGATAAGGATAATTAGGAATTACAAGTACAGGTGATACAGGAAAAATGTAATAGAGAGATTTGTGGCTATATCACTGAAAGTGCCTGCACTTCTATTTTTTCATGGGCTTTCTCTGTTCTGCTTGGTTTAACTTAGCACTATGCTGCCTGTTAGCTGTGGTGCTCTGGGTTCCTGCTGGAGGACAATTTAAGTAGACTGGTTTCACTAGGAGATGGAACTGGAAGTGTTGTAAATGCTGTCCAAACCAAAGAGGGCAAAGGTCCATCTGCAGCTCCTCAGCAATAGCTGTCTTAGTACATTGCAGCTCTGCTGTTTGTCACATTGTCACACGGTCTCTGCAGTCTGACGGGTAAAACTTCACTTTTCCCTTCACTGCGAGGGAAAAGGAGATCCGAACTGATCTGAGATAAACAATTCAGGTACTTTTGCAAATATTTTCTTTGCAAAGGGCTGAGGCATAAGAGTTTAATACTGTTCTTCACTGCAAATGACCTTAAAAAAGCCCCAGCATTTGCTTGCAGAAAGTTGTTGGGTGCATCTTTGTTTCTTACTCTGTTTTCACATGAGGAAACAGACTGGATATTCTGGACCTTATTTTCATGTGTGATATAACCTGTCTCAATTTTCAGGGGGTGTTTATGATTAAATTTTTTTTTAGGAGCTTAAGGTTTTTCATAATCTCAGCCCCAAATATGTTAGATGGCCTGGTTTGTGTAGGGCTCAGCATAAGGGCAACTCAGGCCCCTTTGAAACCTCCCTGTAGGTACCCAAAATGAGACAGCCCCAAGCATCAGACTTACGTATACAGGCTTTTAATGAGACTCCCATGAGTATTTGATGTGCTCATTTGAGAAAGGGAAGTGGTGTAGGAAAATTGAAATGGAAAGGGGTAGAGGCCCAAATGTTTTGGTACAGGAGAGGAACTGAAGCACAGCCATGTTTCAGAATTCTCTGTCTCCACCTATGCTTGTGCTCAGCACTGTTTCTCCTCCTGCACAGAGAGCTGCTCTCCTAATAGAGGTTCAAGACATTGGTTGGAAACTGAGTTTTGAGGCCGGTGAGCTTGGTTCAGCTGAGTGGAAAGATAGAAACCACTCAGAAGAAATATAACCCAGATTTGGGTTTAAATTTTATGTGCATATTTGAGTTTGGCTACACTGAATTTTCCTCTAAGCAGGCCTCTGTCAGTAAGACTGAAGAAAAGTCCCTGCTTTATTCTGTCAAGTTCTTTTATGGGAAAGTTAAACAAATGTCTACTTTTCACAACACTGCTTATCAAACGTCTGCAAAAGGACAGCCCTGCCTCTGAGAGAGGGACCTCCCCTTTCTCAGACTGTGCTCTTGGGCAGGTGTCCCAATTCCCTGTTTGGGACTGAGCAGGAAGCATGGAAGGGGAAATGAAATAAAAGCAATCAAATACAGTCGGGGAGTACAGTCACCAGCACTGCTTCTGGGAGTGGGCATCCCCTAACTCCCATTCTGATGCTAGAGCAGATTTAACAAGGTGGGTTAAATAATGAGTTGCTTGAAATGAAAAGCCTCTGCCTCTGATGCAAAGAGCACTGCAAGAAGAAAAAATTCTGCAAGAATCAGACACCTGCAGGATTCAGACAGGTGTCCAGCAGCTCTGACTCTTAAGTGCTGCATGAGAGTGTTTCTGCAGATACACCTTGAGAAAAGAGCTCATGGAGGTGCAGTTCCCCTTGGCTAGAGGAGATCACACTTGTCTTGTCCTGGGAAATGCTGGTGTCTCTCAGCCCATGACCAGAGCCAGCATCTTGGTCCAGCTTTGCATCTTTGCCTGCATCTTTCAGCAACTGAATCATGGCTCAGAGCTGGCATTGCTCTGGAACAGTGGCACCTCCCTGCACTTTCTCACTCATGTTTTGCACTGCTGGGTGGCCTCTAACAAAGCAGAGCTCAGTTCCCACAAAACCCAGATTTTTCCCAGCGATACCAACTTCTTCCCTTGGATAACAGGGGTCTGATGAGATGGGAACCATGTGTGAAATTGTGCCCAGGGCACCGGGCAGGGCAGGCAAGGAGCTGTGTTGCCCTAACAGGCACCTACAGGAAGGGTGATGAAGCAAGCAGAGCACCTGCAGAAGTTTCCAGGCACCAACAGCCCACCCTGCCGTCACAGAGATCATCCATCACGGCAGCCACGATGGGAGAGGATTTACCAGGCACAGATTTGGCTGCTCTTTGAGCTGCTCGTCAAGGCAGTGGCTGCAAGTTGGGTCATGGCTTTCTGGCACTCCAGCCACAAAGGCTCTGTGACCACCCACGTTTCACCCACAGGTGCTCCTTAACCGAGGCAGAGCAACCGAGGACAACTTGCACTCTTTCCTCCTTCCCCCAAGCTGCCCCTGCCTCCTCCACAGTCACCCAGCCTTGCAGATGGTTTCCAGCTCAAGGCCAGCAGTGGGTCTGGAGTGCTCTTCACCCATCCCATGGAGACCATGCTCCCCAGGAGGTGCTGCTCTAAACCCACCGCTCTTAGCAAAGCATCGCTGTAGACTTCCCTCCACCACTCTAAGAACACAAGGATATTGCTAGGGGGAAAAGGTTCAGCAGGTATTGCTTTCAGGTGGGCTTTGAGCTGTGTCTGCCCTGCAGAGGGAGCACACAGAGCCCCCTCCCCCGTGACTGCAGCACCTGGTGCTGTGCTCGGTGTGGGCAGGGGCAAGGCGGCTGCGGTGGCTATTAGAGGCTCTCATCAGTCTTCAGTCAGGATGGATGTGAGACAAGGATGTGATTAGGAAATGGGAGCATGAATGAAAACTCATCTATCAATTGGACTTACTAACCTAAATGTGTCAAGTAACTTTCCACCAAAAGGAGAAAAATTATTTATTTTTAATTTGGGCCATTTTAAAAATGGAGAAAGAGACAAATTTGTAATTTTTTTCTTTTTTAATGTAAGCAACTTTGCTTGTCAAAGCTTCAGAGAGTACATGGTTATTTGTTCACCTGTCTCCAGCCTGAAAATAGCTAGCAGCAAAGAAGGACATATTGGGATCATGAGGAGAACAGGGTGAAGAGTCCACCTTTTCAAAGAAACTCTCTTTCCAGGGATCATTAGGTGCTTTCTACCAGACTGGCACTGCTGCAGCACTCTGTGTCTGCCTCTTGCCTTCTCTGCCTACACAGTGTCTTGCAGGCAGCTGTGTTTGCACTGTCTGTGCCCTGACCTGGGAGGGCACGAGCCAGCCCAGGCAGAAAGCCACTTAGCCACAGTTTGCTTGGTTCCCCTCCAGCTGGCCTGGTGTACCGAGAGAACGCACGTACGTGTCTGTCACCAAGGACTGCAGATAACACCTTGTTGCCTTTTGGTGGCAAACAGATAGGATATGGGGCCTGGAGTTCTTCTGGGAAAACTCACCCAACTCTAGGAGTCACTCCTGGGTCAGTCTCTATATCAAGGTGTCTTGGGGCACGTGATACTGAAGAAAAGCAGTTTTGAGGTCTGGCATGTCATGTCAGTAATTTCCCACAGCCTAAACCTACTAAATTAAAATCTGCATCTGGATGTAATATTCTTAAATTCATTTCTTCTTGGAGTCCAGGAAGACTTTAGTTTGGCCATTATAGAGAGGTTTTTTAAGATGGCCCATCTTAAGAGAAGAGGTCCTTTCATAAACTTCAAGGATGTTCATACCGGGAGTCTTGATTTTAGCCCAGTCCTTGTTTAAGATCTCTCTGGATAGGACAAGTGTGGGATTTTTTTGTCTCTTGGGAGAAGAAAAAGCAGAAGCTCCATGTTGGTGAGATTTTTTTCTTCCCCTCCATCAGACTTTATTCTGTACAATACACACGTAAGTGAAGTAAATCAGCTTTCTGCTTTCAGTGGCAACCAGGACCTGCTGCCTCCCTCTCAGGAGCAGGTGCCTGGTGGTCCCTTGTCCAACATGTAGGATGCCTCTGCATGGCCACTGCCACTGCCCTCCTCCTGTGGCAGCTGTGCACCCTACAAAGTCCCTACAAAGGGAGAGGGGTCATGTTCTTTTGTGTGGAGGTCAGGACTGTGCAGAGGTGACCACTGCCAAGGCATGAAGCTTCCAGGGCTAAACCCTTGCTTCAGGGTCACACATCTGTGAGAAATTAAGCATCCTTCCAGTCCTGTGCAGCAATTTACTATGAAACCAAGAAAGAGAACGAACCACAAAGTTGAAAAGGTTGGAGCCAGTTCTGTTGTACCCCTTGCAAATTCATTCCTTCCCCAAGCAGCGAAAAATAACATAGCTCTTCTGCTCCCTTTGACAAACTCCAATCATTTTTATAAGCAAATACTGAGAGCAAATAAAAATATTTTGGAGGTTCTGAAATGTTGATTCATTTTATGTTCCAGCCATAAAGGAAATAAAGGGCTAGAGATCAAAACTGTTTTCACAGTCTTGTCTAAAATGGGAAAAGGAATCATGGTAACCGAAATGTTTTTAGATAAAACTTTGCCTCCTTATGCCTGGCTACCACGTTATTTGACTGGTGTTAATTTCTGTCATTTAAGTAGATGCACGGTTGCTATTGCTCTTCTGCTGGCCTCTTTGTCCAACCTTGACAAGACCAAGAGAGACCTGCCCTAAGATTGCTGGACCACTGAAGCACAGAAGGTTGGGCACTGGAACAGGCTTCCCAGGGCAGTGGTCACAGCCCCAAGTGTGACAGACTTCAAGAAATGTTTGGACGATGCTCTCAGGCACATGGTGTGACTTTTGAGGATGGTGCTGTGTGGGGCCAGGGGCTGGACTCAATGATCCTTGTGAGTCCCTCCCAATTCAGCAGATTCTGTGATTTGAAGCTGAGGTCTGCAAGGTGCTGTCATGGATTTGGGTGCTTGTTGGAGCAGGGTTTGAGCCTTGAACTCTCTCATTGAGTGTACCTGTTCCTGGAGGCAGCCACCCCACAGGGTGTCCCCAGATCACATGGGTGTGCAGTGGCTGATGTCAGTACTGCTGGAGGCTGAGTCCCAAGAGCTGCAAAGCTCTTGGCTTAGGTCTCTCCTGGGCCACAAGCTATGACCTTGACATGTCATTATTAACCCTCTGCGTGTTTCATTTTTTCGTTCTTTCTTTCCCCCCTAACGAAGCTTGAAAAAATATCTGTGGGGGTGCTGCAGCCAGACAGGCTGGTGCTTTCATTATGTGGTGATACTGGTATGTGTTGCACGCTCAGGGTTGTTGTGTGTGAATACTCAGAGAAGAGGTTAGTGAGGAAGGTCCTGGAGGAGGTACCACAACTGGGGTCTTCCACACCTGTATTACCTGCCTCATGGGAAATGTAGGGAAACAGTCCCATCAGCTGTGCTTGGTTTTCCTTCTGGAAGGAAGTACTTTGAGCAAACAAGGAAGAGGTTGCACAGAGAGGTAGATGATGCCCCATCCCTGGAAACATTCAAGGCCAGGTTGGACAAGGCTCTGAGCGACCTGATCTAGTTGAAGATGTCCCTGCTCATTGAAGCAGGGTTGGAGCAGATGATCCCTAAAAGATCCCTTCCAACCTGTACTGTTCTATGAATATGTGGTATGGATGACCACAGATTTAGGGCCTTGGAGAGAGGTACAGAGCTAAATGTATCTGTCAGTGTAGACATACCTATTTATATTTTAAGCCAGAATTGTATTGGTGGCTTACAAACAAAAGGGGGAAAAAATGGATTAGTCTTCTGGATTCAGTGGCTGCACTAGAAGAGGAAAGGAGGAGGAAGTGACTTATTCCTCCTGAAAAGGTGGTGCGGTAAAATACAGTGTGAAGTTCAGCAGTGGTAAATATAGCTAAATCAATTGAGTTTAGTTCACATCCTGAGAGCCATAAATGTACACAGGTGAAATTTTATGAGCTTTTAAAAAGAACTTTATGAGCTTAGAGGGAGAAGCAGTATAATTTGAAACTAGCAATGGAAAAATAACGTAATATGGATTGTGGCATATCTAGAAAAACCTGTTAACTTACCCTACAGGAGGACCATAAAGCATAAGAAAGGAGAAAAGATCTAGGGATCTCTTTTATTCTTCTCCAGAACCTTGATCCAACCCTCTTTTGAAACTGCAGTATCCATTGAAATTACTATCTGAGCAGTCCAAAAGTCTAAAGGACTCCCAGGGAAAAGCCTCAAAGGGGAAAAAGTGAAGAGAGAAATGCACAAGTCGTTGGTAGGCTCTGCTAGTTCTCCATCACTGCACCCTCTGGTTTCCCTCCTGGGGATTAGAGGTTGCCCTGCTGCACCCTTGATAAGAAGCAATGTTGTAAGACATGTAAAGATGCCTGATCTTGTCTGCTTGGTATAAGAAGGGTGGCCTGTAGCCTCACCTGAGGCATCTGAAAACCAAAATATGCTGTCTCCAGATGCTCTTCTTTATGAGTGGCCTTAAGAGCAGAGGACTGATACCAGCAGAAGGCTCAGATATGTGCAGGTTTTTTCATTTAAGAGACCAGGACACATGTTCCCCTTATGCCTCCTGGTTTCCTGCTGAGCTCTGCCAATACCTGGAGCTCTCAGTGGTATCTCCTCCTCTGTGCTGTGTTTCAGCAGAGGGTATCAGTTCCTTGAGATTGCAAGGCAAACTGAGGAACCTTTTGGGGAGGGGAGGCCACTTGTGGCTTAGCTTAGTGACAGACTGGTCAGCAGTAGCAATCAACTTCTGTTCAGCCATGGTGAGATAGGGCTGAGAGCCATTCTGATAACTGCCAAGGCAACTGATCAATTTTAAATATCAGCATTTCCACAAGTTCTAATAACACAATGTTACTTGATGCTATGTGAGTTGGTTGCTTTGATTTGGTGAGGTCTTGCTTGCTCCTGACAGCATTTCCTTAGACCTCTTAGTCTTTTGAGTGTGGTGAGACAGGCTGTGCCCTAGAGAGTTGCACATCAAAGGAGAAGCCTTTGTGACTAACCAACCCAGTCTGGTTCAAAATCAGATGTCTAGGAGTGAATTTGCAGCAGACAGCTAGATCTAGAGCTATAATTAGGTCAAGAGCCTATTATTGACCTCTTCTCACAGGCAAGAATTTATTCAAGAACAGGAGTAGCCATCCAGCACTGCATTTGAGACATGGTCTTCTGAAATAAGGGCTTTATGCAAAATAAAACATTTCCCCCATCTCAGCAATCAGATCTGGCTTTGATAGAAAAGTCATCAACAGGATCCTCGTATGGTGCTAATATCTTAGCTTTTCCTTCTGCAGTTGTGTTTGGTTATACATACATCATATATATATATATATATGTATTTAAAGCTCCTCTTGTTAATGCACCAAATATGCGTAGGCAATTAACAGAAGATTGTGTTTGATTATGGCTTACAAGAAAGTCTCCAGAGAAGTTACTGTCCATTATTCAGTGAGCAGCCCTTTCAGCCATGAATGGTGACCTTGGCAGAAGGTCCTGGAGACCACACAATTAATTGAGAAAGTTTTAATAAAGGCTGTTGCATGGAAAAAAAAAAATCTATATGACTAGTGCATTGTTGGCTGGTGACGATGCGTTTGGCAGATACCTATCCCGTTACAAAGTCAGATACTGAGTTCATTGCCTCGCTGCTCTTTCAGGGTAGATTTGATGACAAGCTAGAGAAAGGCAGCTTTAAAAAATGTTCTTTGTTATATTCTGAAAGATGTCTTGCAGTTTGACAAAAGTGTAGGCTCACTTAATGGGAGTCTGTTGTATTTAGCCAGATGCTTTATTGGAATAGCATTTTTCCATGGCATCATAGTTACAGAAGTGGTTGTGAACACATTCACTAGCTCATGTGGCCTAAATGAGTTTTCTTAATGAAAAAAATAGCCTTATGTGTTGATTCCAGTTGCTGTTGTTCCTCCAGTCACACTTTGTTGTTTGTGAATGCTCTGAAACTCTCTGTGTCTTTGAATTCATCGAGCCTACATAAGCGGGCAAATATCAGCGTGCATGTAACTCCTTAGCAGGCACAGCTAAACTTCAGGAGGGGCTTGGATCTGCTGAGATAACACCATGGAAGTACAAAGGGCTGGCACACACTAAGAGGGTAGTTGGGGTGTCTTTATGCACCCACTGATTCATATCCCAGCAAATGGAATGATGGCATCAGGTGCTAATTTCCCCCAAACTGACAGTGCACTCACTGAAAATAAAGATCGAAGGGAGGCTTTGTGCCATAACTTTCGCTGAATCAGAGTATATTGGAAGGACTGCACTATTCTCTCTCCTTGTGAAGCCATAATTAAGCAGTTACATCAATATTTGTTCTGAGATCATGGCCTCTGCAATTACAGGACTGTGTCATCCTGAAACATGTGGACCATGACTGTGGGGAATACTAAGCAGTCCTAGATGACATGAGGTTTTAATCAAAGCCCACTGAAGTTTTTTTCTTTATATTGACTTGGATGGGTTTTAGATGGAGCTCTTGAAATCCAGCAAGTTTAGGTAAATAGGCATGAGTAACAAAATGTTTCTCAAAAGCTCGTTTTGTCATCAACAGAAAAAACACGCTGCAGATGCTCAAGATGCACAATTCAAGCAATTAAAGTAGTTGTTTTCTTTCTTTTAAACAGAGAAATTTTTCTCAAGAATACTGAAACTTTGAGGGTTCTATCAACTTCAAACAAAGCTGTCCCCACTTCCCCATCCCTCTTCTGACTGAAAACTATTTCTTTTGTTACTATTTAAGGTGAAACGAGATACAGTGTTAGCACAGTTCATGAAGACTTACTCCAAAGGGGATAAAAACCTGAATGTATGGGTTAGACTGGAAGCCAGCATGTCACTGGCAAGCAAGCAGCCTGCTCCTCACAGTTATCCTGTGTGGTTGGACTTTTATGCTTTTTTTTTTTTTTTTCATCTCCTCAAACAACACTGACGGGCTTGAGAGGAGCCAAAATATCCTGCCTGAACACCTGCAAACTTTGGATCTGGAAGCACATGGGGGGGTTGGTGCCAGCTCTCTGCTGGAGTGATGGATGGGACCGCAGCCACGGCTGCCCGGTTTTCAGGGGCTCGGGGCTGGGCCTGGCGCTGAACTTTGCCTTTTAGGAAAGGTCAGCTCCTTCCTGCCGTCCCACCATGCGCCAAGTGGTGGGATGAGCCAGGCGACGGGGACAAAGCGTCACACAGCACAATGAAGAGTGTTAATATGAGTAATTATTGCAGTATGTCACTGCACTATTTTAAGGCTGCTCGCTGCATGCCAAAGAGTGCTCTGGGCAGGGTTTTCATTACAAAATCCTGCCAAAACACTTCCTGAGGGGATCGTGATAAATATAGATAGCAGAGAGCCAGTCTGAATCCACTGCAGCGAATAGCAAGAGTGCACATGCCTTAGGGTCCTCAAGGCTCATAAAGCAGAAGATACTTGAGTTGGCTGAGGTCCCTGAATAATTCAGCTGACTCCAGTGAGGGATTTTCAGGTAGCCTTTTGATATGGTATATTAGACATGCTCAGGAATCGGCTCCCAGCTCCCCCTACCAGTGCAGTGGGGGTCACTTTTATTTCTGGCCCTTGATTAATCATGATGGATCCCAGTCAGATGTTTTAGGACAACCGCTTTTTTCTTTTGTTACACAGCTTCATTGTTGACCATCTGTAGAACATTGCTCTTTGCCTCATGTCATGGCAGAAACAAACAAAGAACAAAGGAAAAATGTCTGGCTGTTTTTAAACTCTCCCTTTATAGCACGACCATTCCCAATTGCACACGCATGCAAGCAGCACTGCTGCTGGTTTTGCAGGCAGCTTTATGTTCTCCTCACTGTACCCAGGGCTGCCAGAGGTGCTGTATCTATAGTGTTGTCTGAGGACTACTGAGTGACCCTGATTTTCATCTCCCAAGGCTGCCCGACCTTGAATTTCTACTCAGGCAGTGCAAAGCAGTGACTGCATTAAAGCACCTATACACAGGTGTCTGAGCAGGGTCACCTCACCTGGACCAGCTGGCCCAGGAGCCCCAATGCTGCTGCAGTAGGGACCACTCTAAACCAGTGACCCCATGCAGACAGCAAAGACTGTGATGGCTTTGGCTTCTCTGAGAACAGTGCTAGCATTCTGAAGCAAAATGGCACACTTCGTGGGGTGGCCATGCATTTCCTAAAGGCTGATTTTCACCAGCAATCCTGCTGGACAACAGCCAAGGCTGCCAGGCCAGGAGGTGTTTTGTGTCTCAGTGGGTAGCAGAGTTGGGGCACAGAGTGTCCCCACAGTGATGTGGGATTGAAGACATGATGGACTGTACTGCTTCTGCTTGGAAGTCTGTAATCCTTCCTTCAGGCTCTGTATCTTGCGGACTGGTGTAACTTGTTTCCCATGCTGTTGTTGGCTGGGGGCTGTTGCCAGAGTGTGAGATCAGTGTTCTAGGTGCTTGTCCTGGGCTTCTGCTCCTGTTTGGCAGCAGCGTAGCCTCTGCTGGCCCCTGTCCTGCTCCAGACTCACTGACCAGGGCTGTCATGGAGTGTAACTTTTGGAGGTCTTCTGCGCTGCGTATGTTGCATATTGATTCGCTTTGAAGCTTTCTCATCTCTGTGTCTGACTACTCCATGGAATGTTACTCCAAGAGAGACCCGTGAGTCCTCTCCTCAGCCTGGACTCGTAAGTTCCTGCAGCTCTTCTCCCAGCAGAAACCAAGGAATTTGCTCAGCTGAGGAAGTCATGAGGAGCGGTGGGGAAAGCTAACAAAGGGGCCCCGTTCCTCCCACCATCCAAAAGCCTGGTCCATTCAGGGACAGCAAAAAGCCCCTTCTGTAGTAATTCCCTGCTGCATTTTCCCTTCTCACCTAATTTTCTCCCATGTCCTGGCTCCTGGAACCACCTGAGAGAGCCCCAGGGCAGGCCATGTGGGCTTCTTTCTGCCATTCACCTTTTCCTATTCCCCCGTTCTCACCAGGCATGTGCACAGAGCTCTTCCTGGAGTACACACAGGGAACAGCAACATCGCAGCAAGTTATTCCCACAGCTTCCAGTGAGTGTGGCCTGTTTCATATGCTTTTCCAGAAAATACCTCTGAGCTTTGAAACTAATTCTGCCATGATGGCTCTAAATGCTTGAGGAGAAGTAAATTCCAGTCAGATCACCGAGAGGAGTGATGGTTCATAAGCGGTAAATGAACTTTGGTGTCTGTGTCTAATAGACCCCATAGCTCTGAGGCCTGCAGAAAGACAGAAACCTTTTTTTTCTTTTAAGGTGTAAGGCTATCATAAATTCAAAATTGTCCATACTAGATAAGGGGTGTATGTGTGTTATGTGGTTACTGATATTTATTTTTTCTTATTCATGACAAGCAACCTGGATCAAAGTTAAAGCCCTTTCTCTTATCTCCTGTATAATTACATCTGTAAAGCAAACCCCAGACTGCTTTGTTAAAGTATGAGAGATGCTGATTTGCTTCTCAGTTTGTTTGTTACAGGGCAATGCAGACAAGGCATTCACAATAACTCTGAACATGCAGGAAAAGGTGTTCTAGTAAGGTGATGTCTCTTTGCAGCATCTGCACTGCTTTGGTTGTAAAGCATAACAAGTGACTATACAATAGGGAAAATGTCTACTCCAGCAGTTTTGCTCCTCACAGAGAACTCCCTGTACCTGCTGGGACAGCTGGATCAGTTGACTGCTACCTGCTCTATTTAATCATCTGTTTTTGTGAGTTCCAAGAGCTGGAAAACAGGAATAACAACATGTTTAGAGGTCTGATCCTTTCTCACGACCCACAAGGACTGTTTCCACCGCTCATTCCAAAGGGATGGTTGCAGGTAGTGGAAGTGGAAAAAGTTATGAGGAAAGATAGCTGTGAAGGTTTGATTTGGACATGTTGATTTGAGCTAAAAACAACAATTATTTCCACTTCCCACCCTCCCTGTCCTACTCTCATTTTTCCCACCCTCAGCAGACTGACCTGTGGCAGCCTGTGAAGACACACTTTTGACAAACTTCTCTGTAATGTGCATAAGACAAGTCATGTGAGAAGGGAAGATCTGGGATTCCCACCTTTTCTCCACTCTAACCCTCTTCTCTTGGCTCTCTTCTCTTCTGCTCCTCCTCATTTTACCCCTTGGTTTCACACAACCAGATTAATGCAGGGGTGGACCAGGTCTCTGGCACAGTGAAATGATTTTGGTAAGAAACGCTGATTGTCGCCAAAGGATGCTGGTGACCTTCAGATTTGTGTAGCTGCTCAGGCTGTGGCCATCTGAGACTGAGAAGAAAAGCTTCTTGAATAGAAAATTCCAATCATTGACCTCATCAGTACAAAATGCATATTTTGTGGGGGGGAAAAAAGCCCAACAGTAAAGAGCTGCAATCGGAAAGCACAACCTTGAACTGTGACCAAATGGGAATTGGGAAAACCTGGAAGTTACAAATGAATGTCACATTTTTCCCTTATGCAAAATTTAGTGTTGTCCCTAGAGACTAATGATTTGTCTTTTCTTCACAAAGCTTACAGCAGCAGACCTCAGCGATGCATTCTTGAGCATTTTGATTTGTGGGGCCTACAGATTTCCCAGCAGCACCACTCTCATAGTTAATCCAATCCTCCTGCCAGCACACCCAGTTCTCTCTGCCTTGTGCTGGACCCCTGGAGCTCCTCCAAGGCCCTTGGGGACCTGCAAATGACAGGGTAAATGGCTCTGTCCTCCAGCTCTGAAGCAGCATCCCAGTTTGAGCGTTCTTTTGTAACCTGCACAGACTGAATGGAACTTTGGATTATGTTAGAGAAGGTGGTGCTCTGCCTCCATCATCACCTGCCTAGGAGAGCAATGTATTGCTTAAGAGCAGCAAGAAGGGAAGCAGCAACTGCTCTCATGGCTCAGCATCCTGAAAACTCCCCAGGGGCAGAGAGCTCCTCCCCTGGCAGAGTACAAACTATGCTTGAAATGTTTTTTTTATTATTATTATTAATTTTAAAATACTGTTCTGCTCTGCCTTTGCCACAGCACAGATTCCCTACAGGCTGAGCAGATTCTATCCAACTGAAACACATGTTCAACAGCAAGAACATCCCCTGCCAGTTATTTAAGCAAAATGCCTAGTGAATCTGTCTGTGCAGAGCCGACTTGGTGCAGACAAGCCTGGAGCTCGTCTGAGAGCTCAGGGTCCATTTGCAGAGTCACTGTGACACTGGCTTGGCACAGCCACTCATTTCTCTGCACCATCCTGACACACATCCAAGCACAGCACAGGAGAGTTTCCCCAAAGCCAGGTAGCTCTTGCTGCTGGGAGCAACTAATTTGAAGCCCCACGCATGTCCAGCTTAACCAAGACCCTTCTTGTCTGAGAGTGCTGGTGACCCAGAACTAGGCTGAGCTCCCATGGAAGTAAAGCCAGTGACCTGCTGCAGTTCTTGGCTGAGTGATGTAACTTCTCAGCAATTTGGTTTCCCCAACTGTAAAACTTAAATAAAAACTTTGAGGTGTTGTCTGACAAAGAGCTGTAAAAGTCTAGGGAACTTTGACTCCCTCTGCTCCAACACAGAATAACCCACTTCAGTTAACTATATTACATTTTAAGGTTTAGTCAATATTTGTATACCTACAGGAACATATTAAACACTGTATACATGCTAGGAAGTTTCACCTCAATTTTTTTCTTACTTGTGATTTTTTAGATTTTTTTTCTCCCTCTTCTCTCTTTTCTCCTCTCCCCTTTTGCACAGTAGTAAGCATAGAGAAGATACAGGAAGGGCAGAAGGGTAGCAGCAGAGCCTGTGAATAATTTTCACTCTTCATCTGCTGGGGTGATCCATGTGAAATTCACATGCAAGCATGAGTTCCCTAAACCTCAGAGAACTTGAGAGTGCAGGATCACCTAATAAGGAGACGGGTTCAGGAATTGCTGGTCTTAGAAACATCCTCTTTGCAAGGACCTTTCAGACCGAAGTCCGCTACCGGTGGGTAATTTTATCCCTTCCTCATCTCACTTCAGTAAATTGTTGTCAAGAGTCATACCAACAATCAAACCCCAGGTGAACCCACAGCTCCTGCCCTTTTCTGTTTGGGGTTTCACTTCTTTTGATCTCTCTGGGGAAGCAGCCTGGCTACAGTCCACGTGTTTTTCTCTACAGCAACAGAAACTGCTGAGCACTTTGTCCAGCACAGTGATGGTAAAGGGCAAAGTCTAAGCAAATCTGGCTTTGTCTGTTGTGGAAACACCAGCCAGGGGTGAGGTTCCTCACACGGGTGGGTGGGAAGGGCTGCACAAAACAGTGTCGGATCCTGGATGGCTCTGGCAGTTTGGCCAGTGCAGCGATCAGCTCTGTGGGTACCACTGCTGTGGAAACTGCAAAGGCCGTGCTTCCAGACAGATGGGGATCTGCCCAGTCATTAGGTAACTAACCTCGCTGGCATCCTCTAGAGACTGGGAGAAGGACATGGCCCCAAACACATACCCCAACATACACAGCATTGACAGAGCAGAGATGCTGCCAGGAAATTCCTCAGCAATACCGAGTTGCGTGCCCAAAGCTAAGTGCCTGCACCTATATTGAAGGACTCTGTAGTCAACCAGCAGCCTGCTCATCAGAAACACTGAGTGCCTGATACTTTTCTTGTCTTCAGTAAGACCTGAATTTTCCTAAAATGAAGCAAAGGAAGTCAGAAAAGGGAAATGATGTAATGCACACATCCATAGAATCACAGAAGATTTGGGGTTGGAAGAGATCTTTAAAGGTCGTTTCCAACCCCCCTGCAATAAGCAGGATCATCTTCAACTAGGCGAGATTCCTCAGAGCCCTGTCCAACCTGTGCTTGAATGTTCTCAAGGCTGGGGCCTTTACCACCCCTCTGGACAACCTATTACCGTGGTTCACCACTCTCATTGTAAAACTCTTCTTCCTTATATCTAAACGGAATGAGTCCCTTTTAATTTAAAACCATTGCCCCACATTCTGCTGAGACAGGCCCTGCTAAAAAGCCTGTTCCCATATTTCTTGTAAGCCCTCTTTAGGTACTGGAAGTTGCTATAAGGTCTCCATCGAGCCTTCTCTTCTCCAGGCTGAACAACCCCAGCTCTCTCAGCCTGTCTTCATAGCAGAGGTGCTCCAACCCTCTGAGCATCTTTGTGGCCTCCTCTGGACTGACTCCAACGGGGCCATGTCCTTGTTATGTTGGGGCCCCAGAGCTGGATGCAGCACTCCAGGTGGGGTTTCACCAGAGTGGAGAAGACAGGGAGAATCACCCCCTTGAGCTGATGGCCATACTGCTTCAAATGCAGCCCAGTATGCAGCTAGTTTTCAGGGCTGTGACTGCACATTGCTGGTTAAGTCCAATTTTTCATCCATCAGAAACCACAAGTCCTTCTTGACAGGGCTGCCTTCAATCCCTTCATCCACCAGCCTGGATTGATTCCGGGCATTGCCCTGACCCAGGTGCAGGAGTTTGCACTTGTTTCAGTGGTCAGCATGCAGGGTTGCCATTCCCCCTGCTCAGCCTTGTGTGCAAGCCTTGAGTGCCCCTGCAGCTCATGCGGTTGGAGTGAGGCCAAAGCTCACTGCCCATGGATGCAAATGGTTGGGATCTCAGTCCAGCATGCTCTCACTGCACCCTGGCAGCCTGACCCAGCTGCAGACAGGTGTTGATTGTGTTGGCCAAAGGCTTTGCCTTTCCTTAAGGGGTTTTGGTAAAAAAGTCTGTGATGGTTTTTCCAGTCACAATGGGTTTTCCTGGTACACTCAACCTGTTCCACTGCCGTCCTGCATAGTCACGTTCATTGGTTTGAGCTTGGCCTTGAGTGCATTTCAGATTTCTTTTCTATGGCTGTGTTTTTCCCTTCCACTGGTAGCTATCACATCCCTTCACCCCCTGCCATGAGCTCTGCCTTCTGCAGTCTGGCCCTTGCCTAATCAAGGGAGACAGCTTTCCTGTTGTTACTGTTGAAGCTGCAATAAATAGCATATCCATTTCTCCATTTATCTGCTTTTTGAAACCCAGCCTGTAATGCCAGCAATAATTACTCTGTTTCTATATTTAGAGATCATCACCACCTCATGAATATCAAATTGTACTGTTATTATCTCTGTACAATATGGGCCAGTCTCCTATCAGTGTAAACATTTATAACAGTGATTATCAGTAGGACTGCTAGAGATCCCAAAATAGACAAGGCTGAACAGGAGTCTGCCGTTATTTGTTTACTGGAGGAGGCAGGGAGAGAGGCAGAAGAGCCAGCTGAAGCACAGAGCCCATCTAGCACCAGTGTGGGAAGGCTGGTACGTGGGGAACTGCACCTGGTGGGACCATTAGGAGCAAGTGTGGAGAGTCTGCTGAGCTCAAGCACCATCTTAAATCCTTGGAATTAGGTTGCCATCTGCACAAACATCCTGCCCCACAAGAAAATTCCTCAGAACGCTTCCTTAGGGTATGTTTTTAGTATCTTCATTTGTCCAGAAGGTGATGTTTAGAGCCATAGTCTGACTGCCTTGGTAAATCATAGAAACAATTTCCAAATTATGGATTCAACTAATTTTGCTGTCCGTATCAGCTCGCCAAGGGGAAATGGTTGATGTCTCATCTTCTGTGGCACTGAGCGGCTGCATCTGAAGGTGTCTGCACCCCCCAGGCAGTGCTTGCTGTTGGCTTGAAATAAAACTGTGCTCTGAGCTCAGGCAAATGGCAGGATGCACAGACAGGAGGGTGGTGAGAAGCTGCTGGTAAATGTTAAGGGCATGGGTGAGCGCCAATGGGTTTTTGCACTTGCTAACTTGTTTGCTTTTTTGTTTTGATGGACATGCTGCATTGCATTGAGAAGGGCTGATCTAAACCTCTGTCAAACAGCTGAAGCTCAGTGATCTGGCTGCCTCCTGAGAGACCTTTCCCCTGGTCTGAATCTCCAGGAGGCTTCCAAGGAACGGTCACTCACCATCATCATCTTTCAGAGCTGTCAAGATGCTTCAACAGCTCAGCTCTTGGCATGGTTTTCCAGCCCTTGCGAGCTCTGCTGTGGCCCTGGCCATGTGTAGAATTTTCCAAGCAGATCCATACCCCCACACCTCAAAGGCTTTACTACCATCAATGACTGCAGTGCTTAATACAATTACCTTTTCCTTTCCCTCGCTTTCCCCAAGAGTTACTGCTCCTGAATGTTTACTTTGCAGCTCCATGGGCCACCTGGGCATGGCTAGGCAGAGCCACCTCCTGGCAGGACAGTAAGGAAAGCTCCCGATCTGCTGGCCCAGCACTTGCCCCTGCACAAACATTTGGCCACTATCAATGGCATGTCTGCAGCCTGAGAGAGCAGAGTTACAGCTCAGTACCCAGCTCTTCCCACCCACAGAGGGTATATCTGGGCTTCGTAGCAGCTGTTTTCTATTTAAAGTGGGGGTGCTAAAGTGCAGGTAAGAGAAAATTACTGGCACTTGGAAGGAGTTGGGCAGGAAAGTGACTGTATGACTCAAGTCGGGGCAGGTGTGGTGCTTGGAGACAGGCTGGTGGCACTGAGGGACACCAGGAAAGTGTAAAACCTTGTGAACACAGTGGATGCTGTGCAACTGCAGGTCCTGCTCTCCCACACTATTTTGCCTCAAGACAACAGTATATCCACACCTAGGCACATCCTTTAGATTCTAGCTAAAAACATTTTAGTGACACTAAAACCAAGCCCTTGAATCATATTTTCTATTCTGAATAGAAAAAGTTAGTGAATAAAGCTGGATTCTTATCAATTCCTCATCCCTGAAAGTGCTGTAATACACCACTCAACAGTTTCTGTCCTAGCTAATTTCTAGAATCAGCTCTCTTTTCAGAGAAACTGCTGCCAGAAGAGGACATGACTAAGCAAGAGAGGAAACTCAACTGTAGCAAAATGTGAGTGAAACAGAAAATAATCACTGAGTAAACTAGTACTTGTCGGTTCAGCAGAGAAACAAATCTAGGTCATTCTCTGCAGCTTTGGAGAGACCTTGCTGGCTCTTGCACAGCTGGCTTGGAGAGGCAAGCAGAATACAAAACAGGAGTTAAGGGCTCCAGGGCTGTGCACAGCACCTCGCACTTTCATCTCTTGCACAAGGGGACACGTCCTTCTGACAAGAGAGCTCTTGTACACATGTTTGTGCTGTGAGAATGCTGTCTATGTTTGGTTTGGAAAAGCTATGCTTGCTTAACAAAACCTGAATTTATCCCTGTAATCCTTCCCTGCATCTCCATGGCCAGATTGGAGCAGCCTGTGGAAAAAATTCCTGTCTATTTTCAGAAATAGATAAAAGCATTCAGATTACAGAGTGCAAATCTCATCTCAAAACGGCTGGAAAAATCCATTCAGTGCCACTGTCACTGACCCTCACAACCTCTCCAAGTAATGAATTTCAGTTGCCTGTGCCTCTCCCCCATGCTGCCTCCTCCTCCTCCTGCTGCCACTGCTGGACCTGCCCGCTCTCCCAGCATCTGCAAAATGTCAGCCTTGAGTCCCACTGTTTATCCCAGGGGAGCAGGGAGGGAAGTGTTATGTAAAAGAGCTGAGTGTGGAAATTATTATTGATCTCACTGCTTGAAACCGCTGGTGGGATCTTTTCAGTCCAGTGTCCATGCTCACAAATTTTGGCAGAGCACTCACGTGCCAAGGAAGAAGGGCTCTTTACCTCAAAGGCAAAAGTGCCAGGAATCTGCCTCATTGCCCACAGTCATCCCAGGGCTCCGCTCTCTGCTGTGCCTGGAGCTGGGTACGGTGTCATCCCCTCCACCACCGGGAGATCCCAGAGCAAATGAGCCTTTAGCATCACTTATTAGTTCATGAGATGGAAGATTCCATGGAGGAGATTACTACTCTTTTAGAGGGATTGTGTGCTTTAGGTAGCCCCTGAGGCTTGATGAACTCCTACTCATGGTGGATTACATGCCCTGTTAGCAATCAAAATATTAAAGACAATGGTAGCAAGCTTACATCTCGCTCATATTTTGCTTATGGATTAGGGTCTTTGTAATTAATACCAAGGAAGAAGGCACCCAGATGGACTGTGGCTTTTGAAAGATTAATCTTGATGGAATTTCTTTTTTTAATTTAAAACTTTATTAGTCTTTCTGTGATGTTCCGAGCAGACCTGGGATGCTTTGTGCCTGGCTCATCAGTTGTCCAGCAGGAATCCTGTGGTCCTCCCTTGGGATTCACACAGCTGACAATCACCACACTTGTGTTCCCTCTGACAAAATAAGGCTGAGGTTCTGAACAAACCATTTTCACAGCTGAGGATGCTTCAAATGTCTCTCCTTCTGCTTCAGGATGATGAGCAGGATATGAAAATCTACAAAAGCAGTGTGTGGCGAAAAAGAGATGTTGGAGAGATCACCAGCTCTGATGATGAGTACATGGTTTAGGGCGACAATGTGGGTGTTGCTCCTAGGACTGCTAACCTTTCAGGACCTGGGGGAATCAGCTCACTTCACTAGAAAATGTATAAATATATCCACTTTGCAACAGTGACAGGAGGCTTAGTTGTTGCCTATCTAGTGTGGACAGAGAGAAGCACAGAAATGAGTGAAACGTGTGAACAGGGGACAAGGTATTTAAATGACTTCAAAATACTTTGAGGTCTTTGATTGCAAGGCAGCAGGTGCAATACAAGCAAAAATTCTGCATTTACTGCACATACATGTTCACAGCTGGATTTATCTCTGTGTGCATGCACATGAATGTGTATTTGCATGCATGTCCTTTGAAGCCCAAACACGGCTCAGCTGAGCATGCAAGTGCAGAAAACTGGGCAGCATGTGTGTATCTATAGATATCTACCTTGCACATGGAGTAAAAGTGCTAAAGCACACTGGAAAACACAGCATACAGTCTGCCTGAAAGCCTAATGCTAAGATCAGAATTTGTTTTATCCCACTGCCTTATTTTTAAAGCCTAGAGAAATACACACACTAGCCAAATCAATTTGACTCTTGAGCACACTTCGGTATTTTCCACATTTTTCAACCAGCTGTCAGGTGAAACTTTCAGCAATTGTTGAAATTCTTAGAAATGCTCTAACTGCACCATTGTAAAGAAATGTTAAATGGCTCTTCTTTTAAGAGATTATAAACACTATCATCTCAGACAAAGCTGATACTGTTTTTGAACATCATATATCTGAAGAAAAGGCTGTAACTTCATTATTTCAGATAATGGTGCAAAACAAGAATACCACAGGAAAGGTCATTATTGCCTATAAAGGTTAATGAATTTAGTACCTCTTAAAGTAGTCATGAAGAGATACATATTGATTCAAGGTTACTGGATCTATATATATGGAATACATAAGCCTGACCTATACTGATACATAAAAATGAAGGTGTTCATGAGAAAGTAGTACCAAATTGCAGGTTATAACAAATTTGTTTTAAATATCTTCGGAAAATCTGGAGGTGTTTCTGTTGTGATCATGAGTCTGAGAACTACAACAATGCCTTCTCCAAGTGAAAATCTAACCTGTTAAGAGAAAATTAATGTGGAAATCCAGTAAAAGATTCAACTCCGACCCATTTGGAAGACAAAGTAAGCCTGTGATACCCTGTTCGTTCACCAGGGAGTCATACTTATCACTGAATTTTTACAGCTACACAGAACACAGGTATTTATATATTCTGGATGATCCAAGCGCTTAAAATTGCTTTCAACTGTTGACTTCACTGGAGATGAATGAAAGACATTAATAGGACCACTGCAATCCAGCCTCTTCCAGCATTGTGTAATGGCCCCAGGAATATCTCTTGTGTACATCATTCCCATCCGTTCCAGGAGTTCCCATGGCATTGTGCAAACCCCACAGCAGAGAGGTCACCACAGCTCCCGCTGCCAAGCTCCCCCACCAGCTGCTGCCAGCCAATGGCTGCTCTGCAGGAAAACAGCTCTATGGCACAGGCAGCTAGTGGGGCCGCTTGGATGGGTGCCTTCTGGAACAAAGAAAAAGAGGGGAGGGGAAGGAATGGAAAAAAGAAGAGAGAAAAGAAGAGATCTAAAATGAAAATGAGTTCTGTTCCTTGCCGAGGCTGTCCAGGCAGATTCTCTTACCTGTGTCCATGTCACACGATGTGTTTGGCTAGCCAAGAGGACAGCTGGATATGTTATTCAAACACCAAATAATGCTCTTCACTGCTCCATTGGGACACTGACCAGTCAACACAGCTTCCCCATGTGATGGAGGCAGAGATGAGTGAATCTGCCAGGATAGCCGCCCATGGACAACTCATGTTGCCTCTTTGCTTCTGCTTGGACTATTTCTATCTTTTCCATGTAAGTTTTCTCCTTTATTACCCCTGACTCCTGTTTCTTGCTCTGCATTCAAAGCTATGTATTGTTTCAATGGGGGATTTCAGAAAGGAGAAAGCACCTTCCTTTTCTTCCAGGGAAGGTAGGTTTAAAGGGGATCTAAGAGGGATTATAATAATCTCAGAGGGATTATTTTAGGTCTTCTGATTATGTTTCTAGGTTTAGAATGGGTGTAATGTATAAATTAGTCAGACAAAAGGTTGAAATACGCAAAACTTGGAAAGCATCCAAATCCCTCACACTTAGCACTTTCCACATACACCTTCCCAATCATTTCTATCTCCACAGCTTCAGCTCTGAGAGTAATGCTTAGTTTTGAACTTAGCTTTAGCTAAATGTGGTGAAGAATCCATCCTAGGCCTCACTGAATCGGTAGCCAGCCCATGGGTATTTCAGTAAACTCCAAATTGACCCAGTAAAAGAGAATGGGGAGAGTAGTAGACTCTGTAATTAAAAAGCTGTCAGTCTCCTAAAGCAGACTAAACATGTTAAATCCTCTAGGACTTTCAGACTGAAGACCAGCATTTACAACTTCAGCCCCAAATCATTCATAAGCAGTTGCAAATGATGGCACCCATGTACCTCTCATGGTAAATGCTGCCCTGGGCACAACATAGTTAGCATGAAGCAGCAGCCTCCAAACAGTTTGAAATTCTAGTACTGGGCAGGGCAGCTTACATGGCCCAACAGACCAGAGAGGAGAGGTTCCCACCTCCAAACCGGCATGATGCAGCCTCCCAGTAAAGCACAGCTGAGAAGATAAAACAGTTCTGGAGACCACAGTGATTCCTTTTTAGCCATCTGAGGCCCAAAAGCCTTAAGAACCCATGTGCTCAGGGCACACTGAAATGAAAACCTGACTTTTATGATAGTGCCTTGGAGGAGGCAGCATCTCAGTTGCATGGGAAAGTGGTCTGTCCTTTGCATACCTGGATTGCTTTCACGACATGCCATAAAAAGGGCTGGAAGAGTGTTTCCTCCTCTACCTCTGCCTGCAGGCTTCACAAGGAGGTAGAAGTGTGGGTACACAGCATTCCATCACCAGTTTGGTGATAACTGGAGGACGTGAGTTGATGGCACTCTGCTGCCTGAACTCCTGCCTAGCAGCTCTGTGCCACTCTGTGGCCTGATTCACCCTGAATTGTACCAGTGTGTGTTCTCACCAGGTCTTTGGGTGGTTGTGCAGGCAGCTGAGAGCTCTTCTATCCATAGCACCGGCAGCTGGCTCCTCCATGACTCTTTGGGTAGGATTGCTCCCTGATCCTGGCTGAGGTGCTGGAGCCATGGAGCTCTCTTTGGGGCACCTTTTCACTAAACAGGGGGAAGGGAGGTGGAGCTCTGCCAACAGATTTGAAAAAGTGGGTTCTTTTGCTCATTATCTGGATATATATTGCCATTGCTGGCTTTGCCTGGCTTTATGACTGTGCTCCCTCTTGCCCAATAAAGATCTGGGAATGCAAGTGAGTGGTGGAAATCCATCTCTTTAAGAGCTCCCGGGGAGGGTATGTTTAGTTTTCTCAGGTTTCTAAGTGGAGATTGGAATTTAGTCCTTTATCAAGAGGGGCCATGGGTATATTAAACCCAAACATTTTTCTCTGCTGTTAACCACCTGGCAGAAAGGTTACACTAATTACATCAGATGTGTTTTCTCAAATTTTCCTGCTTCTATTATAAGCATGAGGCTTATGACAGGGGAACCAGCCTGACCTCTGGGAAATGCAACCTTTCTTATTCACATCTTAGTTCCCAGATTAACCACGAGACAGCAACCCTCATGGGAGACAAGGTATGGGGACAGAAGCAGGCAGGTCATGGGAGAACAGCATGGCAGAAATGATCCAATTCTGTCACCACAGAGCTCCAGGTCGATATGTATGGGCAGGGAGTGGACAGGCACTGTGCCAGTAGAAAGTGCACAAGACTATGGTGCTTGGACCTTGGCTTGGTAGGAGCAATGAAAGCAATTTTTATGCTGTGCAAACAGCTCTTTACCTTCCTCCTAACAATCAACAGACATTTTTTGGGGTTGCCATTGTGAGAGTGGTGGGAATGGTGATGCAGATGTTGGCTTGGTCTAGAGAGGGAGAAATAGAAAGGAATGAGAGGTGGGAGAGAGGCCATGTTTATGACACTAAAGATAAGCCCTCATACTCTCCAACAAATCTGTGGCCCTCTGGCAAATGCCACAGCATGGCCAGCCATCATCTCAAGCCCTGCAGTACCACTCATGCAAACTTGAGTGTCTGGCCTTTTATCACTTTTCCCCGTGTGGAATTTTTGCTAAGGGTGTCTCAAAACTTGGATACCTGGGCCAAGCTTTGGTGGAAACTCATGGTGCTAGGCTTTTCCTGGAAAGCAACAGTGTTAATTTTTTTCTCTATCCAAAAACAAATTGCTCAGAAGTGACAGTGGTGAAAACAGTATTTAGTAGAAAAACATTGTCCTACTCAAAAAAAGAACCACACACACAAAAAAAGTCACCGTTAAAAAAGTAGAAGAGTAAAATACTATTTCACTTTGTTCTTTCACATGAGACTCAGGCATTAAAGTGCACTGGGGGCTGAACTTCTTACATTTAGTGACAGATCTTCTGACATGCTCCCACCAGATGCTTCTGTAGATTGGAAATGAGCAACAGGGAAAAAATATGGTAGGTTTTTTTTTAAGATGCAACAAGATGTTGTACTTCCTGGCCACATGTAAAATGAATTTACAACGGAAACATGCCAGAAATGCCTGAGGGTAACACTAGCCATAGCAGAACGCTGAGTCTTTTTTTTTTTCCTCCATTGAATAATGGTCCTGAATGTCATTTTTCTTAAAGCAACCCCAGCGTGGGTGACTGGTGAGTGAGATCAAGGTTCCATGCTTCATAGGGCACATTGGGAAAAAGTTATTGTGCAATCCGATCTCAATTGTACATACGTCCTCTGTCACACACACTAAGATAACTCTCAAGGTTATTTATTGCAACAGGCACCTAAAGCGATGACATTGTGAAATTAATATTATTACTATGAATAATTGCATAATTTTCTCTGACTCTAGTCATTCTTGTTTTCTGCTAATACATGCATGTCAATGCTGTTCATTGCTGAGGTGACTGGAAACATTTCACATGGTTTGCAGAGAACAGTTTTAACATTTTCCAAGCAAAGGGGAAAAACGCACTTTGACTCTTTTTGGCCTCAAAACTGTGCAAAAGATTTGCAAAATTTTTAAGCACTGGGCTACCAGGTCTCTGTCAAGGTGACTGTAACCTTAAAAACACTCCCCCTGATTTCATTCGGTTTTTGATTACGCTGGAGTGACCGGAGCTGCCTCTTAATTCAAAGAAGAGAAAAGAGGAACAGCCAATCTCGTAATGCAGATACAACAGTAAATTACCCTGCACCAAGCCCTCAGAGGGCTGGTGGCAGGGCTGAGCTGTGGGTGATGAAGAGCCAGGGCCGTGCAGCCAGAGGGGCAGATTCAAGCGCTGGTTACAGCACTGCAAATCTCCCTTTTAAGCACAAGCAGTGCTTTACACTTCACATAGGGAACAGGAGAAAATACCACTGGGGAGTAAGTTGTGAGACCTGGAAGATCTCTATGTCTTAGTTAGGGCTCTTAGTGTTAGTGTCAGCTCTTCCACACTGATGCACATATGCTTTCCTAACCACAATGCTATCCAAAGCCTCCATCTTGGTTAGCATTTCATCATTCACACTCCGGGAATTATCGTTTCCTCTAGACATGCTGACAAAGCTCATTGTTTATTGCTCACAGCATGTCAGAACTGCTGGTTTTGCTTTGGACTGCAAGATGTTTGGAAAGCCACATGCTTCTTCTGAAGCCGGCTCAGTCCCCTCTGTGCCAGCTTCAGCTGCTGCGTTCGCTTTCGCCCAGAATGCCGGATCCTGTCCAGATGAGCCAGAGCAGAGGAGAGCATCAGCTTCAGACTGACCAAACAGCACTGGATTTCATGTAGCCATGGCCAAAATCTTCCTGGCAGCCACAGGTACAGACTTTCCAGCAGAGATGGCTGGCACTCTACTACCTTGCTCCCCTCTGGACCCACAGATAAACCTGCTGGATGAGTGAGCCAGCTAGCGTGACCTGGACATGTGCCTGTTGTGCCATTTTCCCAACCCAGGGGAGATTACAGCTCTTCCTGGCAGCAGTATTGCCCATGGAAAGACTATAACAGGGAAGGACGCCATGCACCACCCCTTCTGGAAAAGAAAGCAACCTTCAGCCATGGTCCTGTGCTCCAGATCTCCCCAACCAGAAATGGGGGCAACACCTGGCTGCTTGCTGACCTGTTACAACACTGAAGTCATGAGCAGTTGCTAAATGTTGCAGAAATGCAGATCATTGTTTATTAGTTACTGCATTTCCTATGACAGGACATGTATTTTTCTGTAAGTTCCTGAAAGCTGAGCTAACACAGAAAACACAGGACTGCTCCTACAGATCTGTACAGCATTACCTCTGGCTGCATGGCTGAGCCCTCCTCTCAGTCCAGGAGGGGTGAGAGCTGAGTTTTTGGTGAACGCTCCATTTCTGTCCTGCAGAAAAAGTCCTGAGCCACATAATCTGACCTCCCCAGCTAAAATGTCTCCTGGAAGATCTGTCCTGCCCACAGCAGTACCACAGGCAGAAGAGAGGACATGGCACAGGAGCTTCCTGTCCCAGGAGAAAGGGTGCAGCTGCACCCATGAGTGGAGGCAGAGCAACAGGAATGGACCGAGAGCTGTAAGACCAGCAAAGCAGCAGTCAGGGGATGTCCTCAGCACACAGCAATTAACAGCCAGGGATGAGCAGGGTGATCTCAGCACTCCTTATTGCATGGGGCAGACATGTTCAAAGGCACAGAACACATCCTCTGCAGGATGGAGGTCCCTCTGCATCCAGTGATTGCTCCCGAGGTTGTTACTCCCCCCACAGTAACCCCGAAGGGACTAATCCAGCCCAGGGAGGTAGTAAGGAGAGGTGGACAGTCTGTTGTCAGTGGGAAATCAACAAGTGGTTTGAACAGTTTTTTGGGAGAGCAGACAATTCCTAAGGGTCACTGGCACTGATGACAAAGAGCAGCTTTACCACAAAGACCCCAGGCAGATCCGTGTCCCTGGAAGCGCTGCCCTTCCTCGCCACCCACCTGCACCTCACTCTGGCTCCCTCTGCTGCTTTGGCCTGACAAGCCCCTGTAGATGTGACCTGCCTCTTGGAGCTTGTTATCCCATATTTTATTTGCATCATGCTGGATCTGTCCAGGTGATTAAACAAAAGACATCTTTTCATTATTGTTGTTGTTTTTACTGCGCCATGTTTTACTGTGCTATGTCCTTTATTACAGCTTTGCTTTTCCTGTGAGGAATAATCTCTGGAAACTTGGATAGAATCCTTTGGCTCACACTAGAAAAGGTAATAAAATCCTGGGAACCCAAAACGTTTCTCTGTTGTTTTCACCAAACATCTTTTCCCATCTTGAAAAATGCATTTCTTGTTTCCCTGATTTAGGAAAAATTTCTTCCCAACATACCAGTTTTTCTCCTGTCCAGCACACCTGGGCATTTGGAAGTCTGTGACCAAGTGCTCAGAGGGCTCCAGAGACCTTTCTATTGCTCCCCACCACAACTCTGACTCTCCCTACAGTTACAAGGAAGCCACTAATTTCCTTATTGCTCTGCTTTCTCCATCTGCCACCTTGTGATACAATATTTACTTTTCTAAGCATTTTAAATCTCTGTAGGAATGCATTATAGAAGTGCATTAGTGTTATTACTTTACTCCATTGCGTAACTTTGAGAAATGGCTTACATAAGGCTGCCTCCTCTATCCCCTCTCTGACCCCCATCCATTGTCCTGCTGCTGCTGCCTTCTCCCATGACAGCAGCAATTAAGCTCTGGTTTCCCAGTACCCCCCATGGCTCCTACCCAGACTTTGGGGAGTAACCATCCAGTCCCCTCTACACCAGTCCAGAGATTGGCAGCTTTGGATTCAAAGGTTCTGCTGCTTCTCTCTCCACACCTCTGTTTCCTGCATTAGGGTCACAATATATATTTTCAGCGGCTCCAGAATTACTTGTATGAACTCAAAGCTTCCTTTCCTGGCATCTCAAAAGTACCCCAACAACAACAAGCTTTGAAACTTCCTTATAACTCTGACATGAGTTTTATTGGGAGGACATTTGTTACCTCTGAGCCCTGTACCCTCTCAGGTTCAGCCTTCACAAACCAAGTACAGCAGGGCCACAGGAGCAGTCCAGCAATAACCTAAAGAATTCAGATGGTATGGTGAGAGGACTGGAGCTCCTGATGAGAATGACAGCTGACTCCTGATGTGCTACTGCGACCTGCTTTTTTTCCCCCAGCATTTTTCTTTCTAGTAGGTAAGTTAAATTGTTTTGTTCCTTGTATGTTCTGTCATGCTGAAACACCTATTTTCAGTGAGATAAAAGGCTGTCAAAAGAGCAGGTGCTTGAACTAACAACACTGTGTAGAAGAGCTTTCACTAAAGGGGCAGATGACAGGAATAAGAAGGGTGCAAACCAGTGAGACTCCTCCATGCTCTTCTTCTTCTCTTCCTCCTTTCCTGAAGGATATTGGTCCACATCCTGACCATTTTATGTGCAACAGCTGCCAGGTTTCATGCCAGAGGTGACTGCATTTCAGAGACGAGCAAATGTGCTGCTGTATTGCTGCCAGAAACTGACCTCATGTGCATTAGCCTTGGCTTTTCAAAGGGCTCCACTGGACTTTGGTGGTGCAGCTCCAGCCTGACCCCAGCATAAAAGAGATCTGAGCCCATTCCACTAATTTTTGGCATTCAAAAAATGCAAAGTGTGTGTCCTGTAACAGTGTGTCCGTACACGCTGCCACCCTCTTAACGCCCATCTCACACAGGCTCTGTCTCTCTCATAGTCAATTATTTGGACAAGAACTGGTGACTTAATAGAAGCAATTTGCAGGAAACATGCTGTTCCCAAGTGACCAGCAGCAAATTGCTAATGACTGACATTAGAATGACCATTCTCCAAAGAGGAATATTTGAAAGCCCACTGTGCACAGCACTGATCCCATTTAGCAACAAAACAACCCCTCCTGATTCTGGCATGTGCCATTTATGCTGGCTACTGCTTGCTCCCTTTCCCTGGTACATCCGTACGACCACTTATACTGAAATTAAGTAACCACATATTATTTGTTGACATAAACATGAAATGTAATGAAATGTACACTTCACTAATGTGACCTTACAAACTTGATGGACAAAACATTAAGAAAAAAAATGCACTATAGGGAGAAATTCTGCATTTTTCGGTTGATGGATCATAGGGCTTAATAGATCATTTCCATCTCTGAAATTTCTGAGTTGTGATGAATGGAATTTCTTAGTATTTGGAGCAAGAAAGGGGCATGTTTAAACAGACTGGAGAGGACTGCAGTGTAAAATCTTTGCACTATAAAAAAGGCAGCCTTGGATTTTATTGCCCCTGTGGGGAGTCTCCTGTGAACCAAACAGCAACTAAATCAAATAAACATTTCTGAATTAACTCCATCTTCTCTTCAGCTTTGGAGAGTTTAAAAAACCCTGTGATTTATTGTATCACCTTTTATGGTTGCACCTGCAGATGTCTTTTGAATTCGATAGTAAAAACATTTAAATTCATAATGTTTCCCAAATCAGCTAAATCCATTATATCACCTGTGCCAGTTACTATATTTGTAGGGCAGTAAACAGTGGCCTTTATTGTTTGCTGTTCATGGGGCTGTGCATAAGAATGAGCTTAGTCTGTCTCCAGAGATATACACCTACCTTGCAGGCACCAGAAATATTATACCAGCTTAAATCAGTGCAAGCTTTCCATGCTGTCACTGCCTCCCCTGTTTTGATTTGGTGATGGTAATCTCTATTCACTGCTGTGCTGATACCCTTCGAGTGAAGGTCCCTTCTCTACTTTTGGTGTTTCTGAAAGAAAAATTAACAAGTGCAGCTTAGGCATGTTATGAACAGTTAGCAAATTCCCACACCTAGGAGGGTATGTGGGCTCAGATATCTGATTTTCTTTGCAAGCAGATGGAGAGGTGAAAATCCTTATGCAGACTTGTCATATCCTTATCTCAAACCCTCCTGAAAAGTAGGCAAATGGAGGCGAGACGGTGAATGATCCAGACATCAAGTAACTTAGCTCTTCTCACAGGCAGTGAAATTTGCTTAGAAAACCCAGGAGAGAGCAAAAACCCAGGTGGATGTGGAGTATGGCAGTTTCAGCAAATGAGCTACATGAGGGCTGTTAGGGGAGAGCACGGGTGTGAGGGCAGAGCCATCCCAAAGCGTTCCTGGAGTAAAGGCAGTAGAGGATCACATCTGCACTGTGCTCTGGGGTGGAGGGCTTTGGGGAATGCATCTCATGACTTCCCACCTCTGGCATTTAATGACCCCTTCTCATCTTTCCCTTTCTGTCATGCAATCCTTCCCTCTTCCTCTTCTTCCACTCCTTGAATTTACCATTTAACACCATCTCTCGGGCTAATTTTGCAACTGTTTACATGGTATAGGACCATTAGGAAAGCATTTAACACATTCTGATGAGATTTAGGAAGTGGAAATAGCCACGTAAACAGCAGATCCATAAGTAACTTGTGAGTCTCAATTTGGAAACCATTTGATGCAAGCACAGCTCAGGCCATTTCTTGACAAGAGCTCCTAGAAAGTCTCTTTATTCAAGTGACTGAGGCTTTCCCAAGGAACAGGAGAACATGAGTTATCTTTCTGCTGTTCTTTGGCAGTTATAGAGAGGCGTGACTGGCTGCCTAATGATATTTTCCATATTGTTTATCTTTTCTTCCCTTTGAGTGCCACATGGTCTATCATTCCCTCAGCTCAGATATAGGCCCCAAGGGGACTCAGTCTACAAAAAAACACAGAGCTAAGCAATAGTGATTAAAACTCAAAACGTTTTAGGCATACTGCTGTTGCTAGTAACACTGGTTTCAAATTATTTCCCTCCTCTCTGTGTCCCCTCTTGGAGATTTGTTATGAGCTCCATGATGCCACTTGTCATCCAGCTGAGCTATGCCAACACAAGATGAATGGAGGGGTCCCACTACACATCACATCGCCAAAAACTGTTTTGTAAAGCTATCCTCAGCTATAATAAAAAAATTCCTTTTTCTTGTGTTCCTATGATGATCTTAAATTCTTCATGCCATATGTTTCCAAGTCTCATCAGTGGACAGACAGTAGTTTGTATCATTTTCTGTTTTCACTTTCTATTTCTCAGGTGCTAACACAACTTGAAAGACTCAATCATTTTCAATTTCAACCTCTTGCAAAAAGATTTACTGTTGTGGGGTTTTTTCCCCCACTGTGGGCAACTTTTTAGTTTTTCAATCTGTTTTTTCATTTGAACTTTGCTTATGTGGCTATGCTGCTTTTCAGTCTGGCTGCAAGTCCCTCTCCAAGAGCTTTTGAACCTTCTTGATGAATTTTGCTCAGATTTGACAGAAGGGCAGAAAGACAGAACTCTCAGAAACAATCATGCTCCTACAAGATCTGTTAATACAGACATTATGATAGAGGAGTGAGAACTAAATTCATGCCCTGACTGAGCAAACATTATTGTTTCTCTTGGCAGCTGGTACTTGCTGGCCCACCCGCACCTACTGCTTCTTGCTTTGCAGGGATGCTGTCCATGGAGTGGGAAGGAGACAAAATTAATGCAGTGGGGATGGAGACGGGCTGAGGGGCACAAAGAGCAAGTCTGTTGGGAATCAGGCCTTGCTGCTTCCAGCTCTCCCCACAGGAATTGTTTTGTGGCTAAATTAAATATATATTGTTTTATTTCAAACACATGGAAAGCTTGACTTCGGCATCAAATGGCATTATTTTTGTGGACGTAAAGCCAGTACCTTAATATTATTTTAACAAAGCCTTCTGAAATGCACATACATTTCCAGTCAGCCAGATTCTTCCTTTTTGCTGAATACTGAACATTCTTTTCTTCCCCTCACTGTTGTCTTTGGCTGTAGAAATTGTACTTTCCACTTTCACAAAAACTGTAGGGGCATTATGAATGCCTGTATTTTTCTCGAGCAGACTTTTTGCTTTCTAACAAAATGCTTACACTAAGACACTCCACACAAGTTCAGCTTTCAGTGTATGTGTGCAAAGCACAAGGTGCTTATCTACTTTGCCTGTGTAGTTGCAACTGAAAATTAAATTTGCCTTTGTGTTTTCTACTTGAGTGCTATGGTGAACGCTCAAAAAGATGTCATGTTCTTCTTCAGCTGCCTGAATGCCAATGTGATAGACAAAGAGATTTATCTCCAAACAGTACAAAATTGCTCTGGGGTTCTTAAGGAAAATAGGAACACAATTACTCATTATTGTTTGTCTTACTAATTTGTTTTCTCCACAGTTTTAAGTAAAATATCTTAACTGAAAGTTTATATAGTGAGGTGTTGGCCTTGTAAGGAGTGCTGTATAATGTTTCACATTTTCTAATCAAATTACAAACTTTGATTACCATCTCCTGACAGCACTCTCAGCAAGAAGAAAATGTCATTATTCCTACTATGCTAACAGGAAAGTGAGGTGATTTATCCAGGGTCCTTCTGGAAGTGGCAGAGAGGGGGCTGCAGTAAGATTCTGGCCTACATTTGTGCACAGAGTGCCAAAGTTCCTCACTTAGCTACTTACTTGCAAAATCTTTCTCAGTATTTTATTAACCTCTTTTAGCATGTGTTTCTTCCACGCAGAGAGCTTCAACCCAAGAGGCAATTAGCCATATGCATTTTTGCTCAGTCTATCAAACTAGTGAAAGAGCCGGGACTGCCCTACAACACAAATATCAAAAGCCACACATAGACATGACTGCAGTTTCAGCCCTCTTGCCTTCCTAGACAACAGCAGTATAATAGTTTGGGGACAGCTTTCCATTTAGCATTACAGGGTTGCACCAGGAATTTTGCAGATATTGCAGATGCCATCACTGCCCTGTTTCTATTCAAATTTTTGAGGCTGCCCAGGAGCCTGGCCACAAGTCTATGGCTGACAGCCCATGGCACATGTTACCCTTGGAGACATTCTGCTGATGTTATGTCTTTCATGCTAAGTTATTGCTACTTAAAATTCAGCAGTTTGCCTTGCTCTTGTCCTTATTTTCAGGAGGCACCAGTGAGGATTCATTTCACCTGGCTTTAACTATGCCATCAGCCAGAGTGAACTCAAGGTGAGCCATTTCAGCTCCCCGTGTGCTGAGCTGTTCTAGACATCCAGTTTGGGATGGAATGGGTCACTTCTTGGAGCTGCCTAGAGGAGGGAATCTTGGTGACTAAGTCTGACTAAATGCTTGCGCTGGTTAGCACAAGTCAGCTGAGGTGAATCACACGACAAAGAGCCTCCAGACACAAGAGGCAGAGCGCTCCAGCGGGGAGTTGCCTTTATCTCTTCAGCTAAGGCATTTTGGAGGATTTGGGATGCTATTGGTACTTTTACATAACACCCGGTCCAGGCTGGGTTTGAGACTGCACGAGGTCTTTGGGAAGCGAGTTCCAGTGCTTGACTGCTCTCATTTTGAAGAATTCCTTCCTATTAACTAATTGGGATTTCTCTTGCTGCAGCGTGGGACCAATGCCTGTCATCTGTTTGCTGTGCATCTTGGAGAAGAGTCTGGCTCCACTTCCTCAATTACCTTCCACCAGTTGCAGGCAACAGCTAAAGTACTCCCTTAGCTCCTACTTCTCCAGGCTGAATGAACAAACGAGACCCCTCAAAAAGTGACAACAGTGGAATTTCCAATGTTTTTATGACTTTTAGGATGAAATTCCCCAAAGGCTCATTCCCTATTTATTTATTTATTTTTAATTTCAAGTATTGACCAAACTGATGGCTGATTCTCGGGTCTGCAAAGGTACTCTCTATGGCAATAAATTCTCACTGGATCATTGCAGGCACATCAGAAGAGACAATGTTGTCCTCAAAACTAGCTGGAGTGGGAAAGAAGGATCCCAGAAGGAGAATGGCTATTGGGCATGGCATCATGTTTTGTCCCGGTATTCGTACTTTGGGGGAGTTTTGCAGAGGGACATGTTCATCTATGCACATGCAGTGGATGTGGAGTCAGCAAGAGAGCCCAGGTTGCTTTGGTCCCAATCCAGCAGCTCTTGTCAGCCGGGCATGGGCTCACTTTGGTTCCACACAAACGTAAAACTTTATTTAAGACCTCCTGGAGTTTCCCTTCTTGGCCTGGGGATTTCACCAGGTTTGTTTACTTTGTAAAAACATACACGTGGAAAGAGTATAAAGAGGTTAACTCTATCAACAGTGAGCGGCGGCAAAGGCGATGCAATAAAAACTGAAAATAAAGCCCGTTTCGGGGAAAGTTAAGAGAAACCATCTCCTCACAGCAGTGGAAATCATGCCGCAGTCTTTTTCCACTCCTCTCCCACCCGACAGGCTACTTTATGACAAATTCCACAGCTGAACAGTAGTACGGTTTTCCCCTTCGCGCAGCGCTGTGGGGCTGATGAATCACTGTCCCTTTTCGGCTAATCACCGAGTTCAGACGCGGGCTCTGCCTGCCGCGGCCCGGCCCGGCCCGGCCCGGCCCCGCTGTCCCCCACGGGAGCCACCCGGGCCCCACCAGGCCCCTCCGAGCCCCTCTCGCGGGCGGCCCCTTTAAGGGAGGCCGGCCGCGGGGCGCTGCCATGGCAACGGCGTGACCGCCGTGACCGGAAGTGAGCGGGGTCAGAGGCCGCGGCAACATGGCGGCGGCCTTGGCGCCCACGGGCGATGGCGGCGGCGCGGCGGCTCCCTGAGCTCCCCCCGCCGCGGCGCTGCCCCGTCCCAGGTGAGGGAGGGAGGGACGGACGGACAGACGGACGGATGGATGGAGGGGGGGCCGGGCCGCTGTGCTGGCGGTGGCAGCGGCGCCGGGGCTGCGCAGCTGCCTTGGCCTCGCCGGTTCGCTCCCGCCCGCCGGGCTCTCACCCGCCTCCCGTTTCTCTCCAGGCATGGTCGCCGCGCTGTAAGAGGGCCGGGAGCGGCGGCGATGGAGGAGAGCGCTTGAGCCTGTCTGCGGAGGCGTTCCGTGTGTGTGAGACGTGTACGGTACCCGAAACCTCGGTTTCAGTGCTGCTGGTTTTGTTGCACCTGGAGGAGTAAATAACCGGAGGCCTGTAGTTATAGTCTCATCCTTAGTATCTTTCCTTTTGGGAAAAAACAGAGTGTCTTGTTTTGACTTGCACATACACGGAAGCCAGTCAGTTTTGTTTGCGTGGTTTTCCCTGGTTATTGTGTCTGTTGTCACTTTTCCCGTTAGTATTGGCGTGAGTGCTGCTGTCTGGGCTGGATGTGCCCTCTGGCAAAGCTAAACTTTGACCTCAATGGCCTCTTGCGCAGTAAGTGCAGGGTGAGTGCTGGAACAAGGCTCGTAGCTTTGCACAACCGGGCTGCTCAGCACATAGCTGTGGCTGCAAGAGGCTGCGCACTAAAAATAAAGCCTGGAATTAAACTGGGCATGCAGCCTCACACTGGTGCTTGTGAGTATTCATTGCAATACAGTTCTTGGTCACTGCACTGCTTTAATCTCCACTTTTGCTAGTGCACAGAGTGGACTACACTAATGGGTAGTAGTGTATTTCGCTTGTTGATTGAAAGCAGCACCATGTCTGCCTTATTTCATAGCAGCTGTCTGTTCTTTTCAAGACACTACCTAGCTTCTGCTTTTGGGCCATTGGACTTTTCAGTTGTAGATAGCATGGTAATATTTTAACGTTTCTCAAGCATAAGATTGTTCCACTGTAAAACAGAGAGATTAACAGATGGGTCCCCCTCCATCCTGCTTCTTACTTAACAAATGGGGAAACTAGGTTAAAAAAAACAAAGCCAAAATATGTCTTAAAGTGAACACAGAAATCTAAAATGAGTTGCTTGACTTTGTAATCATGTTTTATAGTATTATCTAATAGTCTGAATGCAAAGCTGCAGTGGAAGCTGTACCTCAGGAGATCAAGGTACCCTTAAACCGTGTGAATGCATAGTTTGGTCAGTGTGTGGGCTGCAGCTGAAGAGTGTGGTCTCACTCCTTTCCATCGCTGGCCATGGGTTCTTGTTACTCTCTTTGTAGTGGATTTAGTGGTTGGATGATTTCAGGGACAGTTGATCTAACAGTTTTATGGGGATGGAAGTTATTCCACTGAGTGCTTGCTCTGATATGAATGAAAGCTCTTTCTCCTTCTGCACTAATATAAACCAGCTGTGGGTCGACCATAATGTGAAACTGTACCTCGAGAAACCAAATCTCAAATTGGTCATTCAGAAAGTCAGAACTCCACCTCAAACTTCTGAAAAGTTTTGATTTTAAAAAAGAAAAGTCAGCCATGTGTAGGGAATATGTGGTGAGAGTGAAGAGAGTATAAGCCTGTGAAGGAACTTCCATCTTTCCAGAGTTTTTTCTCCATTCACTGCTTGCCAAAGTGTTTCCATGCTGAAAGAGGGAAGTCACTTACAAACCTTTATTTAGACCTCAGGGGCTAGTCCACCATGTGTACTCAGTGAGGCAGAATCTTGAAGGAAAGATAATTTTGTACCCTGCTGTGAAAGCCAGACTGAGGTTGTGCAGGGAAACCTTGATTCTGGTATGGTCCAGCTCCTCAGTCTCAATGAGTTTTGCTTTTGTGGAGTTGCCTGCCCTCCCCACAAAAGCAATCTGGGAAGAAGATTGGACAGAAGTGTAATGAGGTGTCATCTTCACACTCACGTGGGGTTTTAGGGGTGTTAGGATTTGCTGGATCAAGTAACCCTTTCTCATTCTCATGTGGGAGGCTGTCGTGTTTTATCTGTTCCTGCAGAGCCTTTACTCCTTCAGCGGCTATTTTTAGTAAAGCCAGGTTTTTAATTCTTAGATTCTTAATCATCTGAACTGCCTCAGGTGCAAATCCTCTTGTCCTTCTGCTGGCTTTCTACCTGATTCTGTCCAAGACTTTTCCCCATAGAGTTTCGTTCCCTTAATTTTTGTTTAGGCAGTCTCATGTATGTCTTTTCTTTCCTATCACTTGTCCCATCCTTCAGTGTGCTGCTAACCCTTAGTCCTCCCAACTCTGCTTTGCCAAAGCACATTTTTTTACTTTTTCTGGCTGCTTCTTCCAGCTTCTTGGACATGCAGAGTCTTTGTCTCAATTTATGCTTTCCTCCTCCTTTTCATCATTATTTACAAATGATCAGTGTTTTCCTCTGTCCTTCTTTCATTATTTCATTCTTCTCTTCTCCACTTACGGTCTTGTTCAAGGTTGTCCCTTCCTTGTTCCCTTATTTCTTCAGGTCACAGTGCTGGGAACACACAGACAAGAGGCACTGAGCTCCAGTGTCTGGTTAAATGTTTTATTAGCGCTGGCCTGAGGAGAGCTGGCTTGTTCATGTTGTGTGTGTGGTGCTTGGTCAGCACTTAGGGCTAAGAGGGGGGGAGATGGAACCTTCAGAGAGCTGCATTTTTGGAATGGGTCCCTTCTGAGTGTGGGCAAAGGCTCACAGTTTGATTTTGCTATTTGTTGCCTTGGCCTAACAAGTAAATTGCTCCTGAAAGACAATTCTGCATTGTGAATTGTCCAATTTTTTGCTGTAGCAGGGCACAGTGAGATGTGATAGAGCTATGTTAGCAGAATTCTTCAAACATACCCAAAATGTCTCTTCATTTTCCTAGTTTTTTTCTCTTAGCCGAGCTAGTTTACTTGTGAACTTGAACTTGTTTGGATATAATAAATTTAATTTACCTAACTAGATTTGTTTGTATTAAAGTTTCTTATATGTTTAGGGGTTAAAAACTGTGAGAGTCTTTACTTGTCAGTGTAAAATTAGTAGCTTCACTATCTGTCACACACTATCTGTTCATGAGTTTGAGAAAATTAATTTGCCTTTAATATGTCAATAGGCTGAGGTGATTTCTGCTTGAGAACAAAACTTTTTTTTCACCTTGCTGCTTTTCAGCATGTTTTTCCAAGATTTTTCATGTGTGATACTAAGCCTCCCCTGACTCTTGAGGAGCTTGTTTCAGGCATCCTTGGGTATAAAGCCTGCTGCTGATGTTATTTTAGGTACCAAGGGAGCAGGTATTGCTTTCATTCCAGTGTTTCTGAAAGGTATTGCCTAATCTCAGGCGCTTTTTCATTGAGCTTACGATGGTTTTGTTATTTTTAAGTCATCCAGCATCTCTTACTGTTGAGAGAAATTTACCTCTATTTGCTCTTCTCCTTTGATGGCAGCTCCAGAGGTGCCACAAAGGCTAAATGAAGACTGCCTCATGAGTCTGTATGAAGCAGTTATGTGGATCACCACACATTGCTTGTAGAAAGAGAATTAATTTTTCCTGAGGAGTTTCTCTGGTCCTTTATAAAATTACTGTTTGAATTATGGTGGTTGTATGAGCTGCTGTGTCCCCAGACATGCTCACTGTTCCTGTGTGTTTCATATATTAATGACAGATTGTTTTGTACTCCTTTCACCAAATCAGTGAAACAACAGACTGGGCTGTAGTCAGAAGAGTCAAAAGATAACTGAACACTCAGTCTTTTAAAGGCAACCAAGCAATAGAACACAACCAAGTCATTAATTTTTCTTCCTAAATCGAAGACAATAAAAGGCAGTGCAGGTGCTGACAAGTACGTGCAATCATGATTTTGAAACAAGAATGACTTACTTTGATTTCTTGAAATCCTGCTAATTGCAGCAAACTGTTAATAGTTGTTGCAGATCAAGATTTAACTTACTTTTCAAAGTAACTGGAATTTACGATGGTTATATGTGGAACAGACAAAGAGGTCTGAGGTGAGCCTGTGATTATGTTTAATTTTTGTTTCTTTTTAACTTTTGCGTGGTCAGTATGATAATGATCCCGTGAAGTAGCAGAACATTTGTTGTATGACCCTTCAAATTTATTTGAAGACTCTCTCTGGTGTTTGAAGGTAAAAATGTGGCTGTCTTGCTGCACATGAGAGCTTGGGTGAAATGCCTCCTGATGCAGTTTTAACAGGGATAAAAGTGCTGAGGATCCTCTGTTCAGCTTGAGCAGCTCTAGGAGAGACAGAAGCAACAGATAAAGATTCCAAGCCTTTTTTTTCCTCGAAGAAAATTCTTGAAGTAATTAATTCCACATCACTTAGTAATTCTGCTCTTAGATTTCATTATGGTTACTCTTATCTAGTGTTGGTATTGATGTTTAACATTGATTTCCTCGGTCTCCACACGAACAGCCTGCATTTGTTCAGATCGAGTATTAGCATTATGTGTTCGAATTCAGAAGATAATTGCATATCTTGCAAATTACCCAATGGCTGTTTCATCTTGAAACATTTAGAAATCCATTTCAGTTTCTCGTAATTATGATGTTTTAGTCAGACAGCAATCTAAACTTAGGACAGCACTTTGGCAGTGATATGCTTGTTTTTCTAAAATGAGCACAGTTTTTGTGGTTAAATTTTCCTTTCATTTAAGTATAGATTTTAATCAGTGTAGGCCAAACTTTTCCAACCATCTTTAAAATTAGCTCAAGCCATATTTTAAGAAGTATGTTCTCCTAATGTGATTTTACTTATGTAGAAAAATGTATGCAGAAATTAATGTTTTTAAGCTGATTAATGCTTTTGAAGTGTTTTTACAATTTGTTTATAGACGGGCTCAAATAGGATACTAGTAGTCTCTTTGTAATAAATACCACTGAAAGCACTTCATGCTGTATTTCTGAAATTTGAAAGGTAGCTGTTCAGGAAGAAACTGTAAATCCCACTCATCGAGCTAAATTACAACATCAAAACAAAGTAAAATGCCTCTGTTTTTCCAGACTTCTCTGCAAGCTTTGTTTTGGAGATTACTGAAGTTTTCATTGGTTGTCTTGTATGTCCTTGGGCAGGGTGTAGTCCCTCATTTTCAGTTAGTGAGCTAAAGCTGTAAACAGATGTATGGCAAGTGTAAAGCTCTGGGTAGAGGATATTCAGCATTGTATATATTCCCACACACAAGTGGGAAGGAGTCTGAATTGCATCTATCAGGTGACTATTATAACTCTCTGAGTTACTGCTAGACATTTGGTAGTTTCAGTTTCTAGAAAAGTCCTAAAAAACCCCTCAAGTAAGAAGACCCCAAAAACTGTTACCAAACGTGTATCACTGTTTTTTACCCAAATGTAGAAAAAAAAGTCTTGACTATACTGAGAAAGGTTTCTGGTTGGCAGAGTGTTCAGAGATCAAGGGAGTCAATCTGTCAGCAGACTTCTCTTCAGATAGGCCTTTTCTTCTGATCACAGGCAGAGTGACTTCCTTTCCCTAAATGTGAGGACAAATGTAAGAGAATGATGAGTTCTCTGGATTACCATTATGTGTTTTTATAGGAGATGTGCAGGTTAGCTTTGATAAATTGTTTCTCTAGTGAAAATAATGTAAAAAAAAAGTCTTAGTTTGGAATGGAATTGTGAGAAAGCTCACTTAGTTTTTTGGATGCTTTATTTTATTATTCAGATGCTAGAAGGACTAGATCCTTCTGGTTTTTAACACCTAATCGTTCATCTGTTCAGTTGATCAATTCCCTTTGCTATCAAGATCATGTTTGTGATCTGCTTGAGTGTAAAGAGCATTGGTTTTGAAAAAGCAGATAATACTTTAGCAAGAATAAACAATAATAAATTTATTAATGACTGGTAAAGCTTCCCTTTTTTCTTCTAATTGCTGCAGCCTGTGCTATTACTTTTAAGAAACTTCCATGATGAAACACTTCTAATTTAACTCAATGAGTTTTTCTCATAAACTTGACTAACTTTTCCTCAAAATTCTTGTGGTACAGTGGGAATTTCTTGAGCATTCTACTCACTGAATAGCAGTTACATTTTTTGTCCTCCCTGAGAAACAACTTTTAACACTTCTGGCATGATTACCCAGGAGACAGTGGTGACCACATGCTGATCCATGGAAGATTTAACTCTTCAAAGTGAGCCAAGCTGCAGATGGGCTTTCAGGCTGTGGTCAGAACTTGGAGCTTGTTTCTGGTTCTGCTGGGTAAATTTTTGAGATTGTATCAGCTGGAGCTGGGGGCCGTGTGCTCCAGGGAAGTCATTGCTTGGTTCTTGACAAAGCCAAGGAGAACTGCAAAAGATTTCTCAAAGAGCAAAACAAGTAAAAGAAATACTTACCTGTTAAGTCTCTATTGGGAACCAGTCCTTTTTTTTTTTTTTTTTTTTTTTTAAACTCTTCACTCATGGAAATCCTCTTTTCTTGAGTACAACATTTTAGAAGGTATAAGGTAATACACTCATGCCAAGGTTATTGAGACAACCTGTAGATTCTGGTAAGGTAAGGCTGATCATTTCCCTTCAGCCTCCTACACACACAATAGCTTTCTTCTGATCCTCCCTTTTCAGTGTGAAAACACCACTAAATCTGTCAGCTTAACTCATGAATTCCTTCAAAAAGAAAAACAGTTCTAGCAATTTCTTTAGGATCTCTTGCCCAGGTCAGTAGATTTGTCCTTGGGACAAGTAAAAATGATGGGTTGCCAGTGAGCTATTTATGTGTAATTCATCATCAGATAGTGGAATTCCCAGTTAATGTCCTGGGAATTGGCATGCATTTCACATTTGGAAAGGGGGTGTTTGGTTTGTTTGAATATCTCTCTTAAATAATTACAGACTGTCTAGGAAGATGGAATGTAGTGTTCTGGTTGTGTTTGATCTTTCTAGACTTTGGTGATAGACTGTTTCAGAAAAGGATTGGTCTTGCTGCATTTTGTGCTGCTTCCATGAGATGGGTAGATTTTGCACTAGAGTTTCCTTAAAAAAATACTCGTGTGTCAATATGATTTGCACTAAATGTTTTGCAGACTCATCTATTTCTAACCATTGGAAGTGACAAAGGGTGTGTCTCTCCCAAAATTATGGCTTTGCTCAGAGAAGTGTGTTCTTTTATTAGGAACATCAGATTTAAATTTTCTCTTGAATACCAAGTTTTAAATGAAATCCTTACAGTTATCCATTACTTCCAGTGCTTGCATGGGTCTACCATTCATTACAAAATGAATACTTCATTATTTTGCCATAAATTATTCTATCTTGAGATGCCAATTTCCAAAATATACTTGGAATAATAATTTCTATTAAAATGTGTCTCACAGAATAGTCTCACTTGTGTTGTAATAAAGATAGGCATTGTATGTATTGTATCTCAGTCCTACTCTGAAGAAAGAATCTTCGTCTTTCTGTAAATACTGAGAAGCATTTAGTTTTGCAGCTCTGTTGGATACAGGGTTAGATGTTAAACAGTGTCAACTCCACTAAGCAATAAAACCCCCCACAGTTTAAGGCAATGCTTGAAGTGAACAGCACATCTCATTTAGTTTATGACAGTGGGTAAAAAAGCTGCATATTCATCTTGTCTGCCACCTTAATAGTTTTTGAAAGACAAATGCCTGCAAAGTTGTCAAAGGTCAAGCAGCTATTTTTTTGTGTGTGTTCTAATTACAGCAGGCCATCAAAGGACCTTGAGAGATGACTGAGACAGTGGCTCTGTAGTTATGGAAGTATGGAAATTAAGTTTAGGCAGAAGCAAATGTGGCTGGAGTGGTCACAACAGGGATATTCCTAAAATGGTTGTTGATAGCACAGGAATACGTATTATCTGCTGTCTAAAGGGAAAAATAGCCGAAATTTTGTGGGTTTTGTTGAAATAATTGCAGTAGGCTGGTCCATTGAAGAACAAATATGATGTGTTACACAGCACCCCTGTGCAGTAGTTCTCTTGGAAAACATAGTAATAGCAATTATTTTTAATTGGAGAAAGAACCTTATGAAAAGTTTAGAGGATTTAGCAAATTTCATTATTTCAGTCACATGTTAGCTGGATTTTCTGATGGTCTTTCTTCTTTCTGTGCCTTTGCAGCTTGGCAGACCTTCACCCTCCTGCAAGAGCACCAGGCCCCCAAAGTGGCTGTAGGAAATCCTTCCCCTTTGTAAAGGGAAGCTTTAAGTTTTTCCCATGTTGTCTGTGACTCCAAGTTCATTCAGCTCCTTATTCATTTTATGTGTAGTCAGTGGCAAATAGAGATGCTAAATGCAGCTGTTCTTTTTCTTTTTTAACTTTATGTAAGGCATCCATAAAAATCTTTTAGGCAAACTGGCACTGCCATCTTGTCCAAAACTTTATTATCACGAGCTCTGGGCATTCAGCTTGCCTTCAGAACTAAAGGTAGCATTGCTATGAGCAGAAAGCTAAAATGAGTTTGCATATTAGAAAGAAAGATATTTGCAATCTCCATGATCTCTCACTGGGTCTTGAAATACAAAAGTAGCTGGAAGACGCAGATTTAGGACAGGCTTTTGCTGAAGTTTAGAAATACATAATTTTTTCATAAATATAAAATACGCAAACCTTAACATTTAGGGAAACTGGTAGCTTTGGATTTCAGTGCAAGATATTCTCCATGTATACTGTATTAACATACATGATAATGTTACTAGAAGTATCACAAAATGACATATTGGCTCAGAGATGCCCAAAAAATGGAAAATCGTAATTGCCAAATATTGCACTTACAGTTCCACAGGCTGCAGAATATGTTAGAATAAAAATTTTCAGCAGTACAGAAAATTATGTGATCTGTTAGAAAAGTAATATTTTAATGAATATTTATAGCAGAACAAGAAGGAAAAGAAATTTCAACTGGTATTCTTTATCACTTAAGGACTACTCTTACTACTGTAGCTCTCCAAAAGTTTACAACCTTTACAGGGAGTGTACATTACCAGCTGCAAATCCAATACCTTTGGCTTCAATAGCCTGCAAAGATTCCTTTTCTGCAGGATTTTTGCATGTGGAACCTTAGTTCTTCTGCATTCAGCCAGTACAAGTCCCCCTCTTAAGAACTTGTGTTTTGGTGTTAATGTGGGGGAGCGGCCCACCCTTAGGAGCTGCATCATCTTCTTTGCGACCTCAGTGTCTGTCCTCCTTCTGAGGAAGATTGTAGTGTGCTTTTCTACTGATTACAGTGTCTTAAATGATTCTGGAGTGAAGTTGTAAGAACTTTCCTTCCTGGTTTTGGAGCTATTTGTTACAGAACTACCAGTCTGTTGTCCTTGAAAACAATCACCCAGTTAACATCTCTCTCCTAAGTTGAACCTTACTAAGATCTGTCAGATTTCCACCAGACGTGGGACTGAGCAGTAGAACATAAAAGAGAAGTTAATGTTGGAGTGGGATCTGGAGAGAAGCAGCATTGTGGGCAAGTATTTTTCCGTTTTCCAAATGTTAAGCTTCAACCACGTTAATAATATTTCTACAAAAACATTACTCGGCTAATTTAAAGCAAAACTCTAGAACTGTTGTATCCCACATGGCATGAAACATTCCTGGTTTGTTTTTTTTTTTTTCTTGGTGTATTAACTTCTTACACAGAAAGGAAATGAATTTTAGAAAGAATGTTATACATAAACCATTTGAGACATTCTCTGTTAAGGAAATACCATCTGTCAAGAAAGATGCAGCCAATGTTGAGTTATATTAAAAACATTGTAAAGGAAATCTCTCTCAAGGAAAAGTGGTTTAATTAAAACATTTTAACTGTTTTTGCTCTGGAAAAAGCTTAGGAAATTTTTATATAAGCATTCTAAATGCAATCATAATAAAAGCTCGGTTAATTTTTTCAGAAGGAAGTTAGCTTGGATAAGTTGTTCCTTAATGTGGAATAAAGAAATTTTCTGACTACAATGTAACTAGTAGGAAAAAAAAAGGAAAAGAAAAGACTTGGAATCATTACTTTATTACCTTCAAATTCTATAAGCCTGCTTTCATTGGTTCTTCTTGATGGACAGAATTTATTTCAAAAGGAAAATAGGTTATATTTTAGGGTTTTTATATTAATGTTTTTATTTGAAAATCGGTTATTTTATGAACATTAAATAGCACTAGAAGACATTGTTTTGCTTCTGTAGAGGAGAATAGTGAAGTACTCATAAAAAGAGAGCTAGATCAGGCATGAGAAGCATTAAATATGATAGGATTTTCTCTTTCTTTAACCCACTCTAGCCTGCTGGTTTAAGGAATTGTACACTGACTATAGAGATTTACTGTAATGGCTTGAAATAAAAGCTTTTTCTTTAATTAGCTCTTTCACCCATTAACCTGTTGTTGCTATCAGACCAACTCTGAAATGTAGCAAACACAGAAATAGTTATGTCCAGTACCTTTTATAGATAATGCTCCAATTGTTTTGGTGTTCTTTTTTTTTTTTTTTTTTAAATTTAGCTAAAGAATTTGAAGAGAATGCTTGGAAGTTGTGGTTTTTGGCCAACTTAAATGCTGAGGTTTTGATTTTTAGGAAAGCGTGCATATTATACATGGGAATGTTGGGTCTTCCTCTGTTTAAGATGTCCTGCCATGTCATTGGAGTGTTTTCCTTTCCTTTGTTCCTTGAAAGTACTAAAATGACATTTCTTAAGTTACATGATTGCTATTAGAGATGAGCAGCTGTTATTCTCCCAAATTCTCTTCACAGTAGGCTCATGATCTTAGACTTTATTAAAATACCGCCAGAAAAGTAAGTGACAGGTGATATATGGGCTAACTTTTTTAATGTCACCCATATCTCCATATTTGAATTGACAGGATATATTTCCATTAACACATTCTCTTTTTTGTTCCCCTTAAAAAACTTGCTGTTTACCATGGCTTGTATTTTAGAAATACTTTAAAGTTTTAAAGAATGTGGCCTGTAGAACCCATTTTACTTGTTGCATGTGCTTGATGTTGTATCCTGAACTGAATAAAGGATTGTAGGTGATCCTCTGAAGGTTTCTGTAGTTAAATGCCACTGAAGACCTGGATTTTACTTTTTACTTAAAAAGCAAGATATGTAACATCATTAACAGTAACTACTTGTGCTCCTTGTATTTGAATAGTAAGGTTCCAAATTCGACATCTCTAAAATAAAGAATGCAAAGCTTTCACAGCTGCAACTGAAGCTGATAACAACTGTGAATTGTGCTTGTGATGTACTGCACAGTGACAAATATTCTGAAAAAAATGTAGTATGGAAACATTCCAGATTAAGCAGACACAATTCATATGGTGTGTGCTGTAGGCCTTGAGTTATAAAAATATAAATAGGCTCTTTTGTGAAAATAAATTACTGAAATATAACACTTTCAGATAGCAGTATAATAAACATAAGATGGAGGAAAAAGGGAAAAAAAGAGATGTTTGTCCTAGATTTTAATATCTAAAATATTGACATTATATTATTACTATTATATGAGCACTCTACTATGAGAAGGGGAAAAAGAAGTACAAACTAATTTCTCATTGTTCACCCTGCTGTCAAGGCCTGTGCCTTAGATTAGGTGGGGTTCCTGTGTGAAAAAACAAACCAGCCAGGAAGCAACAGCCTTAAATCTGGTGGTTTATAATTTCTCTATGTTTCATTGTGCAGCTTCAGTATCCCCAATGTTTTTTAGAGTGGTGCTAAATCCCCTGATCTCTGCTGTGAGTGTAGCAAACTGTACTTAGGCTGAGGATGACCCCTTGCTAAAGGTGATGTTCTCCCTCCTGTAAATTCCAATGGTGCTGTATCTGACCAAAACACTTCTCAGGCAAAAACTAACCATTGTGTGTTAGACTTCCACAGAATCTCTTCATCTGTGGTCTGAAACTATGATTTCCTGGCAGTCTGTTTTATTGTAGGCAAATGATAGATACCCAAGATCAATGCTGACTCCAAAAAGAGGTCACTGGGTTCAGTTCCTGAATATAGGATCAAGAGCACCAGAAAAAGAAATCTGTCCGTATTCCAAGTTATTTCTACAAAGCCATTTATAATCCAAATTGTTCTGCAGTTTGACTGAGTTCTGCTTTACGCCTCTCACTTAAATCTTGCTTTGGTCCAGAGTGAAATGGTTCCTTGTCTATTTACGTATGCGTGATTGAGCACATGGTTATTGTTCCAAGAAGTAAGAGGAAAATAGCCTGTTCTAATTTCTCAACTCACATTCTGAAATTTTCCTCACAGTAACTTGAGAAGATTGTATTGGCCATCTAGGAGCACTTCTTCCAGTTTCAGGCTGATACCTCTGCAGTCAAGATCAAGGATGTTGATCAGGATGCTTCTCTCCCAAGGAATTAATACTGAGCCTCTGTGCTTTGACTTTTGCTGTCTAATTGGTGATAGACAGCTTTGCCTAATCTTTGTTGGCTTTCACAGTGGTTTCAGCCTCCTAAAAATGTACTTGAAGTTACTTGATATAAATGTACCTTAGTCTTTTAAGATATTTAGAATGAGACAAAGCTGATTTAATGAACTGGTGGACATCTTTGCAGTTGATAACTTGGAGAGATGCATTTTAGATGAGGTGTGAAGCTTGGAGTTTTAGATTTATCGTAGTTTACCTTATTTGATGATCAGTTAAATCTTTTTCAGCTTTTGATGGAGGACACAGTGATCAGCTTCATGGGTATATCTGATAACAAATTACAGTTAATGCCTTGAATTCCCTGCTAATAGTAAAAAAAAAAAAGTATTCCTCTATGCACCAAATAAACTTTGGTGGGAAAAAGTGTTACCATTTCAAAGTGTATTTCTGTTACCTGGTCTGCATAATAGAAAGTGACTAAATTATACTATCAAGATGTGTAACAGCTTTACAGAAATAGCATGTTGGAGATGTTATTTTATAGGGTATCTTGCAGCTGGCTTGAGGTGGTTCTTAATGTATAGGAAAACCTACTTTAATCTTAAAAGAGTCAGTTATGATATATCTTACTGTAGTTTCCCATTTACATGCTTGATATTTCTATCTGGCAGTATAGAAGCTAGAGATAGAAAGTTATAAAGAGAAATTATTTGACTAGATAAAGTGTTACGGGAGACTTCATATTGAGTCGCATTAGCCATGTTGTGTTGAACTGCAGCCAGACATTTTGAAATCCTTTAAATCCCTAGCGTTCCTGAACAACTGGAGGAGAATCCTTTTCTAATATTCCTTCTAAAAGGGATTATTATTTATTTTTGTTGTAGCTTGGTCAAAGAATTTCAGTGAAGTATCAGGAAATTATCACATTTTTCCTTAGTGACTAATGCAGTCAAACCTGATTTGAAGCTTGAAATCTGTTACTTACAAATATGCTGTTAGAGGTTTTAGATCACTTTCAATTTTTTATTTTCCATAATATACCTAAAATCCCATTTCTTGCTTGCTCTGTTGCCATTAATCTCTTTCTTCTTTGCTACAGTGTTAGTTATTAAAAATTCTGACATCCTAAGAAATGTTAATCACACAACTTGTCATTCTCTTTGTCTGTTATATCCCTTTTTCATACTGCAGATTACTGTAAATTGCTCTGGAAGCACTATGAAAGAATAATGGCTTAATATAAATAAGTGTAAAGGAACTTTCAGTTATTGCTCATGTCTTCTAGTATGCCTAGGTATTTGGTATTGGGTCCTCTTACCAAAATGTGGAGGGAGAAAAGTTGGAAAATCAGTGAACTTTTTTGTTTATATATATTTACTGTTTCGTAAAGTAATTTGAACTATTTTGATAGGTTATACTATGACACAGAGCTACTGATACCTTATACATGTTATAAAAAGCTTTAAAATTGGAAACAGTTTTACCTGTTTCCCTTCTCTCATTTATTTTGGACAATGATTGGTATGAAAATGTCACCTTTATTAGCTTGATCTTCATGTTTTGTCTTTTAATCTCGTGCAAGTTTAATTCTCAGCCCTGCAATATTTCACTACAACATTATCATCTTTATTATTTGCTTCATGAAGCTTAAACTGTTTGAAATGAAGCTGAGGACTGATGAATTTTAAAGTGGCTTTATAGTCTCTTTAATTTTGCAGCTAGCAGGGAGATAGTTTCAGACATAATTCAGTTTCCTGAAAGTTGGCCTTAATTGTTCTGCGCTGAGTTAGACCAGGACCAAAGCTTTTATTCTAGTGGCTAAAGAGGAAACCCCCTCATGGTGAATTTGGAGGGCAGTGAGCTCTCTTTGCCTTCTTGTAAAACCTTGTGTGGCAGCTTAGGTGAAACTTTGAACCCTTCAGGCTTAACTTCCCAGCCAATCAGGATAGTCTAGATTCTTCCAGAAATTTTTAGGACTGAGACCCTGCACAAACACTTACTGGATATACTGGAGAGAGTTCAGTGAAGCGCCACAAAGATGGTGAGGGGGCTGGAGCATCTCTGACATGTGAGGAGAGGGTGGGAGCTGTGACTGTTCAGCCTGGAGGAGAAAAGGTTTGGGGAGGGACATGTTATCATTGTGTAGAAGTACCTGAGAGGAGGGTGCAGAGAGGATGGAGCAGGCTCTTCTCAATGGTGCCCAGTGGCAGGACCAGGGGCAATGGACACAATCTGAGACACATCAGAGAACACCTTTTTTTGCTGGCAGGGTCAGCACAGGTTGCCCAAGGCGGTTATGGAGTCTCCCTCAGATACTCACAAGCTCACTGGCTGCAGCTCATGTCGTGCCTGAGCAGGATGATTGGACCAGAAAACCTCCACAGGTCCCTTCCAACCTCAGCCGTTGTGTGTGGATCTGTTGTCTGTAATGGTATTGTGTCGGTACTGGTTTGAGATGACTCATGGATGATGCTCTTGAAAAGATGCCTTATTAACTCCTTTAAAATTCTCAGAGGAGATAACTACTTAGCTTTAAGTAAGCTGCAGAATAAGGGGTGTTATTTGGGAAACAAATTTCCTTTCCACTTTTAAGTCTTGGGAATCCTGTGAATTGAAAACCGAAGCTGTAGTTGTAGCTGCTGTTAGAGCAACTTAAATGTACATTGTAACTAAGCCACCCTAGGAAAATAATACTCTTTCCTGAGGGCGGGGGGACAGAAGCACTTGCTGTGTAGTCTTGCTATAGGCTGTTTCTCCTCTTGTGTTAGTGGTCTTGCCCTTTAGGAAGGGAAAGAAGCACTTTAAAACACAGGAAAATGTGGTTATTAAGCCACAAAAAAATAAGTTTCAAGAGTGATTTTGATACTATTCACAATCTCTCTCATTCTTGATTTTTGCTTTCATTTTTATAGTGACAGTTTAAAGAAAATGATTTTAAAAAGTGATTTTCCTTAAAGTGATAGAAATCTGCTTTTTTAATCATTTTTGTAATGCTCCCATTTTGAAATGCTGGTTTATTTTCACAACTCTAAATTCAGTGACTTCAAAACGTGCCTGTACATTTTAATTGGCCTTCTTAACACATGCTTTGTTGTTAAATGAAACATTTTTATTGGCACAAAAATATTTGCCCCACCTATTTTCTTTTGCTAGTGGTGGGAATGGTAACATTAAAGGCTGTTTAAAATATATGAAGTGAGTTCTGGGGTCATTCCCCACCTGTTGTTTATTTTGGTTTATGCAAGAACAGTCAAAAGTAATCATGTTGGTGAAGCTCTCTCATCTAAGTAGTGGTTTTGGAGACTAACAATTTACACATCAACAGGTTTGGCTTCTTCAGGCAAAACTTGAGACTTTTATGTTAGTGAACAGTGAATGCTGGCAAGAAAGGTCACAGCTTTAAAGTAACCTAGAGTACATTGTACTAAGTTATGGAACAAAAGACTGTAAATACAGAAAGTCTTTGATTAACTTCTCCTTTTCAAAGTGTCTTGACCTTTATTGAGTTCCCCTAGCTGACATTTTTAGAAGGCTTTTAGTATTCCTTTCATTATAAAGGGTTTATTTGTGTATTTGCTCCCACATATTTCATTGTCATCTTCTCTGCCATTTGATTTTTTTTTTAGTTACAGTGGCATCTACATTTCATATGTGATGTAGAGTGGAGTGATGTAGTCCTCTTTTGTACAAAATTCTAGAAATGCATTTCTGTGGCTAGATGTTATCTTGGTATGCAAAAGAAATATAAAGCAAAATTGAGTGAAAAAGAAAAAAATTACCACAGGTGAAAGCACCTAGGAAAACATCTGAAAGACAGCATAATATATTAATGTTAGGAGTAAATCACATAGGATTCACATCACGTATCCTTCTATTTTTGGTTTTAAAATTATTAGTTGCCATTTCTATTTAAAGATAATGACATATTTAGTCAGACTTAATGCAAGTGAATCATAGTATTGCATTATTATTGTATTAAACAGTGATTGTTGGTTGTGTTTCTTATACTCCTTATATTTTGGAGGGCAAAAATAACTTCTCAGTGCTCTGGAAGTTGCTCAGACATTTCAGACCAGGGTGGTGATGAATAAATTATACTCTAAATGAGGCAGGCAACAGGAATTCATATTTTTGTTTTCTTAGACTAGACATCTCCAGCTGGCACCTTTCCTTTTCTTTACCCCTGGTGGTTTTAGCCACATAGGCTGTATAAGATTTCAAATACTTGTTTTACAAGGAGTCACTGCAGTCTTGGTCTTTTTACATGACTGCTTGTGCTGGTTCTGCTGTCTCAGCTGGTCGCTCCCAGCTGTTCTTCAAAGGGCATTCCAGGGCTGCCTTTTAGTATGGCTGTGTCCTTCCTTTGCCCAGTTCCCCTCCTGGGGTTGCTGGAGGAGTATGGGACCTTCCTCCAACAGTTAAAGGCTGATTAAATCTTAGTAGCTGGCACCTTGGACAGCTGACCAGCCCAACCAGACCTCCCTAGCATGGAGAGACAGCTTCTCAAGAGCACCCTTGCTCTGTAATAACTGAACAAATCCCAGATGTCAGATTTAATCTTCTCTTTACTACTTTCTTCCTCTTTAATACGGTGCTCCCTGAAGCCTTTAAGCTGTTTTACAGACTCTGAGCCACCATTCGCAACTAACAATGCCTTCTAATAAGATATTCCATAAAATGGGAACTTCTCCTTAGAACAAGATACAGCATTTAGACTTGAAAATAAAGTTACAGGATTTTAAGCATGGGGCTTCTGACTGATTACCTGCTACTGGTAGCTGAGTGAACCCGAGGGTGTGATTTGTACCTTTGTTGCTTGAATGGGCAGGTTGTCTGTCTGCTGTCAGTCCTTTTCCTTTATAAATTTGGGTACTCAGCTTGTAGATTGCTTGTAGAACAAAAGGATTAGGTCTTTTTATATAGAAGACAAGATCAGTCTGCTAATGAATGAGTAATACTGAGAAGAATGTAAGCCTGAGTATTTTATGGCATAAGATAAATGTTAACAGAGGCTAAGAATAAACTCACCATCTCTGTCTCTTGCAGGCTTTCTCCCTGCACCTTCTTATCCAAGTGTCTGACAAGACACTGTCAGACAGGATGACTGGGTGCACTACTGCTGATTGTTTGGCAATTTCTGTGTTTTTTCCACTGGTCATTTCTTTGAACATCATTCAAGATAACAAAGTTTCCTAGGTCAAGACACTGGAAATATTAATTCTCCATAAATGTTGTTCTGTTCAGCACAAGTCAGATCTGAGTTTATAGAATACTTTCTTTCTTCAGCCTCGGCAGTTTTCCAGTTTTCTGAGGGCAAGCAGCCCAGCAAACACTGCTTCAGACAAGTCCTCATCTTTCTCCTTTTTCCAGAATGAGAATCCAAAAATATCGGCAATGGGGGCCAAAATAACAAAAGAAAAGTGGGTGTTGCCACTTCTTGCCAAGTTTTTTTGTAAATGTTTCTCTCCTTCACTGTCCCAGCATAATAGCAAAACTTCCCAAAGAATCCACAAAATAAACCAGACTCTTTTTCAGCCTCTGCTCTAATTCAGAATAGATGCTGTAAGACAAATGCTAGGGAACAAGTACTGTAAAGGGTATACGTTTTATCTGACCGTTAATGTTTTATTCCTCATCAGTTAAGGTTGCAGAAAACTCTAGGGCACCTGGTAGGTCTTGATGATGCTCAGGTGTTATTCTTGTTTCTAGGGTATCAGTTGGGCTGGTGCCAGTTGCTTTTTTTTTCACTTGATAGCAAGGAATCTGAACTGGAGCGTGAGTGGATAGATCTCTAGTTTAGGGCAGACAGGAGTGAAACACTGTTGCAAAGAAGTGGAAAACCAGGGGATACAAACTCCAGAGAGTGATCCCAGGCTGGGGGGTTTCTCCTGCTTGCTTGTTCCTCCTCCAGTGTCAGTGAAATGATTAGAAATAGTAGGGAAGGGGAGGGGGGTATGGTAGGCAGTGAGATCCAGGAATTAGTGTTAAGCGGACCAGAGGTGGGATTAGAAACCAAGGCTGTGCTGGCAGAATGAGTTATTACAACTGCGGGGGCAAAGAGCGCTGCTGGATCAGAACCTAAGACCAAAGGGCAGCAAGCAGGGTAGGAATCAGGTTCTTAGAGCAATAATCAGGATGTTACCTGCAGCTACAGAATAAACCCTGTTTGGGTTTCTTCTGTACCAGGAGTGTGTGGCAACCTCCACTGATGGAGTTCACAAGGTGAGTTCTTTGGCTCCTGCTATGCTGGTGGGTGGCTGCAGCTTTTGTCTTGAGTCACATGTGCTGCTTTTTCTACAGGTTGTTTTTATTTTAATTGAATTTCTTGCAGCTACAATGAATTCATTCTTATGAGAGTTTTAAGAGATTTTTCCCCCCCCCCGAGATGTTTTTTATCAACGAACCACTGAACTTAAACATGTTCATAGTGTGATAGGAAAGAATAATTTTGTCATCAGTGGCTTTACTAGAAGAAATTCTGCTGTGCAAATTTATACATTCAAACTGTTGAGATTGCTGCCTTTTGATGTGTCAGAGCTGCACGATTGATCCGTATAATGAAATGACTGTGTGTGAACTGTGCCATGACACATTCAAAGAACTAATAATTGATTCCTTGAAACCATCTCTATGTGTGTGAGTCATGGTGGGACTTGTGACCTCCCTAAAATGTTTATTTTTGACAGTCCTAATTCTGACCATTCCCCAAGGGGGTTAAGTATCTATAAAGTATTTCCAGGTCAATGACTGTCAAAGTATAATTCCAAACCAAAGGGAACAGCCATCCAAACTGAGACATAGTCTGGAATCTGAGTACCATGTCTGTGTAGGAAAAGAGCTTCTCAATTCCTGTGCTTTTGCTTCTATTTTGATTGCTAATATAGTTTCTTTTTTTATTTATTTTGGAAAGTGCTAAAGCTAGAAAATTTGATTCACTGAGTCCAGCCAATGTCTCATTGGAAGACTCCTGGAAAACCACACTTGTTCAAGACAAACATGATGTCATTTCAGTAGCAGAATCCCTTTGTGAGCCTCCTGGAAACAAATGTTTTGCATGAGGACTCAATTTTTCTTGTTCTGAATTAATTCAAACAAATTACCCTGCAGACTGTATTTGTGGTGAGCTGTTTTTGAGAAAGCCTTTTCTTGGGCTGTGTTTAGAGCCGAGACTGACTCTGATGTTTAGAAGCTGCAAAGGTTGTAAGCATGTGAACAGGTAAATGTATCAAGCAGAGCAATGTGCCTCAGTCTTCTGAGCAGCTGGGAAGAGCAGTGTCCTTCAGAGCTTCCAGCAGGTGTTTCCATCTTCTCTCCAAACTATTGTGCTCTCTATAAGAAAAGTATGTTGGCCTGGAACAGCAAAGCAGCTTGCTTTTCTTTCTTTAATTAGGTGATGACTTAAGATATTTACAGAGGAAAGAAGATAATTTGCTTAAGTAAAGCCAATTTACAATAGGGATGTTGATGACCCATCTATCTCTTGGGATCTTTTTTCCCCTTCTACATCTGAACAATCCCAGGTTTCTAGTTTGTCTAGTGCAGGAGCAAAGACAGAAGGCTGCCTCTGAGTGTCAGGGAGGGACTTAAGATATAAATCCAAATGACCTTACTGGGACTTTGACACATTTGCTTTCCAGCTGATTGAGAACATAGCCATGAGAAGAACGTGCTTGGGCATTTTCCACCTGCCCATTTGACGTAGGAGAAGAAAGAAACCATTCATTTCCTGACAGCATGTCTGAAAACTGGAGATGGAATGGTTATTTAATGTGTTTGGGTTTGGCAATCTGATTCACAGTTTTTGAATGCTTGTAGTTGCCAGTTCTTGATGCAATGCATTTTTTTATTCCATGAATAAAAAGATGCAGCAGACAAATCTTCAGAGTGTCAGAGCACACTGTGGCCTATACTCTGTTTTGTTCTACCTCTAATAGCAGGATAAATAAAAGTATTTTGAGGCCTGTCCTCTTCCATCAAGCTTCTGGGAAAGAAAAAAGAAAAGACAGGGGGAGAGGAGGTGGACAACAACATGGAAAACTTTATGAAATTGCTTATGGGTTTCCTTTTCATGTGAAATTTCCCTGAAATTTTCCCCATGACTCATTTCCTTTTTATTCCTTTTTAAGTCCATAGTTTGGGCTTTTTAATTTTTTTTTTTTCTTTTCAAAGACAAGTTGGTAGCTTTTTCTGGCCCAGTGTGGTGTGGATTTTGCAATGGTGTATATTCATATGGACATTGCACTCCATTCTCTATATGGGCAGTTGTCCTCTTGTCTCTAATTTCTCTGCACAGCAAGGACAGGAAGCACAGAATACACAGGAAGCAAGGAATACTCTTCCACAGAAAACAGATATTAACCACATGTATTGTGTGAGTGAAGAGGTGGTGGGAAGCAGGTTTTATTTTAGCAGGTGTGTATTGATCCTTGCAAAGGTCCTGTGCTGAAAGAAGGTCAGTGAGGGAATTTGTAATGGTTTCATAGCTTCTGGCTTGCAGTTTTCAGTTCATGGTGATGTACATTCCCTGCTGGATATAGAATTTTCTAAAACTCATTCCCTGAAATGTGACCCACCATCTTCTAAGTAATACAGGCAGCTCTTTTCTGGATTGAAAACTTGTGTAATTAACTCCTTTTCCTTGTCCAGTGTGGGAGATTCAAAAGCTTGATAGAATATCAGTCTTTCACCAACACATGGTTATTGCTACTCAAAAATGGAACCCATAAATACTTGTATTTACTGCGAATCCATCTAGTCTGACCAAACTCCTGCACATGCTTAAAGCTCTACAATCTAATTCTCTTGCAAGGGAAAAAAATCAACACTCTCAGGGGTTCTTGTTGTGCCGCTAAGATAAGGCTTACTTCTTTTGTAGAAATATCCACAAAAATGTATTCCTCTTGTGCCATTAGGGTTTAGTAAAACAATTCAGTGCATCTGAAGAATTGTAAGCTCTTGAGGATCTTGGCAGCGTTTCTTAGAATGTCTGATTCCATAGAAACTTGTGTGATCAGATCACCAAACTGAGTGCTCCTCACAGTGAATTAAGGCTGCTCCTCTCCCTACCCCGATCCAGGGTTCAGATAGATCAGTGTGAGTATTTTAAAAAATCATGTGATCTTGCTAGTGAAGCAAAATTATTGAAATTCTGGAAAATAAAGCATAAATACTTTAAGTAAAATTGCCTGTAGAGGTTAATTTGATTTTGATCTCTACACTGGTAGTATGTTTGATTTACACAAACACATACCACTTCTATAACTAACTGTTCCCTTTTTTGAAACCTAAGCAGTCAAATGGAGAACCTTGAAATGAGAATGTCACTTACTCTTTAATTAGAAATATACCTACCTGCTCTGCTCTTAAGCAGTACAGTCCTCTTAAATGTTGAAAATTTCATGGTTTAGCATCCTTATCCTTTATGAAAAAAGAGCTTATCTTGTAGAGAAATTAAGCTGACTTCTTATCTAGACCCCTTCAACATCATTAATAGCGTAATTTCTTCTAGTTGGACAAATTGCTACATCTGAAACAAGTTCAGGATACTCAAAAAAAGGTCTCAAGAACAAACTGGAAACTGAAATCCAAAATAAAATTAAAATAAGTTAATAAATATAAAACTACCCCCCCCACACCTTCCTACCCTGATATAGCTAGAGAAATATCCCATGCATTAACTTAGAACTACCACATGATAAGATCTTGCAAATACTGAGAGAAAGTGGTAGTTTCCTCAGCTGTGGCAGTGCTGTCTTAGTTCCCCTTTCTAAAATGAAGTGAGTTTTCCTCCAGGAATAAGTAGCTGTGTTGCAGCTCACTTTCAATTGTGCATTTCCACGTGTAAACTGTGAATTCTTAGCTTGTTTTGGGGTATCAATACATCTAAGTATTGATAGATGCTCTCTAACTGTTCCACCAGGTAGGAACCTGAACAAAAGCTTTGCAATCTCATTTCTGTGTTCCTGTCTCTGAACATAAAATAAATGCAAGGAGTAGTTGTTGAAAGGCCAACTTCTTCAAAATACATGCTCAGAAAGTCCCTTGTTAAGGTAGGAAAACTAAATTTCTGAGTTTGATCACTGTTTATTCTTTTGGATTATGAATAATTTGACTGGAGACAAATGTGGCTGTTCTTGAGCCATGAGAAAAATTATCCACTAAATGGAGCTGTCATGACAGAAGGAAAATTTTTGGAGTCAAAGTTACGTCTTTGACGACTGTACTAAGTAGTCCATTATTAAGGACTGGCAGAGCCTATTACCAAAACATGATATGTATCTGTACATAAAGAGTGTGTATGGAGCAAGAGGTTGGGATACTCATGGCATTAGTAACATCCTCGATTCTTGGGACTACTGGAGAGTACTGGCTTACCCTCACACCATAGTGAGTACACGGTCTTTGTCTGATGCGTGTTTGATGTCCGTAGGTTACTTACTTTCTTTTATAATTTCTTTTGAAAATAGAACTGTGAAGCTGTCACAGCAGTGTTTGCCCAGTGTGCATCTTGCCTATGATGCTCTTTGAATACATATGATGATATGCAAAATAAGTTTGGCTGAAAAAATTCAGAAGTGTTTGTAATGTGTTTTCCTTGGCTGTTCATGATATAACATTACTTTTGTCCAGTTTATCTAAATGAAGACTGAAGTTTTGTTGTTAGCTTGCAATTCTCTTTATAGATCAAAATTACTATATCAAAATACAGGGAAACCTGTTTGCAGACCAACTATTGTTGAATAGCATTCCATAAACATTTGATTAAGTGATCTAATTGTATCTTCTGGCTTTTAACTTTGAGGAGGACAAGTCCATGATAACTAAAATATCACCTCAATCTAACACAGGTTTTCCAAACTTGTGATGTTGATGGAAGGATCTTCCTTTGTATGTTCAAATCAGCAGGATCAAACTGAAAGAAAACTGAAGAGGGAGCTATTTTGCAGAAGCAATTAATTTTGCAAACAGGTTTTTTTTTCATTACTGAAGTTTGTTGTAATTCTGCAGATTTAGTGATTTCTTACATGTAAAGAAAAAAATGGCCATTTTATTGTCACTTCTTGTCCTTGACGTATCTCAGTGTTAGTGAATCTGATGACCTGGCTCTTGAACTGATCTCTGAAACAGCTTGAAAGGGCTAAATTTCATTGCATTCTGAAATTCAGTTTAGAAATCCAAGCTGTGTGGGTCTACAGGGGTAAGCATGTTCTTGTAGAAAACCTTTCATTCCTAACAGTAAACTCTTCCAGGGCATCTTGTAGCTTTTTCCTTCACTCCCTTTTCTCAGAGGAAGAACTTGAAAAAATATTGCCTGCACAGTAATTTGCATTTGGAGGGTCCTAATGTCACAAAGATGTGAGGCATCCCTGAGGTTAAAGTGTCTCTTTAGCTTTTCCTACTGTGATTGCAAGTTTTACCTTGGAGTTCTAAAATATTAACCCCCTGTAGATCAAGCCTCCATGAAAATCAGCTGTATGTATATTTGCTGCTTCACAGGGAGAGAAAGTGCAGTTTTCTTTTGTGAAATTAGATTATAGGATGAGCCTACTGAAGGAGCGGGCTGGGATGGGGAATGAGGGAGAATAATTCCTGTGACCCAACTTAAGGTACTTATGTAAATGCCCAAAATGAAATGAGGGAAATCCTTCTTTGATGGATTGGTACTAGGCTTGGCAAATTCAAAATTGCATAAGGTAGTTTTGATCCAGGATTTTAAAGTCTGTACTACTTTGCTGGTGGGAAGCAGAAGGCAGCTAATTTCCTTTCAATTTAATCTTTTCTCAAAGATTTTTAAAAAGCAGAAACAACCAAACTCTTACTCCAAAAACACAGTAATGTATTGCAATATCCATACAAAAGAGGTGAAAGCTGAGTTAGAAGGGAATTCTTAAAAGTACTTTATTTAAGCTAAAACACTTGAAGAAACGTGCTCCTTTACATAAGCAGGTCTGGCTATGGAAGCTGCTTGTGGTTTAATGTTTCATCACAGTAATGGCAGCTTATATGTGCTTGCCAAGAGACCATTACTTTTTCTTCTCCTGCTCAGGCTCTTCCAGTGAAATATCTTTAAGGTGAGAAAATGCATATTTAACAGAACCTGTCATCACTGCCTTTGCAGTGAGAGAGCTTTGTGTGAACTTCTTACCCTATTCCACTAAGCATAATTGCTGATGTTTTCTGTGGAGCAAAGTTTAATTAAAAAAAAAAGAAAGAAAAGAAAAAAGGATAAAATAAAACCAAGTAATAGAATTACATGTGATTCACAAGGAGAGGTTTTAAAAGTGGCTTATGTAAATAATAAAGATTATTTGATTGTAAGTACTGTAAGATTCCACAAAAAATGTTTTCCTTTCTGTAAGGAAATAATTGGGAATGTTCATCTGATGTTGTTAGAAAATGGGTTGTTCTAGATACTTGAACAACTTGTTCTTGATACTTTGAGTTTTTTATTTTTATCCCTTAGTGATATTCCTTTCAAAGAACCAGCTGTACCTTTACCTCGACATCCTTTGCCTGATGGAAACAAATCAAAGAGCAGCGCACACTGGGACTAATGAGGACTACCCATGTGCTGTTTGACCTGTCAGCTGCTTCCAAACAGCGTTTATATGGCTATGTTATTTCACTGGCTTTGTATTACATTGGTTATGTATTTCTCTTTGAAAAGGGTGTTAAGTTGTCATACCATTAAACTAGTGAAGGTGGGGGAAGATCTAAAGATGCTGGGTTTGATGACTATTGCTAGCTTACCTTCCACAGCAGAAATTCTCAAAGGTGTCACTTTTTTGGTCTGTTCCCAAATCTCTATAGCAAAACTCCCCAAACAAGCAAAAGAAAACTTTGATTGCTTAGTAAGTATGCTAGTAATATCATTATTCAAAACTGAATTTACTGTATGTATTGCCCATAAAACTTTTCTAAATATTGATGAGGAAGGTTGTTTGCATTTCTTAATATCCAGATCCAGAGCAGAGGGAAAGTAAAGACTCAAAGAATAGTTTCACGAGCATTTGTCTTCAATTTGTTTTCCTCAATACTCTGTTCTGAAGTTCTCATCAATACGTCAGAATTAATAATTGGATTTAATTGCCCAGCAATCCTTGACATCACTTAGTCCAATGATTGATTCCTCTTACGGGCATTACTTTAATAATATATTTGTTTGATCCCAAAAGAAGAGAGCTTCTTAAAGTTGTTGTGAAAGGTTCTTTTCTTACTGTAATGGTTCAATGAAATGTTCGGCTGTGGCTGAATTGGAAAGGAAACACACGCTGTTGTAGCTTGTATCTATGTGGAAAAAAATTTCAATATAATAAATCTTAGCTGTTGAAAACTCTGTGCTCAGCAGGAATCCATGTTTCCTCAAGTTGTTTTCAAATTTTCTCCTTACTGCATTTTGAAAATCCTCTTACAAGCAGATCTACCCCTCCTTCTGCGAGTTAGTCAAGGATTCTTGGGAAATATGGGCGGTGGAAAACTCAGGCTCATCTACGCCTGAGTCAGTACATTAATCTTCTGGGTTGTAATTGGTTTCAAATTGTCTTTGTTAGAAGGCATGTTGTTTTGCCTTGCTTAACTGGAGTGTACAGGGCTTTCCAATAGCTCTAGGCTTCCCCTTTGACATAGTGTGTTCCTTCATTCCCAATGCTGCATTGTTTTGATTCTTTCTGTCCTCTCTCCCTGGCTGTTCATCTGCAGCAACAGCTGAAGCAGGTGAAAATTATTTGTGTGAGAAGAAAGTTTTGAATGTTAAGCAACTTTACATAAAATTTAAAAGTATATGTTTTAGCCTTGAGAAATTATGGCCTTCTAAGTTATTTGTGTTAATCCCAAGTATATAACTGATACTGTAACAGCCAGAGATTTTTTCTCACAGTGTATTTGTAGATACCAGTAGAAGTTGCAAGCCTTATCTTCTGTTTAAACTATGAAAAATGCATTATTAATCTTTAAATAAAACAATATAATGCTCTCTGCATTTCTAAGGAGAGCTTTTAAGGCTATCTACATATTAAGAGCTACCCTTATGGGAAGCCAGTGCTTCTGTATAAATTCAGATTAAAGTATATACAAGAAATCATACTCAGTGTTAGGGGTGGAAGCACTCAGAAGTGTCCACATATGTTCCCCTGTGGAAGTTGGATTTTTTAGCTTAACAACCACAGCTAACTTTTTCAGAGATGTCACTGCCTCAATCACTGTTCAAGGTGGATCTGTCTGAGGGCAGAAGTCAGAATTATGAAGAGCAAGACCTTGCTTGTCACTGGGGCTCTTATTTCTGTGCTGTTGTGGAGAATTAGGTGTAAAATCCTGCTCGGTAGGACTTAAGACACAGGAGTGAGTTATCTTCGTTTGGTGCCTCCACTAGAACAGAAATTCCCATACTATTCATTCTGCCCATGATCTTGGAAAGTGGCATCCCTGCGTATTGTCTTGGGTTTATGCCTCTGGGAAAGACAGCAAGTTGACCCAGCTACCAGTTAATTAATTCATAACATTTTAGTAAAGGGTTGGAACAATTTTCCTGTCCCTTATTTGATGAAGATAATGTAACTATAGTTTCTCTAAGTAGTTTCTCTGTATTTACTTACGTTAGCATAAATGAATGGCGTTAATAGGCTCCAAGCAATAGCATGTAATTTCAGGTCTTTGACCTCTGTGTTGCATCATTTGCTATCACTACTCTTGCACTTGTTTATCAAGCTGCTTTTGATGGTCTTGCTGGCACCTGAACATCTCAGTGTGGGAGAATATAGTTGTCTCTTCCTTGCTCTGATGAAAAATGTCACTTAACTCTGGAACGTAAGAGTATTTCATAGTCAATGCTCTTATTTTTAATGCTGGCATTTCTGTGTTAACTTTGTACCTGTGTTTGTGATGTTTTTTCTTAACTTGAGCATGCCTTGTAGTCATACCTGAGGTGGAATAATTTTCTTGAGGCTGTAGTGTTTGAATGCAGAGTGTCCCAGTAAGTAAAAGCGTACTGTCCTTTGATTATTTGAAACCGCACTGAGAGTTTCAGCATCGTGTTTACTTTCAGGTGACATAGGGAGAGAAGCCTCAACCTGATGAGGAAGAGAGGGAAATGGAATGTCATAAGCAACTATTTTTGACAAGGGCATAATTTATAATTTCCTCAATAAAAATATCACTTCCTCAATGCCCATTGCAGTGAACTCATTTAAAGCATTTCAAGAGCTATGATTACATTTGAGAATCCATCTACAAATGCAGCTAGAAAGATGTGTGTGCTTTCTCTCATGTATCCTTAGTCAGTTGTCCAGTTACTTACTAATGAGCATGTTTCATACCTTGAAGGTGAGTTCTTGCTTCCTTTTCTGTGATATTACTGTGCTAATCAGAAAGAGCAAATTCTTTCCAGGAATTCTGTGGTTTTGTATAATCTTCTTCCTGAAAGGTCAGGGCCCTTGATAAAAGGGGAGGCACACCCCAGGGTGTATTTCGACTTGGAAATAACTGAGACAATACTAGGTCTTCTTGGAAGAGATTCTTGTAGCAGAAGAGAAAATGGAAAAAAAAAAAAAAAAAGGAAAAAATATCCTTATAATGAATTGGTGGATCATTAAATCTTTCTGGCCCTAAAGAAAAGTCTAGATATGGCTGATGTTAAACTATATAAAATGACTATAAAAAATGCTGTGAGAAGATTATTGATTTAGATATTTCTGGTAGCATGACCTGCACAGTCAGATTTGGACAGTATCTTCCTTTTTCAGATAAGATTTATCTAGTGCAAAGATTGACTCATTGCATTTCCTCTTGGATTCCTGTTTTATTGTTATTTATTTTAAGGGAGAGAGGGGATACCAATAAATAACCTTCTCTAGACTATTTCTACCTTCTCTAGACTATTTCTAACTTGTCACTTGTTTCCTTTATCTTCCACATGTTAGGTTTGGTGTAGGTCAGGGTATTATTTATCTTTTGGCCTCTCATTCTCTAGGTATGAGCAGTGTAGTTTTCTGAATGATCTAAACAATTTTTTTTTTTTTTTTTTTTTTTTTTTTTTTGCTTCTGTGGTCTTTTAAAAGTTGTTCTTTTTGTTTCTTTCCCCTATTGCTTTTCAGCTTTTAAGGCACTTTTGTAGCAACATCAGTGGTACTGAGTCAGAGACTGGAAGGGAGGTCACTTGATCTGTAATGATGCCCCAGATGTTGTTGGGAGGCTCTTAATCTGTAGTTCTTGAAGGCTTTCCTTCTTCTCCCCCCTTTTTCCTAATAGCTCTTGTTAAGCCAGAGCATTGCTCACATGTGTAAAATCTGGTAGTCCCTGAGTAGCTGTAATCGGTTATTTCCCTGACTAGGTCAGTTGCTGTTCTATAATTATTTCGTGGATACTTTGTTCTTGGATTGCTTAGCATCTCTGTGTCTGCCACAGCATGTCTGCCTAAAGAATCTGCAACTGCCAAATGTGTTTGCAGCTGACTTGAAGCTCACTTATTGTACATTGACTTGGTCTTTGTGGTGGGAAATGCAGCACCTAGTAAACCACTTTAATTATTTTTATAAGCTCCTTTCTGTTCTGGCAAACTTTATTAGAAACTGAGTTTGTGTTTCAAATGAGCTACTATTTTACATAATAAAAGGCTAAAAAGCTAAAAATCTTAGTTTTAGATGTTGCTTTTTCCCCCGTTTGTCTTTTGGCAGCTTAGTAAATTATTGTATAAGCGCTGGCAGATAAACTTCCCCGGTTGTTTCAGCATTGAATTACTTTATTTAGCTTCTTATGCTGGTAATTTGTTTTAGGCTAAAATTGATAAATGTTCATGCAAAACATTTTGTTACTCATTTGTCAATAGCACTGGATCCTTTGCATCTAAATGCCAAAAAATTTACAAGTAAGAATCAAACGGTCGCTCACATCTTTGTAGTGTTTGAGGGACCAAAGCCATTCAGCTTTAACAAGGAACGAGTTGCTTTATTGTACTATACTGATGAGACATTTTCTGGCTTTGAGAGCATTTAAGTCTGAAGAACAATGTCTTATAGAATCAGATTCAGTAGCCCTGGAAGCAGAGGCAACATGTCTGCATCAGGCTGCTGCCGTGAGAATCCCTGCTGAGCCACAGAGCTTCGTTAGCGCAAGTACAGATGGACCAACTCAGTTGTGCGTCTTCCCAGGCACAGCCTGCCCCCATGCACAGCACTATACCGATGCTTTACACCCTGAAATGCTCTGCTAGAAATGGTTTTGAAGACTTCAATCCACCCAAAGCCCTGGGGACATCCATTCGGAGTTCTGTCAGGAGAGAAAAGCTTCCCATTGTAGCTGATGGAAAGAGGGAATTACAGAGCTGAAGATGGGGTTAAAGCTACCCTTCTTAGCAGTGGTTTGGAATGTAATCTTAGAAATATCCAGATATGCTGTTGACTGATCCTACTGGTGAGCTGTGCAAACGAGATGTGAAGGCTGCTGTCTGGAAGACTGAAAAGCACAGCAGATCTTCATCTCTGACTGTAGGGTCCTGAAGCAGAAATATTATTATTAGTTAATAGTGGGACGGTAGCTTGGCAACAATGTGGGTTTGGACTTTGCTTTGGATATTGATCTACATAATGGATTGAAAACAGGATTTCATATCCAGAAATGGAGCAAATGCATATGAGCTCTTTCTGCTGCTTCTAGTGGGAATGAAACGTTTATAAATTTTCTGCAGAACTGCTGCATTTTTCTTCTTTTGCTTCGGAGCCTGCCAGGTAACCCATCTATTGTTTGTTCTATGCTTACCTTGGAAAGCAGCCAGCCTGTAAGCACAGCTCACTAGAAAACTACAATTTATGTGACTTTTAAAGTTGTTATAAACTTGTGATACTTGCTGATGTGTAAGTATGCTTCAGAGTGCTGTGTACTCCTGACACAAAGGCAGCCCTGCAAAATTTCAAGTTCTCAAATGGAATTTTCCAATTAAATGGCTAGAACATTTTTAACATTATTTGCAAACTGTTTTTTTCTTTGATATTTGTCTTGGAAATACATTTTTTAAAGCCTGAGGCAGTTGCACAGACTCAGAGGCTTGGCAGAGTTACATTCCTTTGATAATAGCAATTTATCTTTATTATTATTTTTAAAAATAGTGACATAAATTTGTCTGTAGGTGCTGTTCTGCGTCTCTTGTCTAAGTACTGTTGAGCCAGAATGACTTACATGGTGGGCAAATGAAGACAAATGTCTAGTCTTTCTTTTCAGCCATTTAACAATTATGAGTAGATAAAATCCATAATTTGATCTTGCAACTGATTTTAGGTGGAAACTCACTGACTTCAGTAAGTTTGCTGTTGGGATTTTTAGCATGGGGCCCACTGAACTTGTATAGCATATTATGTGCTCCTGAGGAAGAGAATAAAGTAGTTTAGCAATTGTTGCTGCTCTGTAGGTGATGACTGTCACAGTATAAAAGATACTAAAAAAGAACAAAGCTGCACTGGGTAAGAAAAACAAATCACACTGCAGTAATATCCATCCAGAATCACATTCATTTGCAGCATACATTATGGCTGGAAAAGGAAGAATTATTTGGGTTAATATGTTCCGTTTTAAAACTGAGAGAAGTTTTTGTAAAGGATAGTCACAAATACAGAGCTCTCACTGAAACTTTCTCCAAGTTGGCTACCTTGCTTAAGGCCTCTGAAAGTCTGCTTTTACATCCCCCCCCCTCTTTATTTTCATAATTGCACTCCCTGAATAATATGAGTTAGCATAAGCTATCATGCTGTTACTGTCCTGGTGATAGTCACTGGTTTTCCTAGGCTATATGAGTTTTATTTATATGCCTTTCCTGTATTTCTTCTGAGTTGTTAACCTGATGAGAAAATTCTGTCTTGATGAGGGCAAAAAAGCCATTAGAAGTTCCATGGATGTCTCCTTCTCTAAAAGAGATTTTTAGTTCAGTGCCAGTGGCAGAGATTTAAAGATACTCCTCTGAAAACTACCAGTTTTCTATTTGAGTAACTGTTCTTCAGCATGAAGTCCTTTATTTCTGTTCCCCCACTGAGGATTTTATTGTGAAATAGACACTTCTGAAATTATAAATGTCACCTCTTCCCACCAAGAATAGCTCTGAACTAAAGTGTTGGGGTGCTCTTATGCAGGGGAATAAGAAATTGATTTATTGGTTTGTTTGTAACATCTCCAGTTACAAAGTGGAATATTTTATCTGTTTTTCATGATTTTTACTTGGATTTGTTATCCATCAGTGTTGGTCAGCTTTTTGGTCTGCTGTAGACTTTGAAAACCAGAGGACTCAGATTTGCCAGCTGTTGACCACAAGTAACTTTTCTGAAAAGTAGACTAGGCCTCAAGCTGACCTGCAGGTTTTATATGAAGTGCTTAATAAACCCCTAAAACTGACACTGCTCCATGTTTGTTGCAAGGTTATGTTGGTTTTTTGTTTGTTTCTTTTATTTAAAGATGAGATGGGAGGAATACAGCAGCTGTTTTTCATCTGCCAAACCTATTCTTGATGACTTGTCAACCAGAGCACTCTATTTATATTGGTTGTTGTTTAATAAAGGCTTGTGGGGCCCCAGCAGCTTGATGGATAATGCAGAGCACAACTCTATGCATGGAAAGCCATGAAGAAGTAATTCAAAATTATTTGTGTCTGTGCAATATGCATAACAAAAAAAAATGAGGTAGCTTTTGGGAGTAAAAGCTCTTGTGCAGTTCTTCCTGCAGCAAATTTGTCAATTCATCTAGATTTTCTGATTATAGTAAGGAATAAAAGCAAGCTACTTTTCCATAAATCATTGTTTCTTTTTTTTTTTTTTTTTTTTTTCAGGAAGCAGCTGTAGCTATTGCATGATACCCTCTTACAAATGATTTCAAATACCTTAGCTCAAGCTCTCATTCAAGCGTTATTGGTCTAATGGTTGTCTGGAGCAACAGTGGAAAGAGAACAGGTAAAGGAGGGTGAAAAAGCATCAGACTGATTTGATGTCTGTACCCTGACTGAATTATCTGCTTACAGTGTCTAAAGGCTGTACTGCAAAGAATCTCAGCCAGGATTTTTGCATTTGGAAAGACACAACTACTTGGAAGAGCAAATTCAATATTCTATTAATTTTTTTATTGAATTATAATAGTCAGATTAAGTCTTGGCAAATAAAAGAGATAATAAATCGTAAGATGCAGCAATAATCATATTTTATTTGTAATATTTACGGAAATTGCTCATTAAGTATTGTACTTTAGTGCATGTGTAAGCTAATATCTGCTATACTGTCAGGGGTGTGGCTTGTTATGATAATTACCTTTATTGCCCTATGCTATATTGTTTTATGATGCATGTATCTCTCAAGGTTTTTAAATGCAAGAATTGAAAAAAAAGGAAGTAGTTTTGGTGGTCAACTGCCTGTTTCTTCACATATTTTTTCAGTGATAGTGATCTGTGCCATATTTGTATGTTCCTTAAAATACTCAAGTGCCCGAGAGAAGGATCAGACATAAAATGTAGCTCATAAGGACTTCTGTGGAGACTGATGGAGCTTCTTGCCTGTGTTGCGTGGACTTCTGATTAGAGTGGATATCTCTGCAATTAATAATTCAGCTTCCTCCTGCCATTGCTTCCCCTAGAACCTCTTCTATTTCTGCAGTTCTTTTAACTGAGGCACAAGTGAGAAGTTATGTGATCAAAGAGGCGGGGTGAGTTGTAGATCTGGAAATACGACTGAGTCAGTCTACGCAAACTTGCTGCGAGCAAGTTTCTTTTTAAATATGCTGCTGCACAGAAACTAGTTTCTTGCTCTGGGTGCAGGAATTGATAAAAATTTCCTTTGAAATGCTGTTATGGAAGAAAACCATAAAATGCTCAAATAGAAAAAGCCTGGTGATTTTGTTGGACTTGAAACGTTCTGCTAGGATGTGTCATTTCCACTCAAACTTTGTTTGCTTGGCTGATGTTTTGTCGAGTGGGCACTGTGCTCAGATGTCTCATTATTTGCATCACTAAAGCTGGGAAGGGTTGTCCATCTACCTGCTCTCTGGTCTAGATGATTTTGTTTAGTAACCTAAAAAAACAGTAAACAAGTGTAAGTTTGGGTCATTCTTTTGCTGGTTTGTTTAATGGACTACTAAGTAGTTGGCAAATTTTGTTCCCCTCTTGCCCACCTCCTGGAGCTTCTATTTACATCACCCCGATCAAAGGTTTTAAAAATTGTTTTGAAAATTGCATCTTCTGATTTGGAAATTATGTTTCCGAATGCAAAATTGAATCTTGGAGCTGGAATTTCCAGCTCACCTGTTTCACGTGCCCTGCTTGGAGGAAATGTAGAAGTTAAGTCAGTTCATAGTTAAGTGCTGGCTTTCTTTGCAGAACTCTTAGAGAAGAGGCATCACTGGCTGTCTGTGTGAGTTTCTGCTGGATTTTAGTTGAAGATGTTTACCTTTTCTTCTGGAAGAAGCATTAAATCCACTTCCTAGTATTCCCCATTCAGTTTTTTAAGAGTAATGAATAGTTTTATTGCCCGTGCTGATTGAATGGAAACGTGCTGACCAGTGATCATACACTGTTGTTTTATTGGCACTGAAGAGAATTTATTTTTTCAATGGTGTAATAAAACCTGATTTGCTCACTTCATAGTACTAAGTGCTTGAAAATTTCTCTAGTTATCAGGCAGCTGGCTCTGTTTGTCAGGTAGTGTTGCTCAATGCTATGCTGAGGCTAAATTACATTGAACCTGGAAGATGAATTAACCTGTTTGTACAAGAACTTCGAATTAGCTAGGAGCTGTTAAGGAAAGGTGAATCGTGTGGTGAGTCTTGACAATTCTGAAACTTCTAGATCTCTAAGTTTAGAAGTTCTTTGTTTCTTATCAGATAAACTTATTTTGCATCCTTTGCCCACTTACAAACCACTGAAGCAGTTGTGAAGAAAAGGTTTTTTGTAGAGAACAGGCTGCTTAAAACCTTTTGAAATCATCATCATCACATTAAGCTGTGGTTTGTCTGTCATTTCAGCTGTACCTTCAATAAAAGCATTTAGATGTTAAACAAAAGCCAAAATCCGATCACAAGAAGGTACCTTTGCTTTATGTTACTATGCAAACGTTTTGTTTGCATAGAATATCAAAATAATTTCAAGTAAATATTCTAATAAAAATGACGTTTACAAAAACTGTTTGGGAAAGTATTTTCTCCCCTTGTGGCCAAGAATTTTTCAAATTAACTGAAATAGAAAGCAAAAATTGTATTTAAAGAATTATTGTTTCCAGTTACCTGGAGACAGAGCATGTTTTCCTTCTGCTATGGCAACAAGAACATGTGAAGTACAGTACCCCAATAACTTGGAGTTCTGCCATGAAATAGATGAAGAACTACAAGCCCAGTATGAGGGTGCTGTCTTTATCACTGTTTGCAGCTTTCAGTCTGAATTGTAAAATACTTTTGATTGTCTCCCTGCAACTCTGACCCACACAACTAGTGGAAAGTGGCTTTAAGATGCATAAAGGCCATCCTACATTCTAAATCCAGTGTTGAGGGTGATTGCTGCATTAGAAAGAGGTAGTTGTCAGCAGCAGTAAGAGAATAGTTCTGTACGTTGAAAATGCTTGGGTTCTATTCAGGCTTCCTGTCAAATCCTGTAATTCATTTCTTGGGTGTCTAATCTCTGACATGAGTAAGCTCCAATTTTCTTTGTTTTGAGATTTTTCACATTTGTTTTAGATCATTTTCCAAGTCCTTATTAAGTACTCCCTTCTTTGGCTGGTTTTTAATCATGTTTCGAGGTTACAGGCATGTATTTTGCATTGATTTGTAGCTGTTACTTGTTGAATGCAGATGTTAGATTTGGGATGGCTGACATATCTTAGTTTTTTTCTAAGGTAGGTATTTAAGGGCTGAGGAATGCAAAAAGATGAAAATAGAGTCAGTTCCTTCTTGTCTTTGGTGGTAGGGGTGTGGAATGATAAACTGGGTACAAGAGCCTGGGTGTGCAGAGCCTGGCCTGGCGCAGCTGTGCCAAACTTGCATCCTCAACCCTTACAAACTTGTGCACTGCACTCCCAGCTGGATCTGCTGAAACTTTCTCCCTTTCTCCCCTTCATTGTGGTGGAGGTAATTCAGAGACAAAGTCACAGTCTATCAGTTATCCTAGGTAAATGCATGTGTAAAGATATAGAGTGTGTTATATAGAAGCAATAAGCAAAATGTGGTATTTATCACTCTAAAAATGTGGCTTTAAGAGTGATAAATGGCATTGATTGAAAACACACATGGTATCTTTTGTGTCTAGAAATAAACACCACAGTGTTTAACCCACTGGAATGCACTATAACTTGTAATATATACACCGGAATGTAAAAGTACTGCTGGGTGCCGGTTGAAGAGGAAATTCAGAACTTCCTCAGGTCTTTTCCAAAGCTCAGATACTTTCATCTAAAACAAAGAAACAAAAGAAAGTGTTTATGAGACAGTCTTTCACAGAAAATGCAACAAAGTTTTTTTCCTTAGATCTTCGGTTGTGTGTAATAATTTGAGGGAAGGACCAGTATAAACTGTGAAAAGGACAGCCCCTATATAAGTGACCCACATTGCTTTTCTAAGAGTCTAGAAGGATAACAGAGCAATGTCTCCTCTCGTTAGCTCTGGGGGTACCTGTGTGCACCTGGGTCAGGTGTTTGGAACTGGAACATGTCCTCCATCCCTGTTGTCTGGCAGCCTTTTGGAGCCGGGGTGTCTGTCTGGCAAATGCCGCTGCATCTGACTGATGGCCCTGAGAGCCTCACAGAGGACCAGGCTAAAGCCTAACAAACTTGTGTTCTGTGTCTGCTAGTGGGTTTTACCTGTCATAAAGCTGTTTCCAGTTGTTTAGATACATTTGTTACTCAAAAAATGCCTGATTAGATCAAGCCCATACAATTTTAATTCTGTCTGCTGCTTTTTGCAGTAGGTCTCAAATCTTGATGTCAAGAGAAGGCTTTTTCTTCTGGTCTTGCTGCAGCTAATGCTTCCTCCCCCGCCCTCCCCTTTCTGTTGGTTCCTGGTTTTTTCTGGGTTTTTGGTTTGGGGTTTTTTTTGTCCTCTTCTGCCTTTATCTTGGACTTTCCCCAGAGAGGTTTGCAGTAACAAATAGAAAAAGTCAGGTGGAACATTTCCTTTAGTGCCTTACTCTTCAAGGTTCCCGTGATGTGTCAGAATTGATCCTACTTAGTGCATGCATATCTGCAGACGTGATTATTTAGTTCCTGCTTTTGGCAGAAAGGAGAGAGCTCTGTACTCCAGCATATAAGTAATATGTATTTGTTTGAATTCAAATTTCTTTGTGTTAAAATCTTTCTGATACAGCTATCAGCAAACATTTGTTTTCAGTGTTGCTGGTTTTACTGTGCTGTAGAAGTCAAGTTAAATACAGCTTCCTATATCCTTCTTATATGAACAAATTTGCATGGCCTCTTGTCTCAGCCTTTTTCCAAATACCATACAGTCTAGAAAATTGTTTAAACCTAGAAATATCTCAGAGTGGAGCTACTTTCTTGTTACTTGTCAACATGAAGTAGCAGAGGCAAATTTAATCTGCTATCAACCGTAGCGCTCCCATTTCTTGACTCTCAAATACTTTGCTCAGCAAACATCATTGCTATGGACATTGTACAAAACATGCTTGAGATAAATCATGTATGTTACAGTACACAAGGCTTAATGGATTACTTTTCCATTGCTCATTTTAAAATTAAACCCACCAGCTTCCTGTTTTTCTTGTCCTGAAGTCCTGTCTATCTGAGCTCTTAGAATTTCTAAAATAGCCTGTCAAAAAAAGGAATTCAGTAAAGTAACTAAAAAGTGACTTCTGCTTAACCTTTGATTTTATAAACAATTGGCTGAGTCCTAAATAGATGAAAACAGTCTATTTTTAGGCCCTAATTTAGAGAATTGATGTTTCCACATTCGCTTCGTCATAGCTGGTAGTAGTTGCTAAATTGTGAAAGCTTGTAGCTATTACACATGCTTGGAGGATTGCTGAGTGTTCTGCCATAATGCACTAAGTAGCTCAGTGTTCTGTACATTTCAATTTGTAATAAGAGAGTGTAGCTGATAGCACAGACACTGAAATATTTCAAGTCTAGACTATGCCTTAAAACCCAAAAGCTATCGGCTTTTTGGTTCAGCAAGTTGGAAAATAACTGATAAGGGCAGTTGAAGTACAGCAGACTACAAAAAGTGATGAGCTCTGAGCCAGGGTGGGTTGGGAGGTTTCAGTCACTGCTTGCCTGCCCTGTTGGGATGAGAAGAGAACTGGTGTTTGAAAGGACTGCTCAGTCCTGTCAGGTTTGAGTGGTTTGTGAGGGAGGTGACATGCAGATGGTTGTTAGATGGGGAAGATGAGTTTCTGCCACGCTGTGTGTTTAGCAAGAAGAAAGGTGATGGAGAAATAGAAAAGCAAAGTTTCCTGTCTTTAGAAAATGGCAACATTAGTATTTCAACACAGACAAAGATAATGGCCAAAAAGTTTGATGTAGCTGATGTTCTGTTGTATAGCCCTTTTGTACCTTTGGATAATAAAAATAGCTTGCTGAAGGTTTTTGAGTGGAACTACATATTGTAGTAATGGGAGGAAATTATTATGGAGCTGATACTTTTATGGCCCCTTTAATATCCCAATTCACCTTACAAATCACTGTGTTTATAAGGTCCTTCTCTTACTGCTGCTTGGGAAGAAGAACATTTTGGTTGTGTTTACTGTTGTCCTGTGTTGTTAGCCATGGAAAAAAGGAGGAATTACCTCAAACCGGGCTTGCAGACTTGAAGAATTACGTAATTGCTTTCAGTTTGTCTCTCTAACGTAATGCCAACTCTGTTTTTCAGAGCCATGGTGTCATGGAAGGGGATGTACTTTGCACTTGCACTATTCTTGGGAAGTTTCTTTGGAAGTATATTCATGCTGGGCCCTTTTCTGCCTTTGATGTTTATCTCTCCGGCCTGGTACCGCTGGATCACCGACTGCATTGTGGCCACTTGGCTCACACTCCCTGTGGTAAGTGGCAGCTTGAGCCAAGGGCTGGGCAATTGTCCATAATCCCACAATTTAGCTTGCTCACTAACACGTTGGGTTTTATTTTATGGTTTTTAAAGCTATTTATGCTTCTGTCTAAACAGGCCCTAACACACTTATTATCTGTGGAGACTTAGAGTTTAGCTCAGTGTTGTAAACCGTGTGCCTATTTACAGTCCTCCTCTTTCACAGTTTAATTTATATATCAGCTAATGCTGTGAGTTAATTTTATGCTTGAAAAGGCCTTTTTGTGGTATCTCCATCCAGTGTCAGATGCAGAGAAGAGTAGGTGAAACACTACTAAACAGAAGGAGGTTTTTTAAACTGTAAACTTCCTAAATGAGTTGTCTTGTAAGCTCTTTCTTTGGACTCTGCTCCAAGTATTTTTTATTAGGAAAATTGTCCCGTCTGGTACATTGTTGTCAACCTTCACTGTTCTGTTACTTAATCATTTTAGAATTTAGCCCCTGTAGTTGAATTAGAGATAAATGTTTTCAGATGAAAAAGAAGAGTTTCCCCTAGAAACTAGGTATTCCTCACTTATAATACATGAACTTTATAGCTATATGAGTCTGGAAATCAATAACAAAGCTCTTCCCTGAATAGTTCCAAAGGAAAGGCAGTGTGAATGGGATATGTCTCTTCTTCCGTTCTCTAAAAGTGAGGGGACTTTGTTCCTCTAGGCCATTAGAGGTTTGTTTAACTTTTTCTGAAGCAAAATACCATATTGGTGTGCAGAAGTATATATCTTGTGGCATAAAGGAAGCTTTATCCTTATTGTATATCAAATAGTTTCTGTTTTTGCTGTTTCTGCCTTGTGTGTTTTAAAGGGGCCTCAGCTGTTTCTTATTCTACAATTCTTGTTGTTTTTATCATTACTGAATGTAGTGAAATTAGGAGGGCACATGTAATCACCAGTAAAGGAAATAGATGGTTATTTCTTGTCATGGTGAAATCTAACTGAGTACTGATAGTGTCACAAAATAACTCTTTCTCTGTTTGTCTTCAAATTTTTCCATAATATCAAACTCCCCAAAATCTAATACCGGTCTTTTCTTTGATTAGTTGCCTGGGCTTTATAATTCTGGGTTATTACAACTAGTTTGTGATAACTTTTGTAGTCTAGAAGTTTGACTTTTTTAGCCCACACTAGAGCTAAACTAAAACAATTTTAATATCTTTGTGAAAAGGATTCTGTCTTTTAAGAATCTTGGGGATTTATGTTCAAGAAAGGAGTCTCAAAAAGATTTTCCATCCAACCATTTTGAGGCTCGGACCTTGTCTGCCTTAGCTTTCTATTCTTACACTTGCTGCATTCTTAGTCAGGAGAAGCAGGTTCTTGGTTTGTGTCTCCAAACAATAAAGTGCTGTTGTACCAGTTGGACTCCAGCAGGGAAACTCTGACCCTGACCTCTGTGATGTAAGAAATTTCCCCCTTCCTCACTCTGCTATCACATTTTATTTCCTTTCTAGGAGAGTCAGCAGGATGGGACAGTGAGGTGGGTCTTAACTGTTCCAGTTTAGTTTGGCTTATGCTAGGCACACACAGAGTTGGCAGAAATACGAACAGAAGTCGTTTTACTTTCTAGAGCTCTGTTTAAATCCCCAGTGTTAGTTCTTTTGAGGAAGAGTGGGGAAGAGAGGGTAAGGAGGTAATTTGAAGCCTTTTTATGTTAAGGCCTATAGAGGTCCTGTGGTATTTTGCTGGTTTCATTTTCTGTGCTGGCTGGGTAGGACAGTGTGCTGCCAGTGACCCTGACCTTAGGGGAAATAGATTTGTGCAGCCGATCTCTCTTTAGATTACCTACCAAGTTATAATCCATACTGTCTCAGTTATACTCCTACATGATAGTATTCCTGGAAAACCATGGAAAGGTAAGTTTAATGCAGTGATGATAATAGAGTGCTTTTTAAGAAGTGCTGCTTAATTGTTGTTTCCTCTTCCATTAAACACTGCTATTACTGCAGGAAAGCTGGCTGCTTTATTAGAAAACAGAAGTTTGTTTACCAGTTGTAATGTGAGTGAATAAGTGAAATTATATAATTCAAATTAATTTTTATTGCTAATGGGGTGATGCTTTTCTTCTGGGAGTAAAGCCATAAAACTGCAATACTATTTCTAGGCCTTGCTGGAAATGGTGTGTGGTGCCAAGGTGGTTGTCACTGGAGATGGATTTGTTCCTGGAGAAAAGAGTGTCATTATCATGAACCATCGCACACGAATGGACTGGATGTTCCTGTGGAACTGCCTGCTGCGATACAGCTACCTCAGACTTGAAAAAATCTGTCTCAAATCCAGTCTCAAAAGCATTCCGGGATTTGGTATGTCACTAAACCCTTTAATTTGAAAGGAAAGTATGTTTAAATTATGTCCAGCACAGTTCATAACCTGCTAAAAGACATAGGTTTAAATTCTGTTTCAGTATTTAAAAAAAACCTTGTGTAAAATATGTGGCATGTGGAGCAATTAAACCATAAATCTCCAGAGGACACCTGGACTACATGCCTAAACATTTCTTTTTAAAGATACTGCATGTGCTGCTGTTGCTTGTAGGTAAAAATATTTCTGCTTTACAGACCAAAAGCATTTTTCAAGATGATGAAAAATGATTTTCAGTTTTTCAAAGTCTCTTTCAGCATTGTGGTTTGGGTGCCATTTCACCCCACGTTGCAAATGCTCTCATCAAGCTTCTTTCTTCATTATCCAATGTATACTATTGTGAAGATTAAAAAAAAAAAGCTCTGTAGGCAATTGCAAAGTTAATGGTTCATTTTAATAACTAATTTTAAATTGAACTTGACTGTGCAATATATGCTGTGCAGGATGTGAAATCATCAGGATTTATAGTGATGTAGGCTGGAAACAGATCTGAGTTGCACGTATTCAGAGAAATTGCTTCAGATAGTCCAAAAATTGTTGCACGAATGGTTTCTGAATAAATAGGCAGACTTATCTGAAATAAAAGCATCTCTGCATTTTATTTATCTCTTAGATTTATTTGCTGTTTTATACAAAACTAGCTTGGGCAGGATATGCGTCAACTTTATGATGTCGAACAAGTAACCTTATTTATGGTTGCCTTTTGTCAGGCCATTTATCTGAACAGATAATTTTGGCAGGATTCCATCCTGAGGAGCTCTCCTGTGGTTGCATTGTATTGCATTCACTGCTGCATTGTGTTGCATTCAGTCCTCTTTAAGTAAGAGCAGCAACAGGGTAATATGCTTTTTTTCCCCTAACAGCCAAATGTTAAGGTCAATTTTGCTTGACAAAAGACAAATCTCTTTTAATGTGACAGGAATTGAGAAAATGCATATTTAGGTATCTTCATTATACAGCAGAGATGTTTTGAAATCTTGGAATCAGCTGCATATGCAACTTTTTAAAGCAATGGTGGAAGATGAAGTCAGGCATATACTGGGGAAGATTCATAGCTTTCTCTCTTCAAAAGTAACATATGTTTTGTTATTAAAAAAAACATTTGTGTGTGTGCTTTTTGATGCCTCTAATAAAACTGGAAGATCAGCTCCAGGAGCTTGGATGCTAAGCTATGCTTGGTAAAATTTAGTTCCTGAAATAGTGTTAGAAGTTCTTCAGATTGACTTTTTTTTAAAAAAATTCAATTCTTAGTTCTCTGCATAAACTGAGCACATCTAATAGATTTGATCAGTGGGCTCAGGCAGATGGATCTGTGTCAGGTCAATATTGACAGACCACGATGCCATCTTTGTTCTGATGTAGCAGCTTAAGCTGCTAACAAAATTCTGGGCTCGTACTCCACTTTGTGATGTAGAGATGATGCAGGCAGACATTTGCTCCTCTTGTTTGCATTACAGGATGACAATTTCTGGTGGTAGAGCTGACACCTGGGTCTGGAGTGTTATAAACCACTATTTTTATGCCAGATCCCCAAGAATGGTCCACAATACATGGACTTTGAGGACTCTCTTTGCAATTTTGTGAATTATAGCTTATTTTTCAGTAAACTGTTATTGTTGGGTTATTAGTCACAGGAAGGGAATTCAGCTAAACTGCATCCTTCACTGAAGCCATAATGTCCTGAAATTCTGAAAGATAGGCTTCTGCTTTATCATAGTGTATCTAAAAACAGGCCTTAGAAATGCATGTGTCTGTGTTCAGTCAGACTGTGGTTTGGGTGGCATTTTCTTGCAAAAATAAAGTATTCTGTATAGCCATGTAAATAGGGTGTTGTTGGAAAGTGGCACTCTTGGATTAAATGAAGATTGATGGAAAAAGATGAATCTGTATGAAGTTTGTTGGGGCAGGATCACTGCAGAGAATAGTGTCTAAAAAGGACAACCCTGAATCTCATCAGTGACAGTAGAATTTCTCCCACTTACTGCTCCCAGCCTTGCTGTGTTATGTGATAGACCCTTAATAAGTGTTTATCAGGTTTTGGGTTTGTTTTTTGTGTCCTGTGGTTTTTAACTAAAAGTTCCATTTTATGAGCTTGTAAAAGCCAGAAGATCACTTGGAAATCAACCAGACAATTTCAGTGCACTGCATGTTATTGATATTTAGATGTTGGTCATTTAAGATATAATATTTGTGGAAATTCAAGGAGCTACTCTCATCATGTCTTTCAGTTTTATCTTTTCATATATTTATATGGATTATTTGTACATAGTCAAGTGTATAGGATTAGGGAAGTTTGATATACTGGCTAAATGTAACCTCTAATAAATCTTAACCTAGTGGTAGTCATGCTTGGAGTTTCAGAAGTATTTGAGTGAATATGCCATATTTCTTTCAGTGCAATATTTTGGTGATCTTTCAAAGGCTTTTTTTTTTTTTTAAACAAGCATTGAAGTTAAAATTATGTTTAAGATAAGGTTTGTAATGCAAATCTTCCATATCCATATTTCTGAAAGCCTTACTGTACTCAGCATAGCAGGTTTGTTGTCATAAGTAGTTTCCCATTTGGGTGTAAAAATAGGTCTGTGAGAGATTATGCTCTTTCCAATGGCACATATGATAGGTGAAGGGCAAAGCTGGGAATGGAAATAGATCCAGAGTTCTTCTGGCCCCTTTTGTAGGTTAAAAGTGTAAAGGTATCAGATTTAATGAGTCTGTATTACAAATAGGCAGTTATTTTCTAGTTAATTATAATTAAAATCAGAGGATTCAGTATTTCAAGGAGACACATTGAGTCATTTATCTGGTTCTTAAGTTATTAATTCTTTGCATTCCAGTGTATGAAAAAAACCTTAAAATTGATTAAAGGTGAGCTTTAAAAAAAGAAGTCCAAAGAAAAACAGATGGTCCTTTCTTCCTGGAACTGTAGCTTTGACTTGATGAATTGGGTGCAGTAAAGTTTTCAAAAAGAGATATTACGTTTCAGTAATCTCAATTTCAGAAACATTCTTGCTGCATTTCAGTACATCTTGCCAAAGCTGGTGTCTCGAGGGAGCACTACTCTGCTCTTGGCTGTTGCTGCAGTTTCTCATCTGACATCATCAGAAGCTACTGACACATTCTGCAGTATCAGTTTTCAAGGAGAATTTCTAATGGCATTGACAGTTTCCTGCATGGTCTGACATGATAGGGCTTCTCTACAGTACTTGTAATGGATAGGAACAATTAATATTCTCATCTATTCTCAATTAATGAGGAGTGGTTTTGGAAGTGATACCGATCATGGTGCAGTCATGTTCAGAATGTGCTATGGAATACTGTTCTAGTAGGTACCAAGGAACATACAAGGTATGTTAGATGTCAGTGTTAGATGACAAGATAATGACCAGGAGATAGTTTTGATTTTTTCTTAATAGTTTCATTTGTGAAAGTCTTCTTGTGATAACCAGTAAGACTTCACTGGAAAGAGGTATGTGTTTTAATGATGGACAAAATGTTTTGGATGAGCTTCAACTAATATTTGAATTGTAGTGGTTAAATGTGCCTCAACATGTATGTGAAAAATAAATTGAAATTTGGGGTTAATTTGAGCGCTATCAGATAAATTTTTGGAAAAGTGAGAGAGGGTAACCAGAGGGACTAATGTCAGTGCATGGATGCCACATGAGATAATATTAGTTCTAGTTTTGCTTAGTGCAGATGGAAAAGATAAATACCATCATAATTCAGTGTACAAATGTAAAGTATGCAGGTGTTGCAGGCACCATTGATGGACATATCTTGAAGACTTCCCTGTTTTGCGAAGGCTCACTAAGGCTGCTAAAGGAGGGAATTATAGTTGAAGCACACTGGGACAGGAACAGGTAAGGAAAAGACAAGGTGACAAAGAAAAAAGAGGAGAACAAGCAAAGCTGACAAGCCTGGAGTAGTTAGGAGCAAAGATAACCGAGTGACTGTCCAGATCTTTATCTCTGGATTCAAGTTATTCTGTGGCTAACACTGCTCTCAGAGAAGATTGCAAGATGTAGGAGCTTTTTAGTTGTTTTTCACTCATCTGTTCACTCACATGTTGTAGCTCTCAAAGGCTCAAGTTAAGTACCAGGGGAAAAAAAAGGACGTTTGCTCTATTTCAGCACTGGGCTTAGCCCCACCAATCTTTTACTACACGTCAGTTGATCCATTATAGCTGTCCAAGTGTGCGAGCCTCGCCTGAAGCAAGCTCAAAGTAATTTGAGTCATCTTAGTTTTCAATGAAGCAGGGCAAAACAACTCAAATTATCCTGCCTTTGCCACGGGCTAAGAGCATGCACACCGACAGCTATGATGGATCAGCTACCATGAAGTAAAATATTGTTGTCACTAAGCCTAGAAAATTTTAACACTTAACTCAATTGGAGTATAGCTAAAGCAGCGTGCTGTGGAGGATCTGTACACATTTATACTGGCATGGAAGTGTTCGTGCTGCCACAGCTACTTCCATAGGTAGGGATGGAAATGCTGCAGCATAAAGCTTCTTTGTTCAGGCTATAGCTGGATTTACATTAAAGTTCTTACCAACAGAGCGTATTAGTTTAAAACATTTAAACTGTAGCCTACTGAACTTTATAGTATAGTTCCTGTGTCAAGTATCTTACATTAAAATAGGCTGAGAATTTTGAGGAGCTGTGATGTTTTGTCTTCTAGCAATTCAATTACGAGCTGCCAGACTTAATTACCATAGAGTTGTTATCCTACGTGATTTTGAGAGTAGAAGTTGAAAAGTATGCTCTCTAATGGCAAGCACAATTGTTATTCTGCCAGTTTTTCCGGGTGAAGACTCTCTTGAAGAAGTTTTAAGTGTGAATGAAGGATTATTACTTTGCACCAGAAATGCAGCTTAAGTTGGCTGTAACTTTATATGCTATTTTTTTTCTTTTGTAAGGAAGAAAAGCTTAGGGGCCTGTTTCCCAGCTTGTCTTATCCAGCAAAGGCATAAGAAGTTTCTCCCACCCCGTCAGGGAAAAAAAAAATCCCACAACCAAAGCCAACTCGCCTGTGTTCCATTAAACTTTCCTTATCCTTTCTATGTAGTAAGGACTCCATTTGCTCTCTACCCCTTTGCCTCTCCAAAATGCACATCAGAAGTGTGAGATCAGATGCTAACTTCTTTCATTCTCCCCATTTTATAAACAATAAGTGATAGAGGGAGAGGTTGTTTTGTCCAAGCTCACAGAACAAATAAGAGCAGAATTCGGTTGGTGCGTTTTCCCAACTTGCATTCCTTTGCTGTTATCAGTGGGTTATGCAGCATCTGTACAGCTCAGCTCCTCAGGCTGGGTTACCTGCACGGCCCTCCATGGAGGAGATGGAGCATCTGAAGAGGATGCAGGCCTTTGGAAGAGCTATTTCATTTGTAGAATCTCTCCCCATTCCTGACTGGCAGTTCAGATGACACATCTGTGGGGGAGTCTCACACTTCGGTAGAGCCTGCTTGTTCTTCCTCACAGTCTCACAACTGGAGGTTGTTTTCTTCATGTCTTTGGAGATTTTAGAGTGACGTGGGGCTTTTCTCTAGATACGTATTGGGCAAGACTCACCTCTTTTAATATTTAGGTTTTCATGTGCTGTTTCACTGTATTGATGTATTTTTAAAATGCATCAGAAAAAGCAACTTTCCAGCCATCCCAGAGCCTTTGCTTTAGTTTGCTTTACTTTTGAGTGATGTTATGTTGTTCTGATCTTACACAGTGCATCAAATCAAATAAAATTCAAAGTATTATTTTAAGATGGATACTGTAACTGAAGCAGTTTAATAGTCCATGACGACATTTATAGCATTTTGTGAATAGCACTAATATAATGGTAGAGTTAATCATCTAATTGTCCATATTCTATTAAAATGGCATAATTTAGGAAATGAAATGAATTTTCAAATATGAAGTGTCCAAATAACATCCTTCTGAACCACAATTAAGGCACTGAATATTAAAAGAATACTTTCCAAGAAAATGGTCTATCTCTGGATGCTTTATATACATACATATCCTGCTACTACTGTAATGAGTTTTTCCCAGATGCTTTCACACACTCTGTGTGTGTTCCTTGGCTGCGAGATACCAATTATTCAATGGAATATTCTTTCTAGAAGGTTCCACAGTTGTGTTTTCACAGGTGAGACACAGGCCACTGTATCTGACTAGCTCGTTGACAGCATTGTTCTTGTCCTGACGAGGAAATCTTGTACTGCAAACCTTGTTTGAAGAAGCTTCTTATTGTGTTGTAAGTAAACAATAAGCTAAAGCAGGGGTTTGTACTGGCACATCCTATATTCTTCCACAAGAGAATGAAGCAGAGTACAGGAAATGCAGAAAGTGTTAATATTTGAATGTGACTGAAATGGACATAAAATTTGGAATAATTTGGTACTGAAACAAATGCATGAGAACAAGGAAAAAAAGGTTTAGGCTTCACATACATTGGAAGAGATGATTATCTGTAGGATACATGGTAGACTACATGGGATGTATATGTATGAAATATATGAAATATATGAAAAACTCGACATGACTGTAAAAATAATTTTAAACCCATGTAGATTAATATTCAGAATCTGATAGGGCAAGGCAGTAGCAAAAGCATGGTGGTTTTTAAATGGACACCTCACAAATAGATGGAATCAAATTAACAAATAGACTAAATTAGATGATTCACTATAAAACAAGGAACACTACTGTGAATTTATATTGGTGAATTTTATGTCTTAGTTTATCTTGTAATTTGCTCGAAAGAATTCACCCAATCAGGTAGTAATCATTCAATTCATTATACTCCTATTAACTAAATTATTGGAAAAGAGCATGTTTAAAGAAAACTTGCCAGGAGCAGAGATTGTGCTTTACAAGATTGTTTCAAGAAGCATTTTTTTCTTTATTTTCCTAGTTTGTGCACTCAAACCATTACATTAAACATAAAAAAAAGGAAAAAAATTGCTTTGGGCTTTTAGACATAAAACTATCTAGGAAATAGGAACAACAGCAAAATGCCCAATTCTAATTGAATTTGCAGGAACATGCTTATCAGTCTATACTGATTAAAACTCAGCAGTGAATATGCACAGTAACTTTATGCCCTGGCTTCCTGTGTGATTTTCTATGTGCCAGCATCTTTTCAATACCCATGGATCTTTGAAACAGGGAACATTCAGAACTGCGTACTTGTCACCTTGTGGTAATTTTATGCAGCAAAACACTTGGAGTAACAAACTGTTAATGGGCCCAATTATTTGTGTACAGTGGGATCATGAGCTTCCAAGTGATTTCCCTTATTAAGCCAGGATGTCTGGTTCCCTGATGCCTCAAAAGCTCTGATCAGGACCAGAACCCTGTTGAATTCAGGCACACCGAGTAAGGCTTTTATTTTTGACCAAGATAATGCTACGAAAAACCAGTGAATAATGCAGTGGAAGAAAAGAGAGAGGATGAATAGATATAATAGCAAACCCCATAGTTGGGCCTTTTACCTTCCTGCTTGTTTCTGTAGTTTTGAATCATTTGTTGAATTTGTTTGCAGGGGGTTTAGTATTATTAGTTGTTACATTGCTACAGGTAACATACATGGATACCATTTTCTTTAGGGGTGTTTGTGTGTGTTTGCTTTCAATATCAGCCATAATATCCCTCTTAGAGATGTGACATTTTGGGGGATATCTAATTTCTGAGGTTATGTATATAAAATTCTGATACAAAACCCAACAAAGATTTTTTTTTTTGGCACAACTCAGCTCTTTCTCTCTTTTGTTCATTGCCGCATCCATCCTTGGTATCTGCTTACTTCCAAAGTACCTTTGCAATGAAAACACACTCAAGAAATTTCAGCTTTGAGTGTTGTTTTCTTCTAAAGGATTTTGGGGTGAGGAAAATAGAAATACAGGGTCTTAGAATTTAAAAAGCTTTAGACTTGGAGCTAGCATTTTTAATACAATGCTGCAAATTCTCGACCTGCATGAGCTGGAGTTTGCTTTATCCCCAAGGCAGTAAGGGAATTCTGATGAACAGCACATCTCTCTGTTTCAATAGCTGGCTTTTCTTTTTGTGCAAGCACTTTTTTTTCTGTGTAGAATTATATCCTGATAGGATACATACCATTACCGTGTCTGTGTTCCTAGAGATTTTAAGCCGCCTTGTTTATTTTTCAGCTCTGAAAAGTTGATTTAAAGGTCGATGTGGCTAGCTATTCTCTCTGGTAGGTTTTTGCACTGCTGTTTGGCAATTTTGAACAAGAGCTGTGCAATGTGATGCTTTTTGTATGCTTTCCCAAGCAATGTTAGTCATCCAAAATGTCGGCTCCTATAAGAAGATTATTTTAGCAAAGAAATAGATGTGCATTGTTATGGTTTCTTTAGCTTTGCTGTTTCTCTGCTGTGTTTTTGTCATCGATGATTTCTTAAGAATCTGCAAATCCAAAGGCAGCCGTTTTTCCCCAGTCAAGTAAATGCTGCTTTTGTTAGGAAAATTTCTGTTGTCCAGGAGCTTTTAGACAACCAGAAAAGCTGTGCAAAAAGAGTAAAATATATTTAATTTTGTCGAACAATATGTTGACCTAAACTGAACAGCAGATCTCACTGCAGGCTGCACATGAGAAGGGACTGCCTTCTGCTGCTTATTCATAAATCTTACTGATTAGCAAAACCTTTCATTCTACCCATTGATTTACTGAATTCCTCCTGTTTCCCCATGCATTCCCATTTGGCTCCCACATCATGTCTTGGACTTGTTACGTGTTGTTTCTGCAGCAGCACAATGCAGACACACTGGAATTGAAATCAAAGCAAGAGCTGCTTTTGCTTTGTTCAAAGGCAGACATCTGTGTGGGGTTTCCTTTCCCACTTCACACTGGTGGGATGGTGAGACACGTGAACAGCAGGCACTGTCCCCACTGCTGCATGAACCAGGGCTTTACAGAAATCAGAAATTCGTGGTTTTGTTGCCTGGAGGCCTTGAAGCATGAGCAAATGTGGAAATTTTTCCACTGTCATAGATGGTAAAATAGCTTGGCCCTGGGTGCTGTGCTGGAGTAAGTCGGGAGGAAACCTGGGTCCTTTACTCTTAGTCATCTATCTGTTAGATAATCTCTTCTTATTTGAACACTCAGGACTGTTCTATGTAATTAGATAAACACTTAAAGATAGACACATTCTTCCAGAACACTGGATGTTATTTATTGGAAAGGTTAGAAAATCAAACCTGTTGTTTATCTTAAAAACTGGATGCCTCCCAACTCCTTTCCCAGTCCTTTTCCCTGACATCGTACTGTCATTACATTACTGCCTCTGTTTAATTATTCATAGCCCATCTATAACACCACCACTTAGAGCAGAAATGGGCAACTACTGCACTATATCCTCTGCTTTATGCAGTTTGGTCAGGTAAAGTACAAGTCACCCAAGCAATATCTTTTGCTAGCAGCTAAAGGTGTTTATAATTTGATGCTCACAGTGCTATTGAAGAATGATAGCTAGAGTGAGTTTATGTGCAAGTTTTGATATAATTTAAAGCCTTGTGCTGCATGAAGAAAGGTAGGAGAAAGGATGGGATCTGGCAGTATTTTCCGTATTCCCTTTGTTATGGTCCAAAATCACTCCTAAGGAGCTGCTGACCTGGGAAAGTATCAGCAGGCTTCCTTAAGTAAGCATTTATTTTGCTTTTTGCTTCCATTCTTTCAGCCTACAGACTCTGATGCAATGAGAACACAAGGACTGAATAATTTAGGCCTGATGTGTGATACCACACAATAAAATGGTACCTGTACTTGGCACAGTACAGGTTTCCATGTACTAACTTATGTGTAGTGTCCTGCCTATGTAAAACACATAAAAAGGTCTGGGCTGAGGACTAAGAAGGATTGGAAAACACCAAAACCACAGCAGAACTTTCCTAATCTCTGTATTTTTCCACTCTGTCCTGTGGAGCATCTGCATTCTCACAGTTGTAAATGCTGTGGTCAAGACATCTCTGTTTCTGCTCAGAGGGATTTTGTCCTTTGCATTGTCCATTTTTATGAATTTGATATCAGATGAAGTATCATAGAATATCTTAAGTTGGAAGGGACCCATAAGGACCATCAAGTCCAACTCCCTGCTTCTTGCAGGACTACCTAAAATGAAACCATATGATCAGGAGCATCAGTCAGGTGCTCTTTGAACTCTGCCAGGTGAGATGCTATGATGACTTCCCTGGAGAGCCTTTTCCAGTGACTGACCACCCTCTCAGTAAAGAACCTTTTCCTAGTATCCAATCTGAACTTCCCTGTATGCAGCTTTGTGCAATTTCCATGTATTTTCTAGAGGAACCAAATGCTTGGGCAGCACTTGGTATGTAAAGATGTCCTCTTTATGTAATACTAGTGTGGAAATGAAGCCCTGATTAGTTCAATTTCAAATACAGCTTTGGCACCATTTTCCTGCTGTGTATTGTAGCAGTAGGAAATGATTACATGCCAAAAGATAGCATAGTTAAATTACATCAGTTATTTTAAAGTTACTGTAAAATATACCTTTATTTTTTTTCCTGCAAACAATTTGTTTAAACATGGATAGCCTCTGTTAATAAAGCTGTACTGACACTTCTTGATACTGCAGGTGTGGGAATGTGATGTGTACATAAATGCATATAAAATGTTGTGGTCAAAGTTGAGTTTCCTTTACAAAGAGTTTTCACAAATATAGGGAAAAGATTTGAAAAGATTTGCTGAGACTGCATTCTGGGCATTTCTTTTCTTAATTCATATAACCGCTTCTAGTATTCAGTTATCTGAATGTCATTGATTATCTGGATATCTGAGATGCATTAGGTCCAGATTGCAGAAGGCATGCAAATTATGCATGTTCCATCTGTTTAACTGATTTAAAAATTAGAAGTATTCGCCCCATGATATAGGTCACAAATCTGTAACAATACAATTAATATTTCTAACCAATACAGGAGAGATAATGCAGCAGGTTAATGTAATGTATCCAGGCGGAGTGACTTACAAAGCTGATTTAAAAATGAGTGACTTTAATAAGTAGTTTTCTAGCATACAGTCCTTGTGAGATACTGCTATGAACAGAATACAAAGGAATCCCGTAAAGAGGAGCTGAAGTAAAGGGCAAGAATAACATGCTGTAAGTCACCAGCAAAGGAAAAACAGGCTTTGAGAATGGTGGTGAGCAAAGAGGAGAATGGGTAGCTGTGGTGTTTTCTCTTTGATGTGCAGCATCTCTCTGCAGGTTTTCTGATGAGGTGCAAGCTCGCCAAGTACAGTGGCAAGGCAATGTCATGCTCTTCTGAGCCCTTTTTAAGAAGGGAGCATCTCAGTCTGGAGCTGTAGCCCTGATTTTTTATCCTGCTGTCTGAGCTAATGGACAGAACTTGTAATATTGTGTGGTATGCTGCATACTATATACTTGTGCCAAAAAGAGCCAAGAATACTTACTGAAGATAATGGGGTGTGACCCTGAGCTGCAGGCTCAGCAGCAGTTTCACTTACTTTACTGCATTATGTTGTCAGTTTGATGGCAGGCTGCAAATCTTTGTGTTTGTTGATACAAACAGGTAGATATACATAATTTTTAAAAATTCTATAATCAAATGTAAAGAAAAGCTTAGTGTTTTCTATGAGTAATGAAAGTTATAAGGAGGTATATGTAATAAAGCCCTCAAAGGAACAGATACTGTCTGGTTTTAAATGCTTCACCTCAGAGAATCATAGCATTGTTTAGGTTGGAAAAGACCTTGAAGATTATCAACTCTGAGCACATCCCTAAGCACTACATCCCTGAGCACCACATCTACAAAGCTTTTAAATGTTCCCAAGGATGATGACTCAAACACTTCTCTGGGTAGTTTGTTCCCAGGGCTAGCTTGACAACCCTTTTCGTGAAGAAATTTTTCATAATATCCAGTCTACACCTGGTGCAACTTAAAGCCATTTCCTCTTGTCCCGGTGCATGTTACCTGGGAGAAGAGATCAACCCCCACCTCGCTACAACCTCCTTTCAGGACAGCATTGACTCTGTTCTTCCTCTGGTAACTTGAGTTTTGCATTTTGAATGCATTTATGCATTCTTTTTTTTACCAATCCAAAACTCTTTTTACAAGGTAACCAAGTGTTCTTAATCAGAGTTGAGGGCAGGTGGGCAGCAGTTAAAATGTTGTGTCTAACATAATTTATAAAATTCTTTGGAATAACAGACACTGTGGAAGTATCAGAATGAAATGTTGCTAAAGGTGTATTTTTTTAAACCTTAGGCTGGGCGATGCAGGTTGCAGCCTTTGTTTTCATTCAGAGAAAGTGGGAAGATGACAAGAGTCACTTTGAAAAAATGCTGGATTATTTCTGTGACATTCGTGAACCACTACAACTCCTCATCTTTCCAGAAGGAACTGATCTCACAGGTAGGCTGCATTTATCATCTTCTCAGGGTATGTTCAACATAGAAATTCTTTGTTGTTTATGGAAAGAATTTAAGCAAGTCCAAGGCAGGAGCAAGACTTGGTTCTCATGGGTAGTAGAAATGATAGTAAATGTTCAAATGATGTGCTGATTCATGTGAGAGGCACAAACGTAGTTCCACTGAGAGACTTTGCCAGTCTTCCTGAAATAACTTACATTTCAGAGCATCTGATGATTAACAGTGCTTTTTATTGGTCAGTACTGTACGTGCACTGCATTAGCAAAAGCAGGTTTCAAGACCTGGAATATATCACTTGCATGCTCCCATTTCCTGAATTACTGTGACAAAATAATTTCATAGCTATGAAAGAGTGACTGCAAAGGGTTATGATTCTATTTGATTTCTTGCCTAATGTTTTAAGAGGGGAACATGGAGATACTTGTTCCTTAGGCTGTGTAAGCACTGTAAGCAGTCTGTATCTGCCTCTATTATGGAAATAACTCTGTAAAACAAATGTTGAGATTACCATAGGAGTAAATGTAATGAGTTTGATCCTGTATTAATTTTTCATCAGATATCTACCTTAGTACAGGTATCTTACAGCATCAGTGGCAAGCTGTTAACCAGTGCTGAAGACAACTCAAGTTGTCTATAAAAGAAAACACTGTATGAATGTTCTGTGGTGGTTCATGCCTCCAGCATGATGCCTGATTTGATAAGCCTTATCTTTAAATAGAAAATCAATTGCAATTAAGCTTCTAACTTTTAGCTTATTTAAAAGATTTTTGCTATACTTTCTATTGCATATATTCACAAATCATATTTTATTGCAAAGCCACATCAGTAAGTAGTAGACATGGTATAAGAATAACTAGCATATCCTGCTGTTTTTTCTTCTGTATTCCAAATATCCTTAAAATGGGTATGTATATAGTATTCAGATGCTGTCATGCTGTAGGGAATTGTCATCACTTGATCAGCCTTCCTAAAAGAGGATAAATTCATTGAACATTCCTGGACTGCTTCACATGATATCTCTTGTTGAATTGGTTATCTTGTATCTGAAGTTAGGAAGAAGGATGGAATTTTCTTCACTGAAAGAGTGGTGAGGCACTGGCACAGGGTGCCTAGAGCAGCTCTGGATACCCCATCTCTGGAAATGTTCAAGGTTAGGTTGGATGGGGCTCTGAGCAACCTGGTCTAGTGGAAGGTGTCCCTGCCCATGGCAGGGGGTTGGAAAAAGATGATCTTAAAGGTCTCTTCCAACCCAAACCATTCTATGATTCTATGAAATTATCTCACTTCAAATATTTTTTTTGAGTTCATGAGGAACTGTCTCCTCCTAGCTCTCATAATTATGAGGTGCAATCTCATAGAGTCAGGAGACACCTCCTTAGAGCACTCACATACTCTGAACAGGTGTTTCCATCTCAAGATGTCCGAAAGAGTTGGATTGCTTGTGATTTATTCCATGAATTATGTATGCCTTTTAATCTCTAGAAGAACCTAATATTCCTGAGAGACAACAGATTTTTATAGAATTGAGGAAGTTTTGTACTGGAGCTTTAAAAAAGATTTGGCTGTGGACTGAGACAGCCACAGTGTGTTAGTACTTGTGCTGCAGAGTCCAAAAGACTGGTGGTGAGGATGTTCCCACCTCAATGTAGAGCTGCTTAAGGAAACACAGGGTTTTCTCTGTGCTGTAGTTACTGATATAAATGACATAGGCTAAACAGCTATATGCTGTTGATACCATGGAAACAAGTTTCTTCATTTAATATAAAAAAAATTCTAATGAAATTTTCGAACGCAGATTGTTGACAGTTTTTTTTTCATTTGGTAAGATATTTCTGTGGTTCTGATTACCCTTCTTTATACCTCTTTATACTCTTTATACCTCTTTATACTCTTTAACTTCACAATGCCCAATGGAAAGCTGCAGTAACTGTGCTGTTCTGCTGAGACCACCACAGGTGGGTGTGAGCGGCCCTGGAGGAAGCAGAACGGTGGGAAGGAGGGAGTGATGGGTAGGGAAGACAGTAGGGTACTGCTGTGCTGGCTTCTGACATAATAAACTGTTCTGTGTTTACCACTCTTAACTTGCCATCAAGTATTGAATGCCACTTTGATATTACATTTGTGCATAAAAGGATGAATAGAGACAGGCAAAACCCTGGGACTTTTTCTGTGGAAGTAAATAGCTCTCCCTCTCTGATTGTCTTCACAGGAAATATTGCTTCATATATATTTTAAAATATTATAGGAGACAGGGAAAAATCCCTTGACAAACTAATCCTGACCAAGCAGTAAATTTATGCCATATGAGAATGCTAGAACATAATATATGTAACATTTTGAAGAAATTATTATCAGAGAACTGTTGCATTATTGACATATTAGGACCTATTGCAACCTCATGTTCCATCCTTTAGAATAATAAATAAACTGTGGGTTTTTTCTGAACAGTTGCTCAAAATTCTAGGGAACATTTTGCAAAAATAGAGGCAGTGACTCTTGTTTTCTGACCAAATGGCAGAACTGCTAATTACTTCTGAAAACAAAATTCCTCTGGTGCTTAAAATGAAAAGTAACATTCTACATCGCTAAATAGCAGAATTGCTGTGCAGCTCTGTGCAGCTGCTGTCATTTTTTTATCCTCTCAGTGGCCATGTGACAATGATAGATTTACTCCTCTTTATAATATTTTCAGGTATTTGAGAATGAGATTTCAAAGAAATGTAAAATAAGACTGTATTTATTTATGGGCTACTGCCTGACTTTAAGGTGGTGAAGTACTTTGCAGTGGAAGATGCTACGTAAATAAATTTTAGAAATAGTAATGCCATGAACCCTGAACACTGTATTTGCAGACGGGATTGTATAGGGGCTGAGGTAATAATTGTATAATTATATACTTATTTCTGATAGGTTGGCCATCTTTTCACTCTGGAGTACTTGAAGGTTAAAGCTCAAAGGTATTTTACTGTAATTGCTTAAAAAGAAGCCCTCAGCCGGTAAACAGGTAGCCAGACTTTCTGAAGCCCTGAAGAAAACAAAGCAACCATGAGTTTCATGCTTCCAGAAAGCTGGAATACAACCCACCATACTGCCTGTTCTTTTTTTTTTCTTGGTGTTCCTTACAAGATTGTTTGTAGTAATTCTTCAGAAAGCAGTGACAGAAAAAAAAAGTTGCTGTGTTGCTCTGTGCCTGGTAAAGCCTCATTTCCTCTGGATTTGTGTTTGCATCCCTGTACATGGTCCTTTCTTCATGCCACCTGCTCCTTTTTCTGTGTGTTTCCTTCCGTGTGACATTTCCTCACAAAGCTCTTGCCGCTGCCTTGGCAAGAGGCGTCGTGTGCTGTGGCTGCCCCTCGCCAGTCCCTGTGTCACCCAATGGACTCTGCATGCTGTGCTGAGAGCCCTGGCACACCAACAGCCATGGACCCCACCCTGGATTCTCCCTTATTCACATCTGTACTCTCAGAAGCTTCCCTTTACCCAGTTTTTTCTAAAGCTTCTGCTGGGCTGGATTATCTTTGAATCTCTTGTCCCTGATAAACTTTGTTTGCAGGGGACAATAGCTTCAAAAGTTAAGGGGACCAAGCAGGTGGACAGAGTGTGATTGCACAGAGCTTTTTTCCTTGAGGAACAGCTAAAAATCAAGTAGGAAAGCTTGCTGGAGTTCAGATTTTGGCAGGAGTGTTGCGATGTGAATGATGGAAGGTAACAATCAACTGCAGTTGGATTTTTAACTTTGGTAGTAAATGTGATGTGCTTTGGTAGAACAAAGAAAATATTGATCAGAAGCACTGGTAGGGGTTGCTCTAACATGGAATAGGTTGAAAGTAGCACAAGTAAGAAAAATTGCTTTTAAGAAAAAAAAAATTTTTTCTTAAAATACTGACTGTGAGCCAATACAGCTTTCTAAATTCTATGCAAACCTCTAATAGATGAGGATTTTGTTTATTTATTTAGTATGAGAGACTTTTGGAGTACTCATTTATTCTTTCACTGTCTGGCACTAATATAATTTGAGAGAACTTGAAGTCACAGAAAAACATGCATGTTTTTATCAGTGGGTTTTTATACAAGTGAAATTAAAGGAAAAGGTAGTACTTAGTATCAAATTTCAGCTCACAAACTAAAAATGTAATTTTACTAAAAAAATAGATTTGTTAATATTATGCACAGCTTTTCAGGAGCAAAAGCAATTTAAGTTCTTTAAAATCTGTGACTCAAAAATTAAGAAAATGTGTTAGCATCATTTCTTCCTCCAGTTACTTGAAATGAAATTTTGAAGTGGAGTGCTTCTAGAAAGTGCTGACTTTCAGCTATTCCAGTAATTTTACAGTGTGGCAAATGGTATTTGGAGAAAAATGGGAAAAAATGTAATCAAATTATTTACCAAAGGTGGTGCAGGAGCAAAAAAAAAAAAAAAGACGTTTTGGCCAGAACCCTTAAATTCTTGTATTTTTATGTAGTTTGGTAGTTGCTCTGCAGAAGTGTCTAAAGACTCAAATAAACTGAATGGTTGTACCTGTCACCACCCCACAGAACATGCTCTGAGAGGCTGCATGTTTTAGCTGAAGGAGACGGCAGAGGAGAGGCAAGCTGGTGTGAGACCTGAGGAGACAGAGCATGAAGCAGTTCTGGAAATGTCCCACATCACCCTCAATTGATAAACTGGTGGCTTTCCATAAAAATAACTTATTCTCCTTATTCTTTTTTAACAGCAAGCAGAACCAAGGTGTTAAAATACTCGTAATAGGAATGATGAGCAAAAACTTGGGGAGTAAATTTGCTTTGACTTAAATACAGTGTAAGAAAGAAAATACTTGTTCCTAGAAAGCAGCACTTGCTCAACTTTTCAGAAGGTTTGGTGATAGGGGACATTACCTGTAGCCAACCAAATGACGTGAGTGGCCTTTTGGGATTGAGGAGACCCAAACCAAGTGCATTTCCAGGTTCTGTTTCAAGAACTGCTTGATGCTGTTTGTGTTGGTAGTTTGGAAGAAAAGAACATATGTTTCCTCTTTTTAAGGAAGTTTTTAGGCATCTTTCACTTTTTTTTATTATTCCACCTAAGACTGTTATAAACTGGCCTGTGGAACAGTAAGACATCTGCTTAAGTTTTGCAGCACTGACAGTACAGCCTGGTCTATTGATTAAGGGCTTTTAAAGAGGCGTTTGTTGTGTGAATTCTCCCAAGTTGCAGAGGATATAAAAATGGGTTTCTAATTTCCTGGATTGGTTTTCTAACCTCTGGGTTTCATAAAATGGGGAGTATCACATGTTCTGCCTTTTGTTAAGCAGCAGAATTTGCTCTGAATTTCCCCCCAAAGGTTTGGGCACTGGTGTCTGGCACAAGGATCCCAAACAGCAGTGGGCATGAAGGTCCTTACATTGGATGACATGGCAGTCAGAGCATTTAGTCATAAGTTATAAAAGAGTAAGAAACTGATTTTTTTCCAATGCCAAGATTACAGGAGGGGGAGGGAGGGCATCACTCCTACTTTTTTTGTAGAGTGAATGGTTACCCTATCCTTGCTTTCAGTATATTATCAAAGCACATTGACCTTCCTGACTTGCTGTAATAAGTAATGTTTAATGCACAAAGACCTGTGGCTTTATAGTTGTTAGGAAGGGGAGAGGGAGATGATTTTTCCAGATGACAATGATCGTTGTATTAGCTGGGAGCATTATTCTAGTTGTAAAATCCCATTACACTAGGGTCATGCAAAAGGGGAGGGGAACAGTCTCTGTTATATAAAACTTACAGTCCAGAGGCAAGACAGGCATACAAATGTCAGGAAATAGCTGAATAGTGTTGGCCAGTGTGCTGATGTCCAGCTGTTCACACATTTCAGAAAGGCAGTGTAGTAAAGGGAAATTTGGAAGATGTTTTGCAGATGTTTACAGTGAGTTCTTTCCAAGTGCAGGGAGGTGCACTTAAAGGATGTTTCCATCTTAGAGGAAGATGATTACTTCAAGGCAATGGGCACTGGAGGTCCCAGATCTTTCTTTGCAGCATCAATTAGGTCTTACTCAGAGAACATAAGTGCCCTTTCCCTCCTTGGTTATTCTTTGGTGCAAGTAGGAATGTTTTGTAAACACCAAGGAGTTCATTTTCATGTTCCCTCTGAAGCAAAGTGCTAGTGAGCAGGCACACAGAGTTTTTTCTGAGTGCTCATTAACTGGGTGCAGTTTGAGATGCTTAAGACTTAGAATTTTTTTTTCAGACTGCTGCACTTTATGTAGATTTATATGGCACTTGTGTCTCAAAGCTCTGATTGACTTGATATGCAGATTGCAAATTTTCTGAAGTGAAACCCAAACTTGGATATGCAGAAAATGAAGAAGATGCTGCTTCTGTCCTGTGGAAACAACAATACATTACATTAGGAACTTTGCAATAAATTAATTTAAAACATTTTACTTGAATCATCCCAGAATCTGGAAAAGAACCCTTGATTTGGGTATTTTTTTATAGGAACACGCTTGGTCATCAGTGTCACCTCTTAGAAAATAGTTTTAGTTGTTGAGCTAATACTGGTACACCTAAGAGGTAGAACCTGATTTTTTGGAGGGGCATTTAATGAATACCAGATCACTGTTGCTTCTTCAGCCATTCCAAATCTTGCTCATGGCTCACTTTGCAAGTTTTGCCATTGCAGTGGGAGTCTGCAAGGCAAGTCCCCGTTTGCTGATTCAGAATAGTCATTTGCAGTATTGAATGGAGCAGTAGTTGAGCAGGCAAAAATAGATATTCTGACTGTGTGGTTAAAGATGTAATGTATATGTCCAAGGGAAGATAAATTAAAGTTACATAGCCAAGTGTAATTTTAGTATTTGACACATTCTGTAATTTTAGCAATGCTTTTTGAAGTTGTAGTATTTTTCAAGTATCTGTACGTTTTGGCAATTTGGCAAGAATTAAATCTTTGGATCCTCTTTGCTGAATCACTTGCTTGGCTACTGTGCAACAGCTTTCCTTTCCTCCAAATCACATAGGCAGTCTGTGCAGTGAATCTTAAAGCTTGCACATACAAAAAGCAGCACTCTTAGGCATGGAAACAATAGGTCACAAGGAAAAAATATTCAGTATACTGATATGTTATAGTATTTATTAATTGGTAGACAAACCTTTAGGAGGGGCACCAGCATTTTTGATAAATAAAGAGGTCATGTAATTTAGGGAAAAAAGAAAGATGGGGGAATGTTGCATTGCAACAAAAAGGAAACCTCTCACTGCTGTTGATTTGTTCACTTGTGCTATTGTGCTTTTACAGGAGAAAATTATGAGGATTTTAAGGGGAAGGATTTATCTCTAAATATCCCTTCTGTTAAATTATTAAACAGCAATATGTTTTCCATTACTTTATCTCCCATCTCTGTTAAGCTTAACTGTGGACCCTTAAAAAAGATCTTTTTCTGCTTAAAAAAAAAAAAAATAGATTACTTCAGCAGTGATTTTATTCCCTAGATCTGTTGCTGAGATTTTTGTCTTTTAAACACCTGTAAAACTTCATAAATATGAGTTATTAAGTAATTTATTTGATCAAGTTGATTTTTGCCATGTTGTCAAGGGAACGTTTTATATGTCCATTGCCTTTTGGCCCCAGGGGAGGCACAGCAGGGCCCACAGTAAAGACCTGAGTGTAGCCAGCAAAGTCCATTTGTCTGCTGGCTGAGGCTGCTTGGAAGAGCCTCCTGCACATCACAGGAGAACAAATTGCCTCCTCTCCACCTGTCTCCAGAAGTTTTTGCTTTGGTGTCTATGTCTTCCTTGCTTAGTGGCCTCTCTTAGCAACCAGCCCCGGAAGGCTTTTGGTTTTCTCACGAGAGGGTTTTGATTATCAGAGGTTTGAAACACGTTTGTCACAGGGTTTAGCCACGCTGCTTTCCAGCTGCCTTGCGTGTACTCTGTGTAGAGTGGCAGGCATGTGTTGTGACACTGAAGTGCTTGGTCAAAAGATTAAAATGGGGTAGGTATGTGCAGCACAGGTTGATGAATGAAACATGGCAAGTTCAGAACGAAGATGTAAAATACCATTTTAATGTATTAGATTAACTGGTTTCCTCTATTTAATGTTTTCTTTCTGAAATAAGTTTAACATGCCTAAACACTGACTTCAAGGTATTTGTGTTCATAATGTCAAACCTACATTGCTGTATGTTGTGCCTTTTGAGTTGAAAAAAGCCCAGAACGCAACTGAGCCAAGTAACACATTTTACTGTTGAATGGGTATTGAGGTGTACAGAGAGCTATTAACAGACTATTAATTTATAAATTTCAGATTGCATTTGATAAGTATGAAAGGTTTACTGATTATTTGCTAAAATTAAATGAGAGGGTAAAAAGGCTTTTCTTGCAATCCACATGGCTCTTCCTCATACCATGGTATGGCCAACTGAAAGCACACTTGTGTCTGCCTCTACATCTGTACTGTGTGAGCTGCTGTTGTACTGTTCCTGTCGTGTCATCATTCCATTTAATCCAAGCTCTGCATGCACAGTGACACAAAGTGGTGCTTCTCCTTCTCTCCTCAGCCAATACCAAAGCCCGCAGTCATGAATTTGCTGAGAAGAATGGACTTAAAAAATACGAGTACGTCTTACACCCGCGAACGACCGGATTCACCTTTGTGGTTGAGCGTCTAAGGGAAGGTAATCCTGCTCTGTCCTTTTTTTTCCCTTTAAGGTAACAGATCTTACCCAAGCTGATGTTCAGAAAACTGCTTGAAGTAATTTCAGGAAAACTGATCACGAAGCAAGCCCTTGTTTGCAACCCTCCTTAAAATGATTGTAACATGGAGAGATTTGAGAGAGTTGGTAAGAGACACTAATATCATCAGAAGGTATGCAGTGAGTGAAAGCAACTTTTGTTTTAAGTATTTTAGCTTGTTTAGCAGTCTTACCTCAGAAAGCTAATGGAAAAAATCCCAAGGAAGTTCAGCCCATACCATCCTCAACCCCAAGTGGGTGGTTGACACTGAACACACAGGCATGTATGTCACTGCCCTCTCTGAAAAGGCTTCTGGGTTTAAGTCTGAGAGCTGAGTAAACAAGTTATGTTAAATGGACAAAGGGCATGCTCAGCAGTGTGGAAATGCAGCAAGTCGGCTGCCCAGTGCTGCCAGATGTTTTGGGTGATGGTGACTTGGAGAAGTGTGAAATACAGGGTGGTGGGTAAGAGAAGGAGTGATACTTGTTTTTTACCCAGAAGTGGTTTTCCATCCCAGTATTAATCTGGGGTCAGGGTTGAGTCCCTTTTATCAGGAGAACAGAGTATGAAGATGTGATTGTTAGATTGAGATGTCTGGGAGTTGTTTTGGGAATGGGCGTTTGGATGAGGTTTGAGGCCATCAGGATATAACCTTTAAATTGCAGAGATGTGGCAGGGATTCAAGTACAGATGAGTGAATATTTGCAGGATATATGGTTGAAGAAAATAAACATGTACAGTAGATATGAAGTGACTTTTTTATAGGTTGGCTCTTCAGGGAAAAGCGATTCTAGATGTTTAACACATGCTGGTTATTTTGACTGCCAAAGGAAGAAGTTCCAGATTATTAAAAAGAATAGGGGTCTGCTGGTAGGTTTTTTTTGCTAGCTGGAATCCACGCTTGGATTTTAGAAGCAGACCTGGCTTGCATTTTACCTGCTTCCTACTAAGCATCCTAAAATCACTGCAAGCACTTTGGCATTTTGTCCAGGTGGACAGCCCCAGTTGTACCGTATATCTATTTGACCCTATTTGTATTGCACATTCGGAGCTGGACACCTTAGATTTTCATTTCTCTTGAATGTTTATTACTCAATTTGCTGTAGTAAAAAAATTTGCCACATACACAATTTCAAAAGCTTGCTTTACCTAAAACTTCACAGCACTCAGTTAACCTAGTGCCTAACAATATTTCAAACCTGGAACAGATTTTCAGTTAAAGAAATGTTTTCCACTCAGCATATTAATAACTTAAAAAAATTTCTGTATTTGCTGCAGAACAAGCTTTGTGGTTTACAGTAATTTTCTAATTGTATAAAAATGCTTTTCTCTTCCATTGCTCTATGAGCAATCTTTTCAAATTAGGCTCTTGGGTTATAAAAAGGAAAATATTTGAGGCTGATTAACTGATTTTATGCAGTAGAAAGCGGGGGGGAAAAACAATAACAGTCCAGCCTTTGAAGTGGTTTTATGTCTCCCTTTTATTTAAGGTAGACAAATATTGTGTGAAATATTAATGTCCCTTTAGTGTTGAATTTACTAGATATTGGGTACTTTGATAGGCATCGTAAGCTATATCTATTATAACCGTATGCTATTATGTAGTAAATTATGTGTGAGAAGGTAGTTCAAGCAGCATTTTAAAGTACTTGGTTATTACTTATTAATTTAAGAATTGGTTTTCAACTGCTTCCAAGTGTGCGAAATGGGGACCATTTGTGTTGAAAAGTTTGGGGTTTTTTTAATATATCTATCTGTCTATATATACATACATATATATATATGAAACCCAGCTGTAGTTGCTGAACTTTAAAATAGTTCAGTATATTACATACATATGCATATCTCTATCTTTTTATGTGTACGACATAGATGTCAATGTTGATATTGAGATGCAGATGGCCTAGTTGGTACTTGGTGTTATTGTGCAGCTCTGGTTTGAGTTACTACTTAAATTGATAGAATGCCTTTTTAACAATCCTAATTTCTGATACTGGCAGTAACACAAAATCCAGGACTGTCATGGGCTATGGTGTTAACCTGAGGCCCCATTTCTGAAGTGTCTTAATGCTACAATCATAGTAATAATCATCAAAATAGATTTATTTTCTTTTTTTACTCCTCATAACTGCAGGCATAGAGCAGTGTGTGTGACTTTAACATGCAGGAGGGAGTGGCGGAGATTTTAATATCATGTTTACGTCTTTGAAAGTATTTTTGTGCATAGATGACAACCTTATTGCCCCATAGCTCTCCTGTGATGAATACATTTTGGCTCGTGGCTGTTTTCCATTCCTGAGGCTCAAGTGTCTTTTCTTCAGGCCTGAGTACATTATTTTGCTCCAAAAATAGGTTGATGAAAAGAGGGGGAAAATGTCATTAGAAGTTTAACTGCTTTTTAAATGTTGAAGAAACTAATTTAATTTGGCAAGAACCCCGATGAATATGCATCACAAGCTGTAGCATAGTTACCTGTTATTATATAAAAATAACTATTAGTGACCCTTCTGAATAGGAAATGAAGAATCAGGCAAAAATAACCTTCAATACAATTTTGCTTGTATCTCTGCAAAGGAGTTTATTCCTAGAGGAATCACTGTCTGCACCCTGCCAGCATAAACTGAGCAGTTACCTGTTCTTTGCTTTCCATAGGTGGCAAAAAGCACTTGGATTCCTCTGGCTGGCTTCTCTCTTATATGGTCATTATTTCAACTATTTGGTCTCTTTGGCCCATAGATGCTGCTGTGATGGTTTCTAAGTCACTGCTGAGATTATGGGAGCTAAGAAAAAAAGAACTATATAATGTCCACCAAAAAGCAATAAAAGTTGTTTAGGTAATACATCTCCTTGGCTTTTGAGTCATACCCTTTCTTTCCCCATTCTGGTTCTCCATGAGTGGTAGCTCTTCCCCCCTGAGCTGACTCTTCTAAACAGAAACTCACGCATAAGCTGACTGGTTTTTCCTTTCATTACGTTTAGGTGCCAAAACAGTGAAAATATTATTTTATTTGTAAAAGATCACATTGTTGTTTTCTCATTCATAGAAACCATAGAATTACCCAAGAGTAAACACAGACTATGAACATGCTTTAGATGTATAATTAATAATAAACTCAGGAGAATAAGGAATGCAGCTGTTCTTAGTTTTCAAGCAGGAGATACCTGGTTTAATGACTATTGATGGAACGTTAAGAGAAATAAAATAGGTGATTTGCTTCTTTCTAATTCTGTTCACTTGATCAAATAATTCATTTGTCTTGTCTGAGTTGTAAGGAATCCTGATTTCAATCAGCACCTGGTAAAAAATTACTAGAGATTTTCACTGTATTTCTTTGGGGAACAAAGGTGAGCATTTTTTGAAAGATGGAGTAAAAACATGTGAATGAGCAACAGAAGATGAACTCCAGGCATCAAAATGAACATTGGTCATTACTTTTTTTAATTCATCCCTCTCTTTAACCATCTCCTAAAATAATTTTTAATCCTTTTTTTTTAAGCCTGAAACTTTGAGTAGATGTTACATATGGAGTAATTTTTGGCAGAACTTGGGCTAGGATAACTCATCTCCTTTTACAAAATGTGGGACTTTGAAAAGGGCTGAAATGTGCACAAATACGACTTTTATAAACGCATGTCTTTAACAATGTTAATTGAAAACATTTGTGGTTTATGTAATGCTCATGAAGATCCAGTTTGTGAGATCCTTCTGTAAATGGTCAGGAGGTTACCCAGAAATGACATATAGGTTTTCAAACCTGTTTGTATTTTATAAAGTTTTTTTCTGAAGTGCCAAATGACATTGAAAGTTTAGCTGACTTGAATGCTCAGTTTGAAAGAGATGGAAAATAATACTGGTTTGATTTGATTCAATATTGTCTGGATTCATTGAATTACATATATTATCTTGGCATAATATCTGTAATTGTAGCCAAATAGTCTGTCAAGAGAAAATAGCTGTTTACGAATGTTTTCTTAAAATTGCTTCATGGCTTTTAAGCATTTTCTCTGGACTAAGTAAACAGTGTTAAGACAGAGCTAAAGCTTTAAAGCATCATTAGAAGATTATTCATGCTTTTGTAGACAATTGTTTCTGCCAACATTAAATTTAAACTGACCTCTTTTTGATACTTCCTCTACAGCCATCAGTCTTTAATAGCTGGATACATTGGACTGGATGTTCCCATTATGGGGTTTATATTTTACTGGTTGTACAGTATAATGACTAGTCAGAATTAGTTGTTGTATTACAGTATTTCAGCTTTGAATTTATTTCTGGTTCATAATTAGCCAACTGAAAAAAATCTTGCAGATAACATTTGCCAACTACAGCATCCCAAAATAAACAAAGATACAAATTTAACATGCTTGCCTTCATTGCACATCCTTACTGATGGAAAGAAACTGTGATTCTCATCCTTTTCCTATGATTGGTTCAGAATTGATAGTTTTGCCCTAAAATTAATGTTTACACACACAGTCAGAAACTAGTCTGTATCTTCTAATGTTCATACCTGGGTTTTACAATTGTTTCAGTAATTACATGCAGGTATTCCAACCTGTTTCATTGCTAAGGCAGGAAAGTTTTATTTAGGTGTTCAGTCCAGGTTATCTCTATATCAAACTATGTAAATGTTTTAATCCTGGGATGCTTAGTGACTATTACGTAGATTCTGTATGCTTTTCTGGGAGTTTGAGTATCTAGATATGCATATTTATATTTATATTTATGTACTGAACTCTTAACGGCATCTATTTGCGTTCTGGTGCAATTTGCTTACACGGCACTTAGGAGCTAATAATGTAAGGAGACAGTTTGTGATTTGCAGATCAATACAGAAGACAGTCAATAGGAGACGATGATTAACAGTTCCTGAAAGCTGCCACAAGGTTTGGCTCCCCTTTGCTGAGGTGTGAAGTAGCCAGGGTTAGGCAGCAGGTCTTTGTGAGCAGTGCCTGGACGTCCTTGCTGTGCACCAGGAATATTTATTAATGAAACCCTTCAGCTTGAAGTAGCCAGAGTATACGAGCTCCCAGAGCTTTTTTCATACTCTGACTTTGAAAGAGAGGCAGGAGGTTGATTGCATGCATTGATGAAATGTCAGTGAGAAATGCTACCATGATACTGCCAAGGGCTTGTCTTCTGGTATAGATGACACTTATGTCCAAAGCACCTACAGCTTACAAGACAGATGCCCTTCGTTCTTTCCAACATAAATCAAAGTAATACCAATTTCTAAGTGTGTTACATTTTCTAAAGAGAAAATTGATGCAAGTGTGAAAATCAGGTCTATTTATTGGCTGAAATGTTCAGGCTGTGGTAGGTGGGGCGTATAAATGAATAGATATACATATTAAATAAACTGCTTTTAATTTTGATTACATAGTTTCTTTCCTCTTCACATAAATACTGGGTGAGGCATGTGGGTCTCGATCACAGGAGTGTCTGCTGAATTACCTGCAGAGTTTTTCTGTGCTCAGACAGAACCATGTAGCAGTTTCCAGGTTTGTGCATAATTGTCTTGTTTAACAAATGTACGGGACATAGAAAGGCCCCACATCAAATGACAGAGAAGGTTAGATTTGTTGTTTCAACGCAATTTAACCTCCCTCTTTGTGACTGAACAGATTTCTGACTCCTAGAATTATATGTTGGGCCACTGCCAAGACTTCTGTGGGTTTTGGCGAGGCCAGAGCTTGCACACTGACCAGCACTGCCATCTCTCAGAGGCAGCTCCTGCCTGCTTGTGCTGGTTGCTCGGTTGTGTAAACTAAAATCAGTCTGTTTTCGAAATAGGAAAATGTAAGTGTCCACATTAGCCTTAGCTTTGGATCCTCAATCAACTAATTTCACCCGTATGTCCATCAGGTTTGCAGAGATTAAACAGCAACTCTAAACCATCATTCCTTAATGCAAGGAATTTCTTTCTTCACAATTTTTTTTTCCTCTGTGCATGTGTTCCTCCCAGAGTCATGTTACTAAGTAGACTGATACTCTGAAATTACTGAGCCGTTGTGAAAGAGCTTTGAGCAAGTTTTTAGCTGAAAATGCAGTATTAGAGCTTCACTGACTGCTGTCATTGATCTTCTGCTTTTATGAGAATTGGATTCTGTGCATTAAATAGAATAGCCTTTGATACAGAAATATCGGTATGTAAATTGAAGCTTGCATGCTTTTTATGCCTTTTGTGTGTCAGTAAAGAATTCACAACATTAGTTATATTTAAAAAAAAGGCAGAGACCTTGTTCAAAAGCACGCTTTTATTGCTGGGCATGTCTGTGAAATTCAGCAATGCAGAAAATCGGGTGCAGGCTGTTGTGCTTTATTGCAGATGCTGACAGTTGTCTCTGTACTCTGGAACATGGGAAAGGGCAGCTCGACTTTTTCCAGAATCATGTTAACCGCTGATGATTACCATGTCTTGCAAACATCTGTGTGTGTTGGCTGTGATGTACTTCTCAGAATGAGCACCAGCTTTCTGTTAGATATTTTCTTGCCTTTGGTACACGTTGAAGTTTCTGTTTCTCTTCTTTCGTGTCTTACTGGAGCAGCATTCTGCACTGCTCGCCCCACCTCTGTGGAAAACAGTCCATTGTTTCAGTCCTCCTGGGAAGGATTTGCTTTTTCCAAACCACTCTTTTTCTCTCAGCCCCCATCCTTTCCTCTTTCCACCCCCCACTGTTACTGAGAAGGGAGCACAGCCTTTCACTGGAGGGTTTATGGTGTAAGAATCGCTGCCTCTTTAGTGTTTGCAGGGTGACATGTTGCTGTTTGTGTCACCACTCATCTGTGATATACATCGGAAATATTTCAGGTTTTACATTCTCGAGCCTATCAAGATCCGCCTACTGCAGTAATTCCCTTGCAGTCTCTCACGTGTGAGTCATGGCTTGTGACAAGCAGATACACCATGCAGTGGATCATTTTCCATTTACCTCCTCACAGGTTATTAATAGTTGCAGTGGTAACCATACTAAAAAGTTACTATTTGCCAGCAGTTACCCCACAGTGGTATTAGAGGTTTCCACTGTTTTCCCTTGACTCTGAATACACAGTATCTGTGGTAACCATGTGGTAATGTTTGGCAAGTGTGGACTTTTTTAATTGCTTCAACTGGAGGCCTGGAATGATGTTAGCTCATCAGATTGCATATGTAAAAACGAAGCTTGGCCACAGATGAGTTCAGGAAAAATGATTTTTCAGGAAAAACTGGAATTATTTTCTTCAGAATTATGAAAATGTTCCTGCCCTTTGATTTTAATCTAATGTTTATCTCCTCTTGAAGTTTTTTTTAAGAAAGGTTTTTCTGGTAGTTGATGTGCTTTGACTAGGTGGTGGACCACAAGTGTGAGTAACAAGGTGTATCTGCTGGTCCAGACTGGGTCAGCATCTCTCTGGGTGTGTGTTTTGAAAGGTCACTCATCTGATTTGAGTGTTTTGAGTACTGACCTTTATGGTTGTTTTTAAAGACTTACAACAGACAATAGGTGAGCCTCAGCTAAAGTACAAGTTCATTAATTACTGCTCATTCTTGTCAGCCGATGATGCAAGAATTTGCAGGTGATGTTGGTTGGATTGGTAGCATATTTAATGATTGCTAAAGTTGAAATTAATTCCTCTAAACGAATAGTATTGGCATCTATTTGTTTCACATGCTATTACCAGATGCTTTACACAGCTTACCCATTTCTCAGCTGTTTATTAGCAAGGCAGATAATCACTTCAAGCAGTCTTGAGTAGAGAGGAACCTAAACATACTTTTTCCATACTCTTTCTTTTTTTTTTTTTTTTTTAATTGCTTTAGTTTCCGTTAGGAGATGATGTTTCCTGGTGTGTTTTATTAGAAAAATAGCAGCATCTACAGACTGAATAGACTAATCCCAAATCAAGAGTCTTATTGTACAGGAGATTCTCAGTCATATTTTTTGGATTCTCTACTCTTCCACTTTTTGCAGATGCTAGCTGTTTTTATTTCCAGCTGCATTAAGGTTGCTGCAAATGTGTTTTGTGTATTCCTGATACCACTTTTCTATATGAGTAATTACTGGCAGGGGAGAGGGTCCATGGAGTATCGTTTCAGTTACTGGAAATGTTGGAATCCTCAAACTGTTCAGATATAGCCTCCAAATCTGTAAGACAGTAATAAAACTTTCAATCTCATCTACTTGCAAAATATGCTGCTTATGTATCATTAAACCTTAAGTAGTTTGTTTCTTTCATTCCTTTCTGCTGTTGCAGCTTCAACTCTCCTTCCCTTTGCCCTCCTCCCAGTCCCCTGCCACTATTTTCAGGATATAAAAAAATGAGCCCAGCAGCCCAGTCAGACTTTTCCAAGCTGACTCAGATCCCTGAGTTTAGCAATCATTTGCAAGGCTCTGCTCCAGAGATGTTGCGAGCAGTGCCACAGCCATGAATCCTGGATGTTGCTATGGGACTGATACTGAAAAACGAAAAACATCAGAGGGCAGAGGAGCTTGGGAAAAATTGTAGTAGAGCATAAATGCTTTTTAAAATAGATTTTTATCAAAACATAAACTTCAGCATAAATTCAACTCTACACCTCATTCATCACTTTATATGTAATCTGAAATACTCCTGTCTTTGGGACTTATTTTGTCAACCTTCTTCTGAACTGCAGGATTTTAGAGGGCAGGAAGTAAGGTCTTGGCTCTCTGTGTTCTCACTAAACATTGGTGGGATATAGGAAGGGTTTCCCTTTACTGCCTGTGTGCCATGCCAGTTATTTGAAGTGCAACATGCATTAAGTGTTGTAATGAAGTATATTACAGCTATAGGGTGTGAATATATTTCCCCATAAATTCATTTATTTGTAGAATGGGTACCAGTTAAGAGTTGGAGAACTCTTTTAGTATACATTAAAGTCAGTAGTGTCTCTCCCTATTTCATACCATTAAAAACAAATATCTTAAAATAAGCATCTCTGAAATGCCTATAATCTATATTCAGACTTATGCAAAACTGTCATTTTGTTTGCATAGATAGTCATTGTTGCCCTTGCAGCCTAACAATAAAAATAAATGCTCTCGATGATTATAAAAGAATTCCAGAAGCAGGGACCTGAGCAGGGCTTCTCCTGATCGCCAGTCCTTCACTGCGCTGCTCTGAAAGGAGCCAGCCTGACCTGATGGATTCTGGCATGGCACTGTCAGTAAGGACATCTATTAGGAGAAAAGAAGAGCATGCACAATAAATAAAAAGAAGAGAGGCATTCTCAAAATGCTTCAGAGACTTTGGAATCTGTGAGCAATGGCACGTTTGCGTTGCCTGGAAGTTGCTACGGGTTCTGGCGTTTAAAAGCCAAACACAGAGGGCAGATCTTAGGGACATAAGTCCCATTTAAAATCCTGTAAGAATTAGTGTTCTTTTAAATCTGCTTGGATGCTTTTGAAAAATCATCCCTCAAAAGGATTCTTTGTCTAAGTGCTCTGCAGGTTCATCCTGTCAGCAGCACCATTGTGATTTAACCAGTTGACTTCTGCCTTCAGTTATCCAAAAAGCATTCCTTCCAACAGACCTGAAAGCTCCCTGCCTTCCTCTGTCAGCCCTTTGCTTGGCTACTCTTGTAGCATGTATCAGAGAATTAAATGAAACATATGCTCAGCGGCTCTGTGGCTTCTTCTTTCCTCCCTGTTGTTCACACCCTGTCTGTGAGGCCTGTGTCTTTTTGAGGCAGGTATTTTGTTTTGGTACCTCTGAAACACCCATCTCACTGGTGTGTAAGCTTTGTTGGAGCAGGTAGCAGTTAAGCCACAGCTGTCTCAAACAGTGCACTCTCCATGCCCACAGCATTACAAATATTTAATAAACCTGTTAATAATACATTCCAAACCACAGAGGCTCTGGAGATTCATCAGGATTTCTGCTACCTGTGGTGCTGACAAATTCAGTTGACATTACACACTGAGACACGCACGTAAGCATGCACTCCATGTTCAAATATATACATAATTTCTAATTTATAATAGCAGTGTTGTACATTAGGATAGAACGTTTTCAGAGGATTATTCTCCTCCTTGAAGGGATAAATTCTCTTGATTTTCAGCCTTGTGCCTTTCTGTATTCTGGCACATGTAATCAACCAGCAGCATATTCTTCTTCATGTCTTCTTCTTTGGATAGCAGTGGACAGCACAGAATTCATTAAAACTGAACAGCCAAAATGCTGATAGAATATAATTTGAGCCTGTGACTGAAATGGTGGGTTTTTTCCTGTAAGGTCTGGTATATTGTGTACATACAGAACTGTGTGTATGTATATAGAGGAGTTTTGGTGATTGATTTCCATCTTTCTTGGCAAACTGTCTCAGATGAGGATTATAGTCTAAAAACCCCATTAACACAGTTACAGAAAACAAATCTTACTTAACCTTTGTGGATTTATGCATAAGGATATTTGCCCCGTGATTTTTTTATAAGCAAAATGGTTTTATTTGTCACTCCCTCTAAGCTGACTGAAAGCACCATGGGCAGACCAGGGCTGCTTTACACCCAAACTAAGGAGATGGTTGTTCAGAATGAGTTTCATGGGCCTCTTGCTGAAGGCCCATTGCTGTCTATTAGCTGGCTGAGAGGAGGAACTCAACTGAGTAGGTACACATTGCTTGGAAACTGTTCAAGCATCTGCTATCAGGATGCCCTGTCTTGATCTACAACTGAAACAGCCTCATAGGGCACTGCCTCTTTTCAAAGTAACACAGGATTCGGAAAGTGTCAGACATTCAGATTGCATAACTAAATACTGAGAAGTGGGAATTTCAAAAAGGGAGATTGAATGCAGCCCTCTTGTGGCGTTCGCTTTGGAACAGGAGAACAAACGTGTTTTGCTAGTTTGGTATTTTCTTTGCTTAGAATGACAAGCTTCTAACTGTGTATATCATGCTTTTTCATTTCAAACAACAGTTAAAAAAAAAAATCAGAATGGAGAGCTTTTGCTGGCAGGGCTTTGAAGTTGATCTGCTGTGTGAGAAACTGTGAAAGAATAAAGCAAATTCCATAATCTGTAATGTTCTCTGGAAGAGCCCAAGAGGTATGAACCTGAGGAAATGAACAGTTTCTTCCTAGGAGAAAGGTGGAATTCAAGAGTATCTGGTTATAACTCCTGAAATGTTGCCTTCATTTTCAAATATTCTATAGTAACTCTTTTACAGCTGTTATTTCAGCACTGTTTTCTCAAAATATTTTGCTATCCAGAAAACACATTCCTAAGATATTTTCATTATTTTAGTAGAAGCATTGTGGCAAATACAACAGGATGGAAGTAGTGGAGATAGATGAAAGAAATTAGAGGCTTGAAGATTTATATTTTGACAGCAGTGCATACGTCCACATCTTGTAAATACAATGATGGGGTTTATGTCCATGAGTAGTCCAGACTACACTTTAGGAAACAGTAGTCTGTCAAAGGGACACTTGCACATGGTTACATAATAGGCATCTAGCTCTCAGATTTTCTCTTAAAAAAAAATGACAAAACCCCCCCCCAAACAAGCAAAGAAATAAAAGACCACACAAAAGTTTTTCTAGTTTTCAAGTGATGTTTCTTTGTTGGCTTTCATTACTAAATTTTACTTCTGCTTTATGGAGCAGAAATGTCATGTTGTTTTTTCCTCCCTGGAATCTGCTATGTATACCTGATGTAGAAAAAAAAATCAAGAGCTATCTTGAAAAGAAGCACCAGCATAGTTTTAATCCCAGAAGTATGACACTTCACAAAAATCGTTCTCTGAAAAATATTAAACACACTAAGAAAGCAATTATAAACAAATAGGAACATGAGCAGTATGCTGGTCAGGCTTTTGTCACAAAATAAACAAAGACGGTTGAGACCTGCATGTAAAATATATTTTGTCTGCTACTTAGCACACACTGTAGCTAAAATGGAAAATTCTGTAGAGCCGAATGATAGCACTAAGTGAATTGGCATTTGCAATTAGTTTTCCAGTGGTTTGGCAGTATTAATAATGCAGCAGAAGGACAGGATATCCTTCAACTAAGGCAGTATGAAAAAAGGTTTTCATTAGCATTACAATGAACTCTGAGAACCAGGTATTCTTACTCACAGGAAATAAGGTTTGGGGAAATAAATTTTGTGTTTGAAAATGCTGGGTGAATTTTGGAGCATAGCTGAATATGACTATTATCAGGAACTGGTTTTAGAATGGTGTAAGGATAAAGTGTCTTTCTCAGGCTGTTATTGTAATTCATAAGATATTATTTTCAGCAGTGTTTATTATACAAAAGAATGTTCAGAACCAGATAAATACACTAGGGAGCCTGGTTAAATAGGAATAAACCAAAGGAGTTACTTAAAGTTACAAGAGAAGCAAAATGCTGACATAGATGAGATAAATTATTCTTTCTGTTGTTTTTCCATAATAGTCTACTTTGGTCAAAAACAAAGAGCAGTAACTAATATATTTGCATACTTGTGGTTCAAATTTACATGAAGATCACAAATGTTCTGATTTATCAACCAAGGTAAAATGAGATTGAAGCAATCCAGTCCAGAGGAGCAGATTCTTATCAGCAGAACCTTGGCGCTGAAATAGATTAATTGGAAGCCATCAGATGCAAATTGCTGACAAGGAAGGGGTAGATGAGGAAGCAGAGTGCCTTTTTGTAACTGTTGTCACCACAGGGCAGTTGTGTTTGTCTCAAGGGTCAAATTAGTTCAGCCTTAATACCATAGTGTGCAATTCTTCTAAAATGGAGCTGACCTTCTGGCAGCCTATAGCAGCTTTGGAATTTGGTGCCTTTGCCAGTGTACCCCGTTGAGCCTGATGGCCAGCTACCTCTTCATCAGCCAGTAAGATCTTTCAGGTCAATTACAATATGAGCTGTTACACAAGAGCTCAGGGTCATCCAAATTCTCAGTCTTTTCCACATACTTGGTTAGAACACTAGCAGGATTTTTATGAAGGCTCTCTTCCTACACTTGCCTGCTCTAAACACTCCAAATACACTTTCATGTAATACTTTTAAGCCATTGTGGGTCTGTCCTCTGTGTGTCCTGATGCCCCTGCCTCAGATAGGCCTGAAGAGTGTCCTAAGTGGCATCACAGTTCTGCAGAAGACAGTTCATTCTTCAGTGTTCCTTCTCTCTTACACCACCTGATTTTTTTCTGTCTTCATCTGAGAGCAGAGGCAGGAAACTCTCAACTTCAAGAGAATTAAGAAATTTCAAGCTTTCCTGATTTTGTCTATTGGACATTTCTTCTTTCTTCTCTGTGCGCTCACCACCACATTCTTGCTCTGGAACCAACTACAGTGCAATTAACTGCTGGTAATTCCTGTGTGTTTTGCTCAGCTTGTTCTCTTGAAAGAAGCCATAATTTGGATAGGCCCCTCTCTGAAGCATGAAAAACATGATGCTTTGCTAATTTTCTTCAACAAAGGCACTCCAGGTGTTTGTCGGAAGGACCCTTCTGTAGCCCCTGTGAGACTTCTGCTCTGCATACTTCCATCCGAGGCAGCCCTGGTTGTGCTGATGCCTAGAAGTTGCCCAGTACAATAATGTTTTAATCCAGCATGTAATTGATCGAATTTCTTGCCACACAACAGGCACTTGTGATAGTAAAATTTCCAACTCAACACTGCCGAGATATTTGGTTCCTTTTTTTTTGTTCAGTGTAAATAATGCACCCCATAGATGACATTTTGAGTGAAATTCAATTAGCTATGTTTTATAAATAGTCATGAACAATTGAGTCTCCCAAACTTGTGTTTTAGATGACAGCCAGCCAGCTGGTCACTCTCAAAGGAATTTGCTTCCAGCGGGTGATGTGCTTGAATGATCTTATCTATCAGGTTGGAAGGCAGTTCCATGTTGAGAAAAGCTCCCAGAGGATGTGTGAGTAAGGCTCCGTGAGGGACTGGAAGGTCTGTACCAGCACCTCAATGGTGCCCTGGGCAGAAGGCAGAGACTTGAGGGCAGGTGTCCAGCTGTAGCTTTGCCATGAATGTTTGACTGGGTTTGAAAATAAATGCCTGAAGCACCAAGTCTGGAAAGGAAAAGAGATTAAGCCTCTGCTAGCAAACAAACAGCAGGTAGCCACCTTGGTAAGTGTAGGCAAAATTTGGTCCAAAGTGTCTAGCCCAGGAATAGCAGATGTGAGTGGAACCTAATGTCAGAACTGCAAACTGCTTAAAGTGCCTTAAGAGGGAGGGAAATGGCAAAGTTATTTTTGTCAAACCTGTGCCCCAGCTACTGCAATACCTCAGTATTGATCGGTCTTAGTGTACTGTGAAAATACAAACATTTTTAATGTTTTGGGGCTTTTTTTGTTTAATATAGCAGTTCTGTCTTATCTAGTCATAAGGTAGAAATTCCTTTCCAGAAATTTCAGTGGCTTTTATTGTAAGATTGCGGTAAGATAATTTTAGTTGTCTGGTTTGGCCACCAGATCATTGCAGAATCCCTCACTTGGTGAATTTAGCAGAAAATTTCATATTGACTGTACTAGAAAGGTGGTGACATGTGTTCTCGCATGTGACAAAAATAATGTATAATGTCGATAAACAGCATTTTTTTTAAATCCCAGTGTGTCAAACGGGTATTGATGTGTTTATTCTGAATTTCAGTGAGGCTTTCTCTGCACATCTTGTATGTCAGTATGTTGGGATAGGTGGAATGACTTTGAGAAAAGGCAATACAGAGGAGGGGAGAGCTTAGATGTGTGTTTGAACTCGGGTGAAACTGAAATGTGTATCCCCTTTAAGTGTAAAACATCCGAAAAAAAGAATCAAAACACAGAAGAGGTGAAGATGAGTGGGAAATTGCTACTCATCTGTTGAATGGAAACTTGATGTTAAATAAGATCATCTTATGTTTCACCGTTTGAAACACAGTAAGAGTTCCAGGAACTAATTACCTAGCAATGGATGATGACATGGAAATATATTAAATATATATAGATAGCTAACCATGAATACTTGATGCATGCAAAAGAAGAGTCTAGTTAATTTTTATGTAAATTAAGCAACATTGAAAGTGGCAATATAATAAGCAACAACACTGTTTTGCATTTGAATAGAACAAAGCAGCAAATTCGCACTTGAAATAGAGCCTTTCTTCTTAAACTGTCTTTTCCTGGGTAGATATTTTAATGTCTGCTTTATTCCCTGTAAAAATGTGGTCTTCATAGGTGACGTCTTGTGCAGAAACAATCAGACAGTTTAGGCTTTAAAAAGCTAATTTAATTTTTTTGTGGGTTTCATGTCTGTGTTCTCTCTTTTAATGATTAAAGAGGCTCGTGTTGAATCAGTGTGATAAGAAGGCATAGTTAATGCCAAGATTGTGTAAGGATTGCTTATTTCCAAAACTTTGTGGAAGTAATGAAAAAGGGTGCTCCCTCCAAAGGGAGTGTGTTGTGGGTAGACTGTTGTGGCAGAGGTGGAGATGCTCTAAGGTGGGCTCAGCTGCACCACACTGCTTCCTTGGGGAATAGCTCCAGCAGAAATTCAGCTCAAGACTGTTATCTGACAGATAGAAAACTCACTTGTGGTGACTGAGTGGAGAATAAAAACTGTGAAGGGTTAAGGACGAGGAAAAAGTTGAAAAAGAGGGTGCATTTGTCTTTAGCCTTCTACTGGAGATTGCTTGATAGATGGCAATGTTTATCATGACTTTATGCATGGTTTATTTATGCTGCTCATATTACTTCATTTCAGAATTGTCCATGGGTACACAAAAAGTTCAGATTAGATGTATATACCTTTTAAAACTCTCTTGGAGCTGTTAGTCTTTGAGGGTCAGGGAGGAGGGTATTAAAGCCATTATGAAATATGTTGGAATTAATATGTACTGGTAAACAAACTTCAAGGCCTGTGAAGGAACAGCTGCCTTTGGCACGTTTCAGTGGTAAGCATATGGCTATTCAAGTTTGCAATACAAATCCCAAGGCATTTAGATCAGTGCCTGTCAAGCAGTTTGTCATGACAGAGAGTTCAGCTTGAAGCTGCAAATTTGGTGCTGTTCCTTCTTTCTAATCTACTGTTGAATTTGATTAGTTGAGCCGCCACTCAGCTTCCTGTAAGACAGGAGTCCTTCAGCAGCAGTAAATAAACTGCCAGAGGCAGGCAGGGCACAGTGTTTTACCTCTGTGTTATACAGTGCTGTGTATTACAAAGGTTTGAATCACTCTGGAAGGGCTGAGGACTAGTGTTTGTATTCGGGATGATTAACAAAAATTAAAAGCATCATCTGAGTTCATATTATAATGGCCAAAAATAAAAATAGGCCCTTATTGCAAACAGTTTATATGTGTAAAGTTTGTAGATGAGGCTTTAACAATTGAGCTGAAAATCAAAATTATGAGATTCTAATTTTTTTTCCTTAGCTTGTTTCCAAATCTACAACTTTCACACGGAATTGAAGTCTAAAATCAATGAGTAATTTTATTTATAAATGTCTGAGAAACAGAATCAGAAAAATCATAGTGAATTAGCTTTATAGTTGCTAATGAGCACTGGTTTTATACATGGAAAGTGCTAAGACTTGGTCATTGACATTATAAAATTTGAGTTTTCCTTCAGAGGTCAGGTTTGGGCTTTGAATTTAAAAGCTGGGGCAAAACTGAATATTTGAAGATCTAAACATATTCTTTAGGACTGAGGCCAGATTTCTTTAACACATTTCTGCATCCAGTATCATTAAATATTACAGGATTATTTTATTCCATTAGTTGTAGAACTGGTAGTTTTGATTGGATGAAACCAACAATGAAAGCAAAATAAAAAGAGAGAGAAAGAGAAAAAAATTCGACACTCAGAAGTTGACAAACATCATAAAGCTATTTGTGGAATCTTATTTTGGCTTTCTTACATGTATATGTGAGATGATTTGGTCTTTAGCTAAATGATTGCATGCCATTGTCTCCACACACACATCCTCTGCCTCATTGAGCACTCACTGAAGGAGCAACTTTTAAATATTTTGTTTTCCTCTCATCTTCAGTGTGTGGCCCTGGGGTTTATGTGCTGCATTATTCAAACCCTTCTCTGAAAACAGACTTTCTATATAAGCATCTCTGCTGCTTGCTGCTCTAGTACTAGAGTGCTTCCTGATTTTGAAAGAATTTATTTTCACAATGCCTGTATTTCTCATGTGTGTGGGAAATGGAAGTGTGCAGCAAGACTGAGGTCAGGTCTGCTGCGTGATTTCAGCCACCTGTGGGCTTGTTTTCCAGTCGTGGTACTTTCCGTGCCCCTTGCAGCTCAGCCTGCTCAGCAGTGCTGTAAAACTGACCCCAGAAACGTCCACTCGGCCCAGCCAGAAGCTGAGAAATTCAAGTCTGTTTATGAAAAAGGCAGAAATAGCATTCAGTTCTCTTGGGTTTTATCTAGCATGAAGATTGGTTTGAGACTCAGCTGCCTAAAGTTGAACTTGTCCTGTTTGCTTTCCCTTTTCTCTGTTTTGTTTGCTGCAGACCTTTATGCAGCAGATGAAGCAAAGCTCCTGCATTCAGTTGTTAGACAGCCCTGATTCACTGCAGGTTCACGTCCTGGGGCAAAGTAGTATATCATCACAGAACTAAAGATAATATCCATTATACAGGCAGGGGCAGCCTTAGATCTGGCATTTCCCTACATCTGAGAAATGAACTTTACAACCTAATGTTCTTCACTACTGATGTTTTCAAACACTAAATCAGCTGCTGATCACCAAACAGATACTGCCACCATCCCTCCACAGGCTGGGTCTCTGCTTTGGTTGCCAAATTCCCTTCCAGAGTTGTTAAATAGTTGTCCCCTTTGCATTTGAATCAGATGGCTTCCTTCCCCGTGCTGCATGGGTGGTCACATGCAGGAGCCACAAGGGGATGGGGATGTAGTCCTTTACTCAGAGGGAATGGTGCATGAATGAGGACTAGAAGTTGAGAATACTCAGTAAGGACAGATTCTTTTTAAATTTCAGCTGTAAACTCTACAAAATGTTTGCTGAGCATGTGCAAAATTAGGATTCTTCAAAGCCTCGTAGTTGTTGGCCAAATTTGGGATGTTTTCTTGAAAGTTGGCAAAAGGCATATTACTGACACAAATACCATCTCCTGCCAAACTTCAAGTCCGAGTTCCAAGGCTTGGGGATGTTATTCCTTTCCAAAGAAAAAACCATCTGAAATTCTTTGTGACTTTTTAAGTAACAAAAACATTTTTTCCATAGCCTCAGTCTTTGATATAGCTGAATTGCTTTAACTGAGATTGTGGTGCTCCTTCTTCCCTTCAAAAAAAATAAAAGAAAGAATCTGAGTCTGAAAGAGCCTGGAAATTTAAACCACTTCAGTCGGAGAGGTTTAAACTTGTTGTTGCACATAGCAATTACAGGAGGTTCTTGTAATGAAAGAGTTGGGAAATTGTAATGTGGAGGTACTAAGCCTGCTTTATAGTAAAAGAAATTGGCTGTTGTCATCTGAGTTGTTTCATACTAGCATAAAATTGGTGCTCAGGAACTTTTATTTTTAGATGAAATAGCCCTATCTGGACTGGACAATCTGTCCTGCTTCGATTTTTGCTTGGTCGGGAGAACGTGTGCTATGTTGGCATTGCCACTGTGCAGACTCAGTCCAGCCATCTAAGGCTGGTTTGTTAGGAGATCGTCTTGCAATAGGAAACATCTTTTTGCAACAAGAATGTGAAGAATTTTGTTACTAATAGCATCTTTCCCTTTATGGGTAAAGTTATTTTGCTGCCTTCCAAGTTGAATCCAGCTTTGCCGACTTTAGTGCAGATCTGCTGCTTTTCTGCCTTACTTTTGTAAATGTGAGTCTTTAGCTGGGGTGAATTAGTTCAGCTCTCATGAAATACCTACAGATTTGTCACTGTACATCCAGTCAAGTATTTGCACTTCTTTTAGCTAGAATGTATGGATTTGCACTTGGAAGCTCAGGTTTTAATTTCCCAGCTAAACTTTAAGTAAAGATTAACCAGGAAGCCGTGTGTAAGTTGCTTTGGTTCTCAACAAGTTATACAACTGGGGTGGAAGGGATGGGGGGATTATTAGTCCACCCAAAAGCTTTGTAACCAACTGTGTAGTTTTATGTGCATGTAAACCAGTGACTGCCACTGGGGGAAAAATAAAGGAAAAGGGTTGTTGTACAACAGGAGAATTTTTCTTATATGATTCACCATCTGGCCTGCAAGTCCTTATGTCGTAGCACTGGTTGTAGGGGGAAGGAGCAAACCTACAGTGCCACAGCCAGAAAGCAAAGGAGGTGGATGAAGCTGCTTCATTTTAATGACAGTAGAGAATGCCACCTGAAGTGCTGCGGCTTCATCTAAAGCAGCAGGGCAATCAGACCAAGTGGCAAAATAAAACCATTCTTACATATATACATTCTTACATGTATGAACGGGCAGATGACTCAGTTTGATACATCTGAAAAGACCACGGGGTATTGAACTGTTTTACTTTCATGGGGGGTGGGCACATGAAGAGTCCAGGTCTCCTCTTCACACTCTTGTGTTCGCTGTGCTACAGAAGAAATTGGTAAATCTGGCACATTGGCCATTTTCAGGGATACTGTTCTTTTTTTTCTCCAGTTGACTGTCATCCTCTGAAATTTAGTATTTGCTGTCTCCTCTTGTATATGAGCAGAGGTTGCTGAGAATTCAATGCTTTATTTCTATTGATCGAGAAAAAAACATGAATTCATTAGAAGTCAGCTTGATATTAGGTGTCAGCATTGCTGTTTTTAAATTGCTTGTGTCTTGTAGATACAGATGAATCAAAAACATGACCCACAGCTATTAACAAGTGTAAATGCCTTCTAATACTCCCTGGTCAATCTTTTATTATCTCAAGCTCTTCGAGCCCCATGTTGCGTTCCAAAAAGTAGGAATCACAAACACATAGAAAGGTTTGGGTTGGAAGGGACCTTTAAGATCATCTTTTTCCATCCCCTGTTATGGGCGGGGCCACTTTTCACTAGACCAGCTTGCTCAAAGCCCCATCCAACCTGGCAAAGCAATTCATTACAAATATTTAACAAGGAACAGTTAAACATTTTTCTTTTCGAGAATATCTTTTAGGTTGTGGGATTCTTTTGCTTTTTAATTTTTTTTTTAAACTTAACAAAAACACTGTGCTTGGTATAAAATAATTCAGTAAAATACTGGTAGTCTCCATTTTCAGATTAGTCTCTCTTTGAAAAAGAATGTTCTAGAAATACCAAAAGACAAAAGATACTTACCAGAATTTATAGAGCTTCATCACTTGTTTTTGTTTAATATATGCTCTTTCTTATACAAATACTACAGATATTGTTTGCTTTAATTCCTGTTTTGCTTTTTAAACAGCAGGAGTCATAACAAAAGAAACTAAATGTTCCCCTAAATGTGGCTATTATCCTGTATTTAAAGCCACTTAACTTGAAATTAGTAAGACAGAAGTGGCTTGACCATAATAAAGAAACGTGGCCTGCTGTACTTCATATGAGACAGGATGATTCTAAAATGAGCAAATATCCTCCTCACTCCAGACAAACAAACAAACAAAAACCCTTAGACAGAAACAAAATAACTTCTTGTACTTTATGAGAATGTTTGGTAGCCTTACCAGCAGCTGCAATTTTAGTGGTTTTGCAAGAGATTGCATAATTTAAATTTAACACGTGAGTACTTCAAGATGAGCTGTAAAAGCTGAACGTCTGGGTGCTCCCAACTTTAGGGTAACAATGAGAGCGAACCTATCTGCAAGCACGGCCTGAGGAGCAAGCACCTTTCTTCTTGACCATCCTGAGAGTTTAAACTAAGCAGGACTATTTTCAGAAGATTGTTTTGGAGATTTCAAGAGTAATTACATGTATCTGTAATACAAACTCTGTCACCTGTGGTGACTGTAGTTCTGGCAGTTTAAGAAATTGTTCATTTTGTGCTGACCACTGTAGCTTCTCTGAGAACATCTGATGAATTGAAACTCCTAAGGAAATATGCAGTCAGTTGTAATAAGTGAATATAAAAACAAATGTGTTTTTGAAAGATGCCAAAATACAGGCTAAGTCATGCTTGTAAAACAGTGATAACCTATTTTCTCCTCTGAATTTCCAAGAATAAGAGACACTTTCTTGTTTTTCTTTCTTGGCTGGACCTTGAAATTCTGAGCCTCAGCCATGGAAAGGTTTCCTTAAAACAGTGTCTTTAAAGGTCCGTTAATCTGTGGTTTTGATATCGTTTCTTACAAGAAGATTTGTTTGGGAACCTGACTTTTTGCCAGTTTCAGTTCTATTTAGCCTCCTGTCCTCTTTTCTCTCTCTTGTTTTCCTGAAAAGGGAACATATAAGTGTTGGTTGAGTTAAAGCTTCCATTTGGTGGTTTCTTGAATTAGGCCTTGCTTCCCCTGCCCTCCCACTCCACCCAGCGTTTTCTTCATGACTCATGCTAATTTGTAGGTAGTAAAAGTACTGGGATCTACAGATTGTCCCTTTGCCACTACTGACTTTCTTCCAGGAATTATTTAAAACTCTAACAGAGCATATCTGTGAGGCCTTCTGCAAATTGTGCCTGAGTCTCCACCTCTTAGTAACTCATGTAAAGTCTGCCTTGTTTGGGGCACGTTGCTCTGCGATTTTTTTTTTTACTGTAGCAATAGTTCTTCCTTCATTCCACTGTAATTTTAAATGCTGAACCAAGGAACTCACAGTCAAAATAAAAAGGCAGAATATCAGGCAGAACTCTGCAAAGGGATGGGGTAGCAGCAAGTCTCCCATGCTCCCTTTGAAGACTTTAGGAAAAAGAGCCCTGTCCACTGAAACTGTGGTTGAGAGGGTGGGGTTTGAGAAGGCATTGCAGAGCAGTGGCAAAGGTCTTTTAAAGGAAAGGGAAATAAAATAATGAGTATCCGAACTCCTTCAGTAGCTGCTTCGGGAAGAGATACAAGAAACAAAGAAATTGCATAATAATCTGTCTGTCTAGGAGTCACCTGAAGATGTAAATGCTCTGAGTCTGCCACCTAGATCATTGCTGGTTTACTACAGAGAGGAACATGGGTTTGGACGTGCTCTAAATCTGTGTCTAGCGGAATTTACTTTTGTGAGCTGTGGCAGTGAGGTCATGGGCAGACGGACTGGAGAGACGCATTCTGCAGCTCTGTAGTGTTATTTACCAGGTATGTGAGGAAATGGCTTAGCTTAAAAATTGAGGTTTTCAGTAAAAGAGCTGCAAAACATCTATCAGAGACTAGCAAAACTATTCATGAGATTCTGATCCTTCAGCTATGGGAGCCTTGTGAAATGTTGGTTCTCCCATCACTAATTACAACCCTGTAGCAAAAACAACATATCTGGTCTTCTTGTGTGCGTGTCTGTAGTTTTTACCCTGTTGTTTTGTAACCTTAAATGGGACTTAAGTTTTCATGTATTGTCTGGTTTTGTTCAGTCTTAATTCCTTTGAGTTTAGTTTTTTTGGAGGGTTCCAGTTATTGATGCATTGAAGAATATCATGGACAGAGGTTACCAAAAAAGGGTGTGACTTGGGAGTGGAGTAAATTTAGCACATCCACATTTTATTAAATTTATGACTCATAAAATGCTCAATATTTCACAGAATAGCCAACTGACCCTCATTTTGCTTGTGCTGATGGATGTCCTGAAGTTTTGCCAAATAGTTTTGGAATTATATCCTCCAGAAAATGTTTTTGCCTATTAAAAGCTTGAATGTGACCTTTTCTCCTTTCTCTTCTCTCTGACCTCTTTCTCTGGACAGATCCCGTATTGAAATTCTCTTTTTTCCTCTGTCCATTTGGCAAAAGGATTCCACCTCCTGCACACCCTCAGTTGTGTTTTAGTAGACGTAAAAATGGACAGTTTTGCATGCAGCACCATCTTCAGAGTGACATCTGTCTTTGTATATTATCTTTGTTTCTGCATCTGGACAATCTGAAACTTTTAGACAGGATATTTGTAATAAGCTTCAATGAAAAACTGCTTAATTGTTAAGAGGGGGTTTTTTGTTTAATCTTGTTATGAAATGTTCCTTTTTGTTTTCTGTGTGTTTTTTTCCATACAGCTGTTGATATTGTAAACTGCACATTTGCAGGGACACATGTGTCTGCAGCATATGATGCTGTCGGCTTCTTAGTAGTTTTTCCTGTTTATGGACTGGAGAACATTTCAGATGGAGAAGAGCAGCTGGAGGGAGAGCAATGTCAGCATACCCTACTGGGATTTTGATCACACTAAATTCTGTTAATAAAATTCAGGGTCTATATATCAACATAGAATAACTTGGAAATGTTATATAAACATTTTCCAGTGAGGACTAAGGGTCTGTGAGATGCAACTTAAAAGGTATTATCTTTCTTTAAATCTTTTCAATTCAAAGCTGTAAAAAAGCCAAGGTTTCCCTAGCTTCGCTGGCAGATTTTAAAAAACAAAGATTTAGGAGTCTTTTTTGGTAAATGTTAGAGGTAATACTTTTAATCATGAGCTAAGTCAAATCTATGAAAATAACCTTTAGTGCTGGTTTCAAAAATTATAGCAGTAAAGATAGGTGGGCTTACAGCAAACTCTGTAGGTCGGGGTATGCAGATGTACTTTCCAAAATGACTGTGTGTGTACTCACCTGACCTGTGTCCTGTTACAGCAACTGCATGTGCAAACAGAGTGACCTGGGGTCTGTGTTCCTCATCTTCAAATCGTGTGTCCGAGAAAATCGAATAACGTACGTGAGCAGAGAATAACACGTTATATAATGCTCTGCTGCTCTTACTTACTGCCTCAGCAAGTGCAGTTGGCCACTTCATGGCTTCCTCTGCCTGCACGGAATGTGGTTTGTGGATTGCAGGAAATAAGGAGAAATGAAAGAGCTGGCACAGGGAAAATTAATAAGCGTACGCAGAGGGGTTGTAAACTGTTCAAGGCGCTGGTGGCCGTGCATATGAATAAACAGGTGCAAGAGGTGAAAGGGGGTTCTTTACATTTTAGATCCTAATGTAGCAATTTCATTTGTGGTCAAGGGACTGCACAACTACACAGGGCAAGTTATGCACATCTGATTTCAGGACTGTTAGTACATTAGGTTTCTGAAAATAAAAATAAAGCAATTTATATGAAACCCAAACAGCATTCCTTATGTAACTCATCTTCTGCAGGCATCTTCTTTCTTTCAAACATGTTGAAACACAATATATTTTTATTAGTTACCCTGTCAACTAAAAAAACCAGGCCTGATTTCTGTTTTATTGTGTTTTTCCTCCAAATGTATTTTGCACATTTTATTAAATGCTGTCAGTAGTCACTTTCTGTCCAATTTGAATAATTTTTTACTCTAAAACCACAGGAATAAAAACCTTCTACTTGTTTTTTAAGACATGTAGATAAACAGATACAGCTGCGCATATATATATATATATATATATATATATATATATATATATAAAATATGTAGTTTTCCAGATGAGCAGTTGATATTTTTAATAGTAAATTTTTAAAACTCTAGTTGCATTGCTTTTTAGGCTAATTTATTAGGGTTTGATATATGAAAATACATTTACAGAATGCTAAAGTAGATTATAATTGTCTTTGCATTTCTCTCAAAACCAGAATTGGCCATCTTTTTGTGTAGTACCTGGGTTGGGGTCTTTTTCACACACAGGATATCCAGTGCTATAATGTGGTGAAGGGATGCAGATTTTGACTTCATCAAATGCAACGCAATCATCCTCAATTCAGAATGGCTGCATTATTTTTCCAAATAGCCCCTTTCCTTTCTGTTTTGGAGTGTAATATAAAAATACCTTTTTGAAACCTTGGTTGATCTCTTCTCTGAAGGTATGAAGTTAACATTTAATTGCAATTCTGTGCATGAAACAAGAAGAGAACACAGCATTTAGTTCTGTGATCTTATTTCCATTTGAGAAATGGAAAAGTACAAGCTCAAGTTCTGTTTAAGCGAGGCATCCTTAAACTGTCGAGTACTTGAGTTAAGCAACAGAAGAACGTGGATCTACTACACTTAGAAGCTAATTTTCAGAAACAGGCAGTGAAACATCATAGAAACCATTTAAAAACCTGAACCAAGCTTTTCAGCAACCAGTCTGGGTAATTTTAAAGATAAATTATGTGTTCTGTCCTAGTAAGAGCCTCCTTGGAACACACAGGCTTGTTTTGAAATTCATCCATAAAGCTGAAAGTTGTTGTAATGAACTGCATTTTAATAATCTTCTGCAGGTACCGACCAGGACCCAGAGGTTTGATTCATATCTGCCAAGCACAGAGAATACATGATAAACAGACAAAAAGATACAGATCCTCCCTGGAAGAAAATTGTTTCCGTGCAGAAATTTGGTCATTTTGCATGTGGCGGGAGCATTCCCAAAAAGCAGCATGAAGCATCTTTGAACTTGAACACTTTGGAGATCACTTTTTGGTGGGTGGGAGAGCAGGGACTGAGGTAATTCATGTGCAGGGGTGCCAGTAATGTGCCTGCCATGCAGTTCTTGGCAGATTACCTATACAGGGGTGAGTCACGTCATTTGCAATGAAGAATCCAAGGTGTAATTGAGGATGGAAATTCTAGATGCATTTCATAAAGGCAGAAAATATAATTAGACGGGTTTAAGCATGCATGTTTCTTGTATGCATTGTGTGTGGAAAAAATACTCCTGTCTCCTAAAGCATTGTAAATTCCAAGTATTAGGTGTACAGACTACAACCTGGTTTTGAGAAAATGCATTAACCATTATTTTAGAACTGCTTTTTCATAGCTGTAACAAAAGTCATGGTGGAGAATGCCTGTGTCTAGTTCAGGCTTGTCTTTTCCATGCTCCTTTGATGGCAAATCTCTTTTTCTTTGTCTGAACCAGGTTTTTTGCAGATGTTTACTCAGAGTTTTATTACTGAATAGGTGTGTTTGGGCCTCACATGGTTTCTTATAAACAATCCTAGGTGGGTTTTGGTTGCTGTTTCTGTGTCTGCAGTTAATTCTTTGGTCAAGCACTTTGTCATTTGGAAAGCAGTATAAAGTCGAGGAAGCCAGACTGAAGGACTAGGCAAAGCAGGGGTTGTTTTCTTTCTTTCTTTTTTTTTTTTTTTTTTAAGCATGCTTACTCATTTTCAACAGGGCTTTCTGTAGCAGAAGTAATTATGTTGCATCAAGCATTAGTGCTGTTTCATCTGTCAGTTTACAAGTGTATGCATTAAGCCTTCGGTAGGAATTCTTATGTTGAAACTGAAAAGCACTGAAAGACAGAAATGCACTGTTTGCTAAGACAATATCAGCTCAGTATGTCACAGAGGGAGCTTTGAGCATCTTGCAGTGTAATAAGGAATGTATGTGTCTTGTCACTTACCCATCAGTTAAGATCAAGAGCTGGGTGACTGGTGGGAGGCAGGAAACATCTTGTAAAAATTGCTGTATTGAAACACAGACCCTCAGTTTGGAAACAAAAAGAAACAACCCTCAAACCTAAAATTATAAATTGAAGTCAGTTCTGGCTTTTTTTTGCTGCTGGGGGAGAAAAAAAAAAACAGCCTAAGGAACTATTCCACTTGTTTTTCTATTTGGGCTTTTGTTTTGCTCTTTAGATAGAATCTGCAAAATTCCAATATCCAGGAGTTCAGGGCTCTGCATCTCGAGGCAGTGGCATAGCCCAGTCATTCTGCTCTTCTCTTGAGGCACTGCTGTTTTAAGTATCTCCTATTGACAACAGCAACCTTTTTGTTAGTGTGAAGGTGTCAGAGCTGAGCACTGACTGATGGCACAGGGTGATATTTAATATGAGTTTCTTCCTCCCTGAAAGTTTTTAACTTCAGGAATATGGGGCAACTTCTGCTGTTCTAGATAAATGAATGCATAAGGATACTGGGGAAGGGTTAAAAAGTACTAAACCCCACATAAAGCTTTGTGACAACTTGAGTTCATCATTGCTGTTTTCTTGTCACCTAGTTTGGGGATGTTTGTGATAACGCACATGAGGCAGGTAGACTGTTCTGTAATCCAGCCTCTCTTGTGTTTTGTCAGTGGTGAAGAGATTTGGTTCTGAGCAGCAGTGCTGTGCGGAGCTGATGGGCAGAGCGTGTTTGTCTGCAGGGATGGAGTGAGTGCCTACACCTCCGGAGGGAGGAGGGAGGGTGTGCCCCTCACTTCTGCTGGAGTCTGTAGCTCGGAGGTCCTCTTGGGCCCGTCACCATTTCAGAAAAGCAACAGCTGTGGTTCCATGCCTTTGTTTTTTCCATCTGTTGCTAGCCAGGAATTTGTGAACATCCTTCTCGGATGTGGATCTTGCTGAGGTTATTCATGTCTTTGTCACCTCCCAGGCTGAAATACTGCAATCCATACTTGGAGCAAATGTTCCTAAGTCTCCCGAGCATTTAGCTGCTGTGTACAAAGCAGTGGCATACTTCCCAAGAGGGTTTAATCAGCATGGGCTTGATTTTCTCAGATAGCTTTGAGCCCTTTAGCTCTGTGATGAATTTGCTGAAAGCTGCAGGTGTGTTGTATCTCTGAAAATCAGGTCTTGGGAACACACTGAGCTCATGTCTGTTACTCTCCTCTGGCTACCTAACTTGTTCCAGATGCTTCAACTAGGCAATAGCAACTAATAGAGGAAATGCTACTCTAGGCAGTGGGAGAATAATGAAGAAAAAATGTTCCAACCCTTGGCCCAGAATTCATATGAATTGCAGGAGGACGCTGTGTTCTGTGTAATCTTGTTTTTGCATCTTACCAACACAACAGATGTCAGCTGCAGGTTGGGTCTTCTGCTCTGAGGAGACAAGCCTGGACCTACATCTTGGGTGGGTGGCGGAAACAGCACTTACCCTCTTTGTTGGATGAAGGAAGGGGTTTCTAATAGGAAAACATACTGTGCCTGTAGCATCCAGCCTGATGAACTTCCCTGGCTCTGCAGGCTAGCAGTGGGAATACCTGTGTCCCACTTCCATCCATAGTCAGGGGTTCAGATTCCACAGCAGCCCGAGTACAGCTCTTTGGCAGGCCTGGCTTCTGCTGATTCCATGTGCTGAAAGGACTCAGTGCAGGATCTGGAGAAGTAAAGGGAGCATCCAGTGTGGGGCAGGAGACAGGAAGATAATTCCTTTCAGAGGGGATATTACTGGATTGGTTTTGCTGTATCACCTGCATCCCAAGAATAAAAGAGGCTTAAAACCTCCTTTTGGAGGGAAAAGTGTTTGCTGTCAGACTGAACAAGCTACACTGTGGTAGCCTGTGGTACAACATGGTAGCATGCTGAACATTCACGTTCTTATCTAGCCCTCTGTCCAGGACAGTTGTCCCCACAATTAAAGGAGCGCAAGCAGCGGATCAGAAGATCCATATTCAAGGTATTCCCAGGAGCCAGAGAGTGGTCCTGAGCTCAGATGTGTTTATTTGCCTGTGAGAACATGGGTCATTGTGCTGATGATGCATGAGCATCCCCAATATGTGTCTGCCAGCTGTACCTCCTGCTCCCAGCAGTCCCCATTCCCTGTGTTCGAGTTCCTATTGCAGGGCATGGAGAACATTCCATGAAGTCCTGCCAAACAATCTCTCTGTGCCTCATACCTAGTAAGATCACAGAATCATAGAATGGTTTGGGTTGGAAGGGATCTCAAAGATCATCTAGTTCCAACCCCCTGCCAGGGACAGGTACACCTCCCACTAGACCAGGTTGCTCAGAGCCCCATCCAACCTGGCCTTGAACACTTCCAGGGATGGGGCATCCACAACTTCTCTGGGCACCCTGTGCCAGTGCCTCACCACCCTCACAGTAAAGAATTTTTTCCTAGTACCTAACTTAAACCTACCCTCTTTCAGTTTAAAACATTCTTCCTTGTGTCACTACGTGACCTTATAAAAGGACCCTCACCAGCTCTCTTGGAGATCTCGAGATCTCAAGATCTCAAACAGGAAGAAATTTCTGGAAATCTCCACCTTCACAGGCAGGAAGATTATTTGGCCATGCTGTGTAGGGTTTAGGGGTAGCTTAGGCATGGTATGACTGTTACATTACCAGTGGAGCCATTTTTTAAACCTAGTTACAGAGTCCTTAGATGTAATCCAAATACAACAATCCTTGTTCCCATGGGGAAGAGAAAAAAAGGAAGTAAAAAAGAAGGGGAAGAAAAAAAGAAGGGGAAGAAAAAATGAAGGGAAAGGAAAAAGGAATGTAAATATACATATTGTATCCAGAGATGCATCTTGACTGGAAAGCTGATGTCTATAAAAGGCTTGCAGGCAGTCTGCTAAAAGTAGTAAATATTAGTGGCCCCATCTTGCAGAGGAACAGGGGGCTTTCCTGTGAGGTTTTTAGATTTTAAAAAGAGCAAGGAGCTGTTGATGGGCTACCTTTATTCTTGCTATGAACGTAAAACTATGTATGTTATAATGGACAAAACAGAGAATATCTAAAATAAATCCCCTCGTAGCTCTTCTTTAGCTCTAGATTACAGAGAAGATCTGAGTTGGAGGGCCAGTCAGTTTATTTTCTGGGTTTCTCTAGCCCTGCTCCAGCCTTTGCTGCTGATCAGTTATAACAGCAGTAGCAGATTGCATGTCAGGACATCTTTGGAAGTGAGAAATTAGAACTGTTGAAGACTACTTCACAGATGTGTCAACCCAGGAATTAAGTGAGAATTAGACCTAAATAATATGTGTAGTCTTAAGAATTGAGCCTGGCTTTTGGGTTTTATTTATTTTTTGATATGGTGTCAAGGGGTCAAAAGTGAAACAGTACTAACTATTCACAGGATTTCACAGAAATTGTGAGGGTATGTCCCCAGCACGATGATTGTCTTGTTCTCTAGGTAGAAATATGGTATTTAAAGCAAAACCTGTATCAATTCATTCCTCTAATAAAAAACAATGAAAAATATTTATACACATCTATTCACTATGGATAGTGAAGACAGAAAATGAAACGCAGCACTCTCAGTGGCATTCAGGAACATGGAATTTATGATGTGCTGCAGTTCCTTGTTTATTGTGTTTCGCAATATATGGTGGTCTCCCATTTCCATCAGTGTGCCTTAATGCCTGACATGCCTCTGGTGCCAAAACATCTCATTCTGGGTTATCCACAGGCTACACTGGATTTACAATTTCCTATTTCACCTTCGTAAGCAGAATGTATTCTGTGCCTGGATAGATAAACAAGCACATCTTGCAGTAAAAATTTTATGTGGGAATTCCTGGAGCGACCAGCACAAAACCTGGGGCGTGCTATACAATTAATGATAAGACTTGGGCTTTGCATTTGTGTTGAATTGTGAAAGGAAGACTGAAATCCCCTTTCTTAACATAAAATATTTAAAATCAAGCATTTATTATGCCTAGATTTGATAAGGCTACTTACCAGCCTAGACATGTTTGCACACAGCAGTATCTTCTCATTTAAATTCAATCACAGTCACAAAACAAGCCTGGTTTAGACTAGCTGAAGATATAAACTTCATTTTCATCTCATTAGGCCACCTGGAAGCAACAATCAGTGAGTAGTCCTGACGTCAATGGTCTCTCTACTTCATTAAAATGTTAATTTCATGGCTTTAATTCCCTTTGTAAAACGTGCTGCTGCAGGACACTATATGCAGATTTATTCTGAAGCAGGCAAATCTGCATGCCATATTCCTTTTTAGTGTCTTAGGTTCCTTTGGATTTTTATTTTTAGCCATCCCTATTTTTATAAACTGCTGTGAAAAGATGATCACCATAACAACGAAAAAGTAAATATTTTCTTAAAACAGCCCTTTGAGAATGTATACTTAAGAGTAAGGAATTCAAGGCATCATGCATTTCCTGGTATTTTGTTCTGCTGTTCCCTTTTCCAGTATTTAAAAATGAGACAGGTATTGTTACTGGCTAACATTTTCAGACAGTGGATCATGAAAGGAAAGCAATGTGTGGTAAATCAGAAGCAGCTATGTAGATATGCTATATAGTAGCTATAGCATCTGCATTTTTAGCTGAGGTCCTGCTTATGTCAGGACAAAATGATGGTCTTCTCAATTTTGGAATCCTTCCTTGATAATATATACTTCCTCAGCATTTAGTCATCTTCATCTTTAGAGGATACATTTCTGGTTGTGTACTTCAAAACTGTATGTCATAGTTCAAGTTCAACTGTTGGCAGTAGAAGTGTGTCTTCAGTGCAGGAAAACAAGGGAAGGTAATTGTTCATCTGGTCTTTTCCCTTTTTATTGCATGCAGTTCTTCTTTAAGAGTACAAGCACTCTTGGGTATATTTCCAAGTGCTGTAAAAATGATTATTATGTGTTAGTGTGCCTGTGGCATCTGTAGATGGATGAGCTTTTCACTCCTGTTGCAGATGGTAAATCCAAAGCTCAGGGTCTAGGCTTCTCAGGACCCACTGTTGGTTGCCTGGCTCAGGAGCACTGTGCTCAGCCAGAGGGCTCTGATGGCACACTTGGGTCTGGGCTGGTGACAGCACTCAGCAGCATGGTCCTCCTGCTCCCCCCTGGCAGATCCTGACACTTTAGGCACTGTACAAATCCCACTGAGGCCCTGCTGGCACGTGGTGCTGAGGCTCTTCTGTGAAGGACCTTGGACAATGCATGGGGTCTGCCTGGTGTTAACCTGGATGGAGAGGACAAACATCACCAAATCACAATACAGTAAATAGAGGAGGGTTTCCTTGCTAAGCACTGGACACATCCAAAGTTTTCCGTCTGGGAGTCTCAGTGGGATTTCCCTGCGGCTGGCCCCAGGAGAGTGCTCCAGGTAAGTAACTAGGAACAGATAGTTAATTTGGCCTCCTGCCTTCCCTGAGACTGCCAGGAGAGCAGTGGAGATGTAACTCTCCCAGTCTACTACGGTGTACATCTCTGCTACTTCTCTGCTCTCACAAGGAGCAATAGAGAAATGTGCCCTGTAATTGTAACTGAGAAGTAGCCAAAATAGGTTAAAAGGTGTGAATAAAGTTAGCGTTCCAGACTTCCGTAAGTTTCCTATTTCAGATTAAGTAAGATAATTTACCAACGAGTCTAAAAACATGTTGCTACCTAATTTTTCACTCTTAGTGTCGAGGGAGAAGTTTTTTGAAAGTCAGTGAAGACAGATGGACAGTAGCCAATTCATTTCCATCTTGGGTCCCTTGCCTACAATGTTATTTCATCACAGGCAGTGCCATAACTCAATGTACTAGTCAATTTAAAATGCCAAAGTGTGCCAGGGTTTTACTCTATGGATAGAATTATTCATTCATATCTGCAGTTGGTGAGTGGAGTGATACTATGACGACTTCTCAGATCACACACTGATCTAGAAAAATATTCCATTTGTAACCTGAGACGTTAGCTGTTATTGCAGCAGCATACTCACTCTTCTAACACTGTGTTTTGATTTGTCTTTCAAAACGTCTTATAAGCTAATCAAAGAATTTATCACTTTGGTGTGCAGGCCACCTAAACATGACTTACTGCAGGTGTTTGGACAGTTGTGATCAGATGGCCAAATGAATATTGTTGTAGCCTGGACATTTGAAAGGCCGTTTCTATGGTAGAGTGACACAGTTAAAGTTGCTGTCATCACTTAATGAACTCGTGACTGTGGGTTGACATGGCTTTGGGAGAATAAAAATAAGAGGTCTTGCTGTTTGGTTTGCATTTCTTTTGTCTCAGTCACTAAGTGTGTGTAGTTCCAGAGATATTCATGCTATAATTGCTTATTGTTTGGTGTGTTTATTTGTTTTAGTGCTCTTGGAAGCAGGGCAGATGGAAGAGTTGGTGGGAGGTAGTTTGTGTCACCATTGCTTAGGCAGCAGATATACTGAGTGGTGGACTGTAGGTTTCAGCACTCCATGCATTTCAAAAAGTATATCAAAGCTACTGAAGTTCTCCATGGCTTGTGTTTGCCCACAGAGAGAAAGGTTTCAACCAGAATTACCTCATGGAGCTAAACTATCTTTGCCCAGCCACGCTACACTGGATTTTTCATCACCCACCCCACTGTTTATTTTTGGAAGACTAACAGACAGTTCATCATTCAGCAGCTCTTGAAAAGCCTAACTCTTCCTCAGAAAAGAGATTATGCTCTTCAGATAAACTTTCACTCTCTCACCACCTTTGCTGACCTGCTGTGTGACCCAATGGCAACTTCTTTGTTCCCATTTGTAAGGACAGCCTTTTCCCTTCCCACTGGGATGGAACATGAGAGACATCCATTTGCACCTGGCTGGTGAAGACATCGTGCTGTACCATGGCAAAGGCCTCCTGCAGGCAGTAGAGAGTTTTACATCAGCCCTGGGCTGGGTCTCTTCCTTGGCTCTCATTCCTCCAGAGCAGAGGTGTTGGTGTGTTTAGTGGTGTTCAGGAGGGCTCTTCTCCTTTCCCTCCTGCCTGAAGCCCTCCACAGCTGTTTGTGTCCATAGTCCAAATAGGAGTGGGAATAGCAGTCTTTCCCTAAAGGCTGTGCAGATGGTGTGTAGCTTGTCCGTGGGCACTGAGGCAGAATTTAGCAAGGCTAAATGTTGTTTGTAGTACACAGGGTTATGTTCAGGAGCACTTGAGGGAAAATAGCAATGTTCTGCTGAGGAACATGGAATTTTCTGGGATGTCCTCCCAATGTGTTTCTCATCTGTTTGCTGTTCCTGTCCACCTTGGGATCTCCCAGTGGAGGAAGCTGTGGAGTGAGGATTTTCGTGATGCCTTTTGTGCTGTCAGTGGTAAGCCTTAGGGGATCAACATGCAGATAGATTGATTGTTCAGGTAGTTTTGAGGGAAGATGTTTCTGAACTCAAATGTGTTAGGGATAGCAAAGTATATTTGTGGAAAACATAGCTCAGAAGGATTTTCTGTTGTGACACATAGTTTCTCCCCTTAATTAAGCATTGTCCTCTCCATGCACTGTGTGAAATTTAGGAGGCTACATTTTTCCTTGAGTTAAAATATTGAAGGAAAACAATTGTGTACTGACAACAATGGGCTTTTTAAATTTCAGGCCATTTGTTTCTGTAATTCCTATGAAATAAATTCAACTGCCTAAGTTGATCCTATTCATTGTGGTTTAGTTATGTACATACTCATATTTGTGTTAAAAAACAATGTTAAAAACATTAGTGATGAGTGCTTTCAGAGCTTTCTAGCATGCAGTGCTGGTGGAGTTAAACGTTCCACTGGAGTTCAGAAATGGAAGTTTATAGCAGATGTTTTCAGGAAATCGATTTTAAACTTCTGTTCAAAGATGCCTGTACAAGAAGGATTTACAACATTTCTCATCTGTGACTTCAGCTGCCAGCATGGGTTTGCCTTCTGATCAGTATAAAAACCAGCACACCCCTGCTGTACACATCTTTAATATGAGGGTACAAAGCATAGAGGATGACCCTAAGCCTTGAGCAACACATTGCCTCAGTGTTGGGCCATTGCGTACTGGGGTAAATGGTCTCTCTCAGCTTTGTTCTTGCAACATTAAGACCAGATCGGGAGATGAACCACTGTCCTGTATCTGACTCTTTTGCTGTCCTTGCAAAAGGAATTTGATTTTTACTTCTCTGCTGTCTGAGAGCATCACACACGTGGAAGTACAAGATGGGTGCCCAAAATTCAACTTCTGTCTGGGCACAGGAATGACTGTCCAGGCACTCATAGCAGTAGTTGGGGAAAAACATTAGCAAATCTTTTTATCACTGGAGACAGATCTTTGTGGTGCTGTGCATTTAAAATGGCTGCACTCCCTCATGCATCTATAAGGCCATGGTACTGTGTTTTCATACATCCCGTGGTATGGAGCATCCCTTTCTCTTTTCTGTGGCATTGTTGTCATGACAGCTTCCATTGGTACAGCCATTCTCACATCACCAGTTAAACATAACCGAGCTGGAGCTCAGGGAATTGTTCTGTGCTTCCAGCAGTCACTGTCGGAGGAAGCTCATCTGTTCCTGGACCTCCCCATGTCTATTTTCTGCAGGGCACTGCAGGACAGAGGAGCACCTCCTTCAGTTTTCCTACCATTTTGCTAGTGAAGGGAAGAAACACTGTTTGCTCTGACACTCTAGAAATGTGATGCAGGATAAACAGTGCATGTCCTTAACTTGGCTTGAGTGAAGGGAGGGTAACAACTAGCCCAGTATCCTGTGGGGACCACCATGCCAGTGCCACCAGGATGCCATCAGGAAGATGTTTGGTTTTTCAATAAGAATGGATTGGGCAGCTTTTTATTTTTTATTTAGGGGAAAAAAAATAGGAGACATTCAGTTATGTGCCATGGGTACCTGTAGGGCCATCCCTTCTTAGAAGTGCATCCTGATCAGGAACAGTCAGTCCTGCAGTCAGGTTCTGCAGGTGGGAAGGACTGGAGGGGTCTGCACTGGTTATCCTCACTCCTTCCGTCGCAGCTGGGAGGGTGCACGTGTGCGTGTGAGGCTTCTACCCATGAGGAGGATCCAAAGGCCGTCAGACCCTTCAGCTTCATGTCTCATTTCCATCAGAGGAGCTCCACCACGTAGCTGCAGTAGGGTTTGGGTCTCATCCTGTGTCATTAGGAAGGAAAGAAACTGTATAATCATTATCCTTTTTAGAAAGTTTAATCACAGCCTGCAGAGGGATGGCGGTATTTTATCTGACAAATATGTCACTGTCTTTCATCAGTTGATTATAATCATCTTGGAAGTTCCAGTGCGTCTGTTTTTCCCTCTTCTTTTTAACTATTGTGTTTTGTTTAACTTTCCCTAATGAGCCCAGTGAAAAGCAATTGTTCTAAATAAATCATGTGCGCTACAAAGCAGTATATCACAATTAGGTTTCCATTATACTTTAATTAGGCATTCCATTATTAAATTGATGTCGTTGGCTTCTTCCAGGTCTCAGACTAATCCTGAAACAAATTCCTCTTTGTGGATAAATATTAGTCAGTCGTAATTAAAGAGTATTCATTGGCGTTGCGGCTTTTCATTAAATCCCTTTCTGATTAAGATGGCTCCCCCAAGTACTGGTCTGATTAAATTTAATAAGATTTGTTCACTTGTGTGTATCGTGGTCTGGTGGAAACTGTTTTAGCACCAGGGGATTGGGAACTATAAGTTCATATCTTGGTGCAGGCAGCCATGGGTCTAAACGCCTGTTTTGCTCAGTGCTGTACATTCGTGTTTCAGGGGGCTGTATGGTTTGTGTGGTCAGTCAGCAGTGGAAAAAAACCATGGGAATTGAATTAGCAGTGTTAGAGTTGAATTTCAAAGGGCTAAGTTACATCTAGAGGGTTACAATAAAGAAGGGAAGATTAAAGTATGTTAGAGGCTCTGTTTCCTTGACTTTCATGACTAGGGCTTTTCTGCTGAGTTCAGACTTGAGTGCTTTTCTACCCCAAACCATTTTCTCTCCTGGAGATGTATAGATGAGCTCATTTCTATGTAAATATGCCTCAGCTGAAAACTCAGATAATAAAACAGATGCTCCTGACAGAAGTTCTTCTAACAGCAGAGAATGAAATGTTTTCAGAGCAAAACCCTTGTCCTGGGTTTAAAAATCAAGGTGAAACTAAAGCGTGATATGGCTTTAGTGTCTATATCCATTGGAGAGAGCTTGTAAGCATCACTGTTTTCTGTGTGCTGAAATTATGCCTTCTTGTGGGGCTGCTGGTGCTGTTCTGCATTCCTCCTGCTTTGTACACAGAAATGAAAACAAACCACTGTGACCAAGAATGGCAATAGCACAAATTGGTGAGGCGTGCAAGAGATCGGCTCAGGACATCTGCAGAAGCACTCCATCCAAATATTTGAGGTGGCAGCTAGCAGGTGTTTTTTTCAATATCCAGTTCATACTCTATTTTCGGTGCAGGGTACGTTTTCATCTAGTGTTTTGGTTTGGGATGGGCCGTATTTGTAATATCAAGTATCTCAAAATGCGTTTTCAGTGTCAGGTATCCCAAATGTAATGGTACTGGGTATATCATCTAGCCAATCCGTCATATTTCATGGAATCAGAGCTGTCTCCTGATTCCAGGTTGCTCTTCCTGGGGCTGCTGAAGGCCCCTGAGTGATGCCTGGGACAGTGTGAAGGGGCAGGGTTGGAGGCAGTGTTAGGTCAGTGCACAGCTGAAGAGTTCTCTCTAGCGGTTGGTTGTGGGTAGTGAGGACGGATAGCAAAGTGCACTGAATTAAGGGAAGGGTACTCATCAGTAGCTACTGAAAAAAGGGAGAAACAGAGTAAAGTGAGGAAAGGAAGCTGACCTTCATATCTGAATTACGAAAAAGAATAGTTGTAATGCACTAGAAGCCAAGAATAAAATGTCTTTTCTCTAATAGTCATCATTTATTTACTAATTGCTACTGTTGCAATACAGCAGTGGATGGTGTTATGCTATTCATAGCACCATCCTTCCACTGGCCTGAAGTGAGGGCTGATGGACAGCAAGAATCCATGGCATTTCCGAGGAGGTGGGGTGCACTTTGAGCTGTTGATTACCAAGCAAGAACTGCCACAACTGCTTCCTTCTGAGTATCTGTGGTGAATTAGTTTCCTCTACTCACAGTGACTCACACTAGTTTTGTAGTGACTTTACCAAAGACAAGGCTCAAAATAAGTTGCATGCTCAGTCTGCAGTTTTGGCAAATATTTATTTGAGGCAATGTGCAAGTGCTTAAAAATTATGAGAAAATTCCTACCTTATATCCTGACAAGTCCTAGAAGTACAGAAAAGAGATAGAAGCATTTGAAAAGAGTATGAGCAAGGGTTTTGGAAGAATTGAGGGAAATAAATAGCACCTAATAAGAAGACCAGGGAGACTGGGAAGTATAACCTCTTTAATGCTTGTGTTTTAATTGGGATCCCAAAAGCCTGCATATGCTGTTGTACTACAACAGGGCAATTCATACCTACTGCTACTGCTCGCATCGTTAAAAATGTACCACTTTCTTCTCCAAAAATTCCAGGGTTTAAGCCAGCTCCATTGTGTACCTAGCAGCAACATCCTGCAATGTTGAGCATCATTGGTATGACAGTTGTGTATGTAAACTGCTCCAGAGTGTTTTGCTTTACTGTTAACTCAGTGAGGCCAGTCAGAAATGGCAGTGGAAATTGCAGATACAACAGCTGGATTCTGGTAGAACTGCATTACCTCAAATAGGAATGTGTTTTCTGTTGTAGAGATTGATGCTTAATTTCATCTGCATTGGAGAGAGATTGTTCATTCAAGCAGACAGCAAAGAAATAAGTGTACAGGGGTGGATTACTTCTTTCTCAGACTCCCAGGGATTTGAAATGCCCAACAAATAACAGAAGAATTAGGTGGATAGTCTGTTATGTTAAAGATAAGAATAAGCTCTATATGTTTGTGTATGATTTATTTTAAGGGTAGTTGGTGTCTTATTTTTACTTAATTGTAATGATACTTAGCTTTCCAGAAATACCTGGATGAGTAGTTTAGCATTTTTTTAAAAAATAAAAATAACTCAGCCATTTCCTAATTTAGGTACATTTGCCTGCCTGGCAAGACATCTTATCGTGACAAGGTAGAGTACACATGATGTTTTTTGAAAAGATTTCACTGAAGTGTAGTAAATTATCTTCATTTCAAGCGTAATTGTGATTCTTGTCTGAGCTGGTTGGCAGTTTGCCGGGAAATGCATGTTCGAGCTCAGAGGAGTTGGAAAGTTGCATACCAGAATGTCAGTGTCTCTCTGTTACATGAAACATCATTTTTCTGTTTGAAAAACTAATGGTGTCCTATAAGCCTAGAAACAGCGTGTCTTCTTCTACCTAACTTGTAACATACCTTTGAAAACCAAATCCCACATGTGTGTGTAGAGAAGACTTGTAGTATGGGAGGCTGGGAGAGAGCAGATATGCAGGCAAAGGAATAAACATGGCATTTTTGTTATCTGGATTTGATAAATATAGTTTGGGAATGATAGAGTAAAGAGTGGTGAGTCAGTTTTGCCTGGTCATCTCTAGTGACTGAAATAACTTGTTATTCCAACCCCTTTATCCCTTCATTCCCTTCTCTCCACATATTTTTGTGTTTTATTTATAGCTCGACCAGCTTTTGCTTTGCAATTTGTAAAATAACCCTTCAGAGTCAGGGAGGGAAGACTGAGGAGCAGCAGCTCCTGGGCAGTCTTGTGGATGGAGCCACTGGATCATTCCCTGTTGCCAAGGCCGGATCCCCACCTTCCCATGCACATCCTTCCCTCATCTGCACAGAGATTTCTTTTTTAAACAAGCAGCCTCGGTTCCTGAAGTCATTAATGGGTTTGTGTTGACAGGAGCCACGTGAGATGTTTCAAACCAGCTGGCTGTGACTTTGACAGCAGCAGGGTCAAGAGGCCCTGTGTCTGGAGAGGTGGCAAGGCTGAGTTTTATCTGGGAAACCTTGGTGGGGGTTGTAAGCTGTCCTGAAATGCATTAAATCCACCACCACGACCCATACTTGTATTTATCCTGTAAAGCACAATGTGTAAACAATGCCTGCAATAATTCTGAGCTGAATCTTCTGTGTTTGGCTTCAACTCCCATGCCCAGTATTTTCATCCAGATTAATCCACAAACTAAGGATCAGTTTAGCACTTGATACATCTTAACTTGCAGATCAGGATAAGATACTTCTTGGTCTGCTCCTAGGTTTCCCACAGTACTGACTTCTCATAACATAACTGGACTACTCCATATTAAACCATCTGATTCAGTTTGGAGAGCTGCAAGGGAGCTGGCAGGCTTACTGGCGGTCCCTCTTATTAATTGACTGATGGAGAGGGCAAGGGGAGAGACGTGTTCAAGCAATAAATATGAATCAAAAATCATAGAATGGCTTGGGTTGGAAGGGACATTAAAGATCATCTTGTTTCAAGCCCTCTGCCATGGGCAGGAACACCTTCCACTAGATCAGGTTCCTCCAAGCCCTATGCAACCTGGCCTTGAACACCTCAAGTGATGGGGCATCCACAATTTCTTTGGGCAACCTGTGCCAGTGCCTCACCACTCTCACAGTGAGGAATTTCTTCTTACTATCTGATCTAACCCTACCCTCCTTCACTTTAAAGCCATTCCTGATTGTCTTGTCACTACATGCTTTATAAAAAGTCCCTCTCCAGCTCTCTTGTAGCCCCCTTCAGGTACTGGAAGGTGTTCTGAGGTCTCCATGGGGCTCTTCTCCAGGCTGAACAACTCTAGCTCTTTCAGCCTATCTGTAGCAGAGATGCTCCAGCACTCTGAGCATCTGCATGGCCTCCTCTGGCCTTAGTCCAACAGGTCCGTGTCCTTCTTATGCCAGGGACCCCAGAGCTGGATGCAGCACTCCAGGTGGGGTCTCACTAGAGCAGAGCAGAGGGAGAGAATCCCCTCCCTAGACCTGCTGGCCACGCTGCTTTCGATGCAGCCCAGGATGCAGCTGGTGGAGCCAATTAGCAGACACCAGCCTGGGGTGAGGGAATCTCAGGCTCTATCACAGGTAAGACTGGAAAAACAAGAAGCAAGTAGGAATGTTAGTACTAGATGCCTGTGTATGGACTTAATGAGGCCATTTTTTGAAAATTCTACTGTTTCCAGCACCCAGGCTTTGAAAAGTATATTGAAATATTAGAAGATATTCAAAAAGCTGTTGAAGGGATTTGAGCTTTTAAAGCCACGTTTCATATTGAGATTTCAGAAACTGAGTAGGTTGAGTTTGTTCAGGAGCAACTTACGAAGTTGACAGATCATACCACCACTTACCTCTGTGAGCAGACAGCTCTCTAAATTTAGCCAAGTTACGTGGTCAGGAAGTAGAAGTACAAAAATAATGTACACAGACACATACACGCCCCCCTGATTAGTATGGGGAATTGCTTATCTCATGGTAAAAGCTTTAGGGCAGTGCGGATGTCTGTCTCACCACATCCCATGGCAAAACCAAAAGCATTCCGCATAAGCTCCTATGTCATTCGGGAGATCAGATTAGATGATGATAACGTTCTGTCTGGTCTTAAAGTAATTAAATGAGGTATTTACAGAGATTTCAAAGTCAAAGCTGATCTCCCTCCCCACCACCACTCTCTCAGCAACTTCAGTTAGTGGTATTGTTTACACATTAATGAGATGTAGCATCAGGCTGCAAAACGATGTGATTTAAATGTATTTAGGGGAAGAATTAAGCACATGTAATGGTTGCTGATAGCTGTGAGCATATCCTTGGATCTCTTGATCTTTGTACTATCTGGGCTGGAGGTTCCTGGGGTGGGATCCCAGTAGTCCTCTACTCCTGTATGCAGCACCCAGAGCACGTTTCCTTCCTATTGGGGAGCAGAAAGCAGACAGGGCTGTCCTTTCCCCTGGCTCCCACCCTCAGGGACTAGAGGTGCAGTGTCCTTAACTCCTTCGTGTCAGCAGGTGGAAGGTCTCCCTCTCTCCTTGTATCACAATGCCAGTGGAAAATCAGATAGGTATAGAAAGAATTGGTATGCAGGATCACTCTTCTCTGTTAATCAAAGCCAGCATTATCATTCTGTCTTTTTTTGTTTGCTTATTTGATTGCTACACTTACCTAAAAAAGATTTCCAATAACTACTGAGTTGAAAGTGATTTAGATTAACCCCAGCTGACACCACTGCTTTAAGGAGGGCTGCCTGAAGTTTTAAATCCTCACAAGCATGATACTTCCCAGGAGGGGCTGTAAATCCTTGAAGCTGCTCCCTCCTGATACTGTGTTCTCAGAGAAAAATCACTTAAATCTCGTGAGCCAAGACAGTAATATTTCCCAGTAAGCAGTTTTAGATGGCTTTTGTTTTAATGTCTAAAAGTGTATCTAAGGCTGACATACAATACTCACATATTGGATAACCTGACAAGTTTTCTTCTACTTGTTTCTATCTTTTCTTTGATGACCTTGCTGATCAGTTTATTTATAGAAGTGCCAAGCCTCCTCCTGTCGAGTTTCCTAAGGAAATATGTATAGGGTGGAGGATATTAAGGCATAGGTGGGCGAGTGACTGCCAGTGTTTTATGGAAGCCTAGAAGTGTATGAAATATCTGGAGCTGTGCAGTGAAGGGACTTTGCAGCAGAAAGCAGTTACATTGAGCTGGGAGATGGAATGAATGGATAAGGGCCTCGCATAGAGGTCCCACTTTCAACAGAGCAGCTTAATTGAAGAATGAATATTCTGTTGTGAGAGCATCTCCGTGTGCCTCTCCCCTGGTGGCTCAGCAGCTCATCAGCTGCTGCTGTGATGTACCCTGGTTAAGAATAGTATCCTCTCTGCTGGATCAGAGCAGGGGAAGAGATGGTATAATCCTTGTAAGGTTTAAAGGAATGTCAATGATAACTAAAGTAGGACAAATTAGGGTTGCTGAGATCCTTTCTAGGGATAGAAATGGGTAACAGCCACCCCTGTTAATGCTAAGGAGACTCAAATTCACCTTTGAGGCTGCTGAGAGTCTGAGCAGTTCATTGCATGGATTTGCCTTGGGGCCATCATCTTTTTTAGCTCACTGGTGGTCATTTTGGCTTTCAGAGCTCCTGTTCTGAATCATTTTGGCCCTCGAGTCCCTGTTTGTACAGATCTCTTTGTCTCGCAGTGAGCTTGCTCAGCATTGCTGGGTAGGAGCAAGTGTCCTTGTAGTTGGTGTGAGTCAGAACTGAGAAACAGGCTGTGCTTGAGCTCCCAAGCAATGCTTTAGCACAGGAAAAGGGCCCATCCATCCAGGACCAGGGGCTTATTCCACTTATTTGGGACCGTGCTGTAGGGCTGAGCTTCGCCTCTGGCAGTTGTCTGCAATTGTAGCTGCACTGCAATATTCTCTTTGTGAATGTGTTTGAAGGAAGCTGAAAATAATTTAATCCTGCCTTTTATATTCAGGCTGGGTTTTTTCCCCTAGAATTAAAATACTGTGTTGTCATGGTATTATTGAACACACAATTAAAAGTAATTTTCAGTTTACCTGTAACATCTTTATTTTGAACCTAGTAAGAGGCTCTTGGTTGTAAAGTTTATAATAGGTAATGAGATAAAAGGCTTGTCTGGACCCATACAAGGGAGCACAGAGGCAGAAGGGCAGGCAGGGAAAACCCCAAAGCTCAGATGGAGGAACAGAACCCTTAGCCCAGCTCCTCCAAGGGCTGTCACAGGGGGGCCATCAGCCCATGGGCCAGGAGTGACACCTGTCACAGCGAGAGGGCCTTGTCCATCACCTTATGGACTGGGGCAGGGCTCTGGGAGTCACTACAGGATGCCAAAGAGGAGCATTTGGGGTTTGGACAAGGCTTATGATGGGATGTTTAGGGAAGGAACAGGCAGCTGAAAAAGAGAGGATCCAAAGACCAGCTACTGGATGGCCCTCAGTGTGCAAAGCCAGTTACTGGAGAGGTCAGCAGTGCGTGCAAGGAGTCTGGACCACCACTGCAGAAGGACTGTGGCCCTGGGGGCTCGTGTGTCCAGGTGTACCAGCACCTGGGAGAACCAAGGATCCGGGCCAGCTGCAGCATAGACTGGCTACAGGCAGTAATAGAGGCATCCACAGCCTGTGTCTAATTCCCTCTGACAGGTCTTTATCCTAATGAGCCAGAGAGGGGAACACCATGGGGCCATTTTGTTTGCTTGAGAGCTGTTTTCTGTCCATGTTGGCCCGTGGCTGGCTGGCTGTGCCCGTGTATAGTACACTTGTGTTGTGTGTGAGCATATTGGGATTGTGTGCTCGGGTTTGCTGGGGCAGGGGGCTTCAGAAACTGAGCTGTACTGGGCTACCAGATACTGCAGGGTAAAAATTCTGATGGAACAACTGGTGTAGTGAAGGAAAACGTCCTCATTTTTCCTTGGAGGTGTTTCTTTAAAAAACATGTCTTTCTCTGATGCTGGTATTTTCGTCCTGAGCCTGGTCAAGTTCTCCCTGTGCCACCTCTGAGCACAGTGCCCAAAGCAACCAGCTGTGCATTGTAATCGCCTGAAGTAACGTCGTGTATCAACGGAGCTGAAATATAAATAACTTTGATTAGGGCACAGAAAGTTCAGTACGTTAAAGAATAGTGCTTTTGAGGCATTTTGTCATCCCAAAATGGAGACTGCCACATGGATTAATCATCGTCTGCATGTTGTGCAGTTTACAGCCACTTAACAATAATTTGAAACAGACTTTATATTCACTCCTGAGCACTGCAGTAAGCTTTCCTTTTCTGAGGTGTTTTAATAAAGCATAGGACAAAATATTATTCATGGGTATGAAGGATACATAGTTCTACTGCAGGAAGAGAGTCTTGAGACTGTAAAGCTACTGAAATTGGTGTTTCTGTTTGTCCTGAGGAGCTGGGCTACCTGCCTGACATTTTAGCCTAAATGGCAGTTTCTTAGTTTAATTAGATTTCAGATGCAAATCTCTGAACATTATTTGATTTCCTTTGTCCTTCATTCCTTCCTCAAGGGGTCATGGATACACACAGGACAAAGATGATCCTCAGATGTCACTAAAAATATTGCAAGAAGTGTTTTGTCCTCCAACAGCTTCTCTGAGCTATGAACAGATATTTAAGTATCTGAGTTTGCTTATTTCTTTTTTGACCTACTAGAGAAGTAGGATGATGCAGTTTCCCTTAGGGAAATTTTTTCTTAAAATGAGCAGAAACAGGTTTTTGAAGCAGGTCTTTAAATTCAGGTGGAAAAAACATCTTTAAGTCAGTGACTGCCCTGTGTCTTCACTTAGGATCACTTGATTTTCTGGTTGACTGGCACTTTGCTATTGACCTGAAACACGTGCTGTTAGGTATCTCCAGATTGCAGAGACAACAGCCTAACTTCACAGGGGAAGAGATGGTAAAGATGCTCCAAGGATGCAGGTTCAGAGCTGCCTCATTAAACCTAGCCTAAGGGAATTTTGTCCCTTCTCATGAATGGTCTACCTTCATCTGCTGTGGTGACTTTTCTTCTTCTTAGCAGATTGTCTTGTAACTTGCCTTGCCAGGGAATTAAAGCTTCAGGCTGCCATTTGTGTGGAGTTCTTAAATATGTATGACCCAAGCAAGGGGTCTGTTGCATACGAAACCCAGTATTCTGGTCTTTTCTCTTTCTGATATTTCTGCTCTTTCAGATATGCTAAATTTGCCTTTGATGTTTCTTTTCTTCTTGTGTAAAATACACTTTCATAGATGAACCTTGCAGCTGGAATTAGGAGATACTGGTTCCAGCTGGACACACAGAGCAGGCCAGGTAAACCTCCTTTGCCTCAATTTCCCCACATGTGGAAAAAGTAACGTTCACCCTCCTGTGTGCAGCTCTGAACTTTGTTCTGGCTGACTAAGAAGCCATATTGTAGTCTAGACCTTCTAGAGTCTGGTGGGAAGCCCCACTGGAAGGTATCTTGTCTGGGGATGCTATGGATCCATAGGCAAGGAGTAGAGGCTTTCCTATTTCTGATCAGGAATTCATGGAGAGAAATACACCTGCATACCAAAGAGATCAGACCAGCTGTGTGAGTGCAGGGAGTCCTGCTAGTGCTGCTTGCACAGAGTCAGAAAATCTGTGTCTTAAGCATATCTGATGATTTATTATCTGTGATCTGTATGCCAGTGGCCCTTAAATGTCAAGCCTTGATTTTTCAAGTAGTTCATGTAGTTGGCAGACTGATAGTTCAGCTGCCCAGACATGAATGACTGCAAGATGTACAAGAAACTCATCTAGCCAAAAACTCTTCTTATAAAAGGCTTTTTTGATGCAAGGATATCAGGAAGACTGGACCTTTCTGGCCTCCCTCTTGGGGTAAAGTGTGTAGGTTTTATGTTCCACTAGAGCTGGGAAGCTATGGAGGATTGGGCGGAAGGAGATTGTAAGAGACGGAAATCTCTTGGAGGTTTTTTATGTAGCAGCCCTTCCCCTGGTTGGGCCAGGAACTAAGGGGTGGATGTCTGTCCTGTAGGATGGCTGTAATTCTGATGGTAGAAGCATTTGGAATAGGGGAGGAAAAGTGCAAGCTGTTCTCAAAACTAAAACGTTTTGTGCTAAGGTGCAACAGGCTGACCATTATTTCCCTTTGCTAGGGCTGGGCATCTAAGGCATGTCCAATTTTGGCATCTCTTGGAAGGAGATCTGAAAGATTGTACCTGTGCAGAACACCGGGATTCTCTGCTCAGTTCAGAGGTGATCCCAGAGCTAGACAAAAGATGGAATATTGAGTTTTTCCCTGATAGACCTCCAGGGAGCCATATAAATCTCTTTAAAACCCCAAGTAACCTGCCACAAAACTGTCCGACAGATCGTTTCAAAACAGCACAATCATAAAATACTCTGAAAGGCTGAGTAGGGTTTTTCCCCTTCTTGTGATATTTGGAGTTGAACTTTAGATACATCATTTTGAACATGGCCTTTTAAAGTAACTTTCTATTCTGGCCCTGTCATTTTTAGGGCTGTAAAGGAAAACCAAAATGCCAGGGATGGGGAGGAAATGAAAACGAAGAGTGAGGCTAAAGAGTAGGTTTTGATCATCTTTGCAAGAGGTGGCATCATCTGTGAGAACAAAGGTCTTCAATTGCTGCAACTGGAGACGGCTTTTAGTCTCCAATTCTATTTTGCCCTGAGCCAGCCAGCCAAATAAAAACAGCAACATAAATCACTGCTGGCAGAACTTAACAGTTATGCAACGTCCAGTGCACCACATGCCTATTTTTAGATCAGTTTTACACTAGCAGAATTTACTTTATGAAATCTAAAAAGAATGTCTGTTCAGAGGCTGGGGGATAAAGACGGTATTTAGAAAGTGCAAAATGTAAAAACACTTAGTACAAGGGATGCTCTAGCAAGCCCTGCTTTGGCAATACTGATATCCTTTCAAAAATGTTGGCTCAATCAGGCATGCTAATGAAGAGTAGGGGTTTTTTCATCAATATCCCCTTGAATTTCTACTCTGCAATTGCTGTTTGAATGGTTAGCTATGCTCCCTTCACCCAAACAGCTGAACGTCAGACTCACATGCAGCTCTTGTTTTCCAAGACCAGATGTGCATCTTCTCTCCTTTACATTTGACTTAATTCTCTTACTATTGTAATTCTGCATTAGTGTGTGCTGTGTATAATCTTGTTCCCAAAGCTTTTTGTTCAGATTCAGAACGTGCAGTGATTGGGAAAAGTTCAACCTCTCAGCCTTCAGATATTCTAGCGGGTGAAACACAGTCTGCATAGTTAATGTATCTCTGGGATTTCTGCCATAATTCGGACAGTTTTCACTCATGTCTTGAAGCAGATTAGTGTTCTGAGTGTTGCATGATCTGTATTCATCTTTTTTCCCCCAAACCTTTCTTCTAGGTGACAATCTCGATGCCATCCATGACATCACTGTGGCATACCCCCAAAACATTCCTCAGACGGAGAAGCACCTTTTGAAAGGAAACTTCCCAAAGGAGATTCACTTCCACGTCCAGAGATACCCCATAGAGACAGTGCCCACTTCTAAGGAGGAGCTGCAGCTTTGGTGCCAGAAGCGCTGGGAAGAGAAAGAGGAGAGACTGCGACACTTCTACGAAGGTGGAAAACGCTTCAGTGCCACGGGGCAGAGCATTGTCCCGCCCTGTAAATCTGAGCTCAGGGTCCTGGCGGTGAAGTGTGCCTCGCTGCTGTACTGGACGGTGTTCCCACTGGGAATGCTCGTGCTGCTGTACCTGTACAGCTTTGCACAGTGGTACTTTGCAGCCATGGTCGTCTTTTTCGTTGTGCAGCAAAAGATATTTGGTGGGCTGGAACTCATTGAACTCGCTTGCCATCGGTATTTTAAAAAGCAACAGAAATTTCACGACACGAAAGTAAAAATCAATTAGTTCTGGGGTCGAGGAAGGGTGGTTTTGAGATGCCCTGAAAATTTGATGCACAGGGAACAATTTTTGCATGAGAATTGTCTTTTACTATCGCCATTGTTAGGCATTTGCACATGATTCTGTGAAGAGAAAGAAAAATGTTAGTTATTGCTACACGTGAAAATGGTAGTTTTTAATCTCTGAATGTAATTTCGACATTGCTCTCACAAGCAGCTAGCAACTGCATTCTGCTGTCATTAGGAAACAAATTGCTGGATTATTGAACAATCATAAGGACATTAATAAATGTGACATGCACTGAAGTTTCATGTAGAAACCCAAACAGTTGGCTAAGAGAGGCAGATGTATGATTTCTTTGTAGTCACATTGGCATGAAGTAAGCACCGGATTTGGAAAACTGGTAAGTTTTGATGGTAGGTGAAAGTTGAAGGAGAAGTTGTTCTGTTTCTTTTTTCTATTTCAAATACTCAAACTTATTTTGAAGTAATATTTTTGCATAAGCTTTTCCAAACACTACTGAACCTACCAACTATTCAACTGTTCTGGCTTGGTCACTCAGGAGGATTTTCAAGCCTTGCAGTCTTGTGTCATAGTACAGAAAACAGTACAGTGCTCACTCTGTCTCCATTTAAGTGTTTGCTGATTATTTAATAGACCTGTGCAGCTAAGTTTTTATCTCTCACTGTTTCTTTCTGTTTTAGTCTCCCTGTTAGCTGTGGGAGACTTGTTCCTACTGTAGTATGCAGAGCTGCAGGATAGGGGAGCTGGTTTTTATTGGTTTAATGGTATTTTTTTCTCACAGAGGCAGAAATAGCTGTTCCTCTCTGAGTAACTGGAAAATGTTTTTCAAAAAGGTTTCCTTGTATCTTTGTAGACATTCTTTGGCTGAAAGCATTTTATTTCATTTTTAGAGTAGGCAAGATACCTTTTTTTTTTGTATTAATTTTGGTTTTCACATTGCTTCCTTTGGCATTTCACGTGTCCATGTACATAAGCAGGAAGACTGCTTGTTCAGTGCATGTCAGACAGACCTGTTGAAATGCAAAAGTTCTCTCCTTGGTGGTACAAGAGATGGGTTTGGGTTTTAGACTTAGCACAGGGAAGAGCTGCATCTTCCCTTTGCACACTGGCTTTGTTTGCCTGATGACAACACTTTTTCAACCTCCTTCGCAATTTTTGGGGGGTTCTTCTGGGGCTCACATTATGGTACTCTCCCTTATTTTCATGCCATTCAGAAAACCTGAAGTCTTAGACAAGGCACTTTCAAGTGTATCCCTTGTCATACATAATAAAAGTAATATTCATGCTCACACAGAAAAAGACAAAAACATTGCCAGCACTTCGGAGACACTTCAGGTCTTCAGGTTAGATTGTTTTGCAACCTCAAAAATTTTAGGCAACTTGACAATTGTATTGCTGCAAAACCTTCCTCACTTACTAAGTGTTTGTTCTTTATTGCATGAGGGCTTGTTTGAGCTGGACCCAGATGGCCTGGCTCCGTTTGTTGACTGGCATTGCTGTGAAATATGCAAGACCAGAGTGCAAAATGTATCTCGTACTGTGCTGCATATCTCAAGTGTTGGGTCGGCGTGGTGGACACACCTGTTTGCTTCTAAATTACAACACTAAGCATGTTGTCTAATGTGTTTGTTTCAAAGACCATTTTTTGAACGAATCACCAGCCTCTATTCAGCTGTCCCTTGCAAGGTGACAAGTCTTTTTTAATCTATGCTTATAAAAACTAATAGTTTATTATGCGGAAAGTACTTGAAGCCATCTGTTTTACTCCAATTTTTTTAATCCCTTTTTTCTTAAAAATAATAAAACTAGGTTTCTATTTAGGGTTATGTTTCTTAATGATTTTTTCGTGTTTGTATTTGTGTACCTGACAACTGGTGTTGCATTGTCATGAGGGGAAGGAGGTCATTTCTGCGCCTTGAGGTCTTTTTTTAAAGCAGTTCTGTGATATCACAGGCATGGTTGCAGCTTAAACCTCCATAGCCTGGTTTTTCTTCAGCTAATACCCTGCACATTCAGGTAACCCACTGCAAGGGAAAACCTAAAAGCCTCATTTGTGGTTAATGCAGAGGAGACCTAAAAGGCTTCTTCCAGTCTGCCCTGAGCCACGGCTGTGCTTTCATACCAGGAGTAACCATAGGCAGCCTACTCCAATAGCCTTAACATAATCTTCAGGAATGACTTCAGAGGACAGGTTCATGTGTTGGTGACATAAAATACCAGCTATGCTTTTCTCAGTCATTCAGAGAACTTTGTGGTGTCATCAAATGTATCAGGAACACCAGTGTGAGTCTTGGTCATGGCACAGTACAGGATTTATGTCTGTGTGTAGTTAAAGTTGAGCTCTGAAAATGAAGTCAATGCAATCCATCGTTGACCCTTACAAGGGGCTTTCTCCCAGCTGGAGCCAAAAATGTGACCTACTGTAATGTGGTAAAAACATCCTGCAAAATCTGTAACTTGTCTTCCTCTCTCACATGTTTGGATCAAAGAGAAAGAATAATCTGCTTCTCAGCTGGTAATGTCACGTTTGCAATGCCCGTGATGCAGAGTGAGTGGTGAGTGAAGAATCCTCCTCTCACAGGGAAGGGGTGTTGGGTTTGTGTCTGATGTAAATGTTTAGATTATGTGCATCGTTTTCCAGGTCAATTAGAAATGCAAGATGGGAAAAATGTTGAACAAAAACTAAAAACTTTGTGGATAGAGAAGATTCTTTGTATAAAAAGTGATTAAGGAACTGGGGGAAGAATTATTTTTTTTCCTTTGGTGAAAATGTAGCTTTTTACTCAAAAGGTTCTAATATACAGATTTCTTGGAGAGTACTTTGTTCCTACCCTGTCTCCCTTTTCAAAGATCACCAAGATGGCATTTAGGGACATGGTTTAGTGATGGACTTGGCAGTGCTGAGTTTACAGTTGGACTCAGTGATCTTTTCTCACCTAAATCATTCTGTGATTCTGTGCTGGGTCAATCACTTTGAAATTTTTTCAATGCTATTGGGCTAAAGGTGCTAGTACTCCAGGAATCACATCACCCTCTTCCATGAGACATGGATTGGCACTGGGACTCGTCTCAGTAGCTGGTTTGTCCCAGTTCACCTTCTCTCGTAGCCCAGCAGCTGCACCTCTGAGCTCTGTCTGCAGGACCTACAGATCTTGCTGGGTCTTGTATATATTGTTTGGGATCAAGGCTGTGTTTTAAGGACGCTGCTTCCCCTTTGCTCAATCAAATGTTTCCTCATCAGCATCAGGGGGTTTCTTTCTCTCTGCTCAGAACAGAAGGTTGAAATCCTGCCATCTGTGTGTGTCATCAGGCTCATCTGGGTAGCAGCATGTCAGGCCAAGACATTTTTATCTTGGCTTCAAAGCTGCAAGGCCCAAAGCTGCTCTGTAAGGTGTTGTCTTGATCATAGGAGATGTATTTCCTAGTTTTGTGCATTGCATCAATCGGTGTTGTTTAAAAATGATCCATGTTTTTATAACTTGATTTTATATGTGCACTGTGTGAAAGGAAACACCAGGAGAAAGCCTTAGTTTTCAGATTTCACTGATAATATTATTAGAATGTTTTAACCATGTACCAGTTACTCTACAGCAACAATAAAGACCTGAAGCATTGCATGTGTTTAATTTTGCTCTTTTCTTTTTACTGCACTTGTCTTCAGTCATATGGCTGACTGGCTCAGGCAGACTGGTGTCCATTTCGATGCTCCACTCATGGTTTGTGGCTGTTGAGGGAAGAAGAATCCCCCATCTCTCCATGGGAGGCTGGAAAGGGGCATCTGGCTCTACCCTCCCTTCCAGCTTCTTCATGTAAAGGTGTCACTGTTGTCTGCAGGGACGGTGCGAAGAGCGACACAGAAGTCCAGGATAAATGGGGTTATTTAATTAATTATCACCTCATTTATATAACTTGGTTCACAATAGAGAAATGACATTATTGGATATTGACCATATTGACATGTATTGACCATACACCTCCCAGAGTGATTGGCTGAATGCTACGACAGCTATTTCAAAATATTTTCTTCAGTGTGGAGAACAAGACTCTGCATAACAAGTTTGCACCTGTGAGATAAAAGTCTTGGTTTACAAAAACCCCCTACACTGTTTACAGCTAGCTTGCATGAGAAAGGAGACTCTCACAAGCAGCTGTAAAATATAGGAAAAATTCTCTGCCAGCCTTTTCAGCATCTACATAAAGGGGCACAGAAACCTTTGAGTGTCCAAGAACCACAGCTCAGCTTCAGCCTTGCTGTGCTGCTTAACCAGGATTGTTAAAGAATAGCCTTAGGCAGTGGTAGGTGGGTAAGTCCTCCATTTTAGCCATATTCTGTTACCTCCCATGTAATTACTGACACAAGAAATGATCTATGGCAAAGTTCATGTTCTTAGAGGACCTTTTTTTAATGTAACTTCAGGTCTCAGGCCCCTTGGTTTCTCTCTCCATTGCTTGAGTGCTACTCTGATGTAGAGGCACAAGGGCTGTTTCTCAGCTCCTCATTACCCAGTTGGGAATAGCCTTGCCATAATGGCCCTAGGGAAAGACCCACATCTCCAGCAGGTATCCTGTGTCAGAAAGAAGAAACTGAGACCCTGGTAGCAGACAGCGCAGCTGGAGGTGATATTGGCCATGTCTGTGGTTTCTCAGAGCATTCAAATGAGTTCCCCAAAGTCAAAATGAATGGCTTGGCACTCTGGAAATGTGGCTGTCCCTTCCTCTTGGTTTCCTCACAAATATGCAATTAAAAAATGTATTTCTCTGTTTTGCCTGTCCTTGCAGAAAGCATTAGTAATGGAGGCCAAAGCTTTCACCCTCTAGCTGCCCCAAACCCCTCCTTTGCAGTTCAGTACTGTGGAGAAAAGGTGGTCTTATTTCCTGAGAACTTTGAATCACACAGAATCTCAACCAGAAATTGCTCCTGGGAGCAGGGAGTATGGCCTGTGCGTATAACATTAAAGGTGACTTTCACCCTAGAGGGCTTGGGCTGAGGCATGTGAGGGGGAGAGAGTTTGCCTCTGTCCTTGCTCTGCCTCTGGGCAAGCAGTTTTATCAGGAGTGGCTATCAGGCCCTAAGTTTTTAAGTAGATGTCTTTGTTCTATTACAGTAGGGCCTCCAGATGGTTTGTCATCCCCTTTTCTGGAGGTCTTCATCTGGGAGGACTGTTTCTCTGGTGGTGGGACATGCAGGAGACTGACAGGAAGAGTTTGAACAAAACTGTGTGCATTTCTCAGGTGAGCATTGCTGCTCTCAGTAGAAGATGGGAGAGTGTTTGCTGCATCTAAGATGCTTCGTGCTGGGCTGCATGAGAGACACAGAGGTGCAGGTGCAGGTAAGTGTAATGGTTTTGGTGGTCAGCAGCCTCTTCCCTAGATTTCTCTCTCCATCTTGCTTGTCTGAGGGAGGAGGTGAGGACCCCTTCACTCACAGCTGCAGGGAGCCGAGAAGCACCTTCAGCCTTACCAGAGAGAAGAGCTAAAGGGGCTCAGGCCTCAGCATTGCTTGTGCACCCCCAGGACACATAGAGGAGGATAAGCTGCTGCAGGGTATGAGAGCACAAGGAGATGCTGTGGGAGGAGCAGGAGGCACTGCTTTCTGTGGAGCTGTAACCTGGCAATAACACCGCTGCTGGGTCTTGCCCTCTGCCCCCCTGCACTGTTTCTTTCCCTGCCTTCAAGGCTCGCTCTGCTCTCTGAACTGCTGGGTGGCCAGTGAGCCAGAGGAATGGATGTAGATTAATGGATGTAGATTAACACTGAAGGGGGAGGGAAATGTAAGGGATAACAGGATAGAGGTGCTAGAGAAAGTGTTGGCTCCTCCTGGTGCTGGGTACAGCTGTTGGGAGCATGTCATCCTGTCTTAGAGGCTGGAGGAAAAGGTCTGTGCTAAAACACTTCTTTACTTAGGCAACTTTTGAGAAAGTGAGCAGAGAAAGAACATCCTCCATAGGGTGGCTCCCAGCAGGATGGTTGGACTGCCCCAGGATGAGCCTCTCTCTGTTCTTACCTGACAGGCTGCCCACCAGTGCTAGCATTGCCCGGGTGTCCCTGTAGCTACTCAGGGTGCTGTCTCCTCTGTGCTCAAGTTGCTCACTTGATGTCCTGGGTTTAAACACATGCAAATGGCTCCTCTTGCTTCTTTTCCTGGCAGTTGTGCAAGACCCTGGGTTCTTTAAGGATAGAATAATCCCTCACTGTCAGTAAGATTCCCACTGGCAGGCTGGGAAGCTACTCACCTTTCCAGGGAAGCTTGCAACATCACTTGTAACAGGGTTGCCTTACACAATCCATGTTTTGCCTGGCAGCCACGTGCTCCCTCACCTTCCCGGCAAGGAGCTGCCTCATCATCCCCCTCCCCACCAGCACGGTTTCCCTTCCCGTTATCCACTGAAATTATTCAAGTGAAGATATTCTGCCTGCTGGTAGGTCCCCACATTTGCCTCCTACAGCTTTGCACTCCCTGCCAGTGCTGTTCAAAGAGCTCTCTGAAACTCAGCTCTGAACTCACTTCACTCAAGTGCCCTTTAAATAGCTACCTAAGCAAAGGTCCCCAGTTTCCCAGGGCTTTCCTTGGTGCTTTGTGACAGGCACAAATCATCAGAGTCAGTGGGTCAGTCTCAAGGTCACAGCAGGGAAACCTTCCAGCACCTGTGGATCAGACAACCATGTGCAGTCCTGGACATGGGCAGGTCAGGATCTGAACTTGTGCTGCTTCTTACACGCCTTAACACCAATCCCTGCAGGAGCAGAACCAGCATTTAAAGGCAATGTTCTAAACAACCTCTTTTGGCAGCAAACAAAACTTCTCTGATTCCTCTATTGCTCTATGCCTTCCTTCTCCTCTCTCCCTCCAAGGAGTGAGAGAGGAGAAGGTTTTGGGACACCCTCAGTTGCTTAAAGCAGGAGAACAATGATCCCAGAGCCACTGTCCTACATGGATCGGGCTGTGCTGGCCAGGTTCACGAGGCAGGAGTTGAGGGCTGCTTGACACTGCAGGCTCCTTGCACTTGTCTGTCCCTGGAGAGACACACAAGGAGAGGGACTGGATCCAGTTCCTCACCCACACTGGGCTCCTGTGTGGCCGTCTGCCAGCTGCTTCATCTGCACAAACAGTGTGAGATCCTCATGGCCAACACAAAGGGACACTGAGCATCATCCCACAGGATCCCAGAGCTTCAGCCAGTGGCTGGGAAGCCAGAGAGGAGCACTTGGGAAAGGTGCAGCTGCTTGGGAAAGGACGTGCTGACCGACAGCCCTCAGGGGGCCTTGGTGGTCTTATCAGAGGTGCTGTGAGTGGTGTGGGCCAAGGGTGGGGGCAGAACAGGCAGCACTTACTGCAAGCCAGGGCTGTGTCTGGCATCAGGCTCTAACGCTCACCTGTGGGTTTGATGCTGCATGTCCATCTGGGACAGGGATTATTCCTGGCTCCCAAGGCCTCGACTGGGAGTAAATCCCCCCTATCATGGGCAGGACAGTGCAGGATGCAGCAGGATAATATCTGCAGTGAGGGCTGGCACAGATATTCCGGCTACAGTAACCCAGCTGCCTGCCTGGGCCTGTCCCTACCATGTCCCCAGCACACCCACCCCAGAGGCTTCATCCTACTGATTTGGTGGGGCTTTGTCTGACGCGACTGGGAGCAGGGCTGATGTTCTGTGATCTCTGCTCTCTCACAGTTCCTGCTCCTGCACCACGTGAGGGATGTTGTGGTCTCAGAACACGGGGTGCCTCAGCCTTCATGCCCAGCCTGGCTTTAAATTAAGGTGTTGAAGCTCTCAGAACAGTCTGGTCTCCTTCTCTACTCCCGCACTGGGATGAGCCACCAGGGGCAGGGCAGCTGGCTCAGGCCTCTGTGGTCCATCATGGGGTCCTTGCAGCAGGGCAAGGGCAAGCCTCATCCCGTGGTCACTCAGTGGTCAAGTGTCACACCCAGTGGATATCTCCAACCTCTCACTAAAGATGCTGTGCTCCTTTAGAGGTTTTGCTTTCTGCCTGCACTCGGGAAAAGGAGATTCTTTTCCAGGGGCCCCTGAGAGGCAGCACAAGGAGATGTTTTATGCAAGATCGCAGCAAGGTGTTCAGGTCTGCCTCTTCACAACATGTGAAGGTTAAAGGCAGGCTCTCAGTTTTCCACTGCTAATGACAGAAAGTGCTTTGTGAGTGAGAGAGAGCATAATTAGGGACTAATGAGAAAGGAGCCTGTGGTTTTATTACCCGTTGGACATCAGTCCTGTGGATGAAAAAGAGAGGTTGCATTAGCTGCTTCCTGCTGAGTCCTTCCAGCAGGAAAGTCCTTAGCAGACTTTCTGCATCATTTAAGGACAGGAGGTAGAGGAGGGCACTGCAGGCAAGGAGTGATGAGGCTTGGTGTCCTCTGCTGCAGGCTGGGATAGGCCCCAGACCTGTGGTCCCATGGGGGGACTGTGAACCTTGGGGCAAAGACCTTGGGCTCTACTGTTGGCTCTGCCACTGTCCAGTGGCATGTGTCACACACTTCCTGCATCCCAGGTGGTTCAGCAGGACTGGAGACATCTCTGCAGGTGGCGCCCAGTGGCAGCCACAGCATGTCAGGAGAGGCACAGTCCAGGAGCAAAAGCACAGCTATTTGCTTAAGTGAAGGTCAGAGCAGATCCCACTGCTTTGGGACGAGTCTTCTGCCCTGCTCCAGCCTGAATCCAACAGTGAGAGAAGCTGGAAGAGGTCAAATAAAAACAGGAATAAAACTAGGGAGGTTAAATACCTTACCTTGAATTAGCTTCATCATTCCTAGCCATTCCATAAAAGCTATTAAAGTTATTACAGGACACGCTGGATGCTGGCACAGCAGGAACAGCAAATGTAGGTAGAGTGGTCCTTGTCATAAATATCACTCAAGCTTTGACAGCCCTCTGCCATCATGACGCTGCTCGCAGCCAGCCTGGCTCAGCAACGCCAAACCATGGCAGCCCTGGGTGCAGCTGGTGGGAACAGCTCCTTCTCTCTCTGAATAATACAAGGCTTGCATTCTCAGGGAAAGAAACCTCCTGCTCTGGGGCAGACCTGCTTTCCCTGGGTCCTCTCCGTGGGGGTCTTGCTGCAAGTGCCGCAAGGAACCAGAGGCCAGGGGTTAAAAAACCACGGCACAAAAAGAAATCATCCCACTTGTGCATGCATTTGTCAAGTCTATTAGTAAGGTACTTCACATTGTACTTTGAATGCTCTTTTTAATGATTCCTCTGCATTTTGCCTCTCAACCATTGCAGTCACATCTAAGTCCTAAAGTTATCAGACATTCATCTTGTAAGATCACAGCCCGACTCCACTGATGTCTCACTCCTTGATACCAAGACATCTTAATTGCCAAGCACATGGACTTTTGAAGCCTTTTGTACTGACACAGCACACAGGGAGGTGCTTTTGCTGCTCTGTTAGCTAAGCCGGGTGCCTTTTCCAGGGACAGACCATTGCAGCCCTCGGTATAAAATCCTTTGGTTACCCCTTGTCTGCCAAATGCTCTGACACATCCCAGTAGGAAACAAACCCACCTTTTAGCTCAGTGTCTCCAAATCCTGGTCCTCTCACTCTACCATATCTCCCAGAGCAGAGGGGAGGATTAGCAAGGGGGCCCTTGCCCTGCACACCGGCAGTGGTGGGCAGAGCAGAGAGGTCGCCCTGAACCTGGAGTACTTCCAGGGCCATCGACCCTCACTGAGTCACTCGTTAAGATGATGCAGCAGGAAGTCATTGAAAACAGAAGACAATGGAAAGAAAATGAAGAGTGAGGCTTCCATTCACACCCTTGGCAGAGGCATTTCAGTTCCCAGTCCCCGCCTGCCCGCAGGGAGGACGGGTGCTGCTTATTATGTAATTGGTCTATATTTATCAGGAGTGCATGGCGTACACACCTCGAGGGTCAGAAGCCCAGCAGTTTGGAGAACATTAGCTCCACTAATGAATCAGCAGGGAGAAGGACCTAAAAATATGACTCGGCTGCAGAAGGACATCATTGGGTGGCTCAGGGAGCCAAGGTCAGAAGGCTCCCATGTGCCTTTCCAGCTCTGGCTGGCGTGGTGATGCTGTGCTCTGATAGCCATTGCCTCAGAAAAGGCAAAATCCACTCTGTGCTAAACTCCTTTCAAACTTTGGCTGTGGTGTTGGATGTTGAGCCTAAAGGAGGAGGAAGACCCCCAATCCATGCCATAACCACTGTATTGTAAAGTCAACCTCCTTTTTGCACCATTTTCCCTCTGAGCATGAAATCTCAACACTTGTGGAATTTATCCTCCTTTACAGGGCATAGAAGCACTAAAAATGCTTGATTTCCTTCAGGGTCAGAGTAGTCCTTGGCTGGTCCCAGACATGGAGGCTGGTTTGTGCTCCCTGTGCTGAGCCCTGCTGTCGGTGCTGGTGGCTGCTCCTCAGCACCAGGGAAACTCAGGGCAGGCTCCTCTCCGCCACGCTCGGTGCCCAGCCTTCAGGAGCAGCTGTGCCACCCCACAGTCCCCCAGCTGTCATCACAGTGGGGAAGCTGCAGCGCATCAGCAGTGGCCCACAGCCACCCTGGTCAGACTGGAGACACTGAGGTGAGCCAGCAGCTGGAGGGGTGTTTCTGCCACTTTGCTTGGATAGACATGGTTAACGAGGGTTTTTTTAGGGAACTGGAGCAGGTGGGAGGAAATAACAGATAATCTTTGTTTTCTTGGTTTCTGCTATTATAGGGGAATTTGTTTGCCTGTGGTGCTGGGGAGCTCAGCTCAATGCCCTGGTTTACTCAGGGCAGCGTAGGCAAACAGAGGCCCTTACCCCATGCTGTGTTTGTGCAGTGTCCACACTGGCATTTACCTTTTTAAGATCCTGAATGCTGTGCCCTGGACCAGATTCTGCCTTCCTGCAGATGGGTTGGTGGACCTGTCTGCCCAGGGCAGAGAGCAGAGCCTGGACACTCAGCCTGTCCCGAGACTGGCCATGGCCCCGATGGCTGTGTGTTCCTGCCACATCCCCAGTAACGTTTTGGTCCTTGGCTTCACATGATTCACACAAGCTCTGAGCTCTGCCTACAACTTGGCAGACACTAAAACTACAGAGGGGTAAATTGCCCAGAGCTGCTAAGTTAGTGACCCATCACAGCCAGGGCTGATGTCCCTCTCGGTGAGGTTTGCAGAGCAATGGTACAGATTCAAATGCTGCACTCCCAGGGACTCCCTCTGATCCACCTGGAGCTTCCATGCTTTGTTATGGTTTGGAAAAGCTTGGTCAGAAAGGGCTTTCTCGTTGGTATTTTTGTGTGTTTCTGAAGAACAGCTCTCCCCCGTGGAAGTCAGGGCGGAGGTTACCCAGAGGAGCAGTGGAGCTTCCCGACTGCTCCAGCTGGTATAAACCAAGGCTTGAGAGGAGGATCCTGCTGAGCTCTGAGGAGCAGCAGTGTCGTGGGGGCAGCACAGGAAGAGGTCAGAGAGAAGAGTTCAGGGACAGGACAGAGGAATGCAGGCAGGTGCAGGCACCGTGGTGGTGCTCCAGGTGGAGCTCTGCAGTCAGCCACAAGCTGGGATCCTGTTCCCCATGCCTGGAGATGGACAGACCCCTGGAGAAGGACCAGGAGGTGAACACCAGTGGTCACATCTGTGCTGTGTGCCCAGGTAAGGTGTTCACGTGTGTTGTGCAGAGTCTCAGTCCTACCTTCAGTGTGAACCTTGGTGGTTTAACATAAACCACAGGAGGATGTTCTCCCATCACACTCTTACTTCTTCTTGTCGCTGGGGTCTCTGTGGTCACTGCAAAGTCCACCCATGGCACTGGTGGCACTGGATCAGTCCTGGGCTCTCACTGGCCAAGCACCTGAGTGCCACCTGCTCTTTGTTCCCAGCAATGTCACTGGCTGAGGCTCAGAGACCCAACCCACCACCACATGGATGGATGCAGTGGCCAGCATCCCTGGCCTCTCTGGGATCAGGCTCTGTCCCACAGCAAACAAGGAAAAGGACTGATTCAAACATAGCTGTGGGGCTGGCCTGCCCACTGCACATTTCCTGAGCAAGGTAATTTATTTGGGAGAGTTGGTCCTGGCAGAGATGTTTGAGTACATTTTTCTGCTCCCATCAGTCCTCTCTGCTGATAACTCAGCTGCCACAGCAGCTCCTCCTCCCCTGGCCCCACATCTCCTGGTCAGGTTCACAAGGCACATCCTTCTCCTGCAACGGCTGCTTAAATTGCATTTTATTTTTAAACCTTGGGACACAAAAGCTCTACCTTTATCATTTGCCTGCAGTCCCAGCAGCTCCACGTATCCTCATTAAATAACCACTGATCATCAAGTGCATCTGACAGGCGCCAAAGGCCAGGGAGATCCAGATGCCTGGTGTGCCCGCAGCTGGTCCCAGCTCCCTGTGGCTGCCAAGTACAGGGGGTGTCCTCCCTGTGGGGTGGGGAGAAGGGCTGTCAGGAGCCCAAAGGAATAATGAGCTTGTGCCTTTCCACTGCAACGTGGGGACAGGTGGCTGCAAAGACTGAGTTTATCCCAGCCCTGCTCAAATTTATGCAGACAAACAGTAATAATGGTTCCTTACAGGGGGTTTATTGAGATGGAAAAGAGGCAAACTGGATTATGGCCTGTGCAATTTCATATTCCTCTTTGGAGACACAATTTAAATAATCCTTTTTCTTAATTTATTTTTAATCTCTGTAGCACAGACCCTGAGGGAGGATGTCTCCAGAGCAGGAGGACTACCAGCCATTGGTCAGCTGAGTGTGAGGAGGTGTCCATGGGGCAATTTGGGTGCCAACCTGACCCCCAGAGAGGGCTGCTTCTAGAGAAAATTTGCAGGGAGCGATGGATCATGCAGGGATATTGATGCAGTTCTCTATCCAGGGAAAACTCAGTCTGATTTGTCCTTAAATGCCCAAACTTTCAGAAATGTTGGGACTAGATGTGTGAAGCTTGTGTTTTGGTTGGGATTAGCTCCCAGCTGGTTTCTCCAGCCACCAACCTTGCTACAGAGACTCCTGGGGGAAAGGCCATGTTGCATTTTGGAAGAGAGCCTGCAAAGATTGGTACATGCAAAGAGGGAGTCCTGAAATGAAACATTCTGATGAACCCAGGGATGGGAGCTCAGGAATCACACCTGAGAGAGGTGGCAGGAGAAAAGGTGGTTGCTGGTAGTTGTTTAGGGCCAGGAGTCTGCTTTCTGGACCAGGCTAGAGCTGGGCCTGCAGCAAATTTACAGCTTGATGAGGATGCTCAGGAGTCCCTGCTGGGGTTCACTTCACCCTGAGACAGGCACCAGCTGACACATAAATGAACTGGGTTTTCCCCCCAGCTTTCACAAAGTCTGATGCTGGGCTCTGTAATTGCACAAAGTTTTAGTACAGCTCCTGTCTCAACTAAATATCTTCAGGCATCACTAATTGAATTTACTGGGATGACAAGTGTCTCTCTCAGCCACAGATGTTGTAACTGCAGCTCAGGCTCCAGCACAGCCTGTTTGGACCTGCTGCAGGAGCCTGAGGCTTCCCTGGCTCAGGGGTGCTGCCTGGGTGCCTCTCCAAGTGTGAAAACCAAGGGGCAGACCAGGGATCAGCCCAGCATGGTTCTTATTTCTGCAAATAACTCAGATGGCCACAGATCTGCCTGTAGATGCTTTGTCCTCCTCTCCCTGCCCGGTGGGGAGAGTTAATTATAGATGTTGGATGCTGCAGGAAGATGCAGAATTTAAATGAATTCCCCTTCCTTCTCAGTAATAAAAATGTTTCTCCCCTAAGAGTCCCTTGATTAATTGATCCGGCAATTGACAAATCAAGGATGGGAACGCATAAAATCCAATAGAAAGGGATGAAAATAGCATTATGCACCCTCTGATGCAGTCAGCGAAGTCACGCAACCAAATGACGGCAGAAGAATGGGGCCTTGGGCTGGAGGAGCCTTCATTAGGATGTGGCAAGGGTATTATTAAGTAAAAGAACATTGATTTTGTTTGAAAGATTTGGCCATCCATATTAAATATAATCTCCGTAATGTAATCTGGGGAGTTGCTTTAAATGTCAGCGTCACTTGGCTGCATCTGCTCGCTGGGGCTGCTGCTCCGAAATGAAGATGAAACTTCATTCTCCATCACCCATGGTGCCCCGTTAGCAGCTTGCTAGGCTGTGCCCATGCAGGGGAACATCAGCATCTGGGTTTCCCACAGAGAATCTGGGTGTGCCAGAAAGGCCCGTGCCTCTAAAGCATATGTGACTGTAACAAAATGAGTCATTTACTGAGGCAGGAGCAGCCAACACACAGGATATTTCAAAGCCAGAAATTGCTTTAAACTCTGGGCTTTCATGTGAGACTTGTATACCTGGCCAAATTCTCGGCAGCAATTAACCCATGTAGCTCTAATCAAAGTCCTTGGAAGCGGAACCCCCTATCCCAAGTCCAATCTGACAAATTCTGATAAAGATTTTTTTTTTCTGTCTCACAGATGTCCAGATCCAGCGCCAGCAATGCCCACACAGGGCTGCCATGGATGTGTGTGGGCTCACTGGGGAGAGGTGGCACTTGCTGATGTCCCCATAGCTCAGCAGAGAAGCAGATGCTTCAAGACTGGGAAAAAGCACCATGGAACTCACAGTCCTACAGTACAGCTGACGTGAGGGTCCTCACGCAGGTGGGTGTTTCCACAGAAAAATGATGCGTGGTACCACTGGTCCCAGCTGGAAGCATGGACACGGTCCCAAAGAGCCATGATCTCGCATCTCCCAAACCTCAGAGGAGTCAAGGGTAGCATTCCCTGGGCCACAGAGTGGGAAGGAGATGAGGAGGAGGATCTCTGATGGGGACATGAAGCTAAAACACAGCAATGGTTGGTATGAGCGCTCTTTGCTGGCTGCCAGGGGCATCTGCAGTCAGAACCTCAGCCCAGCACATGCAAAAGACTCTCACTGTCAGAGACAGAGAAGATTCTATGACAGGAGGGACCACAGGCTAGAAATCACCTGGGAAAGCATTAGCAGGACCAAGGGAAGATTGGAGACTTCGGATGCAATTATTTCTGCCTCCTCCAGGTGTAGTGGGCACAGAGAAGGCAGTGGTGTGAAGAGCAGGTGCCTGAGCACTGGGGTTGCATAGCTCTGTTAAAGGAGCACACCAAAAAGCATCGAAACAATTTCTTTGAGAATCAGATATGTCCAGACACAGTTGAAGGCACTGAGCCACTTGACTGTAATAGAGTCAATTTTCTCCTTCGAAGTGCAGCATATAAACCTTTTTATAGCCATGCACCAGCAGAGATATTTTTATTCCCTGCCAGCTGTTGGGAGCCATTTCTGTGGCTCCCTCTCCGTGCCCTTGCCCACCATCCCACAGTCCCCATTTCATTGCCTGCTTGAGCACTTTCGACCTGAATGACAAAGAAACAGAAAGCTATCACTCCACTCTGGCACTGCTTTGGGGCCAGGAAGGAATCCTGTATGGGTGGGGCTGGCAGGAGATGAGGAGAGGGGCAGTGGCAGCAATCACATGTGGCAAGGCTCACCCCATGCCCCTCCAACAGGAGGTCTGCTCATTGCATCGCTTGTGGTTGTGAGGCCACAGCAACAAGGAGCTGGGCCTTTGCGTGGTGAGAAAAAAGCAGAGTCCAAGGGAAGAGCAGGCACATTGGCAGAAGACCCTTTGGAGGCCCAGAAAACATCTCTAGTGCCAAGCTCCTCAACAACATGGAGGTGTGTAGGGTTTGTGAGTAAGAACCCTTGTGGTTTTGCCCTAATTTTATTCTTCTCCCAAGAGCCCCTTTTCAGGTAATGGGCTGTGCAAACCTTTGCTCTGACCAGCTTCTACCTGGCCTGATGTGGGAACCAAGCAATCTTTCCCATAGTTCCATTGTCTATTTTTCCACCTCTGTTGTGACTGTGAAACCACAAATGAGATAAAACCACTCTCATGATCACCCTGGGTAAAACCCATGTTGTCCTAAGGTAACTCTGAACTAAGTGTTAGGTTTGAAACAAGAGGGGCTTTTCCCACATCTTTCCTCACGGTAACTGCAAAGAAGGAACAGCATTACCTTTCCCTATGGAAAAGGGCAGGGCCACCTGCCTGTGACCTGTGTCACCACAACTGTGACCCCACGGATCAAATGTAGAGCTTGACATTTGGGGCACAGATGAGACACAAACTCTTGCCTCCCCCTCGCAATCAGTCCCTGGGGGTGTCCAATGGAAATACAAACACAACCTCCCTTTGAAAAACAAAAAAGAGGAGAAGAAGAAGAAGGAGGAAATGGAAAGAAAATAGATTTGTGTTGGTTGGGCGAGTCTGGTCATTTTAAAAAGCCGCAGAACACAAAGGTGAAAACATACATGGAAAGCAAAATACAGAAGGTTTTGTGTGGTGCCAGCAATTTTCCTTCCCTTCACTGAGAAAGGAGTTGCCTGGATATGTGGTGTACAGTCTGCTCTTTCAAATGGCTGAGTCAAATACCAGCTAAATCACAAAGAGTTGTATGAAGACATGAAGGACACATAATGGCAATATTTTGTCATTCTTCCCTCAGATGGATGTGGAAAATGGGAAGGAGAAAAAATAATTACATTAGGGTTCAGATAGGATTTTGATAGCAGTTATTAAATGAAATGTAAAGGTTATTTTCAAACCCAAACCCTGGATGCTGCTCCAAGCATGAACAGACTGGCAAATGATGTGATTTTTTCCATTTCCTTAATATTGTTCCTATGGAAGTGTTTACCACATAGTCTGGCATTGCAAACTTAGATTTTAAGAAGGGAAAGGAAAAGAACAAGCATTTTGCTGGGTACCCAGGTAAAATACATACTGACAGAGCAAGGGCTGGATTTGATATTTCATTGCCAGGACACCTTTCCCTGGGATAAGAGTAGCAGTGAGCAGGACTGGGATTCAGACTATATGAAACAGAGTATTCTCTTTCTGCTCTCAGCGCTTCAGCTCTTCAACCCTGAGTACAACCTGGAGTAGATACTTGGTATTCAGAGAAAGAAATGTGGCTGGTATTGTCCAAACCTGACTGAAAAGCCTCTGTAATGATGCCTGTTGACTTTGATGAGTTGGTCCCAGGCACAGGCAGCCAGAGAAGGCAGGCAGAAGGCTGGCAGGGCTTCTGGAGAAACCCGTGCAGCCTTCACACCTGAATTCATAGGAAGCTCCTGCATGTCCAGTTTCTGGGTTTTCATCTGGCCAAGTTCACATTGGATTCATCTGTGCCTAAACCTTGTCTGAGAACAGGAAAGAAAAGGGCTTGTTGTTGCTCAAACCAGAAAAGTCCGTCTTGAAATCAGTCCTTGGCCCGAATGAGGTGATTGACATTGCAAAGAGGAGCCATCAGGCCAACCACCTCAGGGCTGACCTGTTGCAATGGGGATGGTTGCAACACGTGTATCAGACAAGGAGGCCCATGGAAAAGAATATATGGACTGACTCTTGGTAGATAGATGTTTCAGAGATGTTTATTTCTCCAGCCGCATGGCTGAGGATCTGCTGAGGGACTGCTCAATCACGGGACCCGAGGGTCCTTGCCCGCGCAGGGAAACACAAAACAACCAATGGGAACGAGGCTGACCAGGGGCAGGGAAACCCCGTGCCTCCCGCCCAGGGCCCCTCTCCCAGGATCCCACAGCAGGGGAGAGGAGGGACCCCGACATTTCACCTGTTTATTTTTAACAAAAGAGATTTAAAACTTAACATTGAAAACAACTGGATAAACATGAGATAACAAGGGCAGTTTCAAAACAAAACAAGCCACCCTCCTGAGTCTGTCCAAATGGATTTTTTCTCTGGAACATCTTAGGGCTGGCAGAAGAGAGACAGGACTCTCTGAGCATGCTTTGTGGGGCAACAGAGGCAGGAGAGGGTTTCTTCTGTATGTACCTGTTGGAACGCTAAACAAAAATAGTTAATTTCTTTCTCTCTCCCTTGTCATCCCCCACTCGGCATTGGAAAGGGATTTTTGGGAAAACAATTGGTAAAGGCATGGTTTTGTGAGGGAAACCATGGGTGAAAAAACAGATTGGGAATACACTGGGGGTAACAGGATATAGGGTAAAAGGGAAAGGTGGGATTAGGAAAAGGAGACTGTAGGGGGGATTTATAATGGGGATATTGGTTGACATGACTATGATTTGCAGCATATATACTGCCTTTCACAGAAGCACTACAAGGCCCAGCGACCTCTGCTGCTTCTAACCCTTTCCTTCCTTGGATTATTTTAAACTCTACTATTTTTCCATTTCCTAAGCTTGGGATATATTTTTCAGGATTATTCTTTTTAATAGCAGTTCTATGAACGAATATGTCTTCCTGGTTGTCACATCTTGTTATAAAACCATAATTTTGTTTAACATTATACCATTTTACTATTCCTAAAACCTTAGCTACGGTGATTTTTTCCTTTTTCCGAGTTGCTGCTCTTTTCTGTCTCATGTTCTTGGTTTCATTTTTGTTTTTGCTCGCTCCCGTGTTGGAATTGTGGGTGATGCCAGTGCTGCCGGGGCCATCAGGGCTGCTGGTGCCTGCACGCTCTTCCCGGAGTCACATTCAGGGCCACGCGGGCCGGGCCGGGCCACGCCGCTCAGCTCCCTGCGCGCCGTCTCCTCTGCTCTCAGCTGCGCTGCCGCTGCCTGGGACCATGCCCACGTCTCGGCCGGGCCCCCGAGTGATGCCCCCCCGTGCCCTGCTCCAGCATGCGTTTTGGCTGGGCGTGGCTCCGCTCCACCGCCACTGCCGCCAGCCACTGCCCACGTGCCATTCCTCTCATGGGGCTCGCTCCACCACGCACTGCGCAGGGCTGGGCGGGCACCGCCGAGCCTCGCTCTGCTGCCGACACTGCAGCTCGCATCGCTCGGCCCGCGCATGGGAACTGCCTCGCTGCTGCTCGCAGAGCACTCGGCGCACATGGCCTGGGTCGCATGGTCCCTGAGGCATGCCTCCCTTCACCAGGACACAGCTGACATTGCTCAACAGTCTTGGTAATTAAATAATTTTCACGAAAATATTCTTCCATCGGCATATATTTTGACTCAGAAATTAACTGTGTACAAACGGTCTTCCAAAAGTCTTTGGTAAGAATCAAGTCCCAAGAAACGTAGAAAAAGTTCTTAAACAGCCATGCCAGGAAGTGTTTCAGTTCCTTTTGAGCTTGAATTAAGCTAAAATTTACAAATCGTTGTTCAAGAATCTTTTCAAGTTTGAGATAAACGTCCATATGCGGCTTGGAAAGCCACGCGTTTTCCCACGGTTCCTCCATAGTTTAGAGATGGAACAGCAAAACAAAAACAAGAAGAGAAATCCAGAGTTTACTCACAAATCACAGTCGCTGTCATCCAAGGGATAGTTCTGGTCGCATTCTCCGACCAAATGTTGCAATGGGGATGGTTGCAACATGTGTATCAGACAACGAGGCCCATGGAAAAGAATATATGGACCGATTCTTGATAGATGTTTTCCAGAGATGTTTATTTTTCCAGCCTGAGGATGCCTGAGGATGCCAAGGAAACTGCGGCAATCACGGGACCGGAGGGTCCTTCCCCCGGCAAGGGGAACACAAAACAACCAATGGGAACGAGGTTGACCAGGGAGCAGGGAAAGCCCATGTGTCCCCCCCAGGGCCCCTCTCCCAGCACCACATGGCAGGGGGGAGGAACCCCAACACTGACCATCTCCCTTGCATCCCAGTGTGCAGGGAGTACTTCCCACAATGTTCAACACCAGCTGCCCCTTCTTCCATCACACTGGGCTGCAATCTTATTTTTGAACAGCTCCTCAGTGTGACTTGTTTCAAATCCTCCTCTCCAGCTGTGTCTTTGTCTAGGACTTCTCCGTCTCTGCTGTTATGTTTTATCTGGCAGGGCTGGTCCCTTGTCAGCTGTGAATAATTCACCTGAAAGCTTGAGATCATCTGTCATTTCATCTGCCTGGTCATCACAGACCAGTGGTGATCCCTCCAGTGTCTTTGGGGCCAGAACTGACTATTGCACCTGCCTGGCAAGATTTTCCTCTCTAAAACCTTTCCATAATCTGCAGTGCTTGGGGCAGTGGCAGCTGATGATGGTTTTTGCAAATGAGCAGTGGTTTAGTGGCAGAAGGTGAGTGTGGAGCAGTAAAGGTGATTGGTGACCACAGTGGTTATTTTCCACAGTGGTGCAGAGACTGTTCACTACCATCCCTTTCTGCTTGCTGCAGTGTGGTTGTAGGTGTTGGCTTTTGCTGACCTGTGGGTTCAATACTGAGGCCTGGTTAACAATGTGCCTGTTTTCCAGTCAAAGCCTTTATTCTCTTCCTATTTCCGAGGAGCTCAACACTGCAGGATCATAGAATCATGGAATGGTTTGGGTTGGAAGTGACCTTAAAGATCGCAAGCCAAATCGGGACAGTGACACCAAGCTGAGGTTACCTACACAAGCTCCAGCTTGCTCATCCTTCCTGGGTAAGTGAGGCATCCTGTGGCATTCCAGTTGTCTTTAACATTGTCACCGTATTATTTTTGGTGTTATTCACCATGAGCATCATGCACAGTAGTAGTCATACTATCGCTGTGAGAGCCTGGGAAGCATCATGTGCTGCTGTCAGTGACACACCAGCAGCTCCCTCTCCTCCCAGACAGAGTATTTACCCTCCCTTACGAGCTTCCCCTGGCCGTGGTGAGGGTAGGAGTGTGCTGCCACCTCCCGCAGAGTGGGTTGCCCATCTGCATGCTGTGCGTGGCTGTCACAGATATCAGACATGGCATCGTCTGAGAAACGCCAGAGGAAAATGCTGAACCACAAAGTACGAAGAGGAAAAGGTTAAAGACCTCTCCCAGCAGCCCTGCATGCCTTGCCCGAGCAAGAGGCTCTGCCTACGGCCCCCCCGCCCACTGCGCTGCCCAGCTCCTGCTTGATCCCACATTTTTCTGTCCCGGAATGTGCGCACGGAGGACTGGCTGCACTCCTCGGAACTGTGAACTGAATGATGATGAAGTGACATCGTCATGGCAACACGTGCAGATTTCCTGGTCGCTCAGCAACCTGATGCAGGCTGATGTAAGCTGTGTGCTGGCTTCCTCTGCTGGCTGCACTCCTCCGATGTGTCTGGGAGATTTGTGGTGGCTTTAGCTGGGGTTTTTCATCGGTTGGACATGCCATGACATCAGAATGATGAGAGTGTTGTTTTGTGTGTGCACAGAGGGGAGGGGACCGAGATTGTCTCCTGTGAGAGCCCTCATCCCGGGCACTGCCTTGTTCAGGGGCACTAATGTGCACAGCTTGTTTTTAGAGGCTAGGTAGTACTTAATCTTGTACTTACTGTAACTGCTTTGTGCAATACAGACTTGAGGAGACACAAAGATGCCTTTAAGTGATTTTGTCTCAAGCTATCCCTCTTGATTCTAGCATTAGTCTTGTCAAAGGTACAATATTTTTGGGCATGAAGCAGCTGTAAACAGGTCTGATGTTTTCACAGCATGACAGCACATCAGTGCTGTAAGGGAAAGCTGCAGGCCTGATTTTTGTGCAGACCAGGTACCTGCAGAGCTGAGTGACCCGTTAGCTGTTTCATGGGTCATCTGCACTACAGCAAGACTAAATCTTTGTTCACAGTCACACTAAATCTCTGTACACAACGTGAAATGGCAAAAGCCTGCAACATCCTTCTTGCTTAAGGGTGTGTTTCTTTATATGGAGCAGAAAAATATCTTTACAGTGATGGGTGTGGCTTCAGTCTCTGCTGATGGCCAAATCAGTATCTACAGATGCCAGAGGGGTCTGCTAAATGAGTCTCAGCTCAGTGATGGTGAGGACACAGGTAAGATGCGAGAGGCAGCTCATAAGAAGCTCATGCTGCACCAGTCTTCTCCTTGCTTTGGAAAATCTGGTCTTCAGCCTTGGGAAGCAAATTAGCACTTTGATAGCCAGTGGCCTTAATGGAAGACATTAATTCAGTTAGCACAAAGTGCTCGGCCTTTCAGACAGCTCTGCTCTGCTCCAGGTCGTGGGGAGGCAGCTCCTGTGAGCCACAGGCACGAAGCAACCAGGGAAATGTGCTCGGAGAGGGGTGTCCAAGGGCCCTACACCAGTCAGCACATGTGCAAATCAGGCAGAACACATCTTGTAGGAAAAGCAAAGCTCCTCCTCAGACTCCCCCACTGTCCTGGTAAGGGTGAGAAAGAGTCCCAGGCTGACATGAAGAGCTTTGTTTCTGACACTTCCTCTGAGGTCATGATGGGCTCTCAGTCATCTGGACCCCTGGGGTGAGCATCAGCTGGAATATCATTTGGGAATAAAGAGCAACAGTTCAAAACAGGGGAAGCTGAATTAGAGCTGGGGAATTAACAACATTCAGCAAGTCCTTCCAGATCTACTGGGCTATCCATTTCTGCCTGCTTAGCCCTTTGTTTGTGCTATGTAGATCGATGGAAGTGATGAAATACTTCTGGTGATGCTATGTATGACCCGAGGAGAGAAGCAACAAGAGACAGCCTGGAAGAGGGAAGGGACAGCAAGCCTTTAATGGGTGAGAATCTGCATTATCAGGGTAACAGAGAGGGAGAGAGCAGTTCTGGGGGAGGCCAGGATCAGCTCAGTCAGCCACTTGCCCTTGCTGAGAGCAGGATGGAGACAACAGATTCCTGCTTATAGACTTGTGCCTGTATCTTCTTGTGATCTATGGGATGAGGAGAGTGGGCACCCAGCAAATTACACCATCCATGCCATCATTCATGAGCAGACAGTGCCCTGAGTGGTTTGGGTGAGTTGGAGTATAAAGGATAAATAGTCCCCTGGCTCAGCCAGGAAATCCATGCATGTCCCAATAATTCCAAAATCTAAGAAGGACCAATCATGAAAAATAAATAAGTAAATAATGTAATAAATAATAAATAAAAAATACTGCTGTCAGGTTTCATCAATATGGCACTGCCAATTCTGCAACGAAGGGTTTCAAAAGAGCCAGAAGAGATTTGTTTCCCAGGTTTCTCATCATCAGGTCCAGGGGATGCAGATGAAGAAATCTATAAGGAGATTGAGGTGAAGACTTTTATCATCCCAAAGACAGATGGAATGGCTGTATACATCACTTCTCAAACATGCAGGGTGTTTCTTTAGAGACAGCAGTCTCCAAACAGTTCTCCCACATGATCGATCGTAGTAAAAAGGAATCCGTCACTGTTTGGCTTCAGGCTTTTCACTCAAAGCCATGTTTTATACCCTGTTTGCTCACAGAGGGAAAAAAAATACTTCAACAAAGACTTTATTTATTTGCCAGTAAATTGTACAGAACCTGAAAAATGAGAATACCAAATTCGTGGTGCTTTTCCCCAGGTCACTCGCATGTGAGCTCCCAAGGTCTGATGGCAGACAGGCAGTCAGCCCCAGTGGTCAAACAGTTAACTCTTGCCCTGAAGCAGCCCTTTCTGGAATCTGCTTTTTTGATATTTTTCAGGGATTATCATCATGCAGAAATTTCCTCCTGTGAAGCCTGTGTTTCTGGAGCGAAAATCAAAAGAGCCTTTCTAGATGCCTCCTTGTCAGGTGCTGTGGAAGTGCCAAACTAAACAAAATTACTGTTGTCTTTTAAGACATGTGCCTAGGAGAGGCTGTGGCAGGTTTTAAAAAGCCTCTTCTGTGTCATGGACCTTGATAGCAAAGCTCTTCCTTCTCTCATCACCTTACCCATCATTTCTCTTTCCAATAACTCATAAATTGAGAGTCTTCCTTTCTCTCTCTCTCTCTTTTTTTTTTTTTTTTTTTTTTTTAAATTTGTTCTCTCTTTCTTTTGGATATTAAAACACTGCAGTTATTATTTCTTTCCCATCCTATCCTGTCCCATTTAGTCAAGTAAGTTCTTTGAAGGGATACACCTGGAGCAGTATCTCCAGCTTCACTCACAGGGCTGCCCCAGGCCCGAGGCTGTATGGCTCAGGTAGGAATACTTGGATTGCTCACATGGGAGCATTTTCTCCCCAGTGCAACATTTTTGGCTGAAAACTGAATTCTTTATTGCCAAAAAGGTGGCATTTCTGAGAGAAACGCAGCTTTTCCATCAAAACCCTCAAACGCCTGGAAACAATGTGATAGAGGACATGACAGATTTGTTATTCTTTGGGAAGTTGTATGCTTATGAACCCCTTGGAAGTGCCTGAAAGGCACCTCTCTGGCCAAACCTGCATCCACCTGGCAGTGAGGGGTCTCTCCCTGAAGCCTTCCTTGTTCCATGCAGCCTTGGCCACCAGCAGGTCTCCAACGTGAGGCCACCAGGAAGGGTTTGGGTCCAGCCAGGATCCCCCTTGACTTCTCCTCTGCCTCCCACCACATGCCTGCTGCAACCACAGTGTTTGGGGAATATTTGGGGTAAGAACTGGATGAAGGTTGGTTTTACCAGAGCCATCACAAGGAAGAGCCTATCCTCTGTCTCAACACTGCCACGCTAGTGCAGGCATTGCAGCAGCAAGGGCTGGAAATATAAATTGGTTTGCAAACTGGCCTGACACCAGCCACCAGCATTGGACCAATTCTTGCAGGCTACAAGCACAAAAGCTCTGTATGAAGCTTGGGGAATTTTATTATTTTTAATACTCTGCAAACACAAATGACTCCTTATGTGGGCAAATACCACTTCATCCTCAGGCTTCTCACCAGGCACAAACCCTGCCCCGGGGGGTGTATCACAGAACCCCTGGAAACCTCAAGGAGATGAGAAAGCTTGACTTGTTTAAAGCCCTCCTTCTGCTGTCTGTTGTGTTTGGGTGAATGGTTTATTATCTTCTGCCTAATTGCTTTGCTTCCCAGCCCATTCACAGAAAATCTGGGAGCAGCACCAGTCTGCCTCCCTCCCAGGAGTAGAAATAACGGTGCTGGCAGATGACATTTGCAGGGATTTTTTTGAGGGAAGGGAATTGTTCCTTTTATTTTTTGTTTATGAAAGACTGAGAAAAGTCTCTCTGTTTGCAGATTGATCTGTTTGCTTTAGTTGTGTCCCATTTGATTGATTTCCTGGAAATCCATCACAACTAGCTTTGTTGGAGGAGGAGACCTCTTCCATGCTCTCGGCATCAAGCTGGTTCAAGAAAAGAGGGAATGCAAACCTGGGAGAATGGCAGGCAGAGGCTGCTCTTACCTCTGCACTGCCAGGCCACCAGCCCTCACCATCTGTGCTGGACATGGCATTGCCCATGGGGGTGACTACAGCTCCTTGGTTCTGCTTCTTCCCACTTCCCCCTTGGGAATGGTAACACATCCTAGAGACAGCTCTGCAGACTCCTCCACACAGTGGCTGAGCTGAGGGGATTAAGGATATCTGTGCCTCTTTCCAGCTGTCCCACAGTTTGAGGTTGAAGAAGACATTTGAATTCTTCATTTTTATTTCTTTTTTGTCACATAAATACAACATGGGGATAATTCTGGCACTTGGAAGGGAGGCACTGCCATTGCTATTGCTGTTATTATTGATACTGGTATTGCTGCTTGAACACCTCCAGGGATGGGGCATCCACAGCTTCTCAGAGCATCCTGTTGCAGTGCCTCACCTCCCTCAGAGAGAAGAATTTCTTCCTAATATCTAATCTCAACCCACCCTCTTCCAGTTTAAAGACATCCCTCCTTGTCCTGTCACTACATGCCCTTGTAAAAAATCCCTCTCCAGCTTTCTGGTAGGGCCCTTTGGCAACTTAATTCTGGATCTTCCCAGCCCTGCCTCTCTGTCCTGGGAGACCCTGGCTGCAAAACCCAACTCTGTCCTGGGCCTGTGGGGGCAGGGAAGGGTAGCAAGAGTGTTGTCCTGATTTGCTCAGCCCAAAGTCTGGCTGCAGAGCTGGCTTCAAGGCTTGGGAGCTGTTTCTATCTGTGCTAGAGGAGAAGGATAAGGCAGGATTTGGTTACTGGTGACAAAGCAAGCCAGGATTCCTGCTTCATACCCAAGCCTGGGTCTTCCTTCTCCTTGCTCCTGGAGCAGCCATGGGTGTGCAGCCACTCACCTCTGCATTTGGATTTTTTCCTCAGCAATCCCGTGTTTCACCAGAAGGCTGAGATTTTCAGCCCCACAAGTGAAACACAAGCAGAGGTAACCACAGGATGGGAGCCTTGCTCAGAGGCGGTCCCCGGGTGTTTCCTGTGCTGCTCTCCCCATGGAATGTTGGTGTGAGCTGGGGCTGGCACCGGCTGTGGGGCAGAGGGGTCACAGGGCCCCTTCAGCCCCTCGCAGCTGGCTCCTGTTGAGAAGCAAACCGAAGACAAGCAGCAGTGAAGCCACTGAAGCAGAGCAGGTCCACGGGAGCTGCAGCCTCCAGGTAAAACACAGCTGGGGCTGGGAAAACAGGAGATGATGGAAACAGCTAAAGGCACTTGGCAGCCTTTTGACTCCCAGCAGAAATGTTCTGTAATATTCACAGTGGAAGAGAAAGAAATTTTGCAGAAATAGGGAAGTAAGAAAATGGTCTGGGCTGCTGCTGAGCAGTGAGTCTGTCAGGGGGGATGACTGCCTGTGCCTTTCTGGATGAGTATTGCTGAACTGCTTCCTAAGGATGCCCTGGCATGGCTGTTGGCAAAATCTCCAGGCATTCCTTACTGCTGGAAAGACCTGCTCACCATCCAGCACTTCATTACTGTTGGAAAGACCTTTCCAATACCCAACCCAACCATTTCTCCCTTCTTTAACCCACACAACCCTGGTTCAATCCATTTTTCCTCTCAAGTCATTTGTGAACACCAGTGGTGGTTGTCACTGTGGCTGCTGGCAGCTACCCCCTGGGCACCCCTCTGTCCTCTCGAGTCAGGGGCTCGCTCTGAGGTGGCTTTGTGGCAGCTGGACCATGCTGAAGAGGAGAAGACAGAGTGAGAAGAAGAAATAAAAGTCAAAAACAAGGGTGAGGACAAGTGGTAGCAATTTGCCTCCCAAGTTGCTCATTCCAAGCATGCTTGAACACTGCCTTTGCATAACGTGTAGGGCTATATTTGTCCGTGAGACAGAAAGGGAGAGAGACAGAAAATATTTTTCCATTGATGTCATTCTTGCTCACTTTTTCCTCTAAGAAAATCAATGTCCTCTCCAGTCCTTTCCATTCCCTTGCCCTCCACCCTGCAGACTCACAGCCCTGCCCCTCCTGAGCAGTGCTGTGCTGGATTCCTCTTGCTAATGATGGCTGGGGCCTTTGGCCCTCTAAATCTCACACCTCCTTGGAATTTCTTCTGGCTCTTCCCCTGGCAAGAGTCTTCTCCCCCTCCCCTGTTTCAAATCTCCCTGTTCCAAATCTCCCTGTTCCTCCACCTTCCCTCCCCTTCAAACTGGAATGGGGAATGGAAAGCCCTTTCCTGGGGCTGGTTCCCAAGGGTTCCAGACCAGCTGCAAAGGAGAAGCTGTGCTGGGAATGAGGGGTGGCGGTGCCTCTGGAGGTGTTCTAGCACCCCAAGGCAGGTGCTGCTCTAGGCTGGGTGACTGCCTGTGCGGGCTGAGGCAGCTTGGAAGTGATTTCAGAAGCTGCATTTCCCAAGGGTGATCATTAGCTTGTCTGAAGGCCACCAGGAAGCCAAGAGCAGTTTCTTGATCTAAAATAAAAACTTGAAATGCATGTATTTCAAGCAGGTCCTGGTTCCTGATCCTGGGATATGCCCTCCTCCCTCGCTCAGGGAGATGTTCAGCTCGAGGAATGCAAGTTTTTCTCTAGCAAATCAATGTCCTTGACACATCTAACATCTTTTTAGCACAGCCAGGGGAAGTTTTCCTGTGAGAGGGGAAAAATGATCACAGAATTGTGATTAAACTTGATTTCCTTTTTGGCTTTAAATTAACCTGGCAGCTGGAGGATTTTGTATCACCCAAGGAAAACTATATGGTAATATTGACATTTCTTATTCCCTAGGTGCTAAACCTTCAAAAATGCAAAGCTGCAGCTGTGCAATTCAAAAAGAGATGCAGCACATTTCTGTGCCACTGTTAGCTCAGTGTTAACTTCTTCTGGAGCAAAGAGATGCCACTGCTTCCCTCAGCAGAGCCTTGGGGACCCAGGGGCAGAGGACAAGCAGCAGCAGGCAAGTGTTCAGACTGGAGTCTCTCCTTGCCTGCTTCCCCTGGGCAGTGGAGACACCTCTGACCTGGGACTGGCACAGGTTGGTGTCTCAGCAGAGCACAATGGGCAATTTTCTTTAGAATTTTAAAGATTGGATCTGGAAACGGATGCCAAATAGGAAAGTAGTCACAGTCTAGCATAGACCAGAGTTAATGTGAAGGTGTGGTGCTAACTGGTCTGCCTTGCAAAGGACCCAAACTCCCAAGAGGTGCCCAGAGCTGCAGTCCAGCCCTGATTGTCCTGTCTGGCACTCACATGCAGCTCCTCCCTTCCACTTTAACTGCTGCCCGACCTGCCCCTTCCTGCAGAGACAAGGAGCTGGACTTTCACCTCCTGATTCAGTGCCAGGAAAGTGGAGTCGGTGTTTGGTTACTAATGCCTGTTGGCTAAAACCCTGGGGAGGTGGGCACTGTGCTTCCATTGAGATGTCTTCCCTAAAACTGTCATCCCAGCTTTCATGTGTTCAAAGTCTCTCCTGTTTATGATCTGTTTCCCTTAACCTCTCTTCATTTCCAGGGAAGATCAATAAAGGAGTTAAGCTAGCTGGGTCTCAGGGCATCTGTAACAGCGGCTCTTCCACTGCCTTGCTCTTTGGAGGGTTTGCATTACACTGTTCAAAAACACTCCAGCGTGTTTCAGGGCAAAGCTGGTTAGACCCTCTTCAATGAATGTTTTTTTTCTGTGCTTCTTTTTTCCCCCTAAACAAAATTTATGATCCAGCTCAAGTGCTGGAGGGCTACTTACTGTAATGCTTCTAACAAAATTTATGCTGAGATCCCCTTCTGCCCTGTGACCCAGTCCCTCTGGTTTTCCTGGAAAAACAAAACAAAACAAAACAAAACAAAACAAACAAAATAAAACCCCACAAAAACATCTGTGAAGCCAAACATTGTATACCAGCAGCCAAAGCCCCATCCCTGCAGGTTATTGTTCTTGCAAGCAAGTTCACATCAAGCTTTCTGGTCTGTTTGCTCTTGGACTGATGGGGCTGCAGATAGAGAGGGAGAGCAGGAGCAGATCTCTTCAGGGTGGAAGAAACAGTCCCTGTGGGAGGCACAGAGCAGGGGGACCAGCAGAGCACTGCACTGATCTTTGCTCAACATCATCACAGTCCAAGGAAAACTGCACGGTCAAGGGCCATGTGCTCTTGTGCAAAATGTCTTTGGGGTTACTCCAGGAATAGATGAGAGACCTCCCAGGAAAAGAGCCCCTGAGGAGCTTTCCTGGGCTGACTTCCCTGCCTGAAGCACTGCTAATCTGGGAGTGGGATGCCCACCAGCCTGGAGCACCCACTCAGCTCACACAGCCAAGCATCCCTGGGCCCTGCATGTGGGGCACAGGCAGGAGGCTCTCCCACATGAGGGCAGGACAAGGGACAGAGATTCCCAAGCCACAATTGGAGCTCACAGCTGCAAAACCTTCCTGCTGAAAGTGATGAAGCCAAATGGCTGTATCCCTGCCTGGAGCAGCAAGCCCCTGGAGGTGGGTCCTGTCAGTGTGACAGTGGCTCTGCTGTGATGGAGCAGGACAGAACAGCCCAGGTCACAACCAGCACCAGGCCTTGCCTTACCTCTGCTCCTGTTGGTTTACCTCCCCCCGTGAGGTAGGTATCAACAAATAGTGGAGAAAGCCCTTTGCTCAGCCTTTTTCTGAAGCAGAACAGATGACTCTGGCATACGGCAGCTTCACAAAATTACTTGGGATGGGAGCCACTGTCACGTGGAGGCAAAGCTTAGCCCAGTGAGGGCTGGAGGCAGCCACTGCCCAGGACATGCCATGCCAGGAGGTGTGCTTTCACCCCTGGACACGTGTGCATGGACACACACACACACACACACGTGTGTCCAGCTGCCTCCTCAGGGCCCTCCCTGCACATGCAGCCATAAATGGATTCCAGCATGACTGCATGAGATTTGGGAAAAGGCAGATTAGAGGGCTAACAACAGGCAAATGCAATTATGGAAAAGTAGTCCAATAAATAGAATTATGCTCTGCCACCCAAGCATTGGATTCCAGCCAGGCCTTGAGCAAATTTAGGGTAAGGGGAGATTAGGCACTGGACATGGAGATTACCAAGGATCTGGAAGCAGGACAGTGCATGCTGCTGAAGGAAAAGTCCCAACATCCTTACCTGCAGTGGTCAGTGTTTGCTTGGATGCTGCTTTGGGCCAGGCTGACCCTTTTCCAGTGTGGACAGCCAAGGCCAGCATTTGAGTAGGTGCCTTCTGCCTGTCCCCTGCCACAGCAGAAAGCCAGGGCATGGCATAAGCAAAAATCAGACTTGTTCTGCTCTCTGGCCTGTCAGTAACCAAGTGACTTTTCTTCATTTAGCTACACAAGGTGAGGAAGAGCTTATTCTGCCTGCATAACTTCACCAAGCACAGGTGGTCAGAAACATGTAGGACTATTCATTTCCCATAGTTATTAACTAGCCAGCAGCAGGTTTTTCCACCTTGATAGTCCTGTTCACTGGCTCCTGACAATCTTGCAAATGATCTCACATCAGCACATGCTCCATTTCCCCTGTAATGTCACTCCCACCACTGCACCTGCCTTTTTAATACTTGCAGGCATGGTGACCCCACCACTTCCCTGGACAGTCAGTTCCAATGTTTGGCAAACCTGTCCATGAAACTTTTTTCCTAATATCCAACCTCAACCTCCCTTGGTGCAACTTGAGGCCATTTCCTCTTGTTCTATCAGACATGGTAACCTTATAACAGCAGAAATCTGACTACAGACAGGAGCACTGAGCCCTCTTCTCCAACCAGACCAGCCAGCAAGCTAAAAAGCCTGAATATCAAGTCCAGTCAGGAAGAGCATAAAAGGTTGCTTGGCTGATGCCAAGAAGCCAGTCAATGGACCTGAGCAGTCACTGATCATCATTTCCGATTACCTAGTTGTTAACAGTGGGGCATCAGCACTTGCAGGGTTTAGTACTGAGATCCTGCCACTCTCCCCTACTGGCTTTCAAGGTGCTGCTGCTACCATCCCCACCATGCTGCACTAAATCTCACCCTGCCAGGAAATGGCTACGAATTAGGGCTGTTCCCATATTGCCAATTTAGCCTAATTAAAATGGGAAAAGAGTTGCTTTTCCTCAAAGAGAAAATAGGTTTTGAGAAAGGCACTAACTCGGATGTTGTTGGTCTGATTCTTCTTTTACTTCTGTTCCTCCTCCTCCTCATCACACAGATCCAGACCCATTAACTAGATCTTTTGGTAGGAAAGCCATGCTGAACCCAGGGCTTGCTTGCTCCAGCCTTGCTCTGCACTTGGACAGCCAAGGGCAACCCAGGCTCCCCAACTGCTGGGGCTGCACTCTGGGATACAGACCATGGAAGAGATGCAGCACCCAAATAGCAAGGGCCTGGCTGATGCACCAGCTGGAGGTGAGAAACACGCCCAAGCTCTGCCTGTCAAATGCTGACAAGGAGAAAAGGAGGCTCAGAGCGGACCTTACTGTGCTCTGCAGCTACCTGGAAGGAGTTTGTAGTCAGCTGGGGGTTGGTCTCTTCTCCCAAGTAATAGGCAACAGGAGAAGAATATTAGGGAAAATTTCTTCACCAAAAGGGTTTCCAGGCACTGGAACAGGCTGCCCAGGGAGGTGGTTGAGTCACCATCCCTAGAGGTATTTAAAGACAAGTGGATGTGGCACTTAGGGACTTGTCAGTGCTGGGTTAATGGTTGGACTCAAAGACCCTAAAGGTCTTTTCCAACCTAAATGATTCTATATTTCAGTGGTGCTCTACAGCTCAACAATCCTACCACCAGGGACTCACCCTGCCGTTCCCTACTGGCTCCAGTTCAGTGCAAAGAGGCTGAAGGACAAAATGCTAGGCTGCCATCCCATGCCTTTGGAAACCCCGACCCAGGAATCCCACCTTCTCCCCTTCAAAACCCACTTAAAGGTCAAAGGTTTTTCTTTTTTTTATAAGTACATTTTTTGATCTTCTTGCCTCTGAGCTCCTGCAATGTAGCTGGGTCACAGGCTTGAGTTTTGTCCTGGAAAAGGACTTCTGAATTTGAAAGCTGAGCAGCTCACAGCATCCCCTAAACTGGATCCCTGGGCCAAGGCCACTGAAGTGCTGGATCAGGCCAGCTGAAAGTCTCCTGACTCCAACAGCAGACCCTGGGAAGGGTTTAATGCCTGGAACTAATTTCCTCATGAACAGGAAGGGATGCCTTTGTGCATGGTACCTCCTGACTGATTCCTCTCTATGAAGCTGCCCAAAGACTTTTCAAAGCTCGGCAAGGGTTTGGCAGCCCCAGCACCTCACAGAGATGAGCTCTTCCATATCCAGGCCATGGAAAGCAGTATCTCATCTGGCCTATTTGAACACACCAGTAAGTGATTTATCTGCTGCTCCTGCTTCTTCTCTTACAGGACAATGAGCGGGGGTTTTTTTGTGCACCTGCTCTCATCATTGTAAGCAGCTCTTCTACAGACTAAGATATCCTTATATTTAATGATTCCTCAACCAGCAGCTGCTCAGAAGACTTTGATTACCTTCGGTGCCTTTCTCTGCGCATTTTTCTACTCCTCCGTGTGCGGCAGGAGGTGGGTGCGGCACCCTCAGGACAACCCCGCAGTACCAACACTGGCTGCGAGCCTCTGTGCTTGTGGCGGAAAAGAATCTTTTTCCAAGAGGGGTTGGACACCTCCAAAGGAAGCTGTATGCTTGGTGCTCCCAGCCTCACCCACAAGGTGCTTGTACCTCGCTCCCTCGGCTGAAGGCGTTTGCTGGTTGGGAGAGCAGCGAGCGCTGGTCCGAGCGGAGTCCGCAGTTCAATCCTGCCATCTGCAGCTCCCGGCTGGAACTGCGGCAGCATCTCCTGCCCCGCAGGCAGCTCCCGCCTGGACACGGGCAAACAACCCCTTCTTTAAAGAACCTTCTCAGGTGAGCTTTCTGGGTTTAAAATTCCCGGAGGTGAGAACGGGAGAAACAGGGCTTGAAGAGGAATGAATATGCTGTACATGAGATAAAGTCTTTTATCTAATGATTAAGTAGTTAAAACACATGCCCCTGACAAATTGAGATTAGCCTCGGGGGAGAGTCTGCTTATCAGCAGTACAAGGGGGTGTAGCTGTGTTGTTTCCCAGAAGTTCTGACACAATCTATCCATTTCAAGTGGAAAAAAATGTTTGTCCAAATACTTCACCCAGGAAATTCCCACTTGCCAAAGCTTTGAATGCTTTCAATGCTTTTTTCATAAAATCATAGAATGGTTTACATTGGAAGGGACCTTAAAGATCAATCCCCTGCCACCAAACCAATTCTCCTGCCAGCATGTCCCTTTGAGCCACTCCCAGCTGGATCCCACCCTAACTCCAGGAGCTGTCACAATTCCAATCCAGATACCACTTCAGATCCCTGTGCTGGAGGAGAATGTGCTCCATCCATCTGAACTCCTGTATTATACATGACATGGTGCATCCCAGGATTAATGAAGTCTTCATTAATATCAAAAAAAGAGAAACAATCTGTTCCTGACCTAAAAATTCCTACCTCTGACTTTTTATCACTGGGTACACTTGAGTCTCAGGCCTCTCTTAAGGCTCTTCCATTGTTCAGTCAAAAGTAAGTTTTGGAAATCCTGTTCCCTTTTTTATTGACTCACTGTAGACCTAGAGAAGGAGATAATTCTTCTATGTCTTGGTTGATTGAACAGAATCAATTCATCCATAAAGTGTCTTGAAAGCCATGAATATCTGCATAAAGGCCGAATGCCAGTTATTTTTTGGTTAATGCTATGTTAGAAGTACATCATTACATTCAAATAATCAAAGGCTTTTGCTTAGTATCTCATGCAAAATTCCCATCTCAGTAACAGCAGTCTGTTCATTAGAGAAATGATTTCTTTTTAATGTGTGACTCATGAATCCCTCTAATGTAGGTCAGTGGGAATGTGTGTCAATCCACCACCAGCACAGAGGGCACATCCTGAGGCACAGCCCTGATGGCTCAGTGATGACACCACAGCTTCCTGAATCTCTCAGCAGCTTTGCAAGCAGCTTCTGGCCCTTGCCTTCCTCAGTTTGGAGCTTCCAGCTCGAAAAACCAAAGCTGTTCACTCAGCCTGCTGCCTCTTGGATGTGACTGCTGTCCAACAGCATGATCCTCTCCCGACCTCAGGGACAAGGAGAGTAATAAGGCCTTAAAGTGAAATTGCACAAGGGTAAAACCCCAGGAATTATTTTTACAAATGTGGTTTAATGGGAAAAGGCTGCTTCTATCGCATATTCTGAATTTGGCTTTAAACCCAGCCTGCTGTCTAAGAAGTGCCTGCAAGGCCATGCCTTCACGTCTCAGCAGCAGAGCTGAGTGATTACAGATGTCTGCCTTTCCTAAGACTTGTTCACATGAAGCAAACATTAAGAAGGAGAGCTGGATCCATCGCCTGCTCCAAGAGCTGAGCCAGAAGTGCTGTTTCCCAGCATCTGTTAGCATGGAGCTGTCAGGTGAGCTGTCTGTCAGTGCCTGGAGGGACACGGGCTTTGTAAGCCCTCCAGGTTATCCCTGTCAGCACCAGGAGCAGGGTCAGAGCCTGCAGGAAACAGACTTTCCCATGGATGTGGTGACCCAGGTCCACATGCAGGAGTATGCTGAGATCTCTTAGCTTGCCTGCGGTGACTTTCCCAGGCCCCGTGATTTTGTTCCAGGGCAGTAAAACACAGAAACCTCCCCAGAGCATCTCTGCAGTCACTTCTGGCACAGGCACTTGCTGGAGGGGTTGGTGCTTCCACCAGGAAACTTCTGAGTTTGCCTTTGCTTCCCTGTACTCAGGCCCATCCATGCCCAACTTCATATTCACTGCTCCTCGTTCTTTATTCCAGCCAGGCCATGGAGTATCCTCCTGCCCCATCAAAGTTCAGGGAGTTTCTCACGCCTCCTTTCGGGAAGGAGGAATGATGTCAACCCCTTCCCGGGCCAGAGCCAACACCCAAATTAGGAGTTTGCAATGCTGAGTGTTACAAAGGCCACTTAGAATTCAGAATTCCCCTCTGCTGCCTTTAGTGAGAATTCTGCCTGGCAACCAAGGCCCAGAGGAAAATGCCCAGGTTCACCACAGCACATTGCTCCTTTTGGCTTCCTAATATCTTCAGCCTGATGTGGAAGGCTTTGTCCAAGGGACCTCAGTGGGAACCAATGATATCTGGAAGCCATGGGTCAGGTGTCCAATTCATCTTCTAAATTTGATTAAACATTGTGCTGGCCATTACTGACTACCCTGAAAGCTTGAAACTGTTAATTTTTTTCTAATAGGGAAAAAAATCCCTTGGTTTCATCTGATATAATAATGAAAAGGAAAGGTTTTATGCCAGTGTCTAGGAGAAAGAAATAAAAAAAGTATCAGAAAAAGAAAAATCTGGCACTCACAACTGCAATTTTCTTTTAACCATTCTTCTTGCAATCCAGTAAAATCAAAGCCTGACACTCTCAATTTCATTTCACATCTCCTATCACCTCTGACTTCTAGAGCATGTGGAATGCCGGTTTGAAAAAAAACCAAAAACCCAAAATCCAAACAACTAGACACATTAACATTTCTGCAGGTTAATGACTGTGTTTAGGTCCTGCAAATCATACACACCGTCGGTAAGCAAAGCACCTTCCTGCTCCATGGATGGAGATGTGTCCCTCAGAGATAAGGAGAAGGGGTTTTAGGCCATGAAATCCAAGGATGATGGAGAAGATTCACCCCACAGCTGTGCTTCCCACCTTGTCTCAGCATTTCTCCCTGCATGGAGCTGGGAGCCATCACTACAGCCCAGCTCCTTGGCATCAGGCAGACAAAACAAGTAAAGAGGACAGGAGGGTGGATATAAGACACAGGATGGGCAAGAGCCATTCCTCCCACTTTTCACTGCAATATTCCTGCAAATTTTTATTGTGAGGAAGCTCTACTCCACTAAGCTGCTTTTTCCCTGATTTCAGGTTAGAAGAACGTTTGCAATCTGCTCTGCTGACTCAAAATGCCTATGGGATATCACCCTAGAGAATACACATTCTATCGAATGCCAAGTACCTTTCATATAGGCAATAGTATGCCCTCCCTCTCTCCACAGTAGGTATTTCAGTTCAAACCCTGGGAAAGCTTCAGGAGATGCATTCATCATCTGGCTGAATAATTCAGCATATGGAGATGATCTATTTCCTCCCCTTTTCTTGAATGCATTGCTTTTAAATGCATAGTACTGTTTGCACAATAATCTTTCATCTCGCACAGCCAGCCACGATACAGAGGTATTTCTGTGGCAGCTTTGCCTTTGATGGTGGATGCCATCAAATCTAATGGATGCCATGTAAAGCAAGGAAATAATATTTTCTCAAGTGGAAAGCTGTATGTATTATTTAACCTGCACCAGCCTTACGTGGACCAGTTTTTCTCTTGGGGAAGGGACATGGGCTGGCTCTCCCAGACCTTTGGTATCCCAGAAATAATGTCAAATTTTCTTGAGGTGCTACAACAAAGATCCTTCCCATGGTGGTTTAGGGAGGGAAGGGCAAGGGGAGGACCTGGATTTAAGTCTTGCAATACTTCAAGCCCTTCCCAGGGGCTTTGTGAGGAACAGGTTTCTGCCTGCCGTGTGCTGCGAGCAGTGAGACAAGCTCAGGCCAGGGTGCCTCTAGATGTCACTGCCAGGCAGCAGAAATGGACCCCAGAGCCACAGCGGGCTGGGGACACCCGGCCCCGGCACAGCTGGAGGCAGGGACACAGGGTAGCAATGGCCAGGCTGGTGGGGGCGTTGGGAAACCTGCTCTGAAGAGGCTGCTGCGCTTTGGGACTGCCCGGGCATCCCTCTCCCCAGGGCTGGAACCGTGCAGCTATTGCAGGGTGGGACCAGGTGCAAGGAGCGTGGCCAGGAATTGCAGGTTCAGGTGTTTCGTGTACGGAACTGCCAGGTAAGAGTGAAATGTTTGAGCTGCAGCCCTGCAGCAAGGAGATCCTAAAGACAGGTGCTGAGGCTAAGCTCCATAGTGCCAAATAGAGCTGGCACCGCCCACCACAGAAGTGATCCCAGCATTTGTCTGTGCTCCTGCTGAGCCACCTGAGCATGGGGAGGAGTCTCTCCTGACAGAACTTCCATTGCCTCCTACTCAGAGAAGTACAAGCAGCTCTTCTGAGAAAGGGCCACCATCTGGCTGAGGGTAGCAGCAAGAGCTGAGCATTCCCAGGCACCCCTCCATGTTGGTATTCCTCCACTGGAATACCAGTCCCTCGCTGCTGCACCCTTGCTTGAGAGAGGCCTGTGGGTCTGCAGCCCATGCTCAGGGCATTTGCTGTGGCTGTTCCCTGCTTTGAGAAATGCATTGCATTAAGAAACAAAAATAAAAATCATTAGTGCACACCATAAAGTGCACAGGCCAGTGGGCTGCCCACAGCCAGAGTCAAAGCCAGCCCTCCCCTCTCTAGCCATGCACGTGGTTATGGAATAATGAGCCTTTTTTGTAGCTTGAAAAATGTTATAGTTATTCTGTATAAATTGAAGCAGCAGTTCCTCTGTGAGAGACCTGAGGCGCAGCAAAAGGTGGAGAGGGAGGTTCAGTTACCCCACAACTGGCCATGGACACCCCCAGTCTCCCATGCCACAACAGCAGGATGTATTCACTGAGGCATGGGCATCAAACCACAGCCTCCAAGGTGCTTGGGAAAGCCTTGATCCAGGCTGCATGCTCAGGAAACAGACCCTGTAGATAAGACGTGAGAACTTCCTCTTCTGTCCATATTGGCATGATGTGGGCACAGCCTTTGCCAGGCAGATGTAAGACATGGGGCCTTTGGGTCTCAGGAGGAGGGCAGCAAACAGCAGGGCTTCAAGATTACATCCAGAGATTATGCTTGCAGGGTCAGCTGTCACCACTTCTGCACCAAAGTCCTTCTAATGCTAATGGTTGGCTTAGATCCTACCTAATTTCATCAGCTCTATATCCCATCTCCTGTGCTAGGGAGTTCAGCATCACTAATCTCATCTGCTTCAGCCTGCTTCTTACCCTCTCAAGGGCTTTAGCCTCATGAAGATTTAAAAATAGAGCATTTTTTTGAGGTCCTTCTCTTCAATTTCTAACAGCAGATTCTCTTAGGGCTTTTCAGACTTGTGTCCCTCAGGACCAGGAACTGATTTTAATCAAAAAAATTAGAGATGATACTATCATAATTGGATGAATCTCAGAGCCTTCACAAGTGCCAGAAACCTCATGGGGCCTGAACTCACATTTCAGTGCTGGCAAACACAGTTGAAGGGGCACAAAGATTTTAATAGGGGCACCATGCCCACAAAGTTGGCCTTCACAGCCTAATCATGCACAGATGAGAAAGTTTTCTCTCTGTATCTAACACCCCACTGATCTGAGCAGCCTTTGTTTTCAGTGTTGGCCCCTGTATTTGTGAAATGTACTAAGCTTCTTGTTGCTTTTGGTAATAATAGTCACTGCTGTATTATGGCCAAATCATTGCTTTTCTCCCTTATTGACCCTTTTTTTTCAGGCTACCAAACACCCTTGACTTTGCTTGTGGGATGGTTAATCAACAAGTCTGTCACAATGATGGATTCTTCCTGAATTGTTGCTTAATTAGCTTGGTTGGAGGTATAAATCAAGTGGAATACCAATTCTTCCAATGCCACAGACAGGCAGCCATGCTCAGCTTGACAGCAGTGAGTTATTACTCTGCCCCAGTGCAGGATCAGCCTGCAGGCACCAGCCTGCAAACCCAGGGGGGACATGGGTGGGTTCCTGAGAGTGCTGGTGTGCACAGAGCACACATGGCTGGGTGAAGGGCTGGTGGGATGGAGCTGAAGGTGGGCTCTGCAGGGGCTCCGTGCCTGGGGACACCCCCCAGAGCATCATCCCCAGCAGCTGCTCACGGGGAGACAACCCATGGGTCGCTGATGTTTCTCACCTGGGGTGCCTGGTGTCTGTGCCTGCTTTTTAATGAAGAGGAGACATTTCAGTCTGTGGCGAGACTGAGTTATGAGACAAGGATCTTTGCCTCCTGACAGGCAGAATTGCCTTCCACAGAAAGGCAATTACACATCGCAACAAAAGGAGAAGTAATACATTGGCTGCAAATTAAGATTTTTAAGATTGATCTTAATGGCTTGGTATTTTTATAGATGAGGCTTTCACACAACAAGAATGTATTTAAAACAGTGGACTTGAACTGAATTTTGCAACTTTAACAGAGATTACTTCTCTGTAGCTACAAAGAGCTTGTTCCCAGCAGGTCTGAGCCATCTCAAGCACCCCTGAACTGTGTGGTGGAAACCATCCAGAAGTACTTCAAGTTTTTCAATTACCCTTTTTGAATTCCCAGGCTAAGCTACATAAACCTTTCTCTGAAATGGTTCTACTAATGAACCTTTTTAGCAAAGCATATTTATTTTGCCACGGTCCCCTTTTTATCTTCTCTCTTCGCCAACATTTGCAGAGGGCTTAATTAGTGATTAATGATTTCAGGTGGAATGTGTAAGTCTCACTTTGGAGAAGGAATCAGTTTGTTCAAAAATTACTGAAAAAATATTAAAATAGTCTAATTTTACTGATTTCCCCTTCCTCTCATTTTCAGTGGAAGAGTGAGTTCAGTGGCCCCTCTTGCCTAGGACCTACCTACATGAGTAGTGCTCTCCAAGTTGCTGAATGAGACACTGACACAGACTGAGCTCATGATAACAAAGATCTGGGTCTCTTCTTTACCTTGTGATGTAGTTGTTGCTCCAGTGTGCAACATCTCCCTGCCAAGTGGGGTAAATCTGTTGCTAGCATGTGGATGCCTCAATGGAAACTTGTGCAGAGGGTCTGGGTGAGGCACGGTGTGAATTATATTGCCATGGCAACCCTGGATTTCTTTCATCCATCGACATTTGCATCCTTCTTTTCTGGCATTTTCACAGACTCTTCAAAGATTTTTTTTTTTCAATAGCTGAGTGGAATAAATCACTAAATTTGCTGTTATTGCCATGATAAAAAAGTATGAAAATGAAGTTCATGTGTGGGTACAGAAAGGTTTCAGTTATTTTCCAGGTTTAAGTTAAATTTTTGAGCAGGAATTATGTCTGAAGAAGCCTTACATTTTTAAAGACATCAGGACAGAGGAAGAGAATGCAGTTCAGATAAACCTGTCTATTCCCAGACAGCCCCAATATAGATTCAGGAAGTCAGAAAAAAGCACTGAACAATCTGTTCTATATCTCTAATATGCCACCCCACTGCTGTAGCAAATAAAATGGAATCCCTATAGTTGATGAACTCAAAAATGCTCCAGACTTTTTTTTTTTCTAATTTATTAATAAAAATTATAAAGAGAATCAAAAAGCTTCGGGTGTTATTTATGAATTATGACTAATTTCTTCAATCATTTTCTGGCACTTATTAATGGCACACAAGAAAATTAAGGAATAATTCAAATAAAAGTGTGTCTTAATTTTTTTTGTAACCTACGTCTTAATTTTTTTTGTAACCCTACTGAGACACTCCTTTCACACAAAAGGCAGGGATCTGCTCTTTTTCACAATGGAGTTAATGGAGCTGTTCCTGGCTTCTGTACTATTTACAGGAAGACAAGAGGAGATTACAGTCAACACTTCCAGCTTGCCCAGACCATTAAGTACTACCAGCTTGTCCATGGAGTGCTTTCATTAGCAATTCTTCTCTCTCCAAGGCACCTCCAGTTTGCCTGGAAAGGACTCTTCATCACAACATCTGAGTACCACCAAGCAGAAGGACACCTGGCTTCACTCCTTCACAGTAGTTTTTCAAGAACTCCATGGATGGCTTTTGTATGGGATGGCCTTGGGCACTGTTCTACTGAGGAGGAAGAAAAGTCACCTAAAACAGAGGTAAAGAGACTCACTCAGAACACAGCCAGCTTCAGGTCAGCCTTTAGGGATCACTAATGGGAATATTTTTGCCAAGAGAATTTCTTCAGTGAATGCCAAGTGTGTTTTCCCACATCAATCACAGTTTGTTAGGCTCCAGTTTAAACAGTTCTGGTCCTCTGAGGGTCTTGTGCCATGACTGCCCAGGCTCCAGCTGCAAGTGTCTGCTAATTTGCTCAAGTGAACTGCTTACAAACACCCTACAGGCAGGATTTCATTCCAAACTGGTAAGTGAAAATTATGATTAATTATATATTCCCAGAAGTTATGATCAGTTTATGAATGATTCATGAAAAAAAAAAAAAAAAGACTAAATAGACTATGAATATAATTTGCAAGCAATAATTTAAGCAACTTCATCTCCAAAGGCAAGGTCCTTTTCATATTTACCTAATGATAGTCTACAGTGCAAGTGCTGGGTGCAGTTGTTGTGAATATTCTGTTTCCACACATCAAAATGCAGGTTTGCACCGTCCACAGCTCTGAATGCAAAGGGCAGACTTTCAAACGAACCACTGTTTGCAAGCAGAGGGGTGAAAGCATCACAGGACAAAGCTCAGAGGGGTGAAAGCATCACAGTGCTGAGTGCTGAAGCCCAGCTCCTGCCACAGCTGGACACACTGGATGTAACCAGGAGCCAAGAGAGAGGAGCAGCTGGGCATAAATGTTATCCTGGAGTCAAGGTGAAAGACATGGAGCCATCCCTGCCTTGGCTCTGAACCTACCATGCTTTCTCCCTTGGGGAGTGTAATTTAAACCCCAGTTATACATTGCCCCTTCCAACTTCTCACCAAAGCTGGCATCCAGAGCAAACTGCCTTCAGAAACAGGGTGTGAATACCAGAGATGCTGTTCATGATTTATTTATTATTGTAATTCCTGTCTATAGGAAGGCTTATCTGGATGCAGTTCACGGATTTCAAAGAACGTCAAGGGTTTGGGTTTTTTACTCCATTTTTGGACCGGGCTGACAAGGAAAGTGTCCAACTTTGCCCAAGGATGGTCCACAAATTCCTGGGGTCAACCACCCCTCCACTGCACGTTTTCTCTAAGGATTGGGTTTCATCCCTGTTTTCTCCTCAGTGAGAAATGTCTGGGACCAGCACTAACACTCTAACACTGCAGCTGGAACAGTGGCATCCCAAAGGGTTAGCAGAAGCACGATGGCTGAGATGGTTCTTGGTGTATAAACAGCACAAGTTTTGCAGAAAAGGGCAGAGTCTTTCAGGAGAACCAAGCAGCAAAATCAGAAAGTCTAGAGGAAGGAAGTCCCTCTCTAAGTGTGACATAAAGTGAGCGAACATCAAAAGAAGCACAAGGTTGGGACTGCTGTTCAAATGTAAACCAAATCACATAATTCAGTTAAAACTGTGAAATCAGATTGACTAAGAAATCTAAGTTACTGTGTATACCCACCCTTTATTTGACTTTACATTTGCTGCTGTGTAAGATATGCAGAGATAATTGCATCCCTCAGAAGAAAACAAAAAAGAAGTCCTGCTCACTCATCTATTATCTCAGGTGGGGGGACAAGTTTCAGCTGAGCCATTGGTGGTCTGCTTGACTGGTCAGGTCATCAGCAATTCCCCAGAAAAAATAGCCCAAAGTCCAATTCCCTTTGAAGCCCCTCTCATGCTGCAGCTCTCACCCCTTTTCCTCTCACAGCTCCTTCTCTGAAAACCCCCCATAACCCCAGGCTGAGCTTCCTGCAAGGGCCCCACTCACATTCACTGTGGCCACTCTAAGGGCCCCACCCTCTCTTGTCAGCACCGAGGAGATTTCTTACCATGAGCTCTTGCATCTCTTTATGTGTACATGACAAGAGTCAGCCACTGGAAAAAGGAGAAGGAAAGGTGCATTGAGATAAGGATGGTACACCAAGTCTTCAGACGTGCCTCAGGACCTTCAGGGGTGACCCAATGACTGTAGTCCTTTTGTACTGCATAGGGATAGGGAAGGGATTTTGGAACTGCCTCTTTCCCTTATTACAATTCAGACCCAGAAACACTTTCCATATGTTGTTTTCCATGATAAATTATTGCAGCAGCTGCAGCAGGAGCAGTTGCTGGGAAAGGGTGGCACCTGCCTGATTGCACGTGGAAGGGATAGCAACTCCTGGGAACCTGGCTGCCCTACAGACTACCCTATAAAATAGGTTCAAGTCCTCTGCTTGCCAGCTGTGCTCTGCCCTTGGTGCAAAACAGATTTAATGAACGATGAGGCTCTGCACTAACCACAGAGTGTAAACGGGAACTGGCGAGATTGTAAAAGGCTTTTTTAAAAAATCCTTTTAAACACTGGGTTGTCAAATAACAGTCCCCAGACTGATAAAATGCAGTACTCAGGCATATCACTATGGAGCACAGCAGGATTTTTGCTTCAGACTAGCTGATAAAAAGTCTGATGTATCCCCATTCAGTGAGCTATCCTTCAGGCTGTGCTTTTAAGACAAACAGCAGCAGCAAGCATTTGTCTGCTGTTTCTTTCTTAAAACCAAATGTTTTGCAATTCAGGATTAACAGATGGGGCAGTAAGAAATGAGGGCATGTATATTTTTTTTGTCACTTCCTCAAAGACACTTTGAGCAGTGTTTCCAGCAATGACAGGCTGGTGTCAGGAAGGGAAGACTCTGTGCCTTGGCCATGGATGGCCACCTCTGTGTACAAGTGGGGCCGGGGAACACCAGGGAAACACCTCCCACACAGGATGTACTTCCAGCCAGGCAAAACCTTTAGCACTGTTTGCTAGGACAAAAGCCCTAGCAATATATATCACACATCATCTTCAACTTCACCCTTCTGCTAACATGTGGTCCCACTGTGGAGCTGGAGAGAAGAGAAGGCAGGTGTGTTCTTACCTCCATTGTCGTCATCAGAATTTGTGATCCACCCTCTGCTAAGTTTTGGAATGCATCTAGGGGCAGAACAAAGAAAATCTTATTTCATGAGGAGGAAGCAAGAATGCAATGCAGACATAAGGCTGTGGCAGCTGAGGAGCAGAGCTGCAATCCCTGTGCTGGGATGCTCTGCCTGGCTCAGGTGTCCTGCCTGGCCACGTCTCATTTCCGTGCTGGGTACCTCTTCTGCCTCGGATCACAGCCTGGGAAGGCATTCCAATTTCAGGGCCAGAATTTGGCAGAAGTGTAGGGACAGGCAGTGCTGAATGTGGCTGCTTTCATCTCCTCTCATAATTTGTTTCAATTGTTTTCCTGCCTGAAGACTGACAGGAGCACGGTGAACTAATGAAACACATCTTCCCACAGGGAAACTTCCTGTTGGTCCTTTTCCATCCTCCCTGGCAGTGAGTGATCGCAGTGTGCCCTAAAGAAAGTGATTCTCTTGAAGTCATTAGTATGCCTTGCAAGCTTTTTGCAGGGAATATAAATGCAGATGCTGCTGTTATTCAGCTAGAGTTTGAAATTAACATTGCTGAAAGTTTTTTTTGACAGAACACTTTGCCATCAAAAAATTTAAATCCATTCAAATATTGTTATTCTATGTGCATATTTATATTGCAACATGTCTAGGAGAAGTCTTCAAACCCAAGTGTTTGGATAAACTCAAAACACAGTATTTTGAGGGTTTTTATTTATTTAGAAATTACTTTTTCCCTAGAAATGTGCTGTTATAAACAGTAATAAAAAGCTGAAACAAATTTAAGTCTGTCTATCCTTGAATAACACATTTCTCTGGGAGCCTGGAGTTTCCCACCCTGAATGGAAAATACTTTCTAAGATCATGAATGTTTCAAAACCTGCCCAGCCTTAGCAAAAAGGCTTCTGGGAGAGGGTAGGAAGAGGGCACCAGGGCTCACCTGCCCCTTAGGAGGCCACCAGAGCTACCTGTATGGCCCAGAGCAGAGAGGAAAGGTAGCACATCCAGCCTACACTGCTCTGAAGAAAGGCATAGAACAAGGAAATCCTCATGTTGTGCCCAGTCCCTTGACAAGGCTGTGTTTGCAGGGCTGGGCTTGCACCCAGCAGTCTTTTTAGGAAAAAATGGCAGCACTGAAATTACCTCCTCTGGGCAGAGGTAAGTGCCTCTTTACTGCTTCATTAACTCCAGTTAAATAGAATTTGCAAAGAAGCTGCTGCTTTTGGTTTGAGTCCTATCTCTGGCTATCTTGAAAGGATGAGTAATAATTTAATGGGACAGATTTTATCTTCCCTGCTGCATTCACATCATCATAAAGGTTGACTGCCTTTTATTCCCACTTGGAACCCTTATCCTCTCCTTTAACAAACTGATTCACAATGATCTGAAAAGTTTGACAACTGTATTCCACATTAACCCCTCTGTAAAGTGGTAACTGAAAGAGTGGAGAGCATTTTAAGATTCTCATTACAGACAGCAATGAAACTTTCAGAGGCTCCTTTCCGCATGGATGCAAAGGATTTGTCTTTACATTGGCACTTAAAATGTAAAAGGATCTTTTTTAAATGAAAAAAAAAATACTATGGCACTAATTTAGGCATAAGAACTTTCATCTACAGCAAGTGACATGTATAATCATGACAAATGGGTGTTTGCAAGCTTTTTTTTTTTTAATGAAAGCATTAAAATCGGGACACGCTCTGATTTTACACCACTTTCAGAGCTGCTTCTGCTGCACTCCCTTGAAATGAGATTTTAGGCAGTGTCATCCAAGCAGATCTGCTGACCACTATTAGCCCATTAAACATCAGTGCTAAAAACACATGGGAGAAAATGAACACTCGTTTCCACACACTGCTGAAACCCAGCTCATTCCAAAGACGGAATAAATTGCTGTAGCGATTTTCTAGCACAGGGGTCACAGTTGCTGGCTTCTTTTAACTACCAGACTCCAGTCAAAATGCTTATTATTAGAGTAGCAAAAACTACGATTTCGTAAAACAGAATTTCATTTCCAGTCAGGCAAAAGCTCATTTACAGACACTCCTTCCTTGCAAGTGCCAGGCAATAGGTGGATGCAACACAGGGCACGGGTTTGTTTATCCACAGAGGATACTGGGCTTTCTCCTTACCGAAAAACTGAGACAACTTCACTGAACACTAAACTGCTCTCTAGCAGCCAGTTGCTCCAGCGGGCAGGAGATAAACCCGGCTCCTGGCAAACAGGCTGCCCAAAGGCCACACCTGGACTTGGGGGAGGTTTGTCACTTCCAAGCGACGCTGTTAGACGCGTATTATTGTGTTTTGCGTCGTGTCCCTTGTCCCTTGCCGCTGCTCTCAGCCTGGCTTGCAGGCCACCCTGCTGCCACGTGCCCTGGTGGGTGCTGGCACTCACGGGTCATGGTGTCGAGGCGCAGCATGCAGCACACGAAGTCCGAGAAGCCAACCCTGCCGGCAGCATCGCCGTAGCGCAGCATCATCAGGCGCAGCAGCTGCGCCGTGGCGGCCAGACCTGCCAAGGGAAGAGGACAGGGACGTGCTGGGAGGGATGGACCGGCTCTGAGGGCCTCCTGCACCCTGCCAACAAGCTGGGGGCACGCTCAGCCCCCCGCCCTGGCACGCATTCCTGGACAGCCATTCTCCAGCTTCGTGCCTAGGAGTCGGGGTAGGGTAATGGAAAACTGAAGCTGTCTTACTCACTGACTCCCATTGTGGCTTAAGTCAGCAAGCAGCAAACACTGAGCTAACTAATCTAGTGTTATCTTGCTTTGCCTTTTTAGCTTTTATTTTCTATAAGAAAGGGCGATTTTCTTTGGCTCATAACTGTAAAAGTGTGAGCGTAGCACAACACCACTGGCTCTTTCTGCTAAAGAGGCAGATGCTGCATAGCATGCCTGGGATTCTTAATTTTTACATTTTCTCTTCTATTAGAAAATGGTGAAGGGTGCATTTCTTTTTTATTAGCTGATAATTCAGTATTTGTGTCACAGTCTGTTTGGATGGAAATTGGTATTCAATTGAATGAACAAAAATTGCTTTTTAGAATGATTCTTTTATTAGTTAAATAAAACTACCCTGAATGTGCTGGCTGTGTAAGAGGAATAATTTAAATATATTTTGCACTAAAAGCTGATTTGCGAAACAAAAGGGAAATTTTCTGCAGAGAGCTGGACTGATAGCTTTAGTTTAATGCCTTCTCTGAGACTTCAGAAAAGTCTCATTTGCTCACTCCAGGTTTTAGTAGCTCAGCTGGATGTGAAGTAACTTTCCTGCTTTTTCAACCAGGTCTAAACTTTTCCATTTTAAATGAACTCATCACGGAGCTAAATTAGTTGAAAAAGCAGAAATAAAAGAAATGGCTTCTCTACACCTGTGTAGGGAGAGAGGGAGCCAATGGAAGTTGTTCAGTACCAACATTGACAAACTCTGGTTGCATGAGCCTAGTTGGAGGTCTCCAGCAGGAAGCAGGTACGCAGTGCTGAATAATTAAACAATGGAAATACATTTGGGCTTAAGATACATTTCAAATTGAGGTAAACCTGATTTTATATTCTTTTCATAGGAGAAAAAGATAGTAATTAGAAATAAATCTAATTAATGAAATGTCTTCTGTGATTCTGGTTTTAAACCACTGTAGCAGTGAGCAATGAATTCTATTTTTAACCTTTTGAAGACAGTGGAAATTCAATCAAGCTCTCTCCAGAGAGCAGATTCTAGCAAACATTGCTTATGGGATGCTATAATCATGTCTTACACAAGTAAAACACCAACAATTTGGCCTGGTCAGTCTGGGACATACTTGTTCTGAAATCTGCTCACCCGGCAATGTCTCTCAATTAACCTCATCAAGCAGACTGAATGGTCAGTCCTCTCTTTTCACAAGACTTTTCAGCTGATTTGTAAGACTGCTCCCCAAACCTTTTATCTGCTGGATTCCTCCCTCTGTTTTTAGCCAAGCTTTAAAATACAGACTTGATGTTTCCCTATCTATAAAAATTAATTTTAATCATTTACTGTTGCCACAGAGGAGTTTGTAAACACATCAGGCCAGTGCTGCTGCATTTCAGGGCAGCACTGCTGTTAATGCAGCTGGTGTGCTTTACTCTGACCCGTCATTGTTATTGGAAACATTAGGAAAACAGTGAAAATTAGGCACACATTGCAGTGTTTTGTTGGGGAAAGCACTGAACACTTCAGGGAACAACTGGCTAGGAGCTGTATTTAGATAGATTAATACCATTCCCAGAGGTAGCACCAAGCTCCTAAATACCTTCTGAGGTTCCTACTTAGAAGCCAGGGCAGGGATCATCCCATTGCCAAACCAGATTCAAGCACAGCTGTCTGGCTCAGAGGGCAGCAAGAATGAGCTTATAATTTTCTTCTCCACTCAGAACGACTTGTAGCCAAACATGTATTGAATTTGCCATTTAACACTGTCTTTTTATCCCTTCAAACAGCTGCATTGTTTTGGCTGACAGGACTTTTCCATGCACAATTTCCTCCCACTTTTCAGCATCTTTCTCACAGAATGGCCCTGGCAACTTCTCCTTTGACATCTGGCTCATCAGTTCTGCGCTCCTCAGGCAGATGCTGATGCTCTACCCAGCTCTCAGCAGCAAAAAAATTACGCATGCATCCCCCCAGCTGATGGCTTCCAGGGATAGGAATCCTGCACCAGCCTCCTCCTGGGACAGCACCCCTCCGAGCTCCAGGGAGCCAAATGGGAGCTTCTCTACTGTACAGTTAAAAGGGGATCGCTGGGTCAGAGATGTATTTCATGCACAAAGTCTCTGTTGAGACGACCCAGCTGAAGTGCTTCGCTAACGCGCACTCACTGAGAGTTTCAGCGCTCAGTAGCCAACAGAGGTCAGTGCAAACTAAATAAATGCCTGTCAGTGTGGCTTTCCCTTCTAGATTTAGTCGCTGCCCTGGAGAGAAACTGCAGGAACTGGGGCGACTCTTCCTTCCATTCTTCCTTGCTCCTTTCCTCTACTGGGTATTTCATCCATGACCTAGAGAGAATATGGATAAGCTAGTCTGGCCAGTGCTGCACTTCTCTGCATCTCTCTGCTGGCTACCCAACACAGACCTCTGAGCAGAGCTGTGATCTAACTGGCGTTTCTGTGAAATCCAACCCACTTTCTCCCTAAAGCTCTTTTTTTTTTCCCCCTCTTTCTTTTTCATCCTTTCCTTCACTGCCACAGGGACAAGAAAGGGAGCTGCTTGGCACCTCTGGGCGTACCTGCTGCCTGTATCGCACTCTTCAGTTCAGCAACATCAAGAAATCCAGAACGGTTTCTGTCTTCCTTGCTGAAGATATCCTAAAATACAGTGCAAAGACAGATTTCAAGCCCTTACCAGCATTCCCCACACTTACTACCACAAGCAGTTACGTATGTTCTCCTCCCTTAACAACCATGCTGCGAGGAAGTTTAACAGGTGAGATGGGGAGGCCGTGACGAGGGAGACCCATTTTCAGAAGGCTCTGAGAGAATGTTACTGTGAAAGAAATCCCACAGATTTGGGTGGGAAGAAGCCTTTTTGCTCACTCTCCATGGCTTATGTGTGTGAGAAAGCAATGAGAATAATCAACTTCATTGACAAAAAGACATTGTCTATAATACGCAGATTAAGCCAAGAGTCCCTCATACCCAGAATGGTGTGGGATTATCTTTCCTAAGACAGCACAAGCCACACTTGAGGTGCTGTCAGTAGGAAGAGCATTGTGTCTAGGGAACTGGCACTCTGTGTCCTAGGTGGCTTCAGACCATCTCAAGAGGGCTGAAAAAAATTGGAGCCCACCCAAATGTGAGTGTTCGGGAAACCTTCCTGCACCCATCCCGCACCAAGCTGGAGGGAGAAGGGCCATGACAGAAGCTGCCATGCATGCCCTGGCTGTGAATTTAGATGGGACCCTAAACACCATGCTCACTGCTTCCAGACCTAGTGCTTGTCCCAGAACAGAGACATTTCTCCCAAAGCTTTTATCAGCTCCTATACATTTCCACTAGAAACTGCAGCAATGAGGAAATGACATTTTTCAGACTCTGTTCAAGAAGTCATTTCAGCGTAGAAAGTTTGTTTAAAAAAAAAAAAAAAAACCCTACAAAAATGCCAGTGGTGGCACAGACACCGCGATTTCCATCAAATTCTGAGCCTAATTGGCCTTCCTACCTTTCCCCTCAATGTTCCCTGGGCTGGAAAAGCCTGGGCTGCTCATTTGGAGCACTTTACACACACCGCTGCCTCCCTAGCGCGTGAGGAGGGACCTCTGACCCGCTAAGCAAGCAGCCTTTGCAACACTCCCCCCCGCAGCGCTTTGAGAGCATGGAGCATCTGCTCCCTGCTGCTGGAAAACCCCAGGGTACAGAACCCACAGCGTGCCCAGCACCCACAGCCAAGAGAGATCCACCCACAGCCAAGAGAGATCCACCCACAGCCAAGAGAGATCCACCGCCCCGTACCGTGTACTTCGTGAGACTCCGCCAGAGGCTCCCGAACTCCTGCAGGGTGAGTCTCCCGTTCGAGTTGAGCTGTGCATTTAGTTAAGAATCGAGCACTTAATGAGAGCTAAACCTGGCTGTCTTTGTTCCCGAGGATGCTGCCTCTTCTGTTACTTTGTGTTGAGTTTTTCTGCTCTCAGTTGTGTTTAAATCCACCTTCTTTGTCTCATTGTACAGCTGCTCATGCCTGTGGCTCACAAACCACAAAAGGTTTCTATTTCTAAGGTGCCTTTAACCACAAGGGAAGCTGCAGTGACATTTAGCCCTGGAGCACAGACACTCCTGTGAATGAACATGGCCCCACGGCCTTGCCTCTGCATGGGGCACCACAGGATCTGCTCTTACTGGATCCTCCAGGAGAACAAGCACTGAGGAGCCAAGAGCACGAGATGATCCTGATGCCTTCTGTCAAAAGGCAGCAGCAGCCTCTGAGCCATGCACAGGACCCCAGGGGTGTCAGCAGACATTCCCCAGGAATGCATGAAGGGCTGTGTCAGTGTGCCTGCTCCCCTCCACACTCCACCCAGGAGTCCTGGGCAGACCCAAAGCTCCCACCCTAATGCAGGATGGTGAAAACTCCCTGAAAGCAAAACTCATCACCAGTGAAATACAAGCAGACAAGTGCTACTGTCGTGGAACCTGAGTGAAAAAAGCTGATCCTGGCTTTGCAGGCCAGGATAGGTCACACTGTACATGGGTTATCTGCAGGCCAGAGAATTAAAAATCCATCCTGAGTTATAGCAGAGCAGAGGCTTTGTCAGCTCTTTGCACGTGCCATGCATTCACAGTGCCCATTTATCCCAGGACAGGCTTTGCAAAGGGGGAAATGTCTCTTTTGATAGCTAGATGCTGAAAGCTGGAAAGAGAGAGTGACTTCTGGTCATTTTTATTCATTCTCTGGCAGTTTTTAAAGGTCTGAAAATGTCTCAAAGGTTTTTCTAGGCATGGAGGAAAAAAGACAATGAGCAAGCAAGGGGGAAAGCCACACGAGGGAGAATGAATGTTTTCATCAAGGAGCCCTCTTGTTCTACAGTGGCCAGAAATGTACTTCTCATGTTGTTTTGTTAACAGTAAAAGGACTGAGTGATTCAGCTAAATAGGAAAGGTACACTGGAAAGATATACTGGAATGGCCTGCCAGGCAAGTGCCTGGGATTGAGCAGTGACAGTGTTTCTGCCCCTGACACCAGCATTGCTGGCAGCCTACTCAGGTGCCACCCCAGGCCAGCATGGTGCAGCCAACACAGAACAGCTAAGCTATGCCTAAACTCTGTCCTGCCTCCTTGTCTCTGCTCTGCCTTAGACCCCCACACAAAGGTGAAGCTTAGGCAAGCCCCAGAGAAGGCAAAATGAGAGAGCAAAGAGTCAGCTGGCAGCAGAAGGTTGACCCTCACCTTTCAGCAGACACACCAGAGCCAGGGCATGCACAGCAAAGTCCTGCACAGACAGTTATTTATTGGGGACTGGGGCTGATATTTACTTGCAGGTTCTCACACAGGGATGCTCAGCTCAGCCATAACTCAAGGCAAGGATGGGCAGCACCAGGGAAGTTTATTGCTTCTGCTGAAAGGATACATCCATCAGGGCTAAAATGCCTCTGCATGAATCAAAGGTGAATCTCCCACCCAGGCTGGTCATCTCATCTGCAAGGATTGACAAAACAGAAGGAATTAGTGAGAGCAAGGGCTGTGACAGGCATCAGGACACTGTTGTGAGGGAAGGAGGACACCAGGCTGAAGGCTCACACAGCTGAAAAGCCCCAGCTCTGGTTCAGGTTCTTGAACAGCAGCAAGGGCTCTGTGCCAAGCTGAGGGAATCTGCACATCTCAGACATCTCTACCTTCCCCAAGGACAGGTGTCCTGCTTGGGCTCACTCTGCACAGTCCCTGCCCACCTCCCTGCCCGGACAGAAACTCTTCCCTCTTGAAATAAGGATAAGGGAAACAACAGTGAAAGAAAGGCCACTTATGCTGAATTATCAAGTCCTAAGAGCACTTTGAGCCTTGTGCATGGCTGAGTTGGCTCCAGCCCTCCAGCTGTGCCCCTCTCATGCTCTGATCCCCCTGTGCAGTAAGCCACAATGAGGATTTTTAAAGGACCATCAGGACATCACTAAATCCTGTGCCTAATTTACTCTAGTCTAAGGATAGGGAAGCACCAAAAACATTAGTTGGGCTGTAAAAGCTTTACCTTGCAAGATCACTTCATTAAGGAGTTGTTGCAGCTGCGAGGCATCAATAGTTGAGCCCTAATGAAAAATAAAACACAAAGAGAGGTCTGTGAGCATAAAGTTTTCTCCTGTGTCACTTTTGCCCAAAACTTCTTTTCTCTGGCACTGTGGCAGCCAAGAACCTCTGCTTATATATCAAAGGAGCAGCAGCATCCCCATGGGAGCATAACAAAGCCCTCCACGCTGCCAGCCCACTCCTGGTCCTCCCCTACAACTGCAGGGGAGTTACAGGCACTGCCATCCCCATGGGGTTTGTCCAGCAGGGATGGGACTCCACCAGCCCCGAGCTGGGGAGCTGTGGATGGGCAGGCCCAGCAGGCAGCTGTGTGAGCGGGCTGGGAGCGCAGGCACTGCTGCCTGCTTCCCTCGGAGCGATCCCATCAGCGATCCCGGCCGCCTCCCTCCCGAGAGAGCCCCCGGACACCCAGCGTGGCAGCCCGTGCTCATTTTCACCGTCACACATTGATATAACCATTAACTGCAAGAGGTCCATTGTGCAGAGACTTTTGACAGTGATTTTTTTCCTCTTGACTAAGTCAAGGAGTTCTTTATAACAGTTTATTAAACCATTATAAGCATCTCCTGTGAACACAGAGCTTGGCTCTGAAAGAGCAGGAATCAATTACTCAAACGCTGACTGATGTCTGGTTTCCAAGTGCTGAGAAGGCAAATGGAAAGTGATGCTGATGAGAGGGGGGAACTACCCAGGGCTTTCTAATTGCTTTCAGCAAATAAACAAACCAAAGCAAGGGAAAAAAAAAAAAAAAAAGAAAAGTACACATGCAAGCCCATCACCAGCACAACCATAAATCTCCAATATTCCACTGATATATGGCACTAGACAATCTATGCCAGCTGAATGTCCCATTTTTCTGGGGGTTTTGGCAGGTCAATCAATACCATTTTCAGGGTATCCACTTGAGGATGGAGCTACATTTCCAAAAAAAAAAATTCTAAATGGATTTGTATCAGCATCATAGATCAGTTTTTCTTTTTGCAAGTCCACTTGTGGTTTTTTTATTATTTTTTTTCAACAAGATGTTTTAGAGAGGGTACCTGCTCAGCGTATTTCAGGAAAAGAGCCTTATAGGAGCTGTCCTGGTTCCATCTTGGTGCATCCTGCATCAAAGACAAAGTGCAGACATAAATAATTCAGCTACAAAACAACTGGAGGCAAAAGTCTGCTGATCCAAACAGCACTTTGGAGGGGCAGGGAATGTACAGCACGGGCTGCAGTTTTCACACCCCCAAAATAAAGTGGACTAGGAGTGAGCAACAGCTACTGCAATGAAGAAAATAGCATATTTTGGATGTTAGCAGTTAGCACAACTAGGAAGGAGCAGTTCAAGGCCTAAGGAAGATGACAGAACACATCCAGGGTGGAATTCAGCAAGTCAATACATGAATATAGAGATACAAAGCCTGATCCTTATTGCTGGACCCTGATTGGTACCACTGGCTCAGGGCATGTGAAGATTCATGTGAACCAAGAAAATAGAGCAGGAGTTGGCTTTTCCTTTCTCTTGTACCTTCTCAACCCCAAGGCAGACTTGACTATACCTAAGCAATTGCAATTCAATAGTTAAGTGATTTTTTTCAACCCTCCAGTGAAAAGGTCCACCAGGCACTAAGGGGAATTATCCTTAACATTAAAAAGTTTTAAAAAAAAAAATCTAAGCCCAAGACCCAATGCCTTTATCTCTGTGTGAGATATTTCATACCAAAGAAGCCCAAATACCTGATCAAGAGCAGAAACTGTGGGTACCACAATTCATCAAAGTCAAAACACTGGCTAAGGACAACAGCCAAGTAGACTGACAGCTTGTCAGTGGAAAGAGATAGTGAGCCACCATTTACACCACCCCTCTAATGGGGCTTAATTGTGTGCTGGAAAACGAATCACAGGGAAAGGACTGTTTTCTGTTCCCCTGAAGCAGCTTCACACCTCTAGCTTCAATGACCTGTGTCTTTGAAGGCTGTAAGTAGCAGCCTCTCAGTGGCAGGGTTTTGCTGGTGGGACCAGCAGGGACTGGACCAGCCCTGGAAATGTACACAGCTCACAGCAAGAAGTCAAAAAACCCATGGTAGCTGGGCTGGACAGGCAAAAATGTGTGTTGAACTAGAGATGCAGCCAGTTCCAAAGTGTAATTTGCTTTATGTCTCTGTCTCTGAAGATATCTTGATGAAAATCAGAAGAAATCTGATTTGAGTCTCATCCCTATGGACTCCTGGGCTTTATAGGGTACACGAACTTAAATGAAATCATTCCCATGGGGAAGGCATGTCCAACCCCATTTACAGGAATTAATTTCCCTCTTTCTCCCCCACGGATATATACCCATTTTACAGACATTGAAAGACTTTAGAACCTTTTAAGTGCTCTCTCCCCTCCTATATTTGGTTTCTCAAAGTGTTAAAGATCATGAGGTGAAAAGGACACACAGACAGACTGACAAAGGGACTGCATAAGACCTGTTTCCTTAAAAATCAGGCTCTAAAAAAGACATATGAGAAGAGGAAGGGCTTTGTTGCCACTCCCATCTCTCCAGAGAGGTGTCCTACCCTCCCAGCAAGGTTGCAGGGTGCCAGAGTCAGACTCTGGGACTGTAGTGGGTGGTAAAGGGAGAAAAGATCAGATGAAGAAGAGGTGTAGAGTAGAGATGACCAGTAGAGGTGACCAAATGATCAGCTCTCTGGGAACCATTCACCACCACCAGAATCTACACCAGTTTTCAGACTCTTACCATAGGAGGCACTGGGTCGGTCAGGGAGTTTGAGTTCCTAGAAAAGAGTTACAAGAATCAAACTGGGAGAAAAGAGGCCTTTCCAGAGCACTGATTTGCAGCTGTGGAGGAAGCCAGGCACCAGCAGCAGCACTCACCCAGCCCATGGCCCCACAACAGGCTCAGCACCCATGGCCCAGCCTGGCCCAGTTCAGACAAGGCTGCTGCACCAGTCCTGGGTCTCTCAGTGCAAACAGGCACAGACAGGTCTGAGTCTCTGGCTGCTCTGGGGCCACTGCCTTCCCCAAGCCAGCTCTGTTGGCACCAGCAGCAGAGAAAGGGTAGCTGAGCATGCCAGGACTAACCTCACCATGCAGAAGACAGGGCTGCCCTGCCTTGAGACACAGAAATTTTTCACCTCCTTTCTCTTTGCCCAGCTTAACAGTCAGGAATAAAAATAGCATCTGGGCTATTAAAAGGCAACATCTTCTAAATGCCTGCAGACTGCCTGAAACTGGGCCAGGGTCACCATTCCTAAGACACACTTAGCAGCCACATTCAGTACTTGAGTTTTGCTTTCGGTAGAGCAATCAGACAAGCTAGGTTCTATTTTTGTAACATCTGTATAGGTAAGTGCTGCAAAGACCCACTGGAAGGTCATCTCCACACTTGGCCTAGCTCAGGAAGGTCTGTGAGAGCCAGAGGCTCTCCTGAAAAGCTCACTTCCAGGGCTGAGCTGTCTCACACATGACTCATCCTGCTGACGGCAGTCCAGCCCACAGCACGGACTCTTTGTGTTTGCTTTCCATAACTCAGGAGTTGCCTCACTTGGTTCTGGGCTATTTTTGCCAGGGGCCAAAGCCTAGAAAGCAATCTCATTATTAAGATACGGGCCAGTGAGGTAAGAGCTGCAATCACATCCTCTAAAAAGCTTGCTGAAGGGAAGGCACTGCACAGCTGATGCTTGCAGGTCATTTGGTGAGGCTGAATGCTGGGGCTTGCTTACCTGGAGTAAACCACACCCAGGTATTCACGTGGTAATGTGAACGTGTGTGTGGTAATAGCTGCCTTTGCATGAACTCAGATACCATTTTTCCACTAAACTTATCTTCAAGGCCACTCTCACACCTCCAGGGAGCCCTGCCAGCCTGTCTATGGAGTGAAAGGATCAAGGCCTTTCACTGCTCTTGGCTTCTCCACGTCCCACTCCGAGCAGAATGGGACATAATCCATCTGGCATCCAGCCAGCAGAACATAAGAAACTACCAAACAGCTGTTAAGAATTAAGGAAAACAAGCTCCCAGTCCTCCCTTCAGCAAAGAGAAATGTCCCCACAATCAGTGGTAGAGGACATATCTCACAATTACTGCTCCCTTGTGTGGCTCTTTGTACCAAAGCTGAGACCCTTGGTGGCTGCAGATGAGTTCCTGCCCTGCTCTGCAGTGGCCACCCTTGTGCACCTGATCCCCCTCAACATGGTGTTTTACACTCCTCTGTGCCTTCCCACCCCCTCCAAGGACACACTGAAAGCAAATTGCCACATCAGTTAGCTTGACATTAAATAGTTCATTCCTGGCACACTGTGAGTCTGGGGCCTTTAAGGAGTGCATATCATCTTACTCAGCGTAGTCTTGATTCTTTATGAAAATTCGTAAGAGAAATTCGAATTCTTGCTCCTCTGCTCCAGCAGGAACAATGGCATAGGTTCCTGGGCTCAAGGTAAAGTAGCTGGTCACATCCCGAGTCCGGATAAAAATTTGTTTCAGAAGTCTGGAGTTCTCCTGAAAGAAAAATATAGCCAGCTATCTTCCCTTCCTGTTAGGAGCCAGAGTAAATCAGCAAGCACACTCACAGCAGCCTCGCATTCCCACACCTCTCTGAATACACACTGCATCTATCACGCCTCGCCCCCCCCCAGTGGCCTGAAAAGCCCATCCAGGGGGACAGACTTTTCTCAAGGACATATCAAAGTTGCTCAATGGTGGAGGAACTGAAAGAAACAGAAGGCAAAATGAATGTAAGTAGATTTGCAGAGAACTTCAATTAACATTAAGCAGACTGGAGTTCATGAAGGAATCAAGGATGAGTGCTCTTACTAAAAAATTCCCTGAGATCTTCTGTGACTCAGAGGGGTCAGAGAGCCCTCTAAGCATGTCATCCAGATGACAATGCTTCAAGAATCACAATCCAAACCAGCAAGTGTCACAAGAAAATGGAGTATTCTGATCTTTCATCTGTTATTCCAGTATTTTTTTGCTGAGATGAAACAAATATAATGCAACAGCTATTACTATGATGACATGTAAAGATAGCATAATAAAAAACCCTTCCTTAACATATTCCCCAAAATATATCAGCGTGTATAAATTCCATTTAGAATGGTTCTACAGCGTGGCAGAGTTATTTATGAGCCATGCCTTTGGGAGACAATAACATAAAACTGCTATTTTGGAAGGGAAAAAAAACCAGGATGACTACTGTTACAGACGGCTGGGAGGTACACAGACTGCCGAGTATTATGGGTCAGATCTTGAGCAGATAGAAATGGACAGTGCTGCAAAGAAATAAATGGTGTAATACTTTTTTTCCCCACTTTTGAGCCTTATTCCACATTCCTTGTGGTAAAAAGCAGAAGCAGATTAATATCTCAATGGAATCAAAATCGGTGTGAGATAAGAATCAGCCTCTATACATTTCTCAGCTCTATCACACAACATTAAACTTCCCTCACAGCCATGTATTAGTGTTCCAAGTCTATATTTAATCAAAGGCTTCCTAGAGCTATCAGATACGTCCATTCTGGTTTGCATCCTTGCCTGCACTGCATTCTCCTCTCATCCTTTATTATCGAGGGATAATACTCCTCTTACTTCACAGCAACAATTTGATGCATCTCAAAAGGTACCGAGCAATGGATGCTGCTGATAATGAATCACAGCAGTGAGAGCAGATCAGGGGGGAAGAGTGAAGCCACATGAATCTTGCCAACTGCACTCTCCTTGTGCAAAGCAACCCCTTGTAAACTTCTACCCAAAGATGCTCTGACTGCCCTCAGGCTCTGAGGGTGAACACTGGGGAATAAACTGAGGGAATGGCACTCCCACCTACAGGTTTTAGCTCCTGAACTTGGCTTTTGCTGCTACCTGGACAGGACACCAGGCTGGCTGTGAGGAGCTGGTAGAGCAGCTCTCATATTAAAATACTTAATGTGTGTCTATGAGGGAACATTTTCTGTATAGTCCTCTGTGTGAATGTGCACCAGTATGGTTATATTGATAAAAGCTGTGGTGTGACAGAGCAGCATAACTGTTCCCTTGCCCTCATTGTCCAGGTGCTCCACAGTAATCCTGGTGCCTCCAGTAATGCTCTGTTCTGGCCCTGCCCTTCAGCTCCTGTGTAGATCACTCCTAAGGACAGAAGCCCAAGTGACCTGAGCCCAAAGCCAGCCTGAGGTGAGCTATGGGCTGACAGCCCACAGAGGCCATGTCATCCAGTCTTGACAAACTCATCGAGGTCCATCCATCCTTGATCCATCTCATACCAAGACAGAGAAAACACACCTGAGCATTAACTGGATGGGAGGAAAAACTTAAAATATAAAACAAGAATAGAGAAAATCTGTCTCCTAGACTGCCTTCTGATTAAATAATCTCTTTTTTTGAGGGACCCAAGACCTATATCATCACCTCCCAGTGAATGTCATTTCTGTTAAAATGGGTAGCTAATCAAGGTGGACGAGCATCGTGCAAGAGCACACAGGGGCCTCCATGTCTGGTGACTTTTGGGGATGCTGGAAGGAGCAATTCCCCATTTACCAGGAGCAGCAGCTCTTTCTGAGGGGCACAGCTGGCCCCACAGAGTCCTGCAGGCTTGATACCTGCACAGGACAGAGGATATCCTCATAAAGGGATAGTGACTCCACTTGCTGGAGGGATGATCTTTTAATGACACTTTTTATTTCTCAGACACATTTTTTTTATGAGCTACAAAGCCATGCTCTTCCTTTATGAGGAGCTGTTAAACTTATGGCATCAATTATTTAAAGCCTGGGACTAGGGCAAACCTCTCCAGTAATTAGAAGAATGTGAAATTAGGGTTATAGCAATCCCTGCCTCCCTTTTAGTCTTTGGGTTAAGAACAATAGCCTCCCACACTCATCAGCCAACAACAAAAACACTTTGGGAAAGGCTAGCATCCATCCACACTAGCACCTGTGCTTTCAGTAAGTAACAGGCTGATAAAAAGTAAGCCTGGTAGTGCTCTGAGAACAGCTTGAAAAGGCACCTCTCTGGACAGTCACCAAGAAAAAAAAACCAGAGAAATTGTAGTGGAGGTCCAAGGTATCGGAGTGGATTTCCTCTACACTGGTCTCAGGCAAAGCCTCCCATGTATTTCATAAATGTTTTTACCTGGCTCTTCAGATAGAAGACAGGAGGATGAGCATGACAGACCCACTTTGGGGAATGAGAGACCATCTGCTTCCCTGCTATACCTGGAGTGCTGCTCAAGGGCTGTGGCTAGTGCTGGCTGTCATGCCTTGTGCCCAGCCAGCACGGCATGTCACCAGTACTGCTGGGTATGCAGGATATTGCCCTGGCACATCTTCTGGCTGGGGGACTCCCTGAGTTTCCCAAGGCTATTTTAGGATGCTACAGAACTAAAAGTGCCACCTTTGTTCCTTAAGACATGAATAAAAGGAACTAAGCCTGCTTAATTCTATTTTTACTGTGAGTTTCTGCAACAGAAGGCAACCAGAAATTCACGCCACATACTGACTTTTTACAGACCAAAAGGCAATTCAGCCTTTCACTCCCACATACAGGTAAAATAAACCACACAGAGAACAACAGTGCTCACATGATATCTGATTGTGCTTACCATGGTGATGAAAAAGCCGATCTTCAGGTTTTTTTCATCCTGCATATGCTCAGGGTGTTTTTGCATGAGTGAAATTGCTACATTATAGGTTTTTGGGTCGTGATCTAGCACTTTGAAAAAATACTGAGGGTTTGTTGAAACTGCACCTGCCAAGAAAGTGTTAATAGGTTAACAGTAGGCACACAGATGTTCCAGCAGTAGCCCATTGTGTAAGATCTTGCTTGTGTGGACCCAGAGGAGTGACTGCTCCGAGATCCTTTCAATACAACAGAGCACCTTACTCTCCACATTAGCACTAGAAGTTGAGGCATCTGGAGGTAAACTAATTGCACATTGATCATTTTAGAAATCTCTGGCAAAGTCACAGAAGTCATGCGGATTTCTCACCCCCCCTACATCTGCTTCACCTCCGTGGCACACTTTCCCAGCAGCAGAAAAGCAGTGACTCTTAATCAGACACCTGCCTCAGTGGCTGAGCTGAAAAAGACTGCGGCTTTGAGAAGATAAACACATAGAAAAGGACAAAATGGTGCAAAGCCATCCTCTCCTTCCTTCCTGCTAGGGTTTGTGAGGGACAGACAGAACGTCAAGCACCAGAGGGAAACAGCTGCTTCTTGGCCAAGACTTTGCTTAACAGGAAGCACTCCTGATTTAAAAAAAAAAAAAAGAAAAAAGCAATGAAATACCCAGACTGGAGAAAAAGGACTGAGATGGCAGCAGACTAGAATTTAAGCCAGATCCCCATGTTGGGTGGCCTTGAAACCTGCAAATTAGGATGACTGTACTTGGACAGGAACTTTACTAGAGGGCTGTTGGAAAACAGAGCTCCAAGGAAAATGGCTCTGCCCACACACTCTCAGTTCAGCCCTTGCATCTCCTTGCTCAGTCCCAGTGACTGTGGTGTGCAGCAGCACAGGCATTGCTTTGTTATCACACCTGGTGATCAGGAGCAGGAGCCTGAAATCTGTAAGCAAACACAGATTTTGTGTCATATTTTAAATATAAAACCTGTGTGCTGCTAAGTTGAGGATTGCCATTTGAGAAAAAAAGAAGCCTCTTCATGGATCATATACTACCACCTTAGAGTAAAAACATGGAGCCCAAATAGTGATGCAGCTGTAAAAAAAAAAAAAAAAAAAAAATTGAGATAAATTAAGATTAAAATGTGAAAAAAAAAATACTATTACTGACTGGAGCTTACAATGCCAGAAGAGTCCTTGCACAGGCAGTAAAACCAATGGTTTTATCATCTTAAAGACCTTTTCACCTTAAAAAATAGAGCTTTGTAGCACAATTTTTTCATTTCACATACATTTAAATAGTACTTTTTGCTCTGTAAAATCAACTGCATATTTGCCACACCAGACTTTCTGATGAGGCCCCCAGTAACACCTACTGCAACTGGCTGAAAGAAGATACACAAGCTCATCTTGACTTAAAGAGTCCAGGGTTCCTAAATCACAAGTCTCCTGTTTTAACTCAGCAGCCAGTGCTGTTGCTTTGTTTCTGCCTGTTTAGCTGCTAAGTGCAGTAATGGGAAAGGCAGGCATTAACAACTGGCAATCAATACCTCTGCAATTCGGTGCTCAGAGTGAATGTTTCACCGTGAGCATCAGTGGAGGGGAGGGGATGACTGGGTGACTGCAGGGAGCATCCATTACCTGGGGAGTAGCGGCTCCTTCGTGTGGGAAGGCCTGGGCTCCACAGGTTGATGTGGCTGTTCAGAGACCACGTTGTGCAGTGCTCATCTCCAAAGTCCAGAAATGTTGGGGTGCTGTTACATATATACAGCCATGAAAACTGCTCCTGGAAGTTTTCACAGGACATCCTGCAGAGAAGGAGGAAAATCTCATCGTTCAGTTTAAGACAGAAGAGCATTGCCAGCAGGTCAAGGGAGGGGATCCTGGCCCTCTGCTCAGCCCTGCTGAGGCCACGTCTGGAGTGCTGTGTCCAGTTCCGGGCTTCTTAGTACAGGAGAGACATGGAGCTCCTGGAGCATGTCCAGTGGAGGGCTACGAAGATGACCAAGGGACAGGAGCATCTCTCTTACGAGGAAAGGCTGAGGGAGCTGGGCCTGTTCAGCCTTGAGAAGAGATGACTGAGAGGGAACCTCATCAGTGTCTGTCAGTATCTGAGGGGAGGGTGTCAGAGGAGGGAGCCAGGCTCTGCTCAGTGGTCCCAAGCAATAGGACAGGAGGGAACAGGCAGAAGCTGAGGCACAGGAAGTTCCACCTGAATATGAGGAGGAACTTCTTTACTGCACAACTGACCACATATGAAATATGTTACCCAGAGAGGGTGTGAAGTCTCCCTCACTGGAGGTATTCAAAAACCATCTGGACACTGTCCTTTGCCATGTGTGCTCTGGGATGACCCTGCTTAAGCAGGAAGGTTGGACCAGATGACCCACTGTGGTCCCTTCCAGCCTGACCCGTTCTGTGATTCCATGAAGACACCAGTTAGGCACCCACACTCACCCCCATGTCTTTAAAAGGGGATTGATGAGAACACTGCAGGCACCTGCAGCTCTGCAGAAGAGGTCAGCTCTCAATGTGTTTTGGGCTGCCCTAACTGCCCCTAATGCCCAGAGTAAAGCACAAGGCAAGTTCAGGGGTGTCTTGGTGAAGCCCTGCCATCTCCAGCACACCTCTGCCACTGTCCCCTGCCTTTGTCCCTCCATAGTGTTCTGTCCCACACTCATGCTTCACTCAAGCCTCAAGTGTGTACTTCAGACCCACCTGCTGTTGCCCTGCTTTCCTGAGAGCCTCACAGGGCAAGGGTGCACTTTCTGAACGATCAGTTTTTCTAAGGGACAGCCCACGCATGGCTAAGCTGTATCTGAGGCAGTGAAAAACTACAAGCACCTGCAGAGCAGTCAAGTGCACAAGCTCAGTGACCTGCTTAGCCAGCTGTCCCCTTCAAGCATCTGTCAGTCCAAGGTTCAAACCACACACTTTATGAGGAGAGGCAGTGGGACAAAATGACCAGGTCTCAGGGGGCTGGGTTTTCACTTCTCTCACTTCTCATTTTTTTTATCAGCCTGTTACTTAATCTTGGCCAACTCCATTTTTTCAGGTCTTGTTTCCTCTGAAACCATGGGGCCAGAACAATCTCCAATTTGCTGTTTGCACACATCTAAAAAAGGGTGCCTTGAGCCACCACCAAGAAGAGACAACTGCCAAAATTACTTTTCTCATACTGAAAGTGAACAGAAAACCTGGTAGACAAAGGATCAATAGGGAAATACCAGAATTCTCCATCATCCTTATTTCTGAGGAGGGCTTCTCTGTATTTGGGCTCAACACAGTTCCATTGAGGAGACCTGCAAAAAAGGACAAACCAACAAGATGTGAAGCACAATTTTTCATTATTGGCCCATTTCTCTAACCAGCCTGTCAAGTCATGAGGGATCAGGAGAGGTGAACAAACTGCACATTGGAAACAGGACTGTGCTTGATACCTTCATAGCCAAGGCCAGCAAATAGAGCTCTGTGCCTTTGTTGTGCCTGAGCTGCCACCCTGGGGTGAGGAATCCTGTCCCCCTGGCCTGGTCAGCTGTCTCCATGCTGAAGTGAGGCACCAAGGCATAGCACTGTGAAGCACTGGTATTACACTGACACGTAGAGAGCACATTACCCAGTCAAATGTGTTGTTTCCAAGCAGCATGTTTATAATTAAGTGATAATTGTACTTTCTGCAGAGTTTAAGATAAATAAACAGCATGTGAATCAATAATTTATTGATCTGTGCAGCTTACCTGTGAACGTGCTACTGACATTTCAATTACAGTTAGGATTGTAGTTTACCCTTCCAAAAGGATGGGAGGATGCTGTCTGAGCAGAGAGCTGTTATCCCAGCCTTAGACACCTCTATACAACCCACCAACCCTTCCAGATGCAACACTCTAGCCTGACTTTTCTCAGCAGAGTGCTTGTGTGTGGTCCTAGCAACAGGGAGGGGTGGGATGCTATCAAATAACCTAAGAGTGGCACAAGAACATCTCTGTAATCATGGAAACGCTGATGCAATTCCAGAAGGAAAACTAACATCTATTTATTTACAAAACACTGTTGCAGTCTGTATCATTCCTTCCCTTAGGAAAGAGATGTTAGATTATCCCCACAGGCAGCAACTGGTCCTTGCATCCCCAAAGCTGCATGCAGGATCCAAAAGTTCAAGCCATTCCCTGGCACTTTGCCTTTGCAGTAACCAAGGACCCTTTCGGTGTTCAATACTGCCCTGTTCCATGGACTCATCTAACCATCCTCTTCCCAGTCAGACTCATGGAAGCAGAAGAAAGAGGAGGAAGGTGGATGTGTGATTGCTGCAGGAGAATTCAACAGAAGCAGCCAGCCAGCATCTAGGGACATGGTCAGAGCTTACTCCAGGAAATAAGAACTCTTTCATCCATGACTTACGTAGAATTATGCACTGGGTAAAATGCATACACATAGACAAGAAGTGATACCTGAGCCTAGAGAGGCTGCATTAATTTTCCCTGGACTGGATTTCTATGCAGATGGAAATAATGCTTATAATGAACTGATTTGGAAATATCTGTTTTGTTAAAATGGGTGCGAGGCAGAGGTTCTTATAAAAAGATTGATTCTCTCTTGACATTAAAGCTTTAAGACCCTACTCATCACTCCAGGGCCCCTTCCACTCCCCATGGCCCCACGGATTCCAGATCCTGATTATATGTTTCCAGCCATTCTTGTAGGGGATCTGTAAAGAGGAAAGAAAAGCAAACTTAGTCACAGCTTTTCGCAATTGTGATATTCAGTGAAGAGACAGGTAATAAAATGGATCTTCCTCTACACCTTAGAGACCAGGTTTGACATCTGATCTCATTTTCCCAGCAGTGAAAAATCAGTGCCTTCTGCTACATTGCAAAGGAATGATGTGTGAGAGAAAACTGCACCCATTTTGCTTTCCTGAGGATAGTGAATAGCTGACACAGAGAGAAGCAGCAGCATTCCTGTCACACTGCATGAATTCAACAGCCTTGGGAAATTCCAGTGCCTAATTCTGCACATCTGATGCTGTGAGTCAGCAAAGGCAGAGACTTTGAGGAACAAGGTCACCAGACTGCCTGGAGTGAAAGCCAACAGTAAGCACAGAGAGCTGATGATGAACAGAATCTGTGGGTCTGTATCTACAGCACTGTGGTTTGCAACAGCTGGGGTTTCTGGTGCTTTCCTCCTTTTGCTGCCACTGATTTAAGTCAGAGGCAATTACCTTTTACCAGTGAATGGTGGAAGTCGAAAGGAGAAGCAAACCTGTTTTCTGGCTCTCCTTATGCATGCAGGCAGTGTTGGAAAGAGTACTGTGGCAGTCTCTTCCCAGGCAAAGGCCCAGCCTTCAATCATTTCCTCTCAGGACAACCCCTTGGATGCCTTGGCACTGCTTAAAGTGGAGTGAAGACTGTTTCTGTCCTCTATGCACACACCAGGAGCAGCAGGAGGCTGGAACAGCCCGCTTCTCCTCCAACAGAATTGCAGACCCTTCTGCCCCTTCCCTGCAAAGAGACAGCTGGGGCCTTCTCTGGAGCCTGGCAACCCCCATCTGTCCATTCTGCAGCCCCTTGGCTACAAGCAAGTGTTCTCCAAGAAGCAGCATGCTGACTGTGATGATGGCACCAAGCATGCCATGGCACGAGGGGACACGAACCAAAGCCGAGCTCACACAGAAAACCAACGAAGAGAGAGGGATAAGGGAGAAAACAGCTTAGGGAAAGCAACATCCCCTTTCCAAAGTACTTTAGGTTCAAAGAGTCAAATGTGTTGTAGCTATCTTGCTTGACAGCATAGCTATTGTTTGGTTTCCTTCCTCACTGTTAACTCTCCCTGTGTGCACTACAGCTTACTGGGCTAAGCCATGTTCTGACTTCTGGCTGTAAAAAATCCTTAATTTCTTTTGATCCATGTGATAAATTGGTTCTCAGATCATCAATATTAATATCCAGCCAGGAGCAGTTCTGCATGAGTACAGCAGCTTTAAAAGATGGAGAAACGCTGTTCTTGAACCAGCGATTTACTTTTCACACAGTGATTTTTGGCAGCTTGTGATTGAGCTGAACAAATGTAGATTTGCATCATATGACAAATCCCACAATTTCAGCCAGTTCCTCTACTCCCATGTGAAACAGAAAAGCACATTTTTTTAAGAGTCAGCATGGAATGAAAATCTCCAGAAATGTTGTATTTGCTGCTGAAGTGTCCCAAAACAGAAGTAAATTCAAGTTGCATTTTCCATTAGAAAACATTATGGATTCAGATATTCTCCCTCTTGTTGTTCCAAACTCCTTCCATCTCTTGGAATTTGAATCATGTGCTCTCCCCTCCTAAGTGTGAAGCTCATTCAAATGATTCTGACTGGAACAGCAGTGCAACTGCCCCATAGTGGATCATCAGTGCAAGATCTCCAGGCAGGAACACGTCCCCGATCTTACCTTCACAGCTCCGGTGATGGTGTAGGCATGACCCTGTACAATCCCATTCCTCAGCTCTACGTTCCTGCTTGCCTACAGAAGGAAGAAAGCACAGCTTTTAGCTCTCTGCCACACTGTAAAGACATAGCCACCAGCTCCCAGAACTGCCATTTGCCACAGCACTAAACAAAGCCTCGGGTTTGACCACATGCTACACAGGAATGTGACTGTTGTTCCCACTGCAGCCATAAGCAAGCCAGGAAATTTAACAAAGCTACAGATCAACAATTCTTTGCAAGTTCTTCCACAGTCCAGAGCTGCTGCAACTGCTGAATGGCCTGGACTGGGTGACTTGCAGTCAGACTGGGGAATGCGGAACTTCCCTGCCCCTCATAGCCCAGTGTCAGCCACCTGAGCTGAGGGAATAGTCCTTGGCTTGTTTGCAGCAGCCAAGCTTCATGTCCTGAGGAAGCAGGCACCACAGGAGCAGTGTCACACACCTTGCAGTCACATGTCACATGCCATAAGGGAAGCCTTGGAGACGTTTTACCAAAGGTACTTGCTGAGCACCACAAAGCCTTTTGCAACTTCCCAGCATTAATACCAGTAGCTTGCAAGCCATCGTGAGAAAATTGCATCCTCTTACAGAAGAGAGGTGTGTTTTGGCCCTGCCAGAGTTGATCAAAAAGCTACAAGGCCAAAATCAGGCCTGCTGCAAGAGGACACCACTCTACTGCAGTGGAATTAGCCAGGACAGAAGCCACAGCCCCCCTCTCTGACAGACCGATCCAGCTACACCTGCCCAAATGCCTTTACATTCCTTACCAAATAACCTTATTTACTTTCTGCTGCCAAGATCCCTTCGGGCATCCATAAACTATAAAACTGCAACTATTTTACAGAGTGATTATGGACTTCCTTTTCCACTCCAAAGAGCAACCTTTGTGCAAACACAGTAAACCAAGACAGGCACGGGGCATGTGACTGGCCCTGTGACTCACCTGGCCTGTGGTGCTGCACCCCATCAGGCACCGAGATTTGTCAGCTGCTTTCAGGATCTCCTCCAGATCAGGAGGTGGATCCTTCAATGAAAACTGTACTTGAACTCCACCTGTGAGGTCTACTAAAGCATCTGAAAGGAAGCCTCCATTCAAGTTCTGGTAGGAGCCCCGCAACCTATGGAAAAATTAAAAAAGATTAAAAAAAAAAAAAGAGAGAGAGTGAAGTTAATTAGTCCTTACATTGTGTTTTCATAAACAATGCACAGTGCTTGCTTTAAAAATGAACATGTGCATCAAGGTGGTGAGCACAGGGGAGCCCGGGGTGTGCAGACATTATGGGCAGGTAATGAAAGGAAATGTGATCGAAATATTTGGCCAGGCACAAGACATGCCTTGTGGAAGGAATGAGACAAAGGGGGAGCTTTTTCTGTGTATTCATCCCCATCTGAGGCAGCTGTCCAGAGCCATTTACAGACAGTGGAAAACATTAAGGTGCATCTCCTGCCAGCACAGGCATTTTAGAGAAGTGAGCGGCATCTCATCTTGAAACACTCAGTTTCCTTTTTCTGAACAGGAAGGGAGCCAAAGGTGACTAGTTCAAATGGATGTTTCAGATCAAATGGAGCTGAACTGTTAGTTTCTACATCATACCTATACATGACTCTTCACAAAAATGGCCAGTATTCCTTTTGCAAATGAGAAAAAGGAGAAGAGAGGTGAAAGTATTTTACCCCTGCTTCCAGGGCAAGGCAGAAACGAGTTCTCAGCACTGTTCCCAGTTCACTCTGCTAGAGCGCAGTAATAGGATAATAATTTAATATTGCCAACACAGTCCTTGTTGTTTTTATCATGTGGTTTTTATTGAGACAGCAAATAAGCTGGAACATTCTGTACTTAGAGCAGGTAGAGCATGCTGTTAAACCCCACCATACACACTGTATTTAATGAATGTAATCAAATGAAGTCTGCAGCTAATTGTATTTTGAAGAGTTGTCCTTGTCCTACACTGATGAAAAGAATTTGTCTTGGGCACTGGGGAATAACTTCTCAAATGGGAATCTCATAAACAGCATTGCTTGCAACTTTAATTTAATAGAGGTTTGGTATGCATTGTAATTAAAATCTTATGCAGGAAATTGATACTGAATCCTGAGTCAACTTTTCTGAGATATCTCAGGGCAAAATGCATCTTATTCCTGAGTCGCTCTCATGCTGCTTTAACATTTGCTTATTCCTGACCAAATCTGCCAAAATTATTATCTCTTTTCTTCATCTTCTCCTCACTGCATTGCAAATGCTACACCAGCTTCAGGTACCAAATTCCAGCCCTTCATACCACCCCTAACACAGGACTTTTTCTTCAGCATTTTTAATAATGGGAAATGGGCAAATGCTAAGGGAGCACAGTGTGATCCCTTCTCTCCCCAGAGGATTTTTTAAAATTATCATCTCTTTATTAGGCATTATTTACCCTGCATACTCTGGGGACCTCAGCTGAGAGTCAGAGCTCTCTGGAAAGTGACAGCTGATCAGAGAGTCCTAGGCGTGCATGTGTTGTGCCTGGGCATGTTCTTCAGTCATGCTTCCTCTCATTGCCTGCCCCAAATATCCACATGATCTCTGCTTAGTGACTGTAAACACAGGCAATCCATACTTAGACTCTGCAGTTTTAAACAGAGGACAGCATGGAAAACAGGGGCAAAGAAGTTTGCCTAAAATCAGGAGGAGATTCCAGGCCCTTGTGTGTCACCAACCATTGCCCTGTTCAGTTTGCTTCTCAGGCATTAACACCCCAGAGCTGATTTAGGACCGGGTACTTTTAGGTCTAATGCACGACCAGCATCTCCAGGTTATGTTGGCCCTAAGTTTGCTGCAGCCATGGTTCCCTGCATGAGCACAGCACCACACAGGCAGCTGTCAGCCTGAACTCCTCCCTGTGTGCTTTGCACAAGGCAGAGGGTGAAACCACCCACAGAAAGCATTCAGCACTGGGTGGAAGAACAGACCAGGTATATTTACTTGGCATATGCTTTTTCCAGCAAGGATGGCCAGAATTCATTTGAAGTTCGGGGGTGTACAAACAGGTATCTTCCATTTAGGAGTGGCAGTCGGTCATCTATCACTACATCCACCCATTCTCCGTATTGCCAGAACTGGAAAGAGATAAAATAAAAAAAAGTATGTATTTTTATAAAAGAGAGAGAGAGAAAAGAAAATAACAAGCCTCCTTTAAGCACTAATGCCCATGCCATGAAAAAGAGTCCTGAACTAGCACAGGAATTAACCTAAAGCGTGGATATGTGCAAGTTCTCTCCTGAACTGCCTCGGGCTAATGGCGCACATTGTTAAACAAGCTACCAAGAGGCTGGATTTCCCAGTGGCAGGGCAAGTCCTTGGGGAGTATATCTAGTCCTGCAGTCAATGGGAGGAGAGATTCAACATGGGGAATATGCTAATATTCTTGGGCAATAGCAAGATTTCAAGGAGATAAAGAATGATTATGCAGGTGGATTCCATGAGCCTCACTCCTCAGCCGCACTTGGGTTTTCCCCCACAGCACAGCTTTTGCCCAGAGAGCCTCTGTCAGGATCCAGCCTCTAAATTTTCTTTCCTCTGTGTTTCAATTAAGACTCTGACATGCTGTCATGGACAGAGACAGTGTAGTGACTAAAGACTGTTTTGAGGTGTTATCCATCTCCTTGATGGATGAGAAGGACACAGGCAGTCTCTCCAGCATGTGGACAGAGCAGGTGTTTCTCCAGCTGATCCAGCTGATGAAACTTTTCAAGGGAAAAGACAGGAATAGAGATCTGTGGGGATGAACTAAAGGAGTCATTTCCAGAGTCATTAGCAGATTAATGTAGCTTAGCACGATTCGAAATCATAAGAGGCCAAGCTCTTATTTGCAGTAATGCTAAGGACTCCAGTGGAAGTATGACAGCAATAGATTTAGTCTAGCACGATTTTATTTCAACAGCTTCGGTCAATGCAAAACCCCAAAATGAGCTGTTCCACTAGAAAAGCACAAGACCAGATCTGCCCAGCAGCAAAGCAGCTTAACAGACTGCTCAGCTGAAAGAGGTCTGATCCTACTTAGGTTCTGCCTCACCCAGGCCTCTCCCTTCCTGCATGAGTGGTGGCAGGAGGTGGCAGGGTTGGAACCTCTAACTTGAGCTCCAGGAGCAATTTGAGGCTTCTGCCTGATTTTGGCAGGAGGGGGTTGAGGAAAAGCCTTCCACTGGCTGTCCTCTGCCCGAAGGAGAGACAGGCAAAAGGACTGCCCAAAAGGAGCAGTCCTTTCAGTCACCTAAGCAGCCCTTCTGTCACCAGCCAACACCTAGGAGCAAGACTGTATGGAGAAAAGGTGTGACATCCAGCCACACCTCCCCATGGTGCTTCATGTGCAAACACAACATACAGAACTTGCAGTAGGGATTCATGCAGTCCAAACCCACTGAGAGACATTTTTCCAAAAGTCAGGTTCCTTGGCCATGTTTGGTATGGAGCTCAAGCCTGGAGGCCATCCGAATGCAGCACTGTATTGTTCTTCAGCAGGTTAAAGGGAGCTGCTTTGTCCTGACTGTCACAGACTTTCAGATGGTGGTCTCATCTGAGCTCACAAGGATGGGAAAAGCCACAATGGGAATGAGAAACCTCATGGAAAGCCCTAGAGTGCTCTGGAAGTTGCCAGAGTGGTACAGGAGAAGTCATTCTCCTGCCTTCAAAGAAGGTCCAAGCCTTCACTTTTTGGCTTGAGTCTGGCTTAATGAAATTTCTTTATACCCTTTTATGGGATTTAAGTACTGCAGCTGTGAACATGGTAGTAAATAAAACCAAGAATTGCTGTTTAGGCAGGATGCAAAGAGGGAAGTTCTTCGCTTCCACATTTATGATAAGCCTTTTAAATCAGGACTTTATTTTCCTGGGCTTAAGAGGAGGGAAAAAAAATGGACAGTTCCAAGATGACAACAACACATCTAGGGTTCTGATGCTCAAAGGGGGAATGTTGTGTGGTTATTTTGCCTCCTTTTTTCCTTCCTGGACTGGGATCTTAGAAAAATCCAGTTCTGAAATCGAGTAAGGGGAAAATCACATGTCTATCAACTATCAACTAACACCAACCTTTTTTATGCTGTTAAAAAGCATGTTTTGGATGTTTCCTGAAACTGAGTTCTTGACCACTTATAGTCTTTCAAGATTTCATCTGTTTCTCCCTGAGAGCAGGGATATTAACACTCAGGGAAGATCCCTCCAGTTGTGAGTTGATGCACTGTGCAACAACTCCCTATAGTCCCTGGAGAATATTTCTGTTTTTTTCCCAAGGTGAGCTACTGCTCCTCACCGTCACAAGGAGTGACACACTCTGCCTCATGGGCACCACAGTTTCTGTGGCAGAGAAAGTGATTCCTATACAAACACGGGACTAACTTAATCCCTGGGGAAATAGCATCACTGTAATTATTCCCTAGATAAAAACACAACCCATCTTAACTACAGCTGATGAAGTGCTTAACACCCTTGACTCTTGCAGCTGAACAGCTTGTGCTGTAGAGGAAGACTGGATCAGCCCTTTGTATTCCTGAGAGGCAACATGCTCCAGTTCCAAAAAGGTGGAAAAAAATTATAAGATAAAATTTTTATATTAGCATATGATATGCCTTGTTTGCAATTCTTCACTGAACTGAGGACGGGTGGCTTAGCCTGTGGATGGCAGTAAAATATCTTTGATGGAATAATTGAAAGGCATTGCAGAGAAGCATTTCCATTCAGAGAAGCTTTCTCAGGGGTTTATTGCTCAAGGAAAGCCAGAAACAGTTGCACTGATTTGCAGATGAGATGACAGGGAAAACATTTTCAAATACTGTAAGGTATTTATACTGCTTAAGATTTAAGGATTGCGCCTAACTAATCTTTTCAAAGCTCCCATGAAAGACAATCTAGCTTGCATCCTTTAAATGTGTTTTAAGCAGACTGGGGTGTCTTCAGCTGGTTTATCTCATACAGTGTGGCTCTGTATGCTGGAAATGGGCCAAGATAGAAACATCTGGTATTCCGAGGAGCAGAGGAACAGAGCAAAATTTAGACTGTCCACAAGATAATCCTCCTGGTGCTGCTCCACAAGAGCCTAGGAGGTCAAAGAAGTCTCACTGCCAGAGCTCTTTGTTTGGTGCTGAACTGCATGAAACAAAAGAGATTTGTGAAATAAGAGGGATGAGCAATGGCTGAGTTTATACCGTGATTCTCTCCACATCCAGTTTAGCTTCTGGAGTTTAATGGTGCTGCAAGCTCTTCTAATCCCACCAGATATTTGTTTGACTCAGATACAAGCAAGCAGAGCCTGCCAGTTGCTACCCGAGTCACCCTCCTGGGAGATTCAGACAATTTTAGGACTTGGTAGAAAGTGAGATTTACTAAAAAGCCTTGTTCCTCTCTCTGAAGCAAATCTCTTTTCAAAATATCAAAAGCCTGTTCCTCTGATCTGTCTCCAAGGATTTGTAATTTCCAGCCATTTCAACAAGCTAAAAGGGCAACGTGAAGTAGGGAAACAGAAAACAAGCCCAAATAGATAGTGCAGGTGAGATGACAGCCATAACAGACTGCCCAAATCAAAGCAGCCACCAGAATGCCATCTAAAACCTATATGTACACAAATCTATCTGAACAGCTGGTACCACTGCCTTTGCAGTCATAACTTTCTGAAAAGGGCATCAAATTCCCTGACGTGCAATTGCACCCCCTGGAGCACAAAGAATCATTAAAAAAATTCGTGATTTTCTGCAAAATTCCAAACTGGGAGTCAGCATTGAAGAACTAAAGCTTTCAAGGATGTTGAGATGTGGGGCCGCAGCTTGAACCCCTATGCAATCCAACCAGCCAAGCTCAAGAGGTGCCAATACCACAGGGAATACATACCCGGAAATGAAAAATCCCAGCATAATCGTCCTGGAATCCTTGGTCCTTTGGTAAAACATTTTCCAAAAATTGTTTCCGCAGTGTCAAGGAGCCCAGGGCAGCCAGCATCCAGCAGTCACCTCAGGGGAGGGAAGAATCCAGTGTATTCAGTCAGCTACTCACTGCTGTTGATCATAGCTAACTCTTTAAAAAGAGAGTGGGCTACAGCCTCTAGGACATTCAAGAAACACTTTGCCAAAAGCAACCAACATTCTTCTGTCACCTTTTCCTCCTCCAAAATGCTGAAGTGTTCACTAGCAAAGTCCACTGGAAACCCTGCTGTCACCCAGCCATCCTTTTCTACTTTCAGGCTGCTCCCACCTTTTGCAGTCATGTTGAGACTTGCAGTCCAAAACGCTCTTTAGGAAACCTTCAAACTTCTCAGTGGAGTGGGAAATGGGAAGGCATTTCCTTCTACATGGGAGCAGAGCTGCTCCCAAAAACAAACATGGTCCAGGAGTACAAGATGGAACCGACACAGCACGCAGATACGTACTCTGATAGTGGGTAAGTATCAGAGGAGTTGAATGGAAATATCCACAGGAAAGAAAACGCTGACAGTCAAATGAAGACATTAGGACAGAAAGAAAATGTTGGAGCTGTGCCTACTTACCTACGTACACTTAGCTGTGCTGGACCCGCGCACTTGAAGCATCTGCCTGCTCTCAGCTGGACCTCTGTTTCTATGCTTGGCCTTACACAGCCAGAAGGCAGATGCCAGACAAAAGTAACAAAGATTTGAGCTGCTGCATTTGGGAATCCTGTTAAATATCTGCAATAAGTTGTGTGTGGACTTATGCCAGTCTAGATTGACCCACACTGATTGTTTACTGCAGCTACCATGGTCCACATCTTCCCACCGAGCACTCAGAACACGGCAAAGCAGTCACGGGTTATTGCTTTGTGCACATCTCTTCCAAAACATAAATATAACCCTACCTATTTCTCCTTGTATGATATCAAATCTGCTAACTCCATCCATGATCAAATGAGGGTTTCTCTGAAGTTCCTGGAGGAAAGAAAATACAAAGAACAGTGTGAGCACCCAGCCTTTGCCAGCAGCATGTTCCTGCCCCTTGAAGACCTTGCCTACCTTTTCCACATCTGAAAACTGTTTTTTTCTTGAGCCCTGGTGTTTTGCTGCCTGCCACCAACAAAACCAGAGGAGATACTCAGGCATCTCTTCTTTAATCTGCTCAGATATTCCCAGGGGTGGATTCCTAGGGCTGGGTGCTCCCTGAGTTTTCATTTGGGTTTTTCTAATGCTACTGACACCTTTCAGAGAGGGGTCTGAGCCTGGAAGTGAAATCACGCAGTTTCCTGGGGCACAGCAGGGCAGAGACACACACAGGTCTCCAAGCAAAGTGGAACAGGGTCCATCCTTCAGCTCAGCAGTGGGTCTGGGAGCATTTTACACTCTGAGTCTTTTGTGTTTCTATTCAGGTCTGATACAGGTCAGCCTGGGCTGCTTTTTTCACTCTGGTGAGGAAGATACGGAAAGAGAGTTTAATCTCTGTCTGCAAAATCCCATAGGCCTGGCTGACATTTTTGATTCAGGGAGAATTTTCCTTGAGAGTCTTGCTTGGGCAGTGAAGGGGGAAGCACTTCAGAGCTTGGCTTTGCACACAGATACGTGAACCATTCTCCCAGCTGTGTCTGCTATTGGCCTGGGATATCTCAGTGCTCAGGAAGGAATGGCCTCAGCATCCCCCATGAGAACCCCTTGGCACATTCCAGTGGGGTAAGGCTCTGTTTTGAAAGAGCAATCAGCCTGAAACAGGCAAGTCATCACACACGTAAGAAAACAAAGAGATGAAAGGAGGAAAAAAACCATCCAGGTAAGAAAAATAATACAGCAGCCCTTCCTTGAACAGGCCCTGGCATTCCTTCTCCCTAGCTGATCTGACATGCTGCACAAAAATGAGACCAGCTCACAATGTGACTCATGACTTGCATGGTTGCATGAGCTCAGCATTAGTAAGTGCTGTCAGCTTTCTGAAATGGCTTCACAGTGATCAAACCCCTCTAAAAAGTTTCCCTGTCAGGAAAAGATGCAATGCAACGTCACTGCTCCAAGCTGGTGGGCGGATCATGATTCCATAGCACTGCTGATGTGGGGGAAAACAACCTAGGCAGGCAAATTCCTTGAGAGATGCCTTCCTACAGCCATCCCCACCTATCCCAGGACTTTGGGGATTTGCAGCAAGAGATTACCCATGGCTTGGGAGCAGGCCTAAGATGTGTGGCCACAAGCAGCAGTGCTTGCTCATAGTATAGGGAAACAGCAGCACTGAGCCCTTCTCCTTTCCACTCTACATCCATCCCAGCTTTACCTTCCCCCTATCCTCTATTTCCCAAAGCAGTTTGTGCCCCTCACCAGGGTGAACTCAAAACTTTCCACACGGAGGAAAGATTAAACTGCATGACAAAGTTCTGAACTTGCCTGTGCCTTTGTGTGTGTCTGACTTGCCAGTAGTCATCCCAGAAAACCAACAGCATAAAGGAATGGGTATTTTTGTTTCCCCCATCATTTCTGAGGGCTTTGAAGTCTTAGTTGCCAGAAGCAGGGTGGCTAGGCTACAGTGCACAGATGCCATGGGGGTATGCACCATCCAGAAGCATGAGCCTGTAATTAATGGGAAGGCAGCTGTGTCTTTATGGGATCCCCAAGAAAAGGGCTGATGCTGTGCTCTGTGCCAGAATGCTAAAGCTCATAAGTGCTCTGTGGATCCTGCTAGCCTGTTGTGGAGAGCGGCTGAAAAGTCAGCCCATTAGATGCCTCACCAAACATTCTGTTGCCCACCAAGGTGTCCGACTCCCCAGTGAGCAAACAGGGATGAGCTGAGTCATTAAGCAGGTTCCTTGCTGAGAGAAACTGGTAATTTAGTCTACAACCAGAAAAGACATAATCTGAAGTCAGCCCCAGCCAACACGCCTGGACTGTGCACACAAACATCTCTGTGGCTGTCAGAGGGAGCACTCCAACACTGTATTCCCAGCACCCACAGCACACCAAGCTCTGCTTCCAGGAGTGTGCACTCCCCACGGGCTCCGGGGCAATAACTAGGACACAATACAGAGTTTCCACTAGCCAGGGGAAGGGGCAGCTCAGCAGCTGCCTGAACCCACAGAGGGCTCCTGAAATAGCACAGAGAGGACATAATTGTGATGGGTAAAGTGCTTTGGAAATCTGGACCCTTTCACCCGGGAGGAAAGGACGTCTCCAATTAGCTCCTCTTCCTTCAAAGGCAAGAATACAGCAGTCATACAACACCACATTGTCCATTATTGCAAAGCACAGCTAAACACATAGTTACCACTGCACAAAATGTGCAAACCTCACTATTTCCTACTGCTCGAGTTGCATGACAAAGAGAGAAACCACAGCTTTAACTCTAAGTCTGTCCAGACGCAGCACCCTGTTTCACTGAGAAATGATGAGGCTTTGTGGCATTATTCCTGAGACTTTTCAGTTTTAGCTGCAGGGGGAAAGAAGAGGGAGCTCAGGGAGGCACGTGGTCTCTTCTCAGAGTATCTACGAGCCCAGCAGTAAAGGCAACCATATGGGCTGCAAGTCAAGCACTCTGCCTGAACTCATCCCCTCAGGACAAAGCTCTCATCACTCGCTTTCCCTGGCCCACTGAAGACTTCATTATGTATTCAAAAGGAAAGAGAAGTTCAAGCTCAAACCAGTTCATCCTCTAGAGCATGGTCTTACCACAGAAGTACTGTTCATCTAAAGGGCAAGATGGAGAATTAATCTGAGAGGTGGAAGGAAAGTGTCCTGTACATGCATTTATCTCTAAATCTCTTTTTATAATTGCTTGACATTTTTAGGGAAGAACAAGTCCCCAGAAGGAGCTGGAGGTGGGTAGTGTAGAAGTAGACCACATGCAGACATGCAAAGGACGCAGTCAAACAGTTTTGTGAAAAACTGGAAGCCTGAGATGGGATTTCCCAGGCAGTGGAAGACAGTCTGGCTGCAGGCTGCTGTGGTTGGGTGCTGGCCACTTTCCCACACATTTCCCCACCTGACTCTGAGTGCTGGCACAAGGCCACTGAGGGTTAAGAAGCTGGAGATGACTGACAGCAGAGCCACCTCCTGGTCAGTTCACCTTAACCCTAAAGTAAAATCCCAGCCTTGCTTCTGTTCCTGCCACAGGTCCACATCTTTCCCTTCAGCTACACTTGTGTTGCTCCCCTCTGCTACAGCTCCACCATCCTTACACATCCTGCCATCATGAGTCATGGTGTTCCCTGTTCAACACACACAAATTATGACAAATAAAAAAGGCTGCTACTGATTGAAAGGCAAACCATTCTCAGCTGGACAAATGTTAATTCAGCAGCACTGCTGTGCCTGTAATAGTGTTGCTCTGGATTAAGAAGCAAACACGGTACTACAGTTCCCTGGGCTGAAGGCACTGCCCAGTAGTGCTGAGGAGGGGTCAGTCACACCACTGTCATACATCCCATAACCACAGGGAACCTCCAGACAAATAAAACAGGTGGAATAATGAGGGAGAGCAGAACAAAGGACAAAGCTGGTGGAGGGTCTGGAGCACAAGTCTCAGGAGAAATGGATGAGGGAGCTGGGTGTTTTTAGCCTGGAGAAAATGAGGCTCAGGAGGGTGACTGTTTACATCTGCCTGAAAGGAGGTGGTAGCCAGGTAGGAGTCAGTCTCTTCTCCCAGGTAACAAGTGACAGAACAAGAGGAAATGGCCTCAGGTTGTGCCAGGGCAGGTTTATGTTGGATATTAGGAAAAATTCATTCACTGAAAGCATTGCCAAGCATTGGAACAGGCTGCCCACGGAGGTGGCAGAGTCTCCCCCCTGGAGGTATTTAAAAGACACATAGATGTGGCACTTGGGGACATAGTGGCTTGGCAGTGCTGGGTTAATGGTTGGACTCAATGATCTTAAAGGTCTTTTCCAACCCACACAATATAAGATGTGGTCATGGTTTAGCATAGTTTGGGTTTTTAGTTAAGGCTCCATCAGTCACGGAAGTGATTCTTTGCAAAGCGGTGCTTACAGCTTCCTCCAGACCCAATAGAACCAATCCCCTGGCTAGTTTGAATATTGGCAACTTTTTAAAGCCACTTAAGAAGCTTGACACACCTCTGTGATCCACATTTAAGAACAAATAAACCCTGGGAAACCTCTCTTGCTTCCGGCCTTTGGACAGGTCACTTGGGGGGCTCATGCAGCGCAGCGGGGCCGGGCTGGGCCCTGCTCAGCTCGGGTCCACACCAAAGATCTGCTGGGCCACACCAAAGATCTGACTTGCAATGACTTGTCTCTGACAGAGTGGAGAGGGAGAGGATAACTGAGCAAGCCAAAATTAGTAGGAAAAATCAGACTGCTCTCAAGGGGTTTGCTCACACTGACAGAACTCAATTCCCTGTTTTACAGCAGAATAGCTCAATTCCTAATTGCCTGATTTCAATACAAATGCACTGGTTGCTTATAAAAGCCATGCTCTGCTCCAGTTCTCTTTTGCATGGAAGAATGACTTCACCAGACTCCACACAGGTGGGGGAGCCCACAAATGTGAAAGCTAAGTCCTGCTGGAGGATGGACTGATGGCAACAACCAGACAAAACCAGAAATCAGATCGGATTTTACCTGAAACCTGTTTGCTTTGTGTGGCTCAGTGCTAAACAGTCATTGCAAACAAAGGAGGCAAAGGAGGTAAACAAGGGAGGTAGTCCTGTGCACCCGAAGCCTTGGAGAGGCAATTTCCCTAGAGGCGTTGGAACCTCCCCCTTGGACCACACAGTACAAACTGAAAGTGCCATGGAGTTACCAACTACCCTCCGGCCACCACAGCCATATAATCCTGCCTGAGAAACAGGGAAGCAGGGCAGTCAGACCATCACAGCAGGGCTGCTTTCCAATCCACCCAGGATGCACGAATTGCCCCTCACAATCAGCCCTTCCCAAAGATCAATGCAGTCGGGAAGTACTACACAAATAAACCTTTTCTGTCTTCCAGGAAGAGGGATGTAATAGCTGGTGATGCACTGCAGCTTCCCTGGCCCACAGGGATGAATTCCAAGTCGAGGTCAGGTGCAATCAGCTGAGTAGGCAAGGGCTGAGACAACGGCAGCCTGGGGATGCTGCTCCCGTTCAATTACACTGATTGCACACGCACACTTGGAGAGAACAAGGCGAATTGATTTTGATTTTCATCACGAAGAAACACTGAACAGGATCCAAGAGCCTCCTGGCCCCTGGGAAAGACTGAAGCTGTGAACTCCACCATGAACAGCTGGTGAGCAGCTTTGGCTCATGCCAGGAAACGGCCCCAAAGTGACAGATCTGCAGGACACCACTATCCCTCGCTGCCACACATTTCCCGTAACTTTCCTCATTAAAGCAGCTCATGTGACAACCTGTACTTATTTTTCCTCTTCTTTTTGTTTTTGGTAGGTTTTTCTTCATTTTTCCCCTCTTCTATTAAGAGATAAGATTTTAGGTTAACTTCAAATTGTTGTCTAAATTCTTGCCTGAATGAAATCTGGGGTTTTTCTCCCCTCCAGCTACAGACAGGCCAAGGCTGATGCAGTAGGAAATCCAGCTCAGCTTATCTGTCTAGAAGGATGCTAACTTCAAAATTAATTTTTTTTAGGGGTCCATTTTTGTTAAGTCAGTTGCTGGATTCAAAATTCCATAATGCTGATGCTAATTCTTGGAAATTTCTGGGAAATAAATAACAGGCCAAGGAACAAATAATCACCAAAAGCTGCAAGGAATCACAATAGGCACTCTGCTCCTGAAAGATGGTTACATTTTCTTTGGGAAGGGACAGAGGAAGGGGATTAAAAACATGAAGAAGCCCTTTTGCAAATGACTGATTTAAATGATAGATCACTTTCCCCAGCAAACAAGCACTGGCTCAATATGTAAAATTTTCTCCAATGTTTTTTAGGTGCTAAGTGCAGTAGCACAGGGCTCTGCTATAAGAACAAGGTGTATCCCTTGCCTGAGTTCACAGTGCCTCTTTCTGCACCTTCCATCCAAGGAATTCTTTAAGACACTTTCTCACCAGCTAACCCCAAGGAGTCCACGCCCTGATGCTGTGAACAGACTGATGATGCAGACAAAGCCCATGTCGGCTCTTTCAGACAGTCCTTTCACCACGCACCCCACTACAAGTCACTCGGGGATTCCTCTCATGCTGATCCTCAAACTGCCACTGGCCCCCTTGCAGCTTTTCCATCTCTCCCAGCTGCTCACACACATAACTGTCTATGTTAATCAGAGGACAGACCTTCTTATCCCAGCTCTTGCTCAGCATCCCCTCATCCCATAAGGAAGCTACAGGGTCCCCAAGAGACCAAGGGTGAACAGGGCAGGAGCAGTAGTCTGCAACCTTGAAGACCTTTCAGAAAAGTCTTCAGCAACTTCACCCTGTGCCCTTTTTAGCTTTTTTTAAATCATAAGCACTGAAGAGCACGGACTATCCTTCACATTTATAATGGGTACCATACTGAGCACAGTGGTGGGCTATCCCTGGAGCAGGGCCAAGGCACTGCTGCACAGATGGTAATCTCTCTCCCCTCACACATCTCATGTCTGAAAATATAACCAATGTTAGCAGAAGTAAAGCGTTCCACATTTAGCATCACCACAATTCACATCGTCTGGACCATCCTCCTTCAATTTCTTTTTGCATCTGCACAGTATTATGCACTACGATCAGAACAGAGAGAAATCTTTAGCCTGAACATTAACTGAATAAAAATGCATATTCCACAAGAGTTAATCATTTCATGGCTTCCTCAGTTCCAATCAATAGCTCGTGTGAAGGAAAAGCAGCAAACGATGAAAAAGAATTGTTCTGAATGTTTTAAAAGGAGCATCTCAGTTTTTAAAATCTGACATAATTCTTCGCAGAGAATTTCCCTTTGACTGATCTTTAGAAAAGCATAGCAATAGAAAATACTTTATTCAGTCTAAAGTAGAATTTCTCTTCCATTTCTCAAAACTGTTGGTGAGCCAAAGGAATAGTTAATTGTGAGGTCCTGCTGTATTTGGTACCTTCAGCCCCGCCTCTAGTAATGCCTGAGGTACCACATACAAAATCTCTGTCACAGACTGCACATTTCACAGGGCGTACACTGAGGCCCTGGGGATGCAAACACAGCCTGAAGCAGCCCCCATCTGATGGGAAACTGCAACTACTGCAGAGTCGGGAAAAGAAACATTTCGAATGTTGTCTTGGTGCTCCTGAGCCACCTTCCCTCCCTTTTCAGGCACATCCCTATTAAACAAGACCAGTTTACAAGTCAAAAAGTTGTTTCTGACTGTCACTGCTGACTGTTACTGTCTGAAATCAAGCTGCTTTCTCTCTGCTTCATACATTACCCCCCGATATGAAGACTCCAAACTCTGAGCATAATTGGCAATTCTCTTGACAATGTACAAGGTAAAATAGAAGCAGCATGTTGCCCAACTGCTCGGTTGGATCTGGAACAAAGACAGCAGTTATAATTGCTATCTACCACTTAAATAACCAGATGCTGCATGACAGCAAATGGAGGCTAAGAGATTATTAGGACCAAGATGCCAGTCACAGGTACATTTCCAGACAAATTTATTTTAATGTCAGAGGGAGCTAATGGTGGAGGCTGAGAAAAATGCAGACATAGGTTAAATTGGCCATACTTTGTCAGCAGGGTACAACTGCACTGAGTCTCTGGGAGATGTATTCAGGTAGGAAAAAGTCTCTCTTGAGGAAATTATGGGTATCTCTTGGCTGAGTTGTTTAGGTAGCTTAAACACCTGGGATCGCATATCCTTAGAGTTGGCAGTGCAATGGCCTAAGAACAAAGATTGTACAAACATTTCTGCATGGCTGAAAGGTGCCCAGCTGAAAAACTTCAGGTTGGTGGCACTGCTGCTCTTGATACCTCCCTCTTCCTCCTGAGGGACCAACTCCCAGGCGCAACTGGACACAGCACTGGCCTTTTGGGACTTACGAAATTCACAAAACACAGCTTCCTGACCCTTTGCTCTCAACCTCTGCAGCTCTATAAATGAAAAGAAACCACTGTGATTTAGCAACTTCTTCTACCCCTGCTTCATTCTGTCAGGAAAGCGAGGCCACACTTTGATGTCACCATGACACAGCATGGCTGTTGTGGTGATGTTTGGGAATTTCTGGTTGGTCTCCTCAGGCAGTTGATGCCACTGCCCTCCATCTTGCATCTTGTCTGGCAGGGTGAATCCTTCATGGTTGGGAAACAGCTACAGGTGAAAATTTAGGTCAAACTGAGGAAAAAAAATTAAAATGGGGCATTCTTCAGCACTGGAATCCGGAGTTTCTGTTCCAGATGACCCAGATGAGTCAGCAGTCTCAACTTCTGTCCCTTGTCATGGAACAGCAGCTGGTGATGCTGCTTTAGCCTCTATAAAATAGCAAAAGGCTTTTCAATGCTCATGTCATGAACCCTGGACCATGAGCACATGGTTTAATTTATTGAAGGAGAGCTCTGGCATAGCCAAGGATTTTGATCCTGCTCCTTCCTGAAAAACAAACTCTGGAAAATTGTTGGCTGCTGTAAAAAAATTCTTCAGAAGGGAAATGCTGGGATGGAGAGGACATATGCAAATTTTTGAAACCAATTCCATAAAAACTTTTATTCATAAGCTTAGTATTCATGGATTCAGCAAAATAGAAGGGAATTCTCCAGTATCTGCCTCACCTGACAAACTTCAAGCACTAGCAGCAGCAGATTCTGCTTTTGGCAAGGTACATCAGTCCCTTTGCACATGAAAAAACTCTCAGGATATTAGAGTAGGATAGATGTTCATACCACAGCGCGGTGCCTCAAAATCAGTGGTATTTGGGTTTCTAAGTCACTTTGTATGCTTTTGAAGTCCTACACCCTTCTTCTGCAAAAGCACTGGGGTGTTAGTATTTAACAGAACTGTATAATAACATTTTGTTCCAGTTTATTCATCTTTAAAATGCCCCTGGAGAGTCCTTTCTAATATGTGCTTGTCTTTTGTGAGTCTAATGCTTAGTTATCGTATTTTTTCTTTTAGACTGGAAATAGTGGCAACTAACTCCTCTCCTTTGCATTTTTTAGTCACTTTCTTACTACAACCCCCATTTCAAGAGAGATTGTTCCCACCTGCTCTGAACCCATAAGCAGAGTGCTGGTGTAAAAAACACAGCACCAGCTGCACTCTCACCAGACACAGACTTGAAGGAGAACTGCCTAAGGAGAAGCACAGACATGCAGCCTGTGCTAGGAGCAGATTCTGCAGAAGAGAATGATCCCTTCATGGCACCTTCACAGAGGACACACAAATATCTGCACCCAGCATCTCCACACCCACCACGCCTTGTGCTGTGCTTCCTTCCCACCTTTCCACACAGGCATCCACATTTAGCAGCTCTGCAGGCTGTTCTGCTTCCCTTCTGGGATCCATGTGTTTCAACATCCATGCTGGCCACAGCCTTGCTGCTGCTGTGCCAAGGCCACCACGCTGCCAAGCTCCAGCATACCCTCACTGCCCTAATGCATCTGCCATCCAAATAAATCTTTTCCAGTTGTTTTGTGCTGTCTCTTCACAGTCTCACAGTCACTGTCTCCACACCCTGAGGCATTGCCTCCAGGGAGATGAGCTGGTTTGTCCCAGCCCAGGGAAGCCAAAGGCCCCAGGCACTAGCAGTGTGCTCAGCAAAACCCAGAAAAAGGGCAGCACGTGGCTAATCCAGGAGCTGCACCAGCAGCAAATGGTACACAGCAGTGCTATACAGAGCAGTTGGACCATGGGAAGATTTCCTAAATTAGGTCCTAGGATAAAAGAGCTGAGCATGTGATTCCACCTCCCATTCTAAACTTCCATATGCCAGATGATAACTGCCTATTAAATTGCAACTGGGAATCAGCACACAAACGTACTTCATCTCCTGCCTTGTCCCAGTTACTTCAAAATAGGTATTGCTGAGTCAGTCGCTTGGATTACAGAAATCGGAGATCTTCAATAGAATTTAACAACTTTTCAGGTTTGCACAAAGTCCTCTAGAAGCAGATCAAAGTCGGAACAGTAGTTCTAGTCAGGTTCACAGGTGGAAGCAAGCTTCCTACAAAAACGTACCTGGTGAAATCATTAACGTTGCAGAGGTTTTCTTCTCTCCCCACATGCCACAGCAAGGATCCCTCCTTGCAAGTGTGCTTGCAGTGTTCCCCTTGAGGTCTACTTTCCTACTTAACACGGGCCTCCCACCCCAGAGTGAAGGCTTTTAGCCACTGGCCATCACTGCTCCCATTCAGCAGCAGTGCTACGAAAAACCCCAGCTGGTGGAACTCACAGTTGGCCTCTTCCATTGTATTTGCCAGAGCTTCTCCTCTGGGAGCAGGTTGGGACCAATGGAGCTGATATGAGCGGGGAAGGTGGCATCCTCAAAGAGCAGCCCTTGGCTCAGGCACAAGGCTTTCAGGTCTTTGAAGTCCTGGCTGTTAAACTTCTTCAGGTTCTGGAGGCTTCCTGTTGCTCCTGTGGTTTGCCAGCCCTGCACCGGAGCAGAGCTGGGGGCGAGCATCGTGCCCCTTTCCTGTGAGGGGGAGACAGGGACTGCCATTAGTTTCCTGATAGAAAGTGGTGCATTAGGAGCATGTGGGATAACACCTCCCCCTCCCACCAGCAGGATTGTGGAGCAGCAGCTTGCAGAACTGAGGGCAGCCACAGTGACAAAATCCTTATTAGCTGGAAATGCATGTGGAAAGAGTAGTTGTCAAATCCCAACTGGTTTATCTTATACCAGTGCTGTCAGTGCTACAAATTCAATTTGGAGTCTTCCCTGAGGACAGAGAGCAAAGCTGCAAGTGAGCTGCTGTGTGAGCACTGAGGTACAACTGCAATAGAAGCGAGCACAGGGCATGGAACAGGAGCTGCAGACACAGGGGAGTGTGAGTGTGAGCAGGGACGATGCCCAGAGGTACCCAGGACTCTTCTGGCCAGGTATCACAGCTGTGCCCAGGGCACAGGACTTCAAATTGTTGTTTAAACTGGGCAGTCATTGCATGGCATCTACAGGTATTCCAGTCTGAAGCATGGTCAAACCCCTCTCTGTTAATGTGTGTTGGAGTGAAAGCTTCTCTGGACTCAGGCCCAGAGGGAAGCCAAACACAGGGGTTGAATTAAAACCTTTGGATAAGCTGGGATACATGAAGTCACACCAAAGTGAAATAGAAATACAGATTTTTTAACTTTTAGTAGAAATAAATACTAAGTGCCTCAAAAAGTGCCTGAAACATTGAAGACCTGCAGCAGAGACCTTAAACACAGTTCTTACTGCAGCAGTGTTGCCTTTTCACAGAATTTCTTTACTTTAGACAAAATATAGCTAGAACTGTACTGTTCACATTTTTTAGATAGAGTGTTCCCATGAACAATAAGAGCTGATAGAAACTATATATGCAAATCTGTGTAATACCTGTGTAACACTTGTGTAAGGCTTATGACTGTTAGAATTGGACCAGGATAGGTTAAGAAAAGGAAAACTAGAATCGTGTGTTAAACTTATTGGTCAATTAACAAATGTAATCCACACTTCTGTAAGAAAAGAAGATAGAGTATATAGAATTAGAAGAAGCAGCTGTTTTCTGCCTGCTGTCTGCTGTTGCTGCTTGGCTTTATCATGTAACCCCCTTGAACTCTGCCTTCAAGAAAGCTATGAGACTATGAAATGAAGAACTTAGCAGAACAGCAGCCTCCTCTGCTCTCTTACCCTGGTCTGAGAAGGAAGGGTCTCCCATCAAAAGCTCAACAAATGTGTCTAAAGGAAAGGGGCACGTTAATTAAGAAAAATGAACATTTTATCTATACAGTGAAACCCTGAACTGAACAGACCTGCTAATACACCTGCTGGCACAGCTTGGATGGATGCAGGAGCCAAAATCTCCTGTTGAGGGCTTTGTCCCTTACAGGCATCAAAAAGCACAGCAGGATTCCTGCCATCAAAGATCTGCTTTTGTTCCAAAGGAAGGTAGTTCATCTTCCACGGAGACACTGGACTGTGGGATGGGAGAGCTTTTAGAACAGGAGTGGGAGAAGGGCACAAGAAAGAGGAAAAGCTGCACTTTTGGAGGGGTCAGTGGCACTGGATCTTAAAGAAAGCAATTTGTTCTGTCCAAGCAGAGCACAAGTTTTCAGGTGTGCTCCCCAGAGCCACATGGATGTACAGAGAGACACACACCTGTGCACCACCTCCTGGGGATCTCCTTTCAGCTGAAAGGTTCTCTTGTGGGTTTCAGGGTTCAGAGAAGCAGCAGGAAGGTTGTGCAGCCTGCCCTGCCTCCTGGTTCCTTCAGCTCCTATTGTCACACAAAATTACATGTTGCTGGATAAAAACATGACTCAGGCTCTACACCAGTTTTCACCCTTCGTTACCACTTGCCCTCACAAAACCAAAATACTAACTATCCTGAGCCATATTTCCCATTTTGCCTCTTTTCTTATGAAAAGAGAAGCCCATGGTGAAGCCCTGTATTAGTTGAATTTTAAAGGCATGAATCCCTGTGGTCCTCCTCTGGCATCTTGCATTATGGATGCCACCACACCTGATCCAAGGATTCCTGCCCCTAGCTCCTGGCTTCCACTTAAGATGTACCTTCTCATAAATTAGCACTGGAAAATCCACCACATGCCCTGGGCAAGCCTCACCTACAGTTAATTAACTTTGCTGTGCTAACTTCTAACCTGAAGTCACCCAGTTTCACTTTCCAGCAACTGGATGCTATAGCTCTTTTGGTTGGTTGGTGTTGTTTGCTTTGATTTTTTTCTTTTTTGTTTAATTTTTTAGTAGATGAAAGGGCTCTTTTCTACCAAACAAACTTATCTGTAGATCTGAGATGTCCCTGGTGCTGCACAAATAGAGCAGATGGCTCCAGTAAGAGCAAAGCCGCAGGTTTGTACTGTGAATTCTTCCCACATGTCAAAAATACAGCTCAGCCACAATGAAGGTGTGATACAGCCCCCCACTCCCCCTCCCTACACCCTTTTTACTTAGTCTCATCACCTTTCACTTAGCCTCCTGGCATGGTAACAACAGCCTAAACAAATACGTGGTTTTGCATCTCATTGTTTTAATTAAAAGCCCCACAAAAAAATCCGAAACCACCCTCGGCCAACAAGGAGAGAGAGCATTCCCCTTGGGTTTGCATTTTTTAATACAATGGAAATAAATCTCATGTAATGTACCATAACACGACAAGGGAATGGCTTCCTAACAAATACTCATTTGAAACTGTGCCCAGGCTCCATGCATGCTAAGATCTATTTCTTGAAACAGTGTTCCAGCAAAACTGATTACTAATTCCAAAACTCAAATTAAAATTAACAGAGCTTGAAGGCTGGGTCTGACACGCATTCCCTCTCTTCTGACAGAGAACAAGAGTTTTTAGCATGTGTGTGTGTGTGTGTGTTTAATTACGTTGTTTAACATACTGGGATTAAATTAGCAACCAGACTGAGGAAAATAATACAGTTAACTACTTTTCCCTTGCAGGAATATCTTCATCAGCACAGACACATGAGTTCTATACCCACCCATGCCCCTGTGCAGGCAGTCCCTGGGGTCAGGACCTGGCTAGCAGTGTCCTGAATCCTGGCCACAGCTCTTCCCCGTGGCTCTCATGGGTCCGTCAGCAACAGCAAAGATCACAAAAGCTGTTAAAGCTGAATATTGCCTTGCTTCCTTGGTGAGCTTCTCACTGTTACTTACCCCAAGAGCCAGAAAGACTTTCAAGGGACAGAGTTATAATGGAACGGATATCGGAGATGTTGCCCTTGGACTGCTCCCTGCCACAAGATGCAAGGAGAGAGGGAGGGATTTCAAACACTCACAAAAGCTGGTTCACACATATTGTCAAACTCCAAAGAAAAGCAAAGAGACTGCCACTCAACTAAGGAAAGAAATGATTATTCAGAAGGGGTAAACATTCAGGAGGGGCTAAACAAACATTTACTTAGTCCTGGGATCTCCTTCAACACACTTACTTATCTGAAATGGAGAAGGGAATCACACCCAACTTGGCATCTGCTGCTCTTTTTTGGTTCCTCTTCCTTCTCGGCAGAGGGACATCCTTGCTGTCTGTCCCTGAGAAAGGGACAAACAGCAAAGAAGGAGGGAGAGAAGGTAAGCAGTGGAAAAGCTACAGAGAGAAGGATAAAAAGAGATCAAGTGATACAGTTGGAAGGGATGGGAAGGAAAGCAGAGTCTCTGAGCATAGCAGGGCAAAAAGGTTGGTGACTCCTGCAGAAATTAATGGGGGAACCCCAAGCAACCACCATTCTCTGCACTGAACAGCTTAAAAGGCAGCACTGAAGGTGTGCCCTGTCTCCCTCCAGCTCTCATTCAGGAAAGATGTCAAACCACTACTATAATCAGGTACTCAATGGTGGCAAATCCTACTGACAGCTAATTACACGTCGCATAAAGATTTATGTCACAGTACAGACATCATTTCCTTCAATGGCTTTGGTATTTTTCACTGAGTAGAAAGTAGAAATAGGCAATTAGAAACCATGTGTACTTCATAGCTGAACCTTCTCCTCTCCACTGATTTTCTCAAAACATTTCCATTCCATGTTGGCTTAGCTGAGTTTCTGTACTTTAAAAAGATCAACTCATTTTCTCAAACACAACAAAGAGTACCAGAAAAGCCAAAAAGCCAACAGCCCTTCTTCCCCTGTTTCCTCTCAAACACTCCAAATTATTAAGCTACATTTCATCTCCACATAGTAGACAATACATGCTACAGTAATGCCAGCACTCTTTCCTCTAGGATCCCGTCATTCATGTACTTGAAGCATTGTAAAAACTTCGGGAACTCAGTTCCAGAATTATCTTATAGTGAAGGAAAGTGTGAGTTTATTATCTCTCCTTGCATTCAGAGAAAAAAAAAAAAAAAAAAAGAGAGAGAGAGCCAGCAGCCTTCTGCAGAGACAGCAAGCTGAGGAGGCAGTGCAAGGACCAGAACGTGGGCATCCCAAACCCCAGACGGACAGCAGCTCCTTGGACACACCATGCGTGAAAGCCTCGAGTACCACAGAAAATCAAAGCCAAAGCCAGGCACTCTGGCAACCCTGCAGGAGATTACTTTCCCAGTGGCATCTTGCACGACCTTCTGCTCCAAACAGCCTGTGAAGTACTCCCTTCTGGCTATTTATTAAGTCAATTTTCTTCTCGTTTTGCATACACAGCATAGGACAGTTCCAGATACCTTTTTTCTACCTCATTTAACAGCAGCCTACAGTAACTATAGCATCCTCCTCATCTTAGAAGCTCTACTCCCACTTGATCCAATTACTTCTGACAACTTACCGTTTTACAAAGGAGGCTCTTTCTAGGATGGCAAATTTGTCTTTTCTTTCCCTCCAGGTAACATTAAGGATAGGGACTCTAATTTATCTCTCCTAGGCAATCCCTCTCCATGTGTCTGTGGTGCTTTTCCAGCCCTATTACTTGTATTTCACCTGCTTCATCTTGTGCTAAATAAAACAGCAAAGGGATGTTTTACCTGCAGTGCCTCTGGCGTAACTCCAGCCAGCACCAGCGGAGACACACGGGCTGGCACTGCCCCTGCTCTCCTTTATAGGGGAGCTTTTGCCACGCCTTAAGTAAACGTAACCAAGCTGAAGTTCAACGACCATTCTGGCTTGGGTGTAATAGTTTCATACAGACTTCATCGTATCTTGAAAATATATATACAGAGATAGATTACGCACACACACACACTTCTATTAGCCATGCACAATGAGTTCTCTATCGAGCTACGTTTGTGGACAGCATCCTGTGGCCAGCAGTGGCTTCAGCTGCAGCTATTCTTAGAGGAAAGCAGGTTTATTTGCACTTCTCATCTGTTTTCCTCCTCAAAGCACCAGGAAGTGCAGTAATCACTCTGGATCCAGGCACAGCCTGGCAGGACTCACCACAAGACAAGTTATCAGAGGTGCATGTCATTCTTTCTGCAGCAGTAAAAGCAGCAGATATTTTTAGGCCAATGCCTCTTAGCATTTACACTGGGCTCTTACTTAAATTCCACATCAGTTCACTTGGGCAGCTCATTTCCTCCAGGACTGCCTGAGGAAGTAGGACTTATCCTTATATTTAGAGGGGGACTGACCTCCATTATCCTAAAGCCCCAAACCAAATAATTAAAGAGTATCTAGCAAAAATATGGAAATGTTTATTTTTGGGAGACCAAACTGAGATAGCCTAAAAAGGCCCAAAATTCAAGGGAATGTGGGCAGCACATTCTCAGGGACACATTCCCTGGCAGGAATCCTAAGTGTATTCCTGCAGCCTGCAAACACGTGTTTGAGTAAAAGTCCTGGCACGCAGCCACCTGAACAAGAGACAACGATGCAACCTTGCAATAAAGCAAACCACCAGCACCCTGGGCTGCACGAGTTGCAGCACAGTGGGTCAAGGCAGGGAACCCTTCCCCTTTGCACAGTACTTTTGAGATGATATCTGCAGTATTGTACCCAGTTTGGGGCTGCCCAGCCTAAGAGGGGCACTGAAAGTGCAGCAAGTCCAGCACAGACACACCAGGATGGTCAGGGGGCTGGAGCACACGGTGTGAGAGAAGAGGGTGAAAGAGTTTGTCTGCTCACCCAGGAGGGACACCTAACTGCAGCCTCCAACTATCCAAAAAGTTACAGAGAAGGTAGAGACAGGCTGTTCTTGAAGCTGCACAGCAGATGGGCAGAGACAACAGGCACAAGGAGCAGCAAGGAAAATTACACATGGTTGGAGACAAAAAAGATCTTCAGAGTGGCTCAGATGCCCAGAGAGCCGGGAGTATCTCTGCCCTTGGAGATATTCACATGGATAAGGACATCGGCAACATCACCTAACTCAGAAGTCAGCCTGCACTGAGCTGGAGTGGGACTCAAAGACCCAAGAAATTACCCTCTCTTTTTCAAGCTACCACAGCTTGTTCATGAAAAGGAAAGTTACCCTGCAGTGAATGTTCATGAAGTTTACCTTGAGGATTAAGAGAAAAAGTTACCAATCCATAGTTCTTCACTTACCCAAAGCAATCATACAATCACCTGTGCTCAGGAATTTCTCCAGAACAAGGCTTTCTGTTTGGACTGCAGTCTCTTTGAGCTGGGATGTTAACAATTCACATAGCAGCTGGTTCCTAGGAGCTATGGGAGATAAGAACATAAAAATGCTCATGAAAAAGACAGTTCATCTTCTTCATCAATGTTTACTATAGTTCTGTGGGTCTAAAAGCTGTGTACTGCACTCTGCCTGCTCGTATTTAAGGGCATTCATTTCCTCATGAGAGCCCAGCATTTAGCAGACTCTTAACAGGAAATGCATCCATGTAAATTAGAGCAAAATCTGCCTCAGAGGGCAAAACAGGTGCAGTTTTCCTTTAAGAGCTGTTTTCCATAACCACTACATAAATAAAAGCTGATTGCACAGAAGCAGGGAGCAAAGATTTCCTTCGTTGCAGGAAAGGAGCTGTGAGGTGATAAATGCCATAGCTGCTGGCTCATCTGACAGCACGCGGGCTGTTAATCGCCTCCTCTCTGGGGAAACGGCAGGTATATTCCCCTCCAGGTATGGTGATTCATTGTCTGGAACTGATATCTCTGCTTAAATGGTGGATTAACATGACTTAAGAAATATTCATTGCAAAGTTGATTAGAAAGCCCCATCACCAACCTGGCAGGAGATTTCAGCTATTGCAGCATGAGCCCATTTTGAGATTGCCAGCTTTCCTGCAGAAGGCTGTATTGATGTGTCCATTTTTGCGGTGGCTCCAGAGAAGCAAACACAGAAGGCTGAGGGATTTATGTGCAGTAATGAGCCTTGGGATTACTTGCTATCCTAAGTGTCTGTGGAAACCTGCAAGAAAAAAAAATAAGAAAGAAGGATTTGAGTAAAAAGCACAGGGCTGTGCATGGAGAGAGCAGGGGTGTTTTCTTCCAGTGGTACCCTGTGAGATTGTGGCAGGTGCCAACAATTCCCCTGACTTGAAGTTTGCTTTTGCAGAGCAAGGACATTAATCTGTCTAAGGGTAGATGTGCAGTTTAATCTACTCCTCAGCAGAAGGATCACTGAAAAATCAAAGCTGCTTCTACACTGTTAAGTTACCACGCTAGGGCTGGTAAAGCCCAAATAAAGGAGGGCCCCTTTGCTTAGGACCAACAGCTTCCTCTCCTCGTGGGTACTGGCACCAGAGAGCAAATACCAACAAGTGCTGTTGAACCCAGGTTTTATGTGAAGCCAGCACGGCTTGTGAGGTCTCAGCTGGCACCACAGATTTTTGGCATCACAGATTTTTGGAATTTAGTGAATCTTACTCCCCTCTACCCTGGGATGAAAATACACCCAAAAAATTGCACAACACAGGGGTTCTTTTGAAATAGATTTTAAACTAAACACATATATCTCCTCTTTGCCTGGCTTTCCTGAGGGTAGACTGTTGTTCTGCATGGCTGTCATGGTCTAACCGCAGCTGGCAGCTCACTCACTCCCTCCACCACCAGGTCAGGAAGACAACTGGAAGAGTGAAAGTGAAGAAACTCATGGGTTGAGGACAAGACATCTCAAAAGGTAAAGCAAAAGCCATGTGCACAAGGAAGGCAAAACAAGGAATTAACTCCTTGCTTCAGGCAAGGTGTTCAGCCTGGAAAGAAAGGCTCCATCACACGTAGCGGTTACTGGGGAAAACAGCAGCTCCAAACATCCCCCCCTTCCTCCTTCTTCCCCCAGCTTTATATGCTGAACGTGATGCCCTGTGGTGTGGAATGCCCCCTTGGTCAGTGGGGGTCAGCTGTCCTGGCTGTGTCCCCTCCCAGCTCCTTGTGCACCCCCAGCCTGCTCACTGCTGGGGTGGGGTGAGGAGCAGAAAAGGCCTTGACTGTGTGCAAATTCTGCTAAACAATAGCAAAAACATCTCTCTTATATCAACACTGTTTTCAGCACAAATCCAAACTATAGCCCTATACCAGACACTGTAAAGGAAATCAACTCTAGCCCAGTTAACACCAGCACAGTAGCCAGTGGCAATTCCGAAGCAGTGAGTTTTGTATCATCTTCAAGGCTGTCTGGGGAGGAACTGCATAACTTTGTCCCAATACTAGTGGAAGCCTTGGCCTTAAGAAGGGAACTCTCCTCACTCCACCCACGGAGCTTCTGCACTGAAGTATTAACACTCTTATCTTTTGCAACATTTCAGACATATGCCTTAATTTTTTACTTCTGCTGCTCTTAGCCCTGAGAAGATCACACTCTTTTTAGCAGAAAGACTCCTAATTTACACCACGGTAAATAAAAGAAACAGGCTGGGAAATTTTCCAGGGTAGTGAACACAAATAGGTTTTGTGTAACAGAGGAATCATCCTTCAGTCATTGTCACATTTGCTGCAGTGATTGGGCATCCCGCTGTTTTTGCATTATGGGACTAATGTAAGAACACTATCAATCCATTTCATTTCCTCATTCATAACTTGGTATATAGGTCAAGTGTTACCATTTATTTGCTTCTCTTACACAAGATGCAGGGAAGCTGTGATTAATTTTAGTCATAAACAAGCTCCTTTGCTCTGTGTTTATGCACTCCTGTTTCTGGCAGGACCTGCCCTTCTAAAACATAAACTTTTATGACTGTAAAAACTATCAGGCAAGTAACAAAGTCCTACTTCAGCATCTGTTTTTACCCAATCCTCACCCACGAGCTGCTCCTCAGTGCAAATTCACCACGAGCTGCAGCACTTTTGCCATATTCACATATGAATCATTTCGCTCATAAATGAAGTACAACTGTTGCCGGAGTGAAATGTGGCAGCTGCTTAACAGTACATAATGAATCCACAGAGCTAGATCCTACTGCCACTTGGGGGAGGGGGGATTTGGTGTGAAAAATATCTCTCTCCAGAGCCCTATTTTCAGAAGAAATATCCACCGACTTCAGAACCACAGTGGGAATTCTTCGAGAATAAAAATAAAAATAAAAAAATAGGCAGCCTGCTACTGACACCCATATTAGCACTGGAATTTCCCAGTGGAATATTTTTCCTTCAGAAAAATGCAATTCTGTCAAAGATGAAAGCCACTAACAATGAATTTTCACTATGAGAAAGGCACAATACATTTCGATAATGCCATTGGGCTCCATTCTGATTTTGCAACAGTTGCATTTTTTTGCTTATGAAAAACCCATCACTTCAGGCTCATCTCTGCATTATCCAAAAGGTTTAACATTGCAATGTAAAAAAGATTTCAAGTGTTATTGCAGTAGCTCTCTGCATTCGATCTGACATTATTTTTCAGAATGTGATTTCCCAGGAAATTTTGGACTTTGTTTTTCATTTGAATGAGGAACAGAATATGATAGCACTTTGAATTCTGAAGCCCTACAAAACCTCTACAAAAGTTTGGCCCCTCCGCAGCAAGCAGTGAAACTCTCCTTGAGAATAAGCCCATCCTATCACCAGGAGTAACATCAAAGCATTTTTTAAACAGAGCCGTCATGACATCGTCCTTGCAAGTGACACGGACACCCTTCCATCTGGTCATAGCACTGCTGCTCTGCTTTACCAAACCTTGCTAGCAACCAAAGGAGCACTTTTACCCTTCTCTACTTAGTGTCCCCCATCTACCCCTTCATCAGCAGCTTTTGGGTCCAGAGACAGCCCTTTGTGGAGGGCACATCAAAACGAAGCTCTTGTTTTCATCAGCATATTAGCCCTTATTTGGCATTTCTGCCTCCAGCCTTGTTAAAGCCCTGTGGGTATGAGAAAATTTATTTCACACTTTTTTGTTTTGTTTTTGTCTTGGTGCGAACAGATTGCGACAGTCTCGGATTTGTTTGTTTTCCAGAAACATTCCCGCCATCCTCTGATGGAGAATCCTTGGCCTGCAGATCATTCCAACAGCTTACTGAAAACATTTGCAGTTCCCAGTCCTCACCTCAGTCCTTGCTGACTGCTGACATGCACTGCACAGCCCAGCTTCTTCTTCCTGGACATCTTGCCATTTGTAAGGCGCCAGCAAGGGTGCCCTGCTGGTATGCCAGTCAGGCAACTTGCTGTCCACCTCTCCTCCTTGCTCCCACAAGACATCCAACACCTGGAGAAACTAAGGGCTGCAACTTGAGACAAGCCTGACAGCTCCTCTGGGATTCCATGTCCTTCAGCACATACCCAAAACCTGAAAATGGGGTTACTACCCAAATCAGAGCAGAGGGATCTGAGGCTAAATTATGGCAAACCCTACCACTGTCACAGTGGAATTAAGCCATGAGTTGGATGGAAGTCACAGACGTGACATCCTGGCCCAATCCTCTAAGAAGAGCTTGAGGAGCAGTAACAGTGTGCTGTATGCTGACAGCATTGGCCATTGTTTGACTATACTGGTTCCATGAAACACAAATAATGGCATAGAAGGAGAAATTGAATTAATCTCTCAGACTAACAATTCCATCACCAAACTCCTGGAAATTTAAAAGAATAAAAAAAAGCCCGCAATCAGATGCTTTTGATGAATCCGGCTTCATCTTCCCTTGATCCAACAGAGGCGACCTCGTCTGAAGCAGTAACACCCAAACACACACCTGCAAGGTACCCAGGCAGTTTAAAAAGAGAGGCTGTCTTGAAAGAGGATGGTGAGATTCCTACAGACCTGATGGTAATGTCTGAAAAAAGTTTGTGTTCACCTCAGTTACCATGTTAGGTAAGAGTGGTACAGATCTTTTCTGCCTCCTGGACAGGACAGCAGGCAGCTCTCCTTGGCCTCAGGGAACACGAGTGCAAGGCTCCCAGGATCATGCTCTGTTTCCCTGGAATATACAGGGTACCTAAACCAGGTGCTTTTCCTCTGAAAAAAGCAGTCCACACTTTGTATCCCACTTCACCAGAGACCCATTTGGTCTCTCTCTAAGAATTCTTTTGGCCACAGCTTTCATAACAGCATCAGCACTTGCCAACATTACAGGACTGGGGAGTTAAAAAACCCCAAAGAACCTAAAACATTACCAGCCTGGGTTTTCTCATTCTGATGACTTTGTAGCCAGATGCATCTGAGCTTGCTCATCTGACTGACACAAGTTACAAGCAAAGCACTACCCATAAAGAAGGCTGTTCAGCTTAGTCTGGAGGCTATACTTATTCAGCCCAAAACCAAAGGAGAATGTGGCCTCTTATTTGAAAGGCATAGGAAGGGTGGCAAATCCATGGAGAAAAGCTCAGGACAGAAGTGGGCTCCTCCAGTAATTGAGACAGTTTTGCTGCTGAGGCCTGCTGTCAAGAGAGGAAGGAAAAAAAGCAACATGATGATCTTGTGTAGAAAGAGCTTAGGGGTTTACCAGGATGAACTTTTAATAACTGTACAGACTTGGAACGAGAGGGTATCTGTTCCTTTGCAGGATGGCTCTGGTGGGTGCTCTCGGACACATGAAAGCCCCAATCCCATCCGAGCTGAAAGAGAAGCAAAGATCAAGTGGTGAAGTTTTAGAGCGCAAATGGAAAATCTGAGGCACAGAGCCCAGTGGTGCCCTCCCTGGGGCAGTCATCTGGAGCAGCACAGCAACAGGACTCAGACACACAAATCCCCGATGAAGAAAGCTGCCCTCCACAGATTCTGCTTCCCAAGAGCTGTGAGGGGCCAGCTGTGACCTGCATGGACAAACAGACCAGCACATCAGTGCAGGTCCCTTGAAAAGAAAGGGTTTGTGTGTTCTGCTCTCCTTTTCCAGCTCGTTGCCATGTGCCTGCAGAGCACAGGCATGGCAGCTGGCACAACCTTTCCCAGGCTGACCCTGCACTGTGACCTCTGCCCCACACTGTGCTGGCAGCAGGCTCCTTTTTACTGTGTCAGAGCAGCTCCAGCCCTGAGCTCTTTTGTCAGGATGAAAGGCTCCTCTCAGAGCTGTACAGTGTGCTGTGATAACACAGGGCTGCTCTCTTTGCTCTGCTCTATCAGTACATGGGAAAATGAGGATTGGTACTCTATCTGAGGTATTAATTAAATACCTTAAATAGCTAGATAAGGCACTTAGCTAGGGCTCAGAGCCATGTATGGAGAGTGAGATGCCAGTGCAGAGAACAGCATATGGTCCCTAGTGAATGTTTCTGTCACTTTTCATTGACATTTCAACTAATGTTCTTCACTGATAATCTATATTCTACAATGTATTAAGGAAGCACATCAGACACTGCCTTTAACTTGTTCAGCCAAACTGCACCATCTTTCTAAATGTTTCCTCCTTCTTGGGGGAGGAGGAAGAGAAGAACTAAACTCTCTAATTCTGTGGACAAACACAGGAGGCTTCGGGTAACAGTCACAGGATAGAAACAGGGCCAAAACATAGAACAAGAATGTAAATAGAAGAGCAGAGTCTCAGGTAATTTACAGAGGATCACGTCCATGAAAATTATTCCATCCAGTAAAAAAGAGTAAAATGCAAGGTAATGCCTGAAAGGGAAGAGGGACTCTAGGAGTGGACAAGGCCCAGCAAGACCAGCCCTAGGGTGAGACAGACTTGGAAAGGATTGCTTCCCATGGAGCTGAGAAGAACTGGCACAATACCATGCTGGGAAGCACTCAGGAGAGTAAAGGCAGCCCGGAAAACAACATGACAGTGCCTCGATTCCTGGTGCATTTTTAACTTTTTCTGAAACAGAACATGTTAATTTCAAATTTGGTGAGCTTGTTAGAAAATCCCAGACCAAATCACTAATCTCACTATGTCAACACTAATATAAGAGAGGGTTTAAGATGGAGCAAGAGCTGAATGAGAAGCAGTCACATTCCCCCCTCAGCCCACCCGAGGAGGAAAGTCTTGTCACTCTCCCAGGCATCTGATTTCTTCCAGCTACTCTGATGCTGGTGAGCCACAGGGAGATGCAGAAAGGCAGTAGAGCACAGCTGAGTGAAGCAGCTCTCCTGACTCACTAATGGAAAAGGCAACACAAATCTAGCAGCTCCCAGGAACTAATCAAGGACCTTGAGTCTGCCACTGTGAACCATCAAAAGTTTGTTCTCCAGAGCAAGAAGATGAGACACTTTGAACCTAAAAACAATCAGTGCTGGGATCTCTATGTACTGTCATATTATTTTTACTAATAAGGGATAAGACTTCAGGGCAATACTGAATCAAGCCCCTTGTTTACTGCATCCAGGAAAAAACTGTATAAGCAAGAGGGTGATGCGCTGAAATGAAGACTAAGCCTCTTCTCTCCTGCAGTCTGAATTTCAATTACTGTGCTTGTTGCAGCGTACTGAGACCAGGCCTCAGTAGCCATTAGCTGGAGAATCAAACTGTAATGTGTTTGACCCAATATATGCCCCAGTGAGTGACAGAGAATGGTATTGAGGAGGAAATAGCGCAGGCTGTGATGGATCGGATTCCTAGAACAAAGAATTACCTTCCTCTTCTCCACTCCCTTTATATCCTCCTGCCAAAGCACTGGGGATGGTCCTATTAACTATGGGCTACACTGAGCATTGCAGCATCTTAGGAGGAAATCACAAAGATGGGTTTCACACTAAATAACTGGACTGTCAGAGAAAGAGAGCAGGAGAAGACATCACTGCATTGCTGGGAGACAAAAACTGAAAAATAGCCCATCCTGCAGCTTCTTTGGAGCCACAGATTTATTATGTATGTACAGTGCCTCACACAGTAAGACTTTGATCCTTTGACTGGATTTTCAAAGCCCTCTGTAATCCAAACAGTAAGAACAAACAATTATTCCGTGTCAGGATGAGGAATGATTAAAATCATTTTGCTGTGTTTTAACTGTTGGATATATAAAAAGACAAGGAAGTTTCAGAATAGTTAATCTTTAATTTTATTTTTTTTTAACAGACTTCATAAATCTCTGGGCATTTTTTTAATGAGCAAAGTTATGAGCTGTGGAAAAGCCAAGTGATTATAATAAAAATTATGTTTCATGAAGATTTCTATGCCTTTGTTCTACTTGTTTTACCTGGCCAGCAACACAGGCCACAGAGCTCCAGTGCAGACACAGTCACTTTTTTAACTCCCCCTCCCTTAAGTACACACCTTCACCTCTTTAGCCCCTACCTCTGGTGGCAGTGTAGAGGTAGAGGCAGGTTAGACCCTGTCATCTCAATCAACAGGGAGCAGGAAGAGAAGAGCGAAAATTTTACTGGTGAAACATTCACAGAGAGACAATCTAAAGTGAAATCAGAAACCATTTAGTTGGAAAATTAATTCCTATTTATAATTCAAGAGTCCATCTCAGAAACACACCTGAAAATCTTGTTTCTCTAACCAGGGATCAGCTCAAGGCCTGGATTTCTGAACAAAACCATGCCCAAGTGCCTGCTGACTCCAGGATCTAACCCACAGGCCACTGACTTTGACAGAATAATCCAGTAACTTCAGTGTACCCTGGAGCACACCTTCTGAGACAAGGCAGCAGCACCCTGGCCCTGCCTGGGGTCAATGGCCACATCAGGAACGAGACACAAACACTGAGGTTTCATCCCCACTGCTGAATACCACGGGAGATGCCAATGGCCTGAGTCTGGCCCTGAGGCCAAGAGCCATGTGCCCATAGCACAAACTTACTTCCAGCCCTAAAGAAGGCATCTGATCCAGGCTGGAGGGGATGGGCATCTGCAAACTGCCATCTGCTAAATAAATAGTAGTGCTTCTTTGCTAGCCAGCAAAGGCAACCTTTTGGGGTTGCTTTCAGACCTGAAGAAAAGCCCCCATGCCTGAACATTTCCCTGTTTCCTTTCATCTGCACCTACATTGATAGTTTTAACACAAGATGCTGCATCGCACCTGCATCTGTGCAAGGCCTTTAATTAAAATTTGTGTCAAAAGTGCTTGAAAAGTTAATATTTGCAATGACCAGGTCCACTGACTCTACCTGCTGGCTCTAACCTGGGTTGGGTTCCTCATGGGCAGCAAGTCGGGTGTCACCAAAACACAGGAACCAAATCTGTTGACTCGTGCTGCTGTCATTGTCTGAGGTAGGTGTTGGAGACTCGACTCACACATGCATCTGTTCATTCTTGATTGAGTAAACCACTCACAAACACCCTGAGCCACCCCTGTGGCCTAGGCAGCAGGGAGGGCAGGACCACAGGTAGTTCTGCCCCAAACTCACACACCAGCACCTTCGGTTTCACAGAAAGCTGCACCAGGTATGAACCCCACTCTTGCACATAACCAGGCATCTCCCACTGATTTTTCTCTCTCTTCCCCCAGCGACCCAGAGAACTCCTCTCCAGGAGGTGACTGGGTGGTGGGAGTCAGAGAGGGCCTTTCAGAATGGCAGGGTAGCTCAGGAAGGCTGTGTACATCCTTGTTTGAGGTCACTGGGCTAGTATTCAGTGGAAGAGGCTTATCATATCTGTGTTGTTTCCCTGAGAAATTATCCTTCCTCTTTTAAAAAGACTTGTTTTCTTTTGTTTTTTTCTTCCAGGTTCCTGCTAACTTCATGTTACTTTTCTACAAATGCACTCTAAATAATTTTACTGGCAATAATATAGTCAAAAGCAGTATTCTAAGAAAATACTTCAGTTGCAGAAAATAGTCACAGAAAACAGATTTCACATTGTGCAGCACGAGTCACTGAAAATAGACAGAGTTTCTACCATTTGGGTGAAAACTCACAAAATTTTCACATCAACAGACTAGTGCAGTGTCCAGCCTGTAGCTAATGAAATGCAGAAAGCTTTGCTAGAAACAGTCCTTATTAGAGAAGGCATTCACACCAAAACAAATCATCCCCTTTCACCTGTGTCTTTTTCTGGTATAATGGAAGAAATAATAAAACAGGTGCTGATAGCTTTGCTCAGGGTTTTTCTGCAAGATTCTCAGACATAGCATGGAAATGCACAGATCAAAAAGCAATCCTGTCAAAAGCTGGGGGAAGTTCACTGCTATCATTTGTCAATAAGCAGCCCACAGCTGTTCCTTCCCAACTCTGGAGAATACTCTCAAGGCATAGGCCAACTACTAAGGATTTTAATGGCTTATTATTTTTAGTAGTAAAAAACATTTTAAGGTCACACTCATTTTAGTCACAAAATAGAAACACATCAAGTACCTCAATGCATTCAGACCAGCTAATCAACACATCAGCACAGCCAGGATTTTGAATCTCAAATACCTTACTTCGAGGTGCTCACAGACTGAAAAATTCATAAATCAGAAATGACTAATGGCTGCATTCAGCAAATAATTTCCGACAGCGACTGCATTTGAGAAGCCCTCAATCTGTCCATAGGAAGATCAGAAATGATAAGAGGAGGTGACTTTGGCTGTCCTTCTCTGGCAAATATGTTACTCACAGGAAGCCCCAGTTGTTTGGCCCCCAAGAAACCATCCCTGAGGAGTTGGGCAAGCCTGTGTCCAGCTCAGGATATGCTCTTGGCAGTAATAGCAGCTGCCCTGCAGGAACCCTCAGGAAAAAGTCTGCAGAAGTATCATATTTATTTAAAAAATAAATACAAATCTCTGTCACTTCATCCCCTGTGTTGGCTCAACCCTTTAGGAAAACATCTGCTCCTGCAGTGGCTGGCTGCTGTCTTCACTGAACTGCAGGCATGGCTGTAACAAAGCATTGTGTGGTTTAAAATTAAATTTGTTATGAGATGGAAACCAGGCAGACCTGCAGGGTGATCCCAAACCCTCTGTCCCACTCCCATGCCACACAGAAAGGCTCCCATTTGGGGGTCCCCACCATGCCTTCCCTACATCAGGCTGGGAGGAGGTGCTGCTGATACTGGAGCAAAAAAGCCCCTTCCCTGTCTCCCCTGTTCCCCCTCCTGCTGCTCCCCCAAATCACTCAACAGGGAGAAGCCCAAAACCCAAATATCTCCAGCTCTCTTCCCTGGCTCTCTAGAAGGGACTGCCAAGGAGGAGACCAGGCCAGGGCACCCCTGCCAAAGGGCAGCTCAACACCTGGGAATCCTCCTTATGGCTTCCCCCACTGTTCAGGGCTGCACCACATCCAATCCTCATGACAGAAAGCAGCTTTTTGTCTTCCCACCCATGTCTGGCTCATGCAGAAGAGACCACACCTGAGCTAGAACACAGGTAACCATGCACATTTAAATCCTACACACACACACACGTCCATCCATGCTGGTCCCAGGAATCCTGTCCCTCCACATGAGGGAGATCTCCCGTGCAAGAACACGGGAAAGCCAAAACCTGCAAGAAAAGATGACCACAGAACCACCACCAGTGCTGGACAGGAACACCTTAAGCCATGTTGAAGCACATGCCAGATCCACTCACTCTTCCCCCTCCTGCAGAGATCTAATTAAAATGAAGAGAAGCTGCCACTCATGGCTGGAGGATCGGCCCCAGCCAGCCGTGCTGTTCAATGCTGGACGTGGACTTTGCTGTTAGATACTCTCTAATCAGCTGAGCTATTTTTCAGGAAAAAAATTTTTTTTTTCCTTTTTTGGGATTGTTTTGTTCAGAGCTTCACTCCATTGGCAGAATTCTGCCGGGCTCCTGGGCAAATCACTCACACCACAGTCAGGGCATGCCACAGACAGAGGGTTTTCACTGGAGTTCAATGTAATTGCTAGCATTTATCACTTTAATAGCCTAATGAAGGTGAGATGTAATTAGAAAGGGTGTCAATTGGAATATGGAGTTTGTTTTACAATTACCTATACAGTGGGTAACCACTGGCACAGAACAGTGCCATTTATAAAGCTGGTAATATGTGGCATAAATGTTCATCACTGGGTGACTTAAAGCGACCTAAAGCCACGTTCTGTAATTGCTGCCTTTCTTCCTGAGCACTTGGAACAAACACGAAGAGGTTGAACCCCTCCCAAGGCAGCTTTTCCAGCCAATGAAGATGGTTTATGTCCATGAAACTGAGCCCGTTTAACTGTCACCTCATCATCATTCCCACTTGCAGAGTGATCAGCAGTGATTTTGCTTGAGTGAGTTTTGTATGTGTAAGCAAGCTCAAATGAATGCAACAATCATAAGAACTCCCAGCAGGGCCATTGCTATTGAAAAAAAAAAAAAAAAAAAAAAAAAAAAAAAAAAAAAGCTCCAGAAGCACATGCACCAAAAAAAAAAGTAAAAGCAAAATTCACTGCGAATTAAAAGCAATGCAAGACGCTGCTTTACTAAAAGTAAGTGTTCGGGTAAAGTGAGTTTTATGCATTTGGCAGGATGGCTGACCCTTATTTAAGGCAGAGTGTCTTAAGGCAGAAGAACACCTCCTGGGTAACAATCCCCTGCTGCTAAACAGATACCAGGGCTTGTTGCTTGATGGATATTGTGCAGTAACGCTGGCTGATGGTGCTGTTAGCAGACAGCTTAACGCCGAATGGGAGTTCTGAGAGTCACACAGTCAGAAGCCTCCTGAGCCCAACAACCACAGTACAAAGTACGGCTCTCCTTAAAGAGCTAATCTTGCTTCTGAATAAGAAAGTGCAGTTTCCATTTGTATAATCTCTTGAGGGTTGGTCAGGTTACTCAAGTAAGAGTGATTACTTCGGGGAAACAAGCCCTTCCCTCTCTGCATAACAGAAAGGCAGACTTGGGTACTCACCTAACAATATCATCTAATAATCTAACAGTACCAACTACTCTAATATCATGGGTGTACCCTAGCCCCGGTAGCTTTCTCCACGTGTTATAGCTGTAGGATTAACAAATAACCTGCTGCACTGCCATCCTTCTGACGTTATCTCAAATGGATTTTAATTTAGTGCAGAAGACCAACAAGACGCAATGTTGATAATTTTACCTTAAAAGGCACAAACAGCAAAGATGTGGCCTGCATGTATAACAATTTGTGCTGTGGCCAGCTCTGCTGTAAGATGAAAACAGAGGGTCTTATGCCTGCCTAGGAGATGCTTCCATCTGGTTCATCCTGACAGCCTTCCCTGAGATCTTACAAACCCACAACTGGCTCTGCACAGAGCTTCCCCACTGCACATGCAGCAGGGGGTGAGGTGGGAGGAGATTCCTAAAGCACTCCCAGATGACACTCTTCCTGTCATTAATCCACCATTTAACATTTTCACCAGATGGTAGGAAGCACTCAGATCTTCCAGAAACACTGAGATCACCCAGAAACATCATCCGAATAGCTGTGAACTGAATCCCTTTCTGCATGGGGTGACCAGCTACAGTGCTTACGAAGAGTGTGGTCACACTCTTATCAGTCTGCCTCCTGATACACAGCCCCAGCCTGCTCTTCATTTCCTAAGCAACGTGCCTATCACTTCCAGGTGGCACTCACTGTCATGATGGCATATAAATTGAGCTTATGAAGCTCCTTAAAATTCAGGTTGAGACCTGATTCCATATTTCCTGTACTTTGTGTAGCCATCTGAAGCTACAGGAAAAGGACATAAAAAAGAAACATTTCAGAGAGGCACCATTTTGCAGTCACCTTGCAGGGCTTTAGGTGCCTTCACAGAGAAGAGGTATTAGCTCAGATACTCCCTTTCCTGTGGTCAGGTAAGCACAGCTCTTTGCTATTATATGGACACTCTATACATCAGCATAGGATGCCCTAACAGGTGGGATCCTGCTATAATGTGGAGGCCATATAATGACATTGATGGCTCAGAGAAAGTGATGCTGCTAATTGCAGTAATTAAACAGTAATGACATAATTAATGCAAAAATTATGCATGGCTTGAATCCAAGCTATTGCAGTGCAAGAGGTATTCATCACACCTAGATGAAAATCATTCCTGTTGAGATGGTATCATATCTGCTTTTATGACTTGATCAGGGATAATGGTTATGGGGAATTCAGGGAACAGTGACAGCAGCAGAAGCAGCTGATGGGAATGGCAATGAAACACAAAAGGACTTTAAATTTGAATGGACAAACTGAGCACTGACGGTGAAAAGAACTAAAAAAGTCTTGCTATAGCAAGACCCTCCAGATCAGCATTAACTCAGCGTAATCTACGTCCACTCTAGTACGTTCACAAATCCCTAATCTGAGAAATTAAAGAAAGTAATTGAAAGTGACATGAAATGTTAAGAAATTTCTGTAATATTGCTTAAACCTCAGAACTCAGGTATGCCCAGATAGCTGATAAAAATAGGTGAAACTGAAAATTAGTCTGATGTATTTGCTCCATGCCTGACTCAGCTCTCACATTTCATTCTGCAGTTTGGCTTCTAAATTTTGAAAATTGAGAAGCTTCGTCATATTTCATATTCACTTTGTCATATTTCAAGGTATCTCCCAAGAGGGCCATTAGGAGGACATGTTAAAAATATGGCTGAAAAGGCCTCATAAATCGCAAAGAAAAGATTTTTTTGGTCATGTTCAAAGCCAATTGTGGCAGCCCACAGTTACAGTCACATCACTCAGATGGCTGTGCCCAGGAACTCTTTCCCACATTCAGACCAAAAGACTGTTGCTGTGATTGCTGTTTGACTGCATAGCAAGAGCAGAACTGCAAAATGTAGGAGTTGCTTGGCCATGCTACAGGTTGACAGCACAGTATGTTTTTTGGTCCAGAAACATTTCAGATTTGCAAAGTTGGACTGTAAACATGTCCAGCCCAAGCCTTTCCCACAAATCCAGCTTGAAATATTACTACATGAAGTGGTAGTTTACTTGAACTGTATTATTTATGCTTCCTCAATGAGTACCTTAATGTGGCGATAAATAAAACCAAAATGTTTTATTACCAGATATTTTACCAATCGATCTTCTTATGGACAAAGGCATTGGGCTTAAGGAAGAGGGAAGGACTGACCAATCTCTGAGCTGAAAGTACACAGTGCATATTAGAAATCAGAGTTGCTTTCAGAGTGTTTTGTACCCTGGCCCATCAGCATTCACTTTTAACCAACCCTTCTGTGCTGAACCCAGAATTCTCTCTCTGGTTTCCTTCTCTTCTTTCTTCACTGAAGTGAAGTCACCAGGGAGGAGTTTTGAGAGTCAAAATTAGCATATGGTGTAGAGCTTTGTCCTCCAGTAGCTTCAAACACTTTGGGTTATTAGTCTGTAGCTAAATACAGAAAGCCCTGAAGTCCAGTAAAGCAGACCATGCATTTGTGTTCAGGCAATACAATGTATTGGCCATTTGGCTTTATAAACATACCTTGTTTGGTGTCTAAGGAGGAGTGATGGTTTTCCATTTAGACTGTGGAGTCTACTGCTTAATAATAAATACACTCCTGACATTGTTAAATGATAGCCTGCTTCTAATAAACCCCATGCTGATCCCTGTGTTGGTTAGAGTGGGTAATTCATCTTCCTGGGCTGTTAAAACTTTAGCTGAGATTATAGAGACAACATGAATCAGACACGATCAGCATGTCCCCTGCTGGTTTGCTCATTTTCTCCCCATAACAAAATACTGGCTAGCTTTCTCTTCACATCACAGATCTTGTTATTAGTTGATTTCATTATTAATCGCTCCTAAGGCTTGAGAGGCCTTTTTGAGGCACATCCATAAGGGATCCACATAGTCTACAGCAAAACACACCACCGTACTTTCATGCTCACACTTCTCCCAGGCTACTTGATATCAAGTTGTAATCCCTTTGTGTTACTGAGTAGAGCCCACAGCCACACTCTGAATACACAAGAATGAACTGAGAGCTCCAATTTTTTCCTTGATTTGCTACCAGAAAGAAAGAGGGGGGGAAAGAAAGGAAGAAAGAAAAAAATCTTATTATCCTCAAATCTAATTACAGTCTCAATAGCTCCTGAGGATTTGGCTTCATGAGTGGTTCATAAAACCTTCCTTGTCATTATGCCCACTAACACCCTTTGGTCTCATGCACTGATAAGGGCTTGTTTGAGCAATTTTAAATTAGCTGATAATATGCCAACAACTGCAGGATGCAGCAGGCAGCCAGGTGTCCCAGAAAGAGCAGCCTTCAAGGGACAACTTGTGACTGAACAGACCGGGCACGGGGCTCCCAGGAGCAGGCATGTCACCAGGAAGGGAGGGTGCAGCACAACCGGGGGGGCACAGCAGACTGCCACTGATCCCCCAGCAGCCAGCACTGATGGAGCCTCCACAGCCCAGGGAGAGAGGGCTCCCCGGGGGCCAGCACAGCCCTGCACTCTTGAGCACACAGCACACATGACAGAGCAAGCAGAGTTCTTAACTCTCCGCTGCCTCACAGCTCAGGGGTGATCTTTTCACTCACAGACTAGACAGCACACAGTCCCTTCCTGCACACCCATGGCTGCTACCATCACTGTTTGTTACAAAATGCTGAAATCAGGTTAAGGACATGTTCTTTTTCTTTCTCCAGTCCACTAACATCTTACAAAATCCAGCTGAGGCACCACAAGTCTCTCCTTTCCCTTCTGGATGCTTGTGTTCTCAGGCACCTTTTGACAACTGCCATGAATATTGTGATACACGAACATGGCACCTTTCACCCCCACAGCTGCATACAGCCAAACCAACACAAGATGTGCCTTCTGCCATCTAAGCCAACGAGCCCAGGTGGGAACATCACCCTGTTCCCTGCAGAACAACCAGTGCTTACCCCAGGCCTGGTGAGCCATGGTCTTTTCCCCTGTAGTCTCATGGACAACCTGAGTTGGCATCTCTGGCTAAGGAATCCATCTGCTCCTGTTTAGGGAAACTTCTCAGTGCTCCTGAGCTAACTTGACACTTGTGCTGAGGGGAAACAGCAACACAGGACCCATAAAACATAACCAGTCTTAGAACTGGAGCTGAAAACCTTTTGTTTAGGGAAGAGAGGGGATGGCTCTAGCCCAGAGCTGAACTGCAAATCCACCTGGATCTTCAATACCCTAGTAGTTTACCAAGCCCTGATACCTCTTAGATACCCTACAAATTAGATGCTAGTATACTTCAGGGATACCTATTACAAAAGACAAGAGATTGGGAGAAGGGAGGGAGGAAAAAGTGGTGAGTTTGCTGTGTTTATTTTTTTTCCCCTCACTGCTCTTCCCTTTAAAGCATACTTTCTGTTTTGCTCTCTCTGTAGGTTGGCTGCCACACTACCTAAACAAACAGGCACCAACTGAGGACCAGACTGGACAGACAGCATCACACAGAGGAAGAGGGAAGATAGAAGACACTGAATCTATCCAGAAAGAAAAGAAAGCCACATAGGTGACCCTCCAGAGCCACCACTTACTGGGTAGCAGCGCAGGCAGACCAGCTTCCAGATCAGCAGGAGCAGTTTAGTATCTTATTTACAAGGCCAGTCCCTCAAAGCAGATAAAGCTGCCTCACTTGCATTGGTTATATGCTCAGGGCTACACCACTGGGCCTCTCTAGTCTCCGTAATAGGACTGGGAAATACGATACACCTGTCCTGAATTAGAGGAGATAGGTTTATCTCACTTTAGAGCCAACTCACGGGTGGGTGGAGATCAGATCAGCTGTAAGAAATTCTTTTTATTGTGCGACTTGTTACTTGCAGTAGGGTGAAAATGTCTTCAAAGGTGATCTTGTGCACTCTGAGGGATATCTCCTTATCTCTAATGTAGTTTATACAAACCAAATTGGTTTTTGCTTCAAACAGCTTTCCGTAGAAGAAAATCAATTTCAAGATGCAATGACTGTGATCCTTCACGCTGAGGATCCACTGCAAACATACCAAATGTCTGGCACTGCACAGCTGCAGGGACAGGACAAGCAGTGCCTGTTACCAACACATGGGCTGTGTCCAAACCAAGGTCTCACGTGCAGGGCACTGAATAATCCATTACCACTCTAACAACAGTTCCATTAACAGAAGTCAAAGTATGTTGTGACCAGATAAGCAAATTTCTTTTAACCCCTACAGTGTTCTGGGGCAGCCATTTCAAGCACTGGATCAGTTATCAGTCAAAATAAACCCCCCCTGAAAGTAGGGTGCTGCTCTGAGATTCACCGAGGCTCTCTGCACCCGTGGGTGCAGGTGTTTCCATGCTCAAATCACTTGACTTGCCCTTGGTTACTCCCCAGCCTCACACCTCCACATTTTGTGAACCCACCCACCTTGCCCTCCATCAGCTCCACTGTCAGGCAGTGCTTCCCACCACTGCCAAACCTCCAGGAAACCTCCTTTTCACCCTGCCTTGTGCACAGCCCTCCCCAGATCAACTTCCCAAGGATTAGTAAGGAGGTGACAGCAGCTTCAGGATGAGGATTAGAAGGGCCCTCTCCCAACACCACACGTTCTTCTGCTTCTGGTGAGATGATCGTTGCTGCACGTCCTTGTTGTCAGTGGCCTCGAGTCCACCAAAATTTGTAAAAGCCATCTAAATTGTGTGGGCTTAGGCCAAGAGGGTCAGAGCTAATGGCAGTAATACCCTTGGATCTGGTTGTGACTACATGCAGACTTTGGGCCTGACTCCACATTTAGAGAAAATAATCATCTCTGCTACACAACACAGGCTGGATCTCCATGGGGATGATCCAGGAATTGTCAACAGGACCAGAATTCATGAAAACTGCTCTAAGTGCTTCTAATACTGATTCTTCTGAAAACATTTCGAATGCCAGAGCACCATTACAGCACCAGGATGCCGATCTCTGTTGGAATAGGCTCACACAACTGCTCCAAAGCCGTGAGAAGGAGGCAGGGGTTTTATCTGTCTGCTGCAGAGACACAACCAGACACGTGGTTCATCAGGTGCCTCCATGGCCAGAGTGAGCTGGGACCACATCGTGCATGTTTAGCACCTGACACAAGCACAGCTGCTCTGAAGGACCACAGGAGCAGTGCAGAGGCTTGTGCTCCTTCAGAGAAGTGCGGATCGGGGCAACTTTGTTCAGGTGCTGTGTTATAAACCTGTCCCCATTGTGTAGCTCTAAGTCACTGGGACTCTTAAAAATAACCCTAAATACATTTCTACTGACTTGCACACTCCCAAACCTTTCACCCTGGGAACAGTCCTAATTTCACAGTATCATTCTTTTACTACATATATCAGGTTACATACAAGCTTTCAGTGCTCCTTCTCCTTTTTCATCTCCTTGGTTGGTTGGATGACTGCTTGGTTTTACAACTGAATTTACCCCTGTGCAGTAGCAATATCTGGTCTGGACACTTCTTTCCCATTAGTCATAGGAAAATGAGAGACATCACTCATTGTGATGGACAGTTGATAGACAATTACTACATGAGTGCTTATGCAAAACCCAGCCTTGAAGCCCAGTCATGATTTCATTTGTACATCACATAGAACCAGTTCAGATTTCTTTAGTGCCCAGAGTATCAGAGAAAACAAAATAGCCCCCAGCACCACAAAAGGAGCGTCCTTACCTGTAAATTTATGTGCTGCTTTTTGTCAGCTCTGTGCTAAAATGCAGCTCTATTCAAAACTTAATTAGACTCAGTTGGAGAGGTAGTAGCTTGCAAGAGGTTTTTATTCTTACAGGGTTCTGAAGGCACTTCCAGTGAGAAACAGAACAGTGGACACTGAGAAAACATCCATACATCTGGAAAAATGCCACTGGATTTCAGCACGTAAGTCTCAACATAAGCTGGACACCCATACAAGGCTTCCTTTAACTCTCCAGCCATCTAAAGTAGCTGCACATTAAAACTGGTGCTGGACTGATCATTCAAAATTAATTTAGCCAGAACATTATTGAGCAGCAGAAGTTTCTTCTTCTGCTTGTGTGAAACCTGCTTGACTTTGCTTCCTTTACCCGTTCTACAAACAACGTTAGCCCCCAGCTTTTCACTGAAGCTTTTAAGATCTGAAATGTGAGCAGTGCAGATCCTACTGCACAGCTGTGATCAGAGCCTGAGCCACATGGAACACCAGCCTGTTATACCACAGATCCTGGTTTGCTTAGGGCAGTGGGGTCGACCCTGTCTGCCAGCTCAGTCCCTACTCCCTCCCTCCCTCCCTGCCCAACAGGACGGGAGAAAGAATCCAAAAGGGCAAAGTGAGAAAAACCTGTGAATCAAGATAAAGACAGTCTAGTAAGTGAAGGAAAACGACCCAAGCTATCCCAAGCCACTCCTAGAAGCAGAAGGGATTAGCACTCAAGGCTGTGCTTGTCTTGAACCACCACAAGTTCTCCAGTCTTTATCCACCAGCCCCATTTTGCTGTTGCATCGCTGGATAATCAAAGATCTCTGAATTCAGTTTCCACCTCTGTACCACCAAATCACTACTTTGCCATGTTGTAACCTGAGGTTCTGTGCACTGATGATTTGTGTTGTTACCTTATGGCACTGCACTGGTACAGGGAGAAGATGGGCACGAGACACCTAGAAACCACGTAAGCAGCAACGTAAGGAGTGCAAGACTTCTCCAGCCAACCTAAACCAGATAGATTTGTTCTCATTGGAATATGGATCTCCTCCATGAGGGGAAATGGTTTTTTGATTTTTTTATGGTGTTTTTTGGGGTTCTGGGGATTTTTATTTTTTTTTTGCTAGCCTTAGTTGGCTCTTTAAAAGCCAGTCGTAGTTCTAGCCTTGAGTTTCTTGCTCTGAATGTAATTTTCCCAAGACACAAGAAGTGACTTACCCAGAGTTCATAAAGGCTGTCACAAAGCTCAACAGTCAGGATTAGAATCGTATTTTCTACTTTATCTGCTGTTCTTTCAAGTCAGTGTAAAATGTTACCAAATAGCATTACTACCAAATGGCATTGGGGCTTAGGAAGCATTGGCATGGGAGCCCATCGAGATCCCAATCAGTCACTCCTGTTCCTGTTCACAGCATGATAATAATTTGTCCAGGCATTGAAAAAACACAAAGCAAAAAGGGTTCATCTGTTTTCAGTGTATTTTAATAAATGAAACAAACCTGAAGGTACGAGTTGGATTTCAGCAGCAGTTAACCTTTTCCCTGACACGATGTGAGGTCTCTCTGCAGGGGTGTTAAGCAGATTTGCTAAATGCCATATTGGGGCTAACTCTGGAGACTGCCAGACCAGTCTTTAGTCTAAAAGACCAGCTTTATATAAAGCTCCCCAGGAGTCACAGGCTGATACTCTCAGGCTTCTCTGAAAACACTGCTGATCCACAGGGATAATCTCATTTCCTGGACCATGAAATAAGCTGTAGCCTAAGGGTTACAGCTGATGGCTGTGTGAGACACCATCACCAGTTTGGTAAGTGCTGCTGTTCCCCAGGTCTGTGAGGTACTTGGTGGCTGCTGGGCCTGCAAGAGACTTAGCAGAACTTAGTTGCTGCTCTCTGGTAGGGGACACCATGCCTGATGTCCCTCTCTCCACTGCCTGCCTTCCATTGTCCCCAGACATGTTCACAGTGATCACTTAGCCCATGTTTTGGAACAGGAGGGGTTTGCTGTAGCATTTGTGTTTCCCAAAAGGCAAGAGAGCTGAAAAGCTGGTCAAACAACTCCTTCCTAGAACACATCCCTGCAGGTCCCATGGGTCCATGTGCCCAAGCACACACACATATGTAGTGAGGTAGCTGTTTCTGCTAAGGCAAAGAACAGTTTAGAGAGCTTTGGCTGTCAGCAGAACAGAGATTTGTTTTCAGCTTTGGTGGAAAACAGTAAAGCTAGATAGGTCTGAGGTCCTGCTCAGAGTGTACCTGCCAGGTGCTGAACTTCAAAACCCACGCCGAGTTGTCCAGCAATTTGAATTTTCACAATCGAATTGCCAGCTGCTGGGCAGTCCCAGGCTGTGGGCACAGTACAGGTGTGAACGTGTTAAGCTCCAAGCTCTTGGGAGCTGCTTTCCCTTGTAAACACTACACAGGGAATAACTACCCCTTGCCTGTCATCACCACTGTGAAAAGTAGATGTGATATTTCCCTGTTCAATTAAAAAGAAGCCCAAGGTCACTGCCCTCCTTTGTGAAATGGGTCCATTCCATTTTAAGTGCTCCCCTTTGTTTCCTGCTCGGAGTGGTGGCATGGAAACAATGCCACCTCCCGCCACGAAATGACAGCTTGCTCCAGCCCTTTCACAACAGAAGCCCTTGAGGCTGGCACCAAGGGAGCTTGATGGCGTTGGTAATCACTGCAGCACATGAAAAGCATTTTGCACTGCGACCCTTTGTACATAAAAGAGCTACACTGGTTCTGCTTCTAAAGCTGGAGAGATTTAAACATATGGCTTTCTCCCAGCACTGAGGGAGGAGAAACTGAGGCAGTAAAATCCTGAAAGCCAGCAATTTATTCAAGAAGGGATGCTGAGAGCACTTGAAGGCTTAAAGCTTATGGTATTTTACCTGCAGTCTGTGGCACAGGAAACAATGGATAGGATTCTCGCTAAATCCTAGCATTTTCAGAGACAGAAACTATGTTGGGTTTTTTTTTCAAGTCACATTGATAGTCCTGTGGAAGTTCTCTTTGAGAGTTGTTACCACAGGAGAGCTGTGTGCACAGCTCTTGGTGATGCCTGTTACCTGTGGCTGAAGGGACAGCTGCCCTGAAAGGCTGGAAAAGGACCTTCCAGTCTTCTATTCCTAACATCCCTCCTGAGGGCATCTGTCCTAGTCTCCTTGGGCAGTCACCTCACTCCCACACAGTGACAGCACCTGACACGACCTCTGGGAAACGACTGATCTCCAAAAGCTGAAGAAATCATTTCTGCCTGGTCTGCCTATGTTAAGTGACTTTGAGAGAGAGGTACATTGTGGCCCAGGCTTCCCTGCTCACAGGTGTGAATGGGGAATCCCAAACCTATTCTTCAGTACTTCACATCGTGGCCTACAAGGTAACTGGGAAGCAAACCCAGCTAATATCCCTTTTCCCTTCTCGGAGCAGTCTCTAATTTTAATTGTAAATTAAACCTTCAGTAGCAGCATTTTATGGGAGTCCCTTCATCTGTAGTTTGGAAATTGGGAGACAGAAATATGACACAATTACCTTCAATTACCAAAAATATTACTTTTATGGAAGAAAAGTGAAAATTTGATTTAGTCCAGATCTGAAGCAGAGCAGTGAGAGACAGTGAAATTTTAGGGGAGCTTTCAGTGACCCATGGCCTTCAGAGAGGAGAAATAATCATGTTCCTGCTTTTCCTCCCAGCTTGACAGAAGTTTATATCCTTTAATCTCACACAGTGAATCCTCTGTTTGCTTGGGCTTTGGAAATTCAACAAGGACTGTGTGCAGCTAGCACAGAGCAGGATTCCCCCATCACTCACTGTTCTGATCCTGGCCACAGCTGTAAATGCTGCTCTGCCTCTGTACACACAACATGGATGTGGATCAGGTACCAATTCCAATGTGCAACACGGCTCCACCCATGCTGCTGGCACAAGACAGAAACATCCACAGCAAAGTGCCAAGGTAATTCAGGGTCTTCCACTTGATCCCTGGCGATGCTTCTTAGCAGCCCTTGGCACATCCCACCTTGTGCAACCGCCTCAACCCCCAAGAGCCACTGGGATGCTTGTTTTGCTCAGCCCAAGTCTTCTTTAGGTATTAAAGGCCCTTCTACCTGCGTTTTCAGGGAGATCAATCAATGCTGAAGTTCTGTACAGCCCATTACAGGAGCCCCAGTATCCCTCTAAAACATTTCAAGCTTGGTTCTCTGCCATCCCCTTCTCCTTGACCATCACCAGGCCAATACCAGCTGCATGTCTGGCAGTTAACATCTGCTGTTCCACCTGGAGTGCTGTGTCCCATTTTTATTTGAACGGTTCTCCTCCTGTCCCACAGCACACAAGGACGCCCAGTGGTTTGGATTTGAGCCCCGTCCAGTGCATCTCAGCCGCGTGTGGCCACGTCCCGGTGCCCGTCCCCGCCGTGCACATCCTCCAGCAGGTCAAGACATCACCATGTCCCAGCGCTGGCTCATGGCTGTGCTCTCACAGGGGTTGATGACGAGCTCTTTAATGCTCTCGTTCGTGTCCCCGATGGTCTCGGTGTCCAAGCAGAAGCGTGAAGCTATGTGCTCAATGTGTGACCCAACTTTGCCCCAGCGCTGAGGAGAGACACACACAGCAGGAGAAAGAGGTGAACAAGCTTCCTCCCCACAATGCTTTTACTGTGCTGTTCCAGCATCAAGAGGACAGCTGTCACCAAGCCCTTGTGGCCTGATGCTGGCAAGTACAAGGTCCCCAAACCCACACCAAGCAGAGCACATGCTGAGCATTTTTCCCAACAGAAGCACATTCATTCAACTCAGCCTCTGCCTGGCTTCAGGAAAATAATATATTACTAACAGCTTTTTCCCCAGGTCACTGGTTCAAATGCCAGCTCAGTGATTAACTGCAGGGAAATGTTAGCATCTGCTGCCTTACTGGCAGCCCATGTGAACTAAATTGCCAGTTTGGGTTTGACTTCTGCATTGAAGTATCCAGATCACCACCCTCACTAATAGACATCCTTATCAACACACTCATTTAAGAGGCAAAGGGCTCAACAGGCCAGAATCCGTACTCCCAAAATGACTGTGCTTCCCAAATGAAGTCAGAGCACAGGCCATTTAATGTGCACTAACACTGTGATGAAAGAAAGGGAACTTCCAAGAAAATGAGGGATTAGTGAAGGGGCTCACCTGCTTGTTGTCACCTTCTTTACAAGGTGACAGCAGCACCTGGGAACCAGGGAAGAGGGTGTACACAGACAAACAGAGCTGCTGCTGGCGGACGTGGTGGTTGTATGTGTAAGTCCATTCCTGCACAGAGGAAGAAAAAGAAAGGTGGTGAAAGATCAGTGTTGATTCTTGCTATTTTTTTACCTGGAAAACAAACACTTTGGCTTGGATCCTGCCCCTTACAAAATCAAGCACAAACCTCACTGACTTCAAGAGGCACCAGGAGAGGTCATTAGGATGTTTGAAGCCTCCCCAAAATTGAAGCTGTCACTGGGGGATTGCAGGTACCAAAGAAAATGTCTACAAAAGATGCTGGAAGAACATGTTTCACGAGACAAAAGATTTCACAGCCAGAACTGGGCTGTGGTTGGAGAACAAAAGGATGGGAAAAAAGCAGAAGAGAGGCAGGAATACTACTAACCAGACTGTGCAATCCTCTTTTTTCAGGGAAGAGCAGCAGAGATGCTTTCCAGCTGGCAGTGGGAGAAGAGAGGTGATACCTAGCAAATGCCTGCAACTCCTGGGATTCTGTTCCCAAGTACCACAAAAATAAGGGGTAAAGCTCTGCTTTCTATCAAGGCAGTGGGACCAAACTTCAAAGGTTTGCTGTTCTGGTTTGCTATGACCATTGTTATTCCTGTTCCACTGGTCCACCCTGGAGGTTTTTTCTTTTGCTGCTTTTCATGTTCACCATCTCTTTATCAGCTTCTCAGCTCCAGAAATAAACTTTGGAGGAGCTGATGCCTTAGGTTTTAACTTTTATATTTTTCAAGTCCTGTACTGCTTAGTGTGTAACGCTGAAGTTTCGTGTGCCCTGTTAACTACTGCTCTCTCATGCTAGTTAGACAGAACAGCCTCTCTAGGTTTGCTCTTCAAGGACACCGGGCCCCAAAATGTGTAAACTAAAGCCTAGAGAAGGGGAGGGGCGGGGGGGGGGGGGGGGGCAAACTTGGGGTAATGACTTCATTAACTGAAGTTATAATTGGAGAATTAATCCTGATATGCAAATGAACCAAACTTAGAAAAAGTGTGAAGAACCCATGACCCAGGGTCCATCTTGGGTGGAGCCTTTTGGCTGCCCAGGGTGTACCTTCCTCTGAAGGCCCTTCAAATAAATACCTACTTCTATCCTCTTATTTTTGTCTAGCCTCTGTTTTTAGGAGGCCACCTCAAGGCATCAAGCAGAGACTCTTGTCCTGTGTGATGCTTACCAAACAACAGGCGATCTCTGGAATTACCATCTTTTTCACCACTGAATGTTTTTGGGAGAAAAAGAGGAGTAGCTGATAGTTTGAGGAGGATTTCAAATGTGCTGGACAAAGCACCGTGGAAGTACAAACACACTGCTTAGCCCAGGAGTGTTTCACAGAAGTTTACTCCAGCTGAGCAGTTTCTATCCTTACCTGTGCTCTTATTACCCAAGAGCACCTCCTGAGAGGATCCCAGCCAAGGGATGTCTGCCTCCCTGTTACCCGTGTGTGCGCACAAGCAGACAAGAGCTGGTTTGGCTGATAGGAAACCACAAACCATGCTTTCACATAACCCTGGAGAGGGACTTCTGGAACAAGTGTTCTGCTTGTAACTTTGTGTGAGCATCAACTTTAAAATTAGAAAGAGTGGGACTGGAAGGGTTTTCTGAGGGCTCCCAGCCAGGGTACAAAGCAGGATCAACTCCTGCTGTGTGAATGGCTCTGAGCAGCAGCAGTGGGAGCAGATGGAAAGCAGGTTTCTGAGCCGTGGCAGGGCAGGTGAGCAGGGCTGGAGGACCAACAGCAGGCTGGTTTCACTATCAGAGGGCAATAACCCTGCTGCAGACAGCAAGGCCAGGGAGCAAGAGGCTTCCCACAAGAGCACCCAGGAGCCACGGCAGATGCGTTGACAGGATAGAGGCTATGAAAACTCTGAACCTGCTGTGAAAGAAAAGGTGCAAAGAGAAAGCAAAACAGCTGAGAGCTCAGACACTGAGGAGTCAGAGCTCGGTGAGAAGTGAAGTGAGCAGCGGTGTTGGCAGCAGAGGGAAAGGCAGTGCTCAAACATACGGCTGCGAGGCTGGGGCTGGAAAAATGGGGCTCCTGGGAGACTTCAACCCTTTCTGAGTGCTGGAGGGGAATGTGAAGAATGGCTGCCCCACTCTCAGAGCTGGGATGCCTGCAGCTCCCCTGACTTTGAATGGTGGAGGTTTTGGGTTGCATTAGCATGAGTTATTAGAGCAGGGAAATGCTTCCAGTCCTTTGGTATTTGTCACCGTCAGCAGCTCTAACTCCTCTCCTCAACTTCAAAACAGACAGCTACAGGCATTTAACTCCTGGGAATATAAATCCCACTTTCATTCAGGTTCTTAGCCACCTGGAAGGGAAAACACGCTCTTCCATGGCAGACCCAGCTCCACAAGGACTTCACACTGTGATCCTCATACTCTATGCTTCTTAGCCCACTATTCCCCACCAGCTCATGGAAATCAAACCTGGCTTTCTGAACAGCCTACCCACAGGCCTCTCAGCAAGAGCTGCCCAGGATCTGGGCACATAACAAGCATGCATTTTCAAAGCCAAATCCACACCCAAAGGGCCTTCTGGCAACTACTTTTCTTTGTCATATGGAGCAGGGTTTACCTGATCCTACAGTGAACACGTTCCAGACATCCCAACCATGCATCCTGTCAGCTGCTGTGTAAACTACCAGCCTGGGAAATCAGGTGCCAAATTAGTCCAGCATCTGTGAAGAACCAAACCCTACGGGGCAAGCTGCAACATCTGTTCTTGGCACCCACGCTGCTACAAGATGCTTTGAAAACCTGCTTTACATTTTTAACCAATTGTTTGTCATTTTAGTTCAGGACAGGGCTGAAGCTGTGCCCACAAGGCTCCTCAGCAGCAGCCAGTTAATCCTGTAACTTGTGTGTATGTTGAATTCTCCAACTAACTTGGGCCATGGGACTTTTTTTGTTTGTTTGTTTTGACATCTTAACCTTCTTCCTTCACTGAGGTTATCTCATGGAAGACTGCTCCTCCCACAGGTTCTCCATGGCTTTTTTCCAGACCAGGCTATGTTCAAGCCTCCACAATATTCACCTCCTCTCCAAGCAGGACCATCCTCTCACCCAGCAGTGGACCACGGGATAGGAAGGATGGCAGTAACCATTTTCCCTAAGCTGTTCTTTTTCACCACAAGAAGTGAGGGCTCCAGAGCTAGATGTGTGTGTCAGTTCCACAGCTGACACTGGATCCCACCCTCCTGCCCCCAGGCTGTCCTTCCACTGTCTTTATCTCAGCTGACAGATTTTCACACAGCTCATCTATCTCGGCAGAATGGCTTTTTATGGAAGCCAGTCCTGTTGAAAATATTTTATCCAGCTCTAATCATGTCTTCTTCCCTTTCAGCCCTAGATGAAAGCCAAATAAAATTATTCAGAAAATGAAGAAATCTGGGGGGGGGAGGAGAGGGAAGTCAGTTGAACACCACAGAATCCGTGAAGGGATTTGAGTTAAAATACACACCCATGGCCAGGCAAATTTTTATCTTACCCCTTCTCTTCCCTTATTTGTATGAGTTGGGGTATGAGTTTCTTCTTTTCTTTTTTTTTTCCCCATGAGAACTACTTTATCTCCTAGTCCCTGGCACTGACATGGCCAGCACAGCACTAACAGCAGCAGAGCTTCGCATCATGGAGGTTGTGGTGGATGAGGCAGCCCATGGTACTCCTAAGGAGCCCCGCAAGGAGCTAGCATGGCTTCAGGGCTGCAGACTGGCCTGAGGAGACACCATCAGGCTTTAGAGCTGACCCCAGAACCAAAGAAAAACAGATACATGAGGTAAAGATCAAGATTTCCTGCCTTTTCGAAGACAAAGAAGGAGTGGTGGTGGAGCCAGGAGGAAGAGGGTGGACTTGGAGAAGAGAGCTACCAGCTGCACAGCACAACCAGCAACCCCCTTCCCCCAAAGCCTCAGGTAACACTAACCCCCTCGTCTGAGGCTGGTGACTGCTTCTCAAGGCTTCAGCATCATCTGAGCCGGCACCTGTCACTGTTGCTCAGCATTATTGTGAATTGAGGAAATTATTTTCAAAAGTGACCTTTGGCTTGGCACAGCCTGGCTGGCAGATGGAGGAAGGAGCCCCTCAGCCCGGGAAGGAGCAGTCCCACGGGAGCCCAGCGTTCCGTGACAGCGAGGCCTCTGCTGCCGAGCAAGAGGTCAGCCGTACCCTAAAGCTGAGGTAGCAGCTGGAGAAAAGTGTTTCTGAAGAAGGTGCAACGATCTAATTATCCAATTATCTTCTTAAAATCACAGGGAAGGACTTCCCAAGGCACCTGAGGACACCGAAGTGCTGCCCTCACCAAAGACCCTGGGATACAACTGGCACTTCCACACATCTCAGGAGAGGGAAAGCAGAGTACATGAGGTGCCCAGGACCACCTGGGTGCAGAAATAACACTGCTGCCCCTCTGCTCTGCTCGCTCAGCCTGGCTCCCACAGCTGCAGCCAGCCTACAGCCGAAGCAGGTCATGCCCACGGAGGAGAAGAGCGAAGGCTTTTGAGGGGAAGAAGGTCAGAAGAGAATGTTTATGGCTGAGATGTCTCAGGAGGGACTTGGGTTTGGATAGATGCTAAATGCTCTCCAAAAAAAGTGCACATCTAGTCAGCACACAGAAGACCTCAAGCCAACTGGGATGAGCATCAAAGCCATACCAGGCAGATTATCACACTGTATTTCCTTCACAAGAACAGTCAAGGACATGCCATTCAAATGCAGTGGCAGCCACTGAGCTGCAAACCCCAGATATTTTGGGGTGCAGGCCCAGGAAACGGATGCCGCAGCCTTTCCCCTTTTTCCTTGCCTGTCTGAAAGATGCCTGAGCTTTACATTCCTCTTGCAGCAACTGCTTACATGTGTGTTATATCCAGGTAAAAGCATCTTCAAATTTTTTATCTGAAGTATGTCAGGTTTCCTGAAGCTGCTAATGACTTAAATAAATCCCAGAGTCAGATGCCTTTTCCGAACTCTATGAACTAATATCAACTGACACTTGGTTTCAAAAAAAACCTCAACTACTCACATCTTCATTAGATAGATGAGGACAAAATTATGATCAATTATTTTCCCTCAGATGCATTTCTCTCATGAAAAACTAAATCAATCTGTTCATTTAGCAAATGAGACTCAACAAGGCATAGAGCGCCGAGGTTCCAGTGGGCAGGAGCACAGGCAGAGCCTGCTCTGCCCTGGGGATGGGCACTGCAGAAACGTCTCTGCCAGTCACTAACTCAGCAGCCCCCTGTGAGCCACCCCGGGGTCCTCAACCACCTCAAGATCCCTCTGAGAGACATCTCAGGGGACAGAGCCCACCCTGCCCACTGCCAGACCTGGAGAGGAAAGGGCCAAGTGGATCCCCGGGATGCGAAGACAGAGCTCTCCTACACAAAGATGAGGGGTCTTCTTGTGCCTCAGCGCCCCTTTCAGTACTTCAGGACCAACACCAGACACCATCAAGGAGGTTTTTTGAGATCTCCTAAGGGTGTAAATCTGATTTCACCGCAGAGCACCTGTCTCAATTTACTCAAACTATGGATGTAGCCAGAGGTCTCACAACACCCTTCCCCTACACTACAGGTACAAAAACCTAAAATAAAGAGCAATTGATTGCCATCTGACAGCTCCTGTGCCTCTCTCCTTAAACCACAGTAGCTCAGATCTTCCCACAGCCAGTCCCAAGATTTCATGGATGTAATGTTGGTAAAGGGCTGCAGCAGCCCAGCAGGGAGACAGCTACAGAAAGGCAATCAAAGCAACCAAATTACTGCTACTATAATAGTGATAATAAGGAATTTGGACAGCCAGGATATTTCCACGGTACTTATTGAATACCAGGAAAGCAGAGCTTTGATTTAGCTAAGCCTATTTTTCAAATAATGAAGCTTAGGGTAAACAAGACGTGACTGCAGTATGTTAAAAGTGAAGATTATTGCTCTATTCTGGTATATCAAATGCAAAACCAAGTAGCATTCAAGACTGCTGCATAATCAATTCTACACAGCCTGGTGGTTCTAACACCCATGTCATCCACAAGTTCAGGTGGTCTTGTAGCAACTGAGTCATTAAAATATAAGTTTCTATTCACAATTGAAGTTTAAATACCCTGCTTTAATCTGAACTATTCTTCCTGGGTACAAGTAACAGAGAACTAGCCTAAAAACAGAGAAAGATAAAAAGGAAAGGCTTTTCTCTATTCTTGCTGTGTACTGAGTGCAGCCATTCTGCAATCTGTTTGTAGTGCATTTTTCTGTTCCCTTGCAGAGTTAGTGCTGGACGTGCACAAGAAATGGAGTTGCCATCCAGTGGGAAGTGTTGACCTATCGCAAACTGCTGCAGAATCAGAACGGGAAGATGAAAAGTTTGTGGCGTGAAAAATTCCAAAAATTTACTGCACAGAAATGTCAAAACAAAATGTGTTTGGTGGGAATGAAACAATCCAATTTGTTGGCATGACATTTCTCATTTTAAAATACCACATCAAACTGGTATTTCAGAAAGACCAATACCATTTCATTTTGAAACACTAACTTGCAGCAGCATTTTTCATTCTGATTTTCCCAGGTCTTTTTTTAAAAACAGCCAATTCGTTGGAAGTTGCTATTGTCGCTAGAACACTTTTCCTTTCTTCTGCAGAGCTAGCCCTGAAAAACATGATGACCTGCTCTCATCAGCTTGCTGTTTGTGTGAAAAGTCCACGTAGCAGAAGAAAGAAAAACAATTCTGGAAGCTGAAAACCAGTGAAACCCTACCAAGTGTTACCATGTGGCACTTGCAATTACATTAACTACATTTTCTGAACTGACTAATATTCAAGTAGTCATTGTTGATTTTGCCATGCTGTGAAACAGATATTAATTTCCTGCCTAGAGACAGACATGCAACTGCATTTGGAAAGAGATGCACATAATGACATGCTTTGTTTGCACACACAAATCAGGGACATTTTAAGCAGTCTCCCCAGGCTGGGCCTTTCATATGCACAGCTACCTGGTTTGAATATGTACCATGAGGGTTAAGGATGTACAAGTGGAAGCAAGCACACCACATCATTTCCCACTGAATTAATTCATGGCAACCATGGAGAAGCAAGGGATTATTATCCTCCCTGTTTTATAGATGGAAACACAGAACTTACTGACATGCCCAAAATCACAAAGGGAGCCTGAAGCAAAGGTGGGTTTTTCTGAAGCTGTCTTGGTCCAGAAACTCTGCTGCAAGGCACATGTTCTTGCTCTTGGCTCTAACATCTCCTAGGCTGTGCTTTTGAGAACATCAACTCATACAGCGCTTTCTCGTCTCAATGAGACTGAAAAACCCAAGATCATCCTCATTGAATTCTTGCTAGTTTAATGCAATCCAATACTGAGAGAATGCAGACTATGAAGTTACAAATGCCACTGCAACTCAGTGTATTTTGAAGGAAAAAAGGCTAGGAGGTGAGAGGAGGTTGTAATTCTCTTTGCCTTTGATCTGTGCAGATGAGCAGCATGTGGCGTTCCTGGGCAGCGGGAAGTGCTCAGCACAGACTCGCATGGAGCAGGACACGCTGCCCCATGGCTCCTGCACCAGTCCCTGCTGCTGCCCAGGGCCTCCACCAAGGTCAGGTGGAGTTGCCAGGGTTTAACTACATGCTAACTAAGGGAAGACACTGGCAGAATGGGTAAATCCTCCAACGGAGCTTTAGCAACCTTAAGAAATCATCTTGAAGCTGCCCCCATGGCTTCTTCCCATCCAGCATCACAGGGATACACATCTTACCTGTGCCTTTGGTACAGTGCCCTTGCTGCTGTTGCAAGGATTTAAGCTCAGGATGGGGAGTTCTTGGTCTTCAGACTTGTGTGACTCCAGGCAGCTCTGCCTTTGCCTGATTATCCCAGTCTGATAGAGCGATTCCTCGGGAATCCTGTGGGAAGAGTGTGAAAACAACATCCGTACCGCCCCGTACGCAGGGAGGCTCAGTGGGGTGAGGTTGCATCATTTCACCTCCAGAAAATGAGGAGTGGCAAGATCTACTACAATACTGAAGCACTGAGAGCAGCACACAGACTGGGACGCTGCAGAAGCAGCACTCAGAGATGGATGGCTGACCTTTATAAGAGGAAAAAATAAATAACTGCACAAGGCAAACAGAGGAGCCAGGAGTAGGCTGTGAGCAGGCTGAAGGTCAGCCTTCAGCTTACAGGAGAAGGGAACTTTATAACAAACTGTCACAGAGCCCTGACACTGCCTGTGAATGCTGCTGTGCAATGCCACCCATGGCAAAAAAGCAAGAAAATGGCTATAAATCATCGTTTTCACACAGTGATTCTGCACTCAGCTATTGCACCAGCAGGTCCATGGAGACATCTCTAGAACTTTACCATCGTTTCTGAGGATGGCTCCTGATAGGCACCAGGGGAATGAATGCAATGGTTTCTGGAGTAAATTGGTAACTAAAAGATATCTGTGCAAAAGCAACAATGTTTAGCAAAGCATTGGGCTAGAAGCAAGGCAGAGCCATCTGAATACAAATCATAAAATCCTAGAGTGAATGGTTTTACAACAGAGAAGCCCTGAGTGCCACAGAACAGTGTGAAAGGACTGGAAATTAGGTGCTTGTTTAGGAAGCAAGAGTCATTAAGTACCAAAACACCCCAGCAGAGGCTATGGTGGATTTTCTGCCCTGGGATACTTCTGTGAGGAAATCTCTCTTATTTCCCTATACAGCCTGTTCCACAGCATAGGCAGGAGGATACGTAATGAATCCCCGAGAGCAAATGGGAGTAACTGGTGCTTTGTCCCTCACCAGCCCTGCAGCAAAGAGCTTAGAGGAAGCAGGTATCACAGAATATCTGGAGTTGGAATGGACTCCCAAGGATCTCCAAAGCCCTGCAGTATGTCACACTGTGAGCAAGCTGTGTTTAAAGGCAGCACAAAATTCACTCTGCCCTTCTGTGAGGCCTGAGGGAGGGGGTGCCTATGTCTCTGGGGCAGAGGAAAGCTCTGTGGGGCAGGAGGGAGGGATGGAGCATCCCACTGGCCTGCTGGAGGCAGGTGGAGATCGCACATCCATACCGAAGTTCGGGATAAACGTTTTCCAGGTACCACTTGAAGCTGTGGCATTTCAACTTCTTCCGCAGTTCCACTCTGCTCTGGACACTGTGGGAAGAAAGTATCACAGAGATACAATGGAAATGATGAAGGTGAGACCCAACACACCAAAAAGGGAGGCTGAGAGAAACTCAACAGAAATGCATAGCCAGCAAACATAAGAGCATCAGCAGCTCTGGTTTCTCTCTGCATGAGCTTGAGCGATTGTTTGGATCTCTGTCTCTTTGGAGGTCTCACTTGGTAACATAGCATGATGACATATTGTCATTTTAACAAGGAGTCTGGAGCTGAAAAGGTTCATGGAAGAGCAGTCATTTAAAAATGATTAGCAAAAAATGTATGCTAGTATATGCAATGACCCTTACCTGAATATATTAACGTACCAGGAAATTAATATATGCTACTTGCTATTCTAAGTTACTCTTGGTTTACAGGATTATAGGAGGCCTTGATTTGCAAGAGCACCTAAACATGCTTGTAAGCCAGCAGAATTTAATCACACAGTGAAATACTCTTCTCTTTCATGAATCAGGACAAAATTTCTACTGAGGGATTATGTACAGTGACATTTTAGAAACTCCAGCTCCTCCCTGGGCCAACCTCTACCCTTGAAGCTGTTATGAGCTGGCTTTTATGGAGTAGTCAAGAAGCCTCCAGTACCTCCTTTTCACATAGGTCAACTTCTCCATACCCTCCTACACTAAACAGGACAGAGCTGTTCATTCTGTGCTGATGGATGGGAGGAGGATATATTCATTCACTAAAAACAGGGGAGTCACCAGGACTTCAACTTATTTATCCTGGAGATTGAAGAGTGGTCACAAGGAATTTGGGTTTGGATTTGGAACCCCCTGGAGTCTGAAGGAAAGAGGCAAAGAGGAGCATGTGAAAATGAGAAGTACAACACAGATATTTACAGTTTTCCTGACAGGGAGGCATTTCTGGCTATTCACAGAAGGAATGGCAAACTCGCTGCACACAAAGCACTCGCTGCTTTCCAATAAAGCATCAGCAGGTCAAAAATTTGATGATTTTCCTGTCTGCCAGCTGCCACCAACACCTCTGGACTCTCTCTGCCAAACTCCGCCCTGAGATAAGTAGTTGTATGTAGTGCCAAGCGCAGGACACAGGCAGAGGGGGTTTTCCCCCACCTGGATTTGGTTTATTCACTGCAATAAACCAGCACAGCATTTAAACTGGCTGTTTATCCACCTCACTGCTGTAGCACGTGCCTGCCATTAGCATTTAATTGTTACTACAGAAACAATGCAGGCGGGTTTCCACAGCAGGGGATGTCACCGTGAGCACCCAGTGCAGCAGGCAGGGCACAGGCAGGGCACAGGCAGCAGAGGAAGAACCCTTACTTTCCAAAAGGCCTGCCCTGGGCTGCGGGCCGGGCGGCGTAGTAGTACTGCTTGAACTCGTCCATCCACACCTCCGCCGTGCGCTTGGTGTTCCTGAGGGAGGCAACGGAACGCGCGTGAAACCCAGGGGGCCTGCGAGGTGACACTTCCCAAAACGCACCAACTGGTCCATCCTGCCCTCCTCCCCCCCCATGGCTCGGTCTTCACCCAAGCCCCCTTTGAGCCAGCCCATCCCTCACTACTAGAGAAGGTAGTGCTTTGTTGCCAGTACCCAGGGACCAAACACATCCGGCCAAATAAAGTTCGGGTGAAGAACTCACCCTTTCAAACTCAGCTGGATGCTTTGCATCCACCAGACTCAGAACTGCATGTTCTCTTAAGCATCATCTCCAAGGCAGGAGTGCCTGGGGTTTTATTTAGTGGCTGGGATGGAGCTCTGGAAAGTGTGCCAAAGATTTGTAAATATTTCCTTTGTTTCAATCCAGAAGCTGCTTCTCCTCTCAATCTATACACTATGACATTAAGGCTGGCAGATACCCTAAGCTTAATAACACCCCAGCTCCTGATGCCTACAGGTACATTTCTCCAGACTGCTTTTCAGTTCCTTGCTGATTAATGGGCTTCTTCCTCTCTCTAGGGCAGTAGTCTAAGTGCTCTTGCTCAAGAGATGACTAAATCAGTGTCTACATCTGTACCTAACCTTCCCTAAAGTGCAGGGCTCCTTTGTTTGGCTTCCTGATCTCATTTCAGTTTACAAGAAACACGGGGAAAAACGCCAAGGCTCACACCCAGGCATGACACAGACGTCCCCTAAGTCCCCAGAGGCCGGTTCCTGACAAGGAATCAGAAGAGCTGTACCCATTCGAGCTCCCCTTGCTCCTCCTGCAGGTGATGCAATGCAGGCACCACCTTTTCACTCAGGTTCGCAGCGACTGACAGTGGAGATCTTGCCACATCCCAGACCCCTCTGAAGTAGTCTGGCTTCACTACTGAAAGCAAGAGCCCTCCTAGTGATTCTCAAATTTGTGCTCTGCTCCTTGATGCCAGCAATGAATGCCCTGTGCCCATCACTGCCATCCCCTTCCTGCTCCACACACTGTGTGGCTGGAAACCACACATTAGGTGTTAGTGAGAGGTGTAATTTGCACTCCCCCTGTTCCTTGTCTCAAGGCTGAGGAAGCTGCAGAGAGCCTGGGCCAGCAGTAACTCTGGATCTTCACAAATGCTGCAGGCTCTTTCTAACAGTGGGAAGCCCACACTAAAAGGCAAGCCTGGTGTGCAAGCACTCACAGCTGCAGGCTAGCTCAGAAACAACCCTGCATTTACTCTAAGTGCCCCCAGTGCTTTTCTCTGTCATTCATTTAAGCAACAACGTTCAGCCTCAAACTCTAAAAATGGAGGATATCCTTCCTGACCTCACTGGCTGCTCTCATCATCTTTCCCATGCCTATTCCCACTTCTGGATTTCCTCCTTCTTTGCCTGATGGTTCCTGGATCTTAACCCATTTCAGGCAGCCCTTCAGAACCTGATTCAGTCTACGTTCCTGCGTGTGAGGAGAGGTCCCCTTCAGCTGGCATGCCCTGGCAGTTCCTTTGGTGTCCATGCCAGTCAGGTGCAGCCCACTGCTGCCTCTGCTCAGGAAAGAGCACCAGCCTGGAGACAGAGCCACCCACTCCAGCAAGCTGTGCGGCTCCGCTCCCAGAGAAGCACTGGGAACCAAATTTTCTGGTTCAGCTGAGCCACACTGAGCCCTCAGCCAAGGTCACTGGCTACTGACAGACGTTGCTGGCAGCCTGATTTCAGGTCATTATAAATGTGTTCTGACGACCTGAAGGTCTAAACCATTTTATGTCGCGGTAGCCAGCGCTCAGGGATGTGCTGGGGCCCTCCCTCCGTTTCTGTGCTGATTAAAGTTACCATATAAATGTCCTATTTCTGTCACATTCTCGATGCTGGAGAAATCCTATGGGACAGTTGTATTGACTTACGTTTTCTTCAGCTCAAGAAATTCCTGCCCAAGGATATTTCAAAGTTGTCCAAACAAACTTTCCTGCTTTGTCTTCTCTGCTCCCCCACTCCCTACAAGGCCGTTTCACGAAAAAACAAAGCAAGTACAAACCACTTACTTAATGTATGTATTGGCATTTCCCTCTGGAAAGACGTACGGATGTTTCTTCCGGAAGACATGCCCAACACGGCTGCAGGGGATGATTTCCAGGCTCCCTCCACACATCCACACCCGGAAAGAGATTTCTGTAAGAGAAGCAGCTTCAGCACTTTGTCTTTCTGTCCTAGACAAGTCTGAATCCTGGTGTTAGCTCTTACTTCATCCTCTGCAACATTAAACTAGGGTAAATCAATTACCAGACGGGCTTTCCTAGGCACAACAGCCTTAAAAGCGCATTTCAAAGCTTCTTTGCAAGCTGTTTGAAGTCAGTGCACTTGAAACCTGCCTCTAGCACAGCAGGTGCTACCACAATGGCGAGCGTGAGACGGTACACAGGTCCCTTTTCATACATCGCAGAATCATCTTGCCAGTTCTGTGCCTCCCTTATTACTTCTGCACTGCCTGTTTCAGAGTCACTTCCCTCCAAAGGGCTGTCAAGTTCACCAGGAGAGGCTATGAATTCTCTTCATTAATGACTACAGCTGTCATTATCAATCCACCATTGATTCTGCAAAGTGAACAGAGAGCTGTGCATCCATCACCTGCCCCAAAATGGACAGGAGCTTACCCTGCCCAGGTACTCTGGGCCTTGAGTGCCAATGCTGCAGTTAAGTAAGGCACACACCTTCACACAAGGAAAGGTCAGCAGTGGGAGGGATTATCCCAAAAATCTGGATAAGCTCTCAGTATGGGAAATGTCTCCCAGTCACTCCAAGCCGCTCTATGGCTGGCCCACAGGGCCCTTCTGTAGGAAAATGAGCCTGTGGCACAATTGACACCAGAAGTTATAAAGCTCTTGGCAGGGAGCTGGATGAGGTAGGATGGGTAAGCAGAATGGCTGATCTAATGGGCCCATCTGGTCCTGATGCTTATGAAGCTATGAATCTGTAGCTCTATTGTCAGACAGTCATGCTCAGACAGAACCAGCGTGGAAAAGAAATGAAATTAAAATGAAAAGGCTTCTGCAGTTCTTCAAATCCTGTTTTATCATCCGTGGACAGTGCAGAGCTATATGAAGCATGTATCTACTTCAAAACTAATAATTCCTTTTCACATGCACACCCCCATTTAAGTACAGAGTTAAGACAGAAGAACACCTCTTGTCTTTGCCTGCTTGTGCTCCCAGCAGTCTCCTCACATATGCCAGCACTTGTCCCCAGGTCGGATGCTGGCAAGACAAGCACCTGTGGCAGGAAGGCCAATTGGGCAGTGTGGACAGGACTCCTCCTCCTCCAAGGGCAGGCACTGCTGGCTTACAAAGCTTCCATCCCTCCAAGAACAGCTCACAGCTTCACGGAGCAAAGGCAAAATGGAGCCCGGACTTCCAAAGCCCTCTCAGCACACACAGCTCAGCCCTGAGTTGCTGCAGAGGTGGGAGCCAGGTTCATGTTGCTCCCATCCCGTTCCCAGCACACCCGCCTGCTCCTGAGCTGATGGAAATGGGAGGCTGGCACAGCTGCAAAGCCCTCTTGCCTTGATGTCTGAGTCCAAAATTCAAGGCTTTGATCCCATCCCCAACAGCTGGCCCTGGCAGCAGGGACAAGCAATGGCAGGAGTGGGAAAGCTCAGCAGGGAGCAGTATTCCTTTCCAGAAATTCCCTCCCTTTCCCTTCACTGCCGTGTTTACGTGCAAGAGCTGCCAACAGCAGCTGGAGCCTCACCACTTTCCCCAGTGCTGGGTATTAAGAGGCCAATAAAACGTGCCCTTGTGCCATGTCCTGGTGCTATATTGGGAGCAACCCTAATCACAGGTGCAGGGAAATGAGATTATGGCAGGATGTGGCCACTCTGAGCTGCTGCTCTCGCTGCCCCTCGCACAGGGCCGTTGCTGTCATTTGTCTGCGTGTCACAGCACTGGCCACTGCTGTGTCAGTCACAAGGGCACCTGATACAAGGGGACAACCAGCTGAGCAGCTGTGGAGCACAGCGTGGCTGCTGCAATGTGCCTTCCCCTCCTCTGGTCCTTCTTCTCGGCCTGGGAGAAGAGCAGCTCCCTGATGTGCTAAAAGGGAAAGACTCACACCAGTCAGTCCTTGCCTGATCTTTTCAAAGCCCAGTGAAGAGGTGATCTCTGTGTATTGTGAACTGGAATGAGGACACAGTGCACAAGAGATGCTGAGGAGTCTGAGCTCTCTGCTTCAGACTAGTTGCACCCTGCAGAGCCTGCTCCAGGCACAGCAGAAACAATGAAAGCACGAGTTCCCACAGGTAGGGATGATCCATGGAGCCATCCATGGCGAGTAACAAACAAGGTCTCCAGACAGGCAGCCATGAGCAAAGTGCCCTAATGGAAGGTAAACTGAAGCACCAACTGAAGCATGGTACAGGGTAAGCTCAGAGGAGTCAGGGGAGCAGGAATCAACAGTGTCCTTCACTTGACCCTCAAGAGATGTCACCAGCACAAGTGGCCCCTCCAAGTGACCCCCAGGAGGGGTGTGAGCACTACATGTTGGGGTGCACTGGACTTGGCCTTCACTCAGCAAAATACCTCCAGCACTTCTTGCTGGCCTGCAAGTCCATTCTGCCATTACTCATCTACAGGGAATTCAGTAAATTTAAGAAGCAAAACACTTATGGTGTCCTCCTTCAAAGCCAAACACACTCATTTTTGTTCTGCCTGAATCCTCCAGCCCCCTCCAGCTGCCCTGTCAGTAACATTAAAGGCAGCAGCCCTACTCCTGGGGACCAGAGTCCTGCAGCCCCTCAGGACTAAGCTACCAGGAAGAGCATGGTTCACTGCAAGCACCCAAAATGAGCAGGTCAGCTCCTGCTGTCCGTTCCCTGCCCAGAGCTGACCAGGGCCAGCAGGGTGCAAAGGAGAGATGGGACACGCTGCCCTTGACTGCTGCACCTGCAGGAGATGGAGCTGTGAGCTGGGCACACTTCTGCTCCCAGGGCGATGGGCAAGACAGGCTCTGCCCTGCTGCTATGCAGGCCTGCACATTTTTGCTGCAATGTTAACCCTGATTTTGCTTTCCTTTGTCACATGAGGCCCTGGTACACCTTGCAGCACATTCAGTTCCCAGCCAGTGCACGTTTGGTCAGGCCCAGCCTCCTGGGGCACAGCATCCCTAAGGGAAACCTCTCCTCTGTAGGATGGGCCATAACCAGGCGTAAGGAGCACAGTGCCTGCCGTGTCATGGGACAAGCCTGGCAGGGGACAAGCTGCCAGGATGGAGCTTCCCCCAAGAGCAGGCTGTGCTGTCACTGTTCATGTCCCAGGAGCAGCTCAGAGACGAATGATGAGCACAGACAGGCAGCAGGTCAGGCACAGCATGGCAGTCCCTCTCCCCCTTTTCTCCTGTCTAGTTCCCTTCTTGAGTGCTTTCTTTGGGCTTTTGATGCAGCAGGGGAGGCGGCAGGGCTGTCACTCCCCTCCCAGGTTTCCTCACAGCCACCCCACTCAGATACTTCAGGTCAGTCCAGAGGCAAGATACCCGCCCACAGAGAGCAAGCATGAAAGAGTGAGATTCCTACTGCATGATATAAATAAATAAAATGTATCTAGAGGGACAAGGCACGTGAAGGAAACAACAGTGCCAGGCAGCGGATGGATTCCTGCAAGGCGGCAGCATCTGCTCCCTTGGATGACTGACAGCATCATGTTTTAGGACACAAGAGCCTTCCTTCCTGGCTAGCCGCACTCCCCAGAGGTGCAAGCTATTAAAGCCAGGTTCTGATCCATCTGCCTGGCATCAAGTGCTTCCCCCTTTTCTCGTGGGTACAGTCAATTGTCCTGATCCACAGCATCTCTATGGCTTCAAAGGGAGAACAGCCCAGCCCGATCCAGCTCTGCTTGACAAGTGGACAAGGCTGTTACCTCTTTCATGTGCCCTCTCAAGTGTGCTTGCAGAAGATTTCTTAATGCCCATCTTGTCCCATGATAAGGGCCAGAGGTGACTGAATTTAGGTCAGCTCAACCCTTTTTTTTGGTGCAGGAGAAGCGATGGTATCACAGAGAGCCTGGCAGCAGTCAGCCACCCAGGGACACAGGAATGGATAAGCAGCCGTATTACTTTGCTACCTGTTTGCTGTATGCAGATGGAGCTACAGGTACTCTGCAAACTCAAGGAGGCACTGATACCTCAGTTCATAGCTTGGAAATGCTGTCATTAATGGAATAAGACATATTCTTTGCTTTATTAAGGAGAAAATAAGATCAGGAAGGAATAGGAGGGTGCATGGAGTGTTCTCTCATCTGTTGATAACACCAAAGCTGAAAACTCTGTGGTTTAGGGTATTTACCTACAGAAAATCAAAGCAGGCAGTCCCAAGTACCAACAACTGCTCACTTCCCATCATTCATGGTTGCTGGATCCCTCACTCTCCTAAGACCACAACCTATGACTGTAAATGAAGGAAACCACCCACAGCATTCAAAGCAAAGTCCAAAATGACCTTGTATCCATCTGGCATGACTCTGAAAAGGAAGCCAATACAGCATGGCACAGGAAGATGAAGAACAACTCACCGAAGTTCTCCCCACCCCAGATGTCCATGGCACTGTCATACTTCCCCAGGTGGTTGAACCAGGCCTTGTCGATCACAAACAGCCCCCCAGCAATGATGGGTGTCCTGCAGAAGGGACAAGGAGAAGAGGACACCCTCTCAAGCACTGCTGTAGCACCTGGATGCACAGAAGCAGCCCTTCCCTTTGCCTCCTCTTCCATCACCAGGACATTACCTACGTATCACCTTCTCACTGAGAAAAGGACAAAACACCTCAAAATGCATCTGAGCCTTTCTTTCGGCTGCCTTGGTGTTTTGCTGTCAATCATAAATTGCCTGGCACTTAATGACTGGCTAATGCACCTGTCAGCACAACTCCTACAAGCCCAAAGTTCACAGCCCTGATTGTAGGCTTCAGAATCAAAAATGCACTTAGCACTGAGGGGTTATTCACTCAGATGGGCTTTTTGCCTGGAGCCAGCCTATTAAGAGCACCATTCCACCGGGGAGAGGAAGGCAGAGCCAATTCAGAAGGGCTTTTTAAAAGCCATCACTAGCTGTGTGATCTTTATTTCAAACTAGGGTTATTTTTCTTTCTTTGGATTAGCTAAGAAAACTGCACAGAGAAAGCCCATGGAGGAGGGGAGGGCAGACCCAGAAGATAGCTTGAGGAGACTTGCTGTTTGCTGGCACAAGTGCCATCTCCATTCAGTTGGAGACACTGTGGATGCCTCAGCATAGGCTTGGGAGGAGCTGGGGTGACTGCTGTGCCCAGGCTAATCTCCACTGTGCCCTACATTGCAGAGTGATCACGAATGCAAGGCCAGCCTTTGGGAAGCCAGTGAGAGCTCCTGTTAACAGCAGCATCCTAAGGAGAAGCAGTGCTTTTCTCCCCTGGGAGCCTTCTGAGGCCCTGAGCTTCCCCCAACACTTGGTGCCCACACCTCACACCTGGCTGGGGCTGTAGACACCAGCACCAGGCTTGCTGCCAGCAGCAGCTCCCAGCAGAATGAAGGACCCCCTCCATCCCACAGCATGAGGACAGATGGCATCTCCTCTCCTGTTCAGCTCTGCTCCCTCTCCTGCACACCCCAATTTCTGAGGAGTCCTCAGTGAGGTCCAGAAGAGCAGTGCGGATCTGGGAAGGCTGGACTAGACACCAAGTTCATCATGAGGGCTGAGGACACTGCCTTATTTTTAAAGTGGTAGCTGAGCTGAGGGAAGCAGTAGTCTACAGCACTGGGCTTTTTCCCTAACCATAATCCTTAGCACTCCCAAAACCCCAGGAACCATAAATACACCCCTTCTATCTTTGTGGCAATCTCAGGCTTCAGTATTGGAAGGCGAAGCTGCACTGCAAAACCCAGGCTAGCCAGGAGCTCACCAGAGGCACCTGAAGTTCAGAGCAGCCCTGGAAGAAATAGCACACTGCTACGGTGCATGGGGACACACATGAGGTCACATGAGAGGCCTGTCCTGCCCCACGGGGACACACATGAGGTCACATGAGAGGCCTGTCCTGCCCCACGTTAGCCAGGTGCCTTCTTCCCCCTCCTGACTTACTTAATGGGCTCGGTGGGATCAAGTCGTTTGGCTTTCTGCTCCGGGGAAAGCTGCTCCCATTTGAAATGCAGACTCCAGTCAAAACCTAAAACCAGAGTAGAGAAGTGCCATGGGGAAATTAGAAATTGATATGGATTAGGAGGCAATGCAGGCTGCAGAAGCTGTGTTTGATGGAGCATTTTCCCCACTTTCAAATGACTTAAGCCACAGAGACGCAGCTCTTGGGAGAGAAGTCCAATGCCTAACATATTTTACAACTACATATGAACAAGAAACAACACATTGCATTACAATTGCAAAGTCAAGTGCTCCAAAGGCAGGAAAAGTCAGAATTAAAGCTGCAGCTGAAACCTCACTTAGTCCCCCTGTGCACACAGAAGCACGCTCTGATGGATACTGCGTGCTACAAATAGCACAGGCGTACTAATAAGCAGTACACTCGCATCCTCCAGTTGCTGCCTAGACATCCCCCATCTCCTCCTGTCACTTCCAGTGCTGCCCAGGGGGGCTTTGATGTGACCCTTCTTTCCTGCTTGACCGCCTTATCCACTGCATTTCTCAGTGCAAGAGCATTCCTCATGCCACACCCACCTGTGTGTGGAGCCACCAGCGGGAGCACCAAGCAGTGCTACTGGGCATTTTTGTGGGGCAGCAGGAAAGAGAGGTGTGGTGCAAAGGCCAGTGCACATTCCCACCATGGAATGGATGCCCACAGGACATGCACAAAGCTTGGACTCACCTCCTCTGAGGTCTGAGGAAGCTGCCACGTAGGCAAAAGTGTCCAGGTTGATGATGTCAATAACGGGGCTGACCACTCGGGTGGGATCCTGCAAAGCAGAAGCAAACAGACCCATGACTTCAGAGGGCACCACTCAAACTGGGCAAGGGACTCCAAACTCCTGGAGACACCAAGGGGCTGGAAACATTGGCGTCATTCAGGTCTGCCAGGGACAAGTGCCTATTACTGCCTCCTCCTCCTCAGGCTGTGCCTGTACTTGGCACCCAGCTGGGCTGGATGCAAAGTTCCTTCTGCCTTTTGCAAATTCACCAAAATATTCCCCTTTCACCTCCCTTAAGTACTTTTAACTGGATTTCAGAAGTCAAGTGACAAACAGACAATTGAAATGACAGAGGAAAAACACAGCCAAATAGCTTAAATATGGGTATTTTTTTTTAATGCACCAACTATGGCAATACATAGTTTTGCCAAAGGTATGAAAGGGTTAAAAAAAAAAGACCTGATTTACTCAAAATAGTTGGTGGTGATTTAATTAACATCTTGTTATGGGCAAAGAGATTATACAAACAGTTATGAACAAAAATATCTACAGGAGGAAGAGACTCTGACAGCTTTGACTGGTCTCTTATCTCCCTTTTTCTTTTCAAAAATCCCAAACTCCAATTATAGCTCAAACTTCAAGGTTTTACCCTCGCCAGATCAAATTGTTTTTTCACAGCTATACAAAGGAAAGCATCTGAGCACACATGGGCTTGCTCTCTCACTGGGAAAGACTTTGTTTTAGAAATTAGTCCTGACAAAGAAGTATTCAAATGCAGCTGTAGGAAGAAGCAACCAGAGGCCATGAGCTGGGAGCTGGACGAGAGCTGATTTTCCAACTGAGCATGACAAATACTTGGTATTTCCATAACAGGGTCAAGCCAGGGATCTCACCATCACTTTCTGTCAGTCAAACATCTCACTGAAAGGGCAAGGTCTGCTGTACCTCTGTACTGCATGGGGAAACACAAGTCATATCCGAGCACGATGAGCCTTTCCATCGTGGCTGCTGCACAGTGCCACGCAAGCTGCCACAGCTCAGTACAGCCAAGCATCCTTTAATTGCCTGAGGCTAGGGGAAAGGTTTTAAGCAAAGCATCTGCTTTGTGTGCTGAGCACTGCAGGGAAAGGATTGCATCCACTCATTTAAAACCTGCCCCTCAAACATCTTACCTGCAAGCACTTCTAGCTAGCTGACACTCACCCCCAATTTCAATTCCACTGCTACTCCTTGCACAGCACACCTTCTTGAAAGAAAAATCCCCTTCACATCTGGGGCTGAGTGCATTACTGCAAAATACTAACCTTGAGCAGTGCTATCTTCTTCCTGCCTCACTTTCCCTGCCACATCCTGGGAACATTTATATTTACTCAGCTTTCATGGAGGTCTCTCTGACCCTCAAAAGAAAAGCAAGGCATGCTCAAGAGCACAGCGCTGTTGCTATGATTTATTTTGGGCTGAGCACCAAATCTTATTATAGGCAGCTTCATCTTTCTGGTTTTTTTGATACCCACCCATGCCAGGGCATGTTAATATTAACAACACCCAAACCTCCAATCCTCTTTCACAAACCTCAGAATTCATTTCTGCAATGCACTTCTCAAACACACCAATATATGCACCTAAACCAACAGGAAAAAACTCTAAATAATGGGCCTGAAGATTACAGATATATTTCACACTTGGAGAAGGACCTTGGCTGCAGCGTGGCTCCTAGCCTCTACATCCTGACTTTGTAATGGTCATCAAAAAGGGCCACAGTTGCTCCTGTGGCCCCACAGCAGGATTAGGCAAAGACTAGGCAGGCTGCCCCTCATGTGTCTCCTTTTTCCCAGGAAAGCATCAGAGTGGGGGGTATTTGAGCTGGGAGCAGGGGGTCACCATTCACTGGTTCATCCCAGTGCCCATTTGCAAATCTAGTTTTGGGGCGAGCTTGTTGAGTCATACTGTAAAAATACCTCAGGATGGATAATTACACTTTTAGAAAAGTTACTCAGAGCTGCCCTGAAATGCACCATTAATGGCTTTAGAGATATTTGTTCCATAAGTAAAAACAAGAGCCCAGGCCCACACACTCCCAACCACGCTTTTGCAAACACGCTGGTGCAAGACACTGACCATCACTGCTGCTCCCTGAGACAAACACCCTCTCAGGCACAGGGCTGAGATCCCCCAGACCTTCTATCTTTCCCCCACACTCCATCACTTGCTCTTCCTGCTTGCTTCCAAATCCATATGCTGGTTACGTGCTGCCCACGCCCACCAGTGAGCATCAGCCGTGGGGGGAAAACCATCAGCTGCTGGGAGAGCTCAAGGTGGAGCTTAAGGGGCACCGCCACAGAGGTGCACGGTGGCACACATGGGCTCTGGCACTTCCCACCATGGAAAGTGGCAGGAATAGCTGCTCTGGCTGAGAAAATAAGAGAAGCGATGCGCAGGGTGGCTGGGCTGCAGTGCAAAAGTGATGGGTGTGCTTTGAGGCACTCACCGCTCATTTGCTTGGAACGTAAACCACATTAGCTCAAAACAGACTGTTCCTGGGTGCAACAGAGTGAGAAAATGCCCTTCCTAGGCAGCTGATCCTCATGGAGCAGTTGGACAGGGAGCCCATCTCTTGAGCACAACCTGAAGGTGGCAGCAGTAACATTTCATACACTTCACTGAGCAGTACTTCAACCCTGCTGACAAAGATGGGTATGGTGGGCCGGGGAAGGAGGAGACTGAGGACTCTGCCCTTATCCCGCAGCTTCTGTGAGCAGCTAAAAAGCAGGCAAGCGGGACCCCTCTGGCTTTGCAGGGCCCTCAACACTCTTTGTAGTACATCTCCCCTGCTGCCTGAGGCTGCAAGATACTGGGCAAGGTCAGGGCAGCATGAGCAGCACTGCAAGCTTACAGACTGCCTTACTTCCAGCTGGGGAAAGATTGAATCCAGGAGAGTTCACAGAGGTGATGTGTGCGTTTGATGCTGCATTCAGACCACAAGGCACTGAAACTCCTACGGCAATGCTGCACATGGCATTCACGCTCACCCACCCCATGGGTGCCGGACATGGGGCACTGTCCCGGAGCTGCGTGGGACAGCAGATCTGCCAGCCCCCTTCCTGCCACCTTCACTGTCCTTCTCCTGACAAAACACATCAAAAGCTCTGCCTGGGAAAGATGCAATTGCTCTGGATACTCCTCACTGAAGAACAGCAGGGCTTTGGCAAAAAGCAAGGACGCTTGCCTTAAAAACACCCAGAGGAACAAGTGATGCTGTAAAGCTCACTAGTGAATCCCACCCTGGCCAGGCCAGCCATGAGGCTCCAGTAGGATATCCCAGCATGTGTTCTCACAGCTCTACTGGAGGCACGATCGATGATGTGAAAAGACCATTTTCATTACATTACCATCTATCAGCAGCTCTGTGGCCCAGCCTGCAAACCGAGGTTGGGACCTCTCCAGCGCTGGCTATGCTGCGAGTGCCAGCAGCACCGACTGCCCTCGCCCACATGAAGGGACCTGACCTGGTGCTGTGCCCCCCTTCCCCCGTCCCATTGCTGACACAGAGAGTGGATGCACAGCCCAGCCATCACAGCTGTCACATCTGCAGACGTGAAAAGCAGGATGCCCTAGATGAGGGCATCGTGAACACCAGCCAGGCAGTTTCTCCATGACCCACCACCTCAGCCTCCCCTTGCTCCTCAGCTGCCCTTATGTCAATGTAGCTCAGTAGCTATAAAATTGCTGAGTAATTAACACTAGCAATCAGGAGCCAGAGGTTTAGCAAGGGTGAACAAACAAGGCACGGCAAAGGGAAAGGATGGTGCACCTCCACCAGAGCTGCAGGCTTCAATCCCTGCACTCTGCTGCCAGCAGGTCACGGGCACAGAGCTCCCCTGACTCAAGTGACAAGGTGCAGCAGCCTCTGTGTGCACGTCTGGCAAGAGACGTGCCGCCGGAGAAAGGCGAATGTCATTGTCTGCTCCGAAATCAGCAGAATTTAAATCCTATTAAATCAATTTATTAGCACTTAATTTGCATGAAATTAAATTCGGCCCCTATTCAAGGAGCCGTCACTCCCTTAAATCATCATCACTGAGCATTTTACATGAGCCTAATTAAAATCTCTGCTGGAGCACTGCCCACATATTCCCCTATCACCACTCAACCTGTGCCTGCCAGTTAAAGAGTCCCGCTGCCCCAGGAGACACCTTGTCCCACCCACCCACATGCTTCCCCAGTCACACAGACATCCCACCTGCCTCCTGAGTGGAGGAAGGCCAGAAAACACCACTTTGTACCCCAAAGGGCCCCTCTGTACCCCTTACTTGGATGCCTGGATGCAGCTGGTTATGGCTGGATGGTCAGGCCCACTAAGAGGAAGAGGAGGGGGCCATCGGCCATGCATTCCCTGAGGGTGACCCTGTCTCTCAGGAGCACTCACCTCTTTGATCCTCTGCAGCAGAGGGAGCAGCCAGTCCTTATTCACCTCACAGTGACTATCCAGGAAGGTCAGCACAGCTGCTTTTGCCGTGTCTGCTCCTCGGATTCGGGACCGGATCAGACCTGTCCAGGGACACACCACGTCAGCTGCTGCCCAGATGGCTGGGTAACACCCCCAGCCTCCTCCAGCAGGGTCTCCTGCACTCGTGCTTCTCCCAGGTTTTGACCTGCCTAAATCCCATCCAGATAAAACATGGCCCAGGTTCATTGGATCCTTCCCAGTGCTGCAAGGTATGCAAACCATTTCCTAAGATCCCCAACACAAATAAATGGCTCCACCAAGGTTACTGACTTATGGCATTTATAACAATATGTAGTTTGCACAATTAGTTCTGCTGTCACCTTCTGGGACAAAACATGATTCAAAGTGCTTTCATAACCCTCTGCAGGCAACAAATCTAACACAGATGTGAGGCAGTGGGGAATGGGCCAGGGAAGTTGAGGATGGGATCACCTTGTGACAAAATTAAGCTTTTCCTAGACCGCTGCCTCTTCCCTGCTGTGATCCTTTCCATGTCCCAGCGACTCTCAGATTTCTCTCCCACCCTGAGGGCACTGCTCAATGGGAACAACATTTTCCACCCAGGAAAGAGGCTTGGCTCATCAGGGTTCTGACAGTGAACTTGGGAATCATGTGGAGATGGGAAGGGATTGCTGCACACGCTTGTGAGAAAGAAAAATGAAAAAAGAGGGAGGTCATGGAAACCACACATGGATTTCACACAAGACTTTGGCAAGACCACTGCTCTTAAAGATGCCCTGTTCCTACTTATGCAGGAGTTAACCAGCTTTCCAACACTTCTCCTGCCTGAAGTGGTTGCTCAAGGGAACCATGAAAGGAGATGGTTTGTTGGCAAACAAGAAAAGACACAGGTGACTCAAGGGGAGCAGAACTTCTTTATGAAGCCGAAACAGTGGCAATACAAGGGGACATAGAGGCAGATAAAGAGAGACAGAAGGATTTTAGGGAGCAGCACACATTAGGACTGTGCAGGAGGTCACTGACTTTCATATTAAAATTCCCTAGGGGAAAGGGGTTAAGGAACAGCCTCCAAGCATTTGCCCTTCCCAAATCCTGGCAGCCCCTGAGGGATACAGTTTAAGAGATGTATTCAGCAAGGTAAGGTTGAGTTCCCACATTCTGACTGATTTACAGAGCACCAATAACTGCAGGTCTATCAGCTGCTGGAGATGAGCACACACATACCCCCATAACACACGGGAGAAAGGTGAGAAGGAGGGGCAGGTCTGTGGAGATCTCCCTTACTCTCCTGCCAAAGCAGGAATGTCTCTTACACCCATGGGGCCTGATGCCACCCTGTCACCATACCTGCAGAGCTGAAACCCTCTGCAGAAAGAATCCACAGAGAAAAAAACCTTCTCCACTCCTCACTCTCCTCAACCCAACACTGACCTGGACTCACAGCTTGAATCTGCAGCATGAAAACACTTCTTTGTTTTTAGTTCTCCTAATACTGTAAAGCAGGATTTGAAACACACATTCAGACTATGGGGAATGGGAAGATGTCTCAAAAGGTTGCCAGCAGCATCCCAGTAGGACACACATTCATCCTCCATATAGCCCTTCTTAATCTCTCAAATATAATTAATTATTAAAAAAAAAAATCCCACAGAAGCAGCAGGAGCAGATCTTCTCTCTTTCATTAGAGCAAACATCTTTACAAATAAGACCCCGGGCTTTGTTTTGCCTGTTCTAATTTTCTGGCTAATAAGCTACAGCTGAGCCTCACTGGATATCTTAATAGTCCCATCTTTTTCAGCGAGAGAGGAGAGATCCATTTCAAATCCCAGCCCTTCATCACATTTCCTTTTATGAGGGCTGTCCTTACTCCCAGGAGCCACTGACCTCCTTGCTGACCACACCATGGAGGTTCCCCCAAGCTCCATCACTCTCACACTTCCCAAAATCTGCGTTTCCCCATGTGGGCAGGTAGCTCTTACCTTCCCGCCGTCCATTCCGCAAGCACTTCACCTTGGGGAGCTGGCCCAGCAAGCGGCAGTCATCAGCTTGGGAGACACAAAGGAGGACAAGTCAGCCCTCACAGTGGCTCTGGCAGCAGAAATGGGGACTCCTAGGAGAGACTGGGAGCAGGGAAAGGCCCCTGTCCTTGGCTGGCTGATGGCTTGTTAGGGCAATGGCACTGCTGGGTCACGACAGCCTTACCCCTCAGCTCATGCAGCATAAATTGGGCCTGGCACAGCAGCAGTTTTCATAAAACTAGTGTAAATTCAGCAGATTTACACTGAGAGCAGCTGAATTATGCTCTAAAATCAGCATAGAAAAGTTGTGGTTCGGGTCAGAATCTAAATTTTTGCACATTAATGCAAATGACTATTTTTGGTAGCTGCAAAGCAACGCACAAGCTGTTGATGCGTGTCTGCCTGGCAGGGCAGGAGCTTCCTGTGGTGGCTTGGAGCCTTCAGTGAGGAGAAAGGGATGCTCAAAGAGAGCCCTGTGGAGCAGCTGGGGGCTCCTCACACCCTGGGCAACAGCTCCATGGGGCAGAAAGGCCTGACAGACACCTACACCTGAGTTAGGGAGGTCCTGCAACCCCACACGCAGCCTTAGGATCCCTCCTCACCTGGATTTCTCCCAGCAAAGTGGAGGATGTCAGGTGCACCCATCACAGTCCCTTCCACCTCTACACACCCACACTGTGACCTCCACAACCCCTTCATGGCTCACACCCCTCTGCCTTCTCTTCCTCAGCGCTATAAACACAGAGCCCCATTCCCTCTGCCCAACCCCTGCACCCACACACCCCCCTGAGCACCTTTACCCCCTCCAGAAATCTCTGCAGCAAGAGATCACTGTACCCACACCCCTAACAATTCAGGGACAGAGCTGGAACGGGGAGCAGAAGTGCCAGGGCTTGGCTACAGACTCACAATGAAAACCTGCTGGGGATAGTGGGAACTCATGTGCTGAAGAACTGCATCCCAGTGAATAACAAGTCAGCAGGCAGAGAGAGGTGAGAAACGAGACACAACTGGGCATGAGATAAAAGCACTAATTGCTTGGGGTGGGTTGCAGGGAAAAAAACTGACCATGTGTGTGTAGTGTATTATGCAAATGCATGTATTTTATGTAAATGCATGCAGAGCAGATGCCAGCAGGCTCAGACTATCACAGGAAAGAAGATGTCAGATAGCTGAGGAGAGCTGAGTAGCTGAGGGGTTGCCCTAAGTTACACAGGAAACAGGCTCCCCTCTAGTGCCCTGGGATGAGTTAAAACCCAGCCCTGTTCCTTCTCCCTGGCTCACAGCACTTGGCACGCTGTGACAGGGGAGCTGCATTCCTACAAACCTGCCTACTTCCAGGAAGGCAAGTGCTTTGCCTATTTAGCCAAATACCCGGCATTTACTTCCTCCACCTTCCAAAAATCCTGCTCTGCTGTTCTCCAGGGCAGCTCAAGTCCCTGCACCTGCTGCTCCTCCCTGTTCTGCCAGTTCCCAGACTCACCCGGCCTGCCCGCCCCGTGTGTTGGAGCTGCTCCAGGGCTTACCGTAATCACAGCAGCTCCTTCCCCTAGCTTCAGCAACTTCCCAGCGAGGTGTCAATGCCAAGAAGTGGGTCTTGTGTGAAATCTGTCCCTAATGCTCTCCAAGGCAGTGCCTATTTATAACATCCAAGAGCAAAGCCTAGATCCATTTTTATAAAGAAACCTCTCTGGCTTTGTTTTCACGTTTCCAAGTAAACAGCTTTATTTTGCAGCTCCTAGAAACATAAGTGCCACAGACCACTCAGCCAGTTTATCATCCTTTTTATGCCCGAGACAGTATTTTTGAGCACTTAGATCTTCAACTCTCCCACCACACCAGGCAAGGTCTTTAGCTGGGGTGGTTCCCTGGCAGCCCCTGGGGCTTCAGTTACCTTCTGCTGGAGACCAGAGCTATTGATTTCCCTTGAGTCACACTATTAACTGGGAGGGAACAGCAGGAGGATGTGGGCTGTCTCTGTGGTGTACAACACTATTTATGGTGCACCTAAGAAATGGGAAACCCATGCAGGGAATCCTCTTTCCATGGGTGAAAAAAAAAAATCAGGACCACCTGACCACCTACGTAAACGTATGCAGAACATATACATAGGATCATTGTCATATACACTGTCATTGTCCCGTGCAATTCCAGTGGTGTCAACCCAGAACTGCTCCTGGCTGCAGCTGAAAGCCAGATCAAACACACCATGGCCGTGGTGGGGTACAGCCATGTAAGGATTGGATTCACGTCTACTGGGCATAAAAACAATTTGCCATGCACTTTTCTTGCATTATTTTCATGAGAAGAGGCTGGATCGTTTGGAATTTGAATTCTACACGTGGCGATGCAAACCCGGCACAGCAGGGTTTGCTCTTCGCAGCTACAGAGCTTTAAATTTCCTTCCACTCCAGCAAACTCTCCCCCACTGAGCACAAATCCCAGTCTCTCACAGGCTTTTTGGCCCTTTGCTTTTAACAGGGAAGGGGACACTTACGGTCATCACTGAAGTCATCCACGAGTATGATTTCATGGACAAGGTGCTCTGGGGTGCGGTTCAGCACGCTAAGGAATGAAGAGAGAAAATCCATGACAGTGCTTGACCAACTTAACAACCCGGCAAATGGAGTGGAAGAGCCGAGGAACTGACCCCCCCACCAAAGCACAGGAGACCAGGCTTGGATTTCCAGAAAGGATATACTAGATAAGAACCCAGAAACCACCCCCAATAATCTCCAGTGGCTGGCTGTCAACTCCCTGTAGCCTGATCTAGGAGCCAAGCGCTCTGTATTCCTAGGAAATAGCTGCAATTCACCCTTTTCACCTTTGTGAGCAAAAGCAGAGCCCCACGTAAAGCCAGGAAAAACTGGCACTTTTTCCCCAAATTACACCAAGATTCCTAACTGGGCTTACAGCAAAGCTACTGTCACCTCTCCACCTCCTCTGGGGCTAATGATATGGTGTCCGGCAACAGCAGGGCCAACACAGAGAAAATTACCCAGCTCAAACCCATCTTTACACAGCTCACAGCTGTGGCAGGATGACTCCTGTTTTTATCCTCAAGCTGATTGTGTTTCGGAGGCTGCTGAGAGGATAAGAGCAGGGTCAGAGCCCACCCAGGTAATGAAAGAGAGAGGCTGGAGGATGTGGTTCACAGCTCCCTCCGTGTGGACAGGCACTGTGAAACGTGGCACAAAGCTACAGTCTTCCCTTAATTATGCCACCACGGGTTATTATTGTTGTTACTATTATTAAGAAGTCTAGACCTGCTCTTTCCCTTTCTCTCACAGCGCAGAAGTCGTGGATTGGTTGCACCAGCTCCAGCAATTTCATCTCCAAATAAACACTAGTGCCAAAGTCACCCTGACACGTAAGACAAGGAGTTGCAGTTGCTATTACACATGCTTAAAATCCTGCCCCAGCAAAAGGTCAAGGCTGTCTGCTTGAAGCAGAAGCCCCAGAGCATCCCAAAAGTCACCTAAGTGCTTGACTTGGGCTTTGATAATGCCAGTCAGATTGTACAGACTTCTACAGCATTCAAACCTCTTTGCCTTCATCCTGAGCACGGTTCCTTTTCCACACAGGATTTAAAATCCCCCCAAAATTTCAGATCTTCAGACCTCCTACTGGCACAGGAGGGCAGTCACCCAACTAGCTAACAATCTTGCAGCCCCTGATCCTGCCAGATTCCTATTAACAGGTTTTCCCAGTCTCTCAGGCTCCCAAAACTCTAGCCAAAAAAAGCGTGGAAGTCTGGAAAAACCACATTCCTGGCCCAGACCCCAGTAAAGAGAGCTACAAAGGACAGATGCCCCAGGGGACTTGGGAGACACCCAACCAGCTGGCAGAAAATGCAGCCCACCCCACCCAGGGGGTTCCCCTTTGCCAGGTGCCTGCTGCCTGCACTGGCGTACCCCCTCCCCTCCAGGTGCTGCAATTACAACCCTGCAGAGAGAAACAGTTGAACTGGATTGTTTTGGAAGGCACACAGGACATCACAAGGCAGATGCTTGAAATAGAATCACAGCATCAGAGAATGGTTTAGGTTGGAAGGGACCTTAAAGTTCATCCAATTCCAATCCAAGTGCCACAGGAAGGGACATCTTCCACTAGACCAGGGCGCTCAATGCCCCATCCAACCTGGTCTTGAACGCTTCAAGTAAATGGGCATGTGCAACTTCTCTGGGCAACTCACAGAAAGTAATTTCTTCCATATATAATGAATCCTTCCTCCAGGCTGGTTTCTCTTTTCCCTGAGCAGAAATGCTCAAAGAGGGGGGTTCTCTATCAGACCAGAGTGAGTAAGCCTGGAACCTCCCTTGTGGAGCGCCTCAAAAATCACTTCCAAGAATTACTTTCCCTGGAAACACAATCCCTGCCTCTTCCAGTTTCAGGATCTTGGTAAAAGCCATTCTTTTCCCCCACTATAGATGCCTTGCATGCTAAGGTTTGAAGGAAGAGAAAGCCACAGTTCCCTAAGCAACAGTCAGGAGCTGCTGTGTCCACCCTGACACTTTGGCTTGTACCAAGCAGAGTTAGACAACACCACCTCTCCAAGAGCCTGCATGAAGTACTGGGAGAAAGTGGCTCAGCGCCCCCCCTCCCACTGGGGCACGCAGAACAATTTAGATGTGCTGTTTCCACCTGTCAAGTGTTTTTTAATTATTGTTATTAATAGGCTTGTTATTTTTTAGAAATCCCCGTACGCCAGAGCTGAGTTCAGCAAATTACCGTAGCTGAGCATCAGTAGACAGAGACAGGAGAGCAATATCATGCTCAGTGGAATATTTAACAAGTGCTGATTGCCTGGAAACCTAACTCTGTGAAACCTGCAGGAAAGAAGGAGGATTGTAAGAAAGCCAGCAAAATAAATAAATAACCCACCGAGAGAGGGAGGGGAGGAAGCAGTGGGCAACTTGGAACATTCAAGGCCTGCCTCTGCCTTGTCTCCCCTGTAGATTTGGCTGCCAGAAATGCAGTACAAGGCTTAACTCTATGAGAAGGTGGCTGCAAAGGGGCCTATTCTGCTTTTGCTGGTACCAGCCAGAATAACTCAACCAAAACCATGGCACTGGGCTGTGTAGACTCAGGCCTGGGCTCTAAGCAGTACTCAGTGCCTTGGAGGAACTCCTGCCAGAGCACCTCTTACAGAAGAAAATGGACCATTCCCAAGGCCCTGGGCTGGGCAGAGGTGCAGCCCAGTCTCTGCTCAGCTGCAGGCTCCCACTGTTCCCAGGTCAAGCAGTTTGCTGCCAACTCTGTGCCTGGCCTTGCCACCCCATAAATCGGGGAAGATGACCCAACAGTGGCCATTGGTGGGACTGACCAGAGCAAGAGGGAAAGGGCCAGCATGCTGACCCACAAGGGAAGGATGTCTCCAAGGACTCCTCTGGCTCCATAAACCGTCAGCCTTCCATGGGGCTAATGACAGACACCACTGTGGGTGGCACAGCATCCCCCCACCTGTACCACCAGAGCCCTCTCCCATCAAACCCCTTGTGGGACTCCCTCACCACAGAACACTCTTCCAAAATTCAAGCGAACAACTCACCCTGGTGAGGGTGGTCCAAAGGCTGGCTCTATGGAACCTGATGTCCACTGGTTTCAGTGCACTTTGAGCTCATTATTGCACCTGCAAGTCAGTGCACAGACCCCAGCAAGCCCCAAAACTGCTGCTAAGCCCAGGGCCACTTGATGCAGGCACAGAGAGATCCCCAGCAAAGCCAAATTCGTGTCTCCAACGCATTTTCTGCCTGGTGCTCTATTAACCACATAATAACACACACAGGCTCTGGACACACAGAATATAAGCACCCCTCCTGCAGCGCTCCTCAGGGAGGATGGGAAAAAGAGGCATCAAATCCTCCACGTTTTCAACGTTACAGTTTTTGGGTTTTTTTATTTCAGACAGACCATAAAAGCACTTTTAAAAATTCAAAGCCAGCTTTTCTATTACTTGTGCCTCTGCTCAGCTTTGATTTTTTTTTAATACCTTCCTTTCTTTATGTCTGTGCATGGCTTTTTTTTCCCTTTTATACAGGTAAAATCAGAAGACAATATTATAGTGCTTTGAAGTCCCTCTGTTATAATAGATTTTTTTCCCTGAAATCAAACATAGGTAGATATATATTGCTATGATGGGCATATTTGAACAAATCAAAACAGTTTCTAAGTTCTGCTGAGCCAAAGATCACAACATTTTCTCCCTTAAATTGCCAAAAGACCTGTTACCATCAGAATGAAAGTCCATGCCTCCAGTCCAGAAAGTGCTTAGTTAACCTAAAAAGAACAGGTTTGTCACTGAATTATCTTGAAAAGACAATGCTGAAATTTTCTTTGTCCCGATTTATGTACCTTATGCAGACAGAACCATGGAGAATTTCACCTTAAATTCTCATTGTAAGGTCCATCCTCCTCAAGAATTTGTTGGGATCCTTTTCCACCTACCCAGAGGTAAGCATTGGATCCCACAATTTCATCTCCAAATAAACACCAGGGCAAAAGTCCCCCTGACGATGTAAGATATGGAAAACGTTTGTGGGAAGGAATTTAGACCTGACCAAGTCAGTGTGATTTTGGGCACCACCCACTTGCTTTAGAGAGGTGACTGTGGACACCCATCCTTGAGAACTCATGAACCTGCTAATTCTCTCCATAGCAACATATTAGGACTTGTTGGGGGATAAAGAAACACCTTTGGGAGGATAATAAAGTATGAAAAGGGCCACGGGTCACAGTTATTGAAATCAGACTGAAAGTATGGAGAGAAAATACCCACCAAAATGAACTGCTTCAACAACCCCAAATGGCTAATTATGTAGGAAGAAAGACATCACGCCAAGAATAACCATAATGAGCTTTGATTACACTGCGGCTTTCGCATTTTATTCTTTCAAATACCCGCCAAGCTCTTTGAAATTCAAGAGTTCTCTTATGTTAACATCAAAAGGTAAAAGCGCACAGAGGGCTGTGTACTCGGTCGCCACGAGAGATGATTAGCAAATTAAGAGAAAAAAAAAGTCTGGGGTTTAAGTAAAAAGCGGAAAAGAAAAAAAGAAATGAAAAAATAGTCAGCACAAAGTGCTAATTATACAGTTTCTGTGCAACACCTGGCTTGTTTTTGCTTCTTTAATCAGGCTCATTTCAGTTATGGCACAGACTCTATATGGTGCCTAAGCAAGGAGGCTTTGTCACCTCCTCATCTTTGTCTCAGATGTGTCTGGATGCAGAAAAGGCAGTGGCATGAGGGGAAGGTGCAAGGTGCTGGCTGCCCAGGACATCACTTCTTTCACCTATGAGCAGTGGAAAATGAAAGGCATGATATTCACTCTGCTAATTAATGATCTAAATATTTGATGTGGTATTCACAGCACTTTCATCAAGACTCCTGCCAAAGGATGTGTTTTGGTTTGTCAGCAAGAGGTAAATAATTTAAGTTTTCTTATTCCTGCCCTGAGCTCCCCAGCTGCAAGTTTGAAGAATAAATAAATAAAAACCACTCAGCAGAGTAAACGGAACTGTCTCACCGTCTGCCCAGCAGGTCATCCACATGATGATTAGGATTCCCTTGCTAAATCCAGGCTACTATAGGATGGAAAGACAGGACAGAAAAATTTGCTTGGGGATTATTATTATTATTATTATTATTATTATTATTACTATTATTATATTATTTTAAATGTCTCTCTGTTGCTTATTTTCTCCCTTGCTCCTGCCTTCCCACCTTGGGTTTACTCACACAGTCCCACCTCACGCACTGTTGGAGACTCTCACCATTTTTTAGGCACTGAGCCCTGGAGCTTGAAATACATGAAACTGAACCCCAGAGGGATAAGGAACTTGTTGAAAAGTGAGTGGTTGAAACAACCCAATGAAACCTTCTTCACCATCTGCACAGTAAAAAAAACCAAAACCTTAAAAAATCTCAAGAGCTACTTTGCTATTCACCATGTCCTCCTTCCTTTCTGGCCTCTTCTCCCATTTTCTGTTTCCCTTCCTCATGACATCCATCCCTTACTCCCTGGACAGTTGTACACAAGCACAGTTGCACACGCATTTATAAATGCTGACCTCACCATTTCCAGAGATTTGGGCATTCAGTAAATTTACCTTTTCTTTTTTTCCCTCTGCTTTACTTCCAGCTGGCAAATGGTCAGAGAAAAGATCATGAAACTTTTAAATGAATTCATTATTCAACACAGTCTGCCAGCTTTTCTCAGTAACTCTGACAACGCAAACCGTCCATAAACTAACCATCCCCAACGCTCCCAACGTGACCTGGGTAAGGGGTGCTGTGGAGGCCATGTGCTGCTGCTTCCTACCACAAGCCCAGAACACACTGAGCCTGCAAAACAGCTCAGCTTCAGCACTTGGGGATCATTGAGGCTCTCAAGCACCCAGGAAAACTGCAGGAATAGCAAAATCCCCCTGTGGATCAGGTACGTGGTGTGGTCCCTTCTGCAAGCACTTCCCTCTGCCACTCCTCCGTGTTCACATGGGATCCTGTAGGAAGTGCCCCCTTTGCAGGGACAGTGCCCCATCACCCACAGCTTTGGAAAAGCCAAGAAATGTCCCTTTGTCCTATTTCTCGCTCCTGCCATGGCTATTAACTGAGAACACTGATTCTGCAATGAGGCTGGAAAATCCAGCATACTGGAACTCAGAAAACGAGGTTTGCAATTCAAAATCTTCCACCAGCTACACAGAGATCACCTCTCTGCTCCTCAGTCTGTCCGTCCTCAGTCTGTCTATCTGTCACGTGGGTTACACCACTGTGGAGATGTACTGGGGAGAACAAGGTAGAAGAGGTGCCCAATGCTCAAAGCACTTGGCCACAGACGGCCTCAAAAGGAACAAAGCACTGTCAGGAGGACAGAGTTTGTTTTGAATGGCCAAGGAAAATGATCTATGTTGTTACAGCCACTGTGGGATGGAGTCATCTGGAAGATCTAATTAAACTGAGTATTTGGCGAGCAAGAGAGAAAACGCCCCAAGCAGTCAGAAGGCACAGAAAATTAACCTACAGAGGATAAAGAGGCAAACGAGCTCCCAGCTGGGTCCAAAAAGAGGCAGGGAGGAGGCAATATGTGCACAATCATATCACCACATCTGGAGAGGAACAGAGCAGGAGCCACGTCACCAGCTTGCCACCAAGGATTAGTATCCCTAGGCTTGGCTGGATCAAAGCAAGCCCCTGTGCACTGCATCCAGGAGGAAAATGGTGAACCCTGGTGCCAAAAGGCCACCTCCAACCATGGAGACCTGAGGGTCAGCTCAGGACAGTTCAGGATCTCAGCCCCAAGGAGGGCAAAGGAGACGGGGACCCATGCTTTCATCGCAGTTCCTCAGTTCCTGCACTTGCCTCTGTGGTGCAGCTCAGCGGGATGCTCTGGCACTGTGGGGAGATGAACCTACAAGAAAGGGAGCTCAGAAGGATTCCCAAAGCTGGGGAAAACCTCCTCACAGATAAAACATGAGCACTGGAATTGCCAGGGCCTATAAGCGAGGAGAAGCAGTGCACAGGGCAAAGCTGTGGTGGAAATCACACACAACCACGTAAGGAAGGCGGTAAAGGCAATTAATCAAGTCAAGCAAAAGAAAAGAAGAGGAACAAGGAAGAAAGTCTTTTTATGCTGGAAATAAGAAATTCAAAGGACAATCATCTAGAGGAAGAAGTAAAAATTCAATGTACCTGTATTTCTATAACCTTGCTATCGCTGCAATGAACAGTTCTCTAACGAAGGCAGATATGGGGGACCCAGGCCTAAGAGATGTACCATGGGTCTAACATTTCTTATGTGACATCATCACTCATGATCACACCTGGCAGGACAGTCAGGTGCTGAGTTATGGGGAGAAATGAGATTAAAATCCATCCCTGCACTTCACATGCTACAAGCACCCTATATCTCAGGGGCTAGAGGACTGCACTTGCCACCTCTGTTACAACTGGTTTTGGAGAATGGCAAATTCATGCCAGGCACTGCAAAGACAAAATAGAAGGTCCAGGATCAAGGAGGTGGTGCACAGCACCAAGCATCAGTGTCACCCAAAATCCACACACCCTGGAGAGAGAAAGCAGTGAGAGATTACTGAGTGTGAAGGAAGGAGACAGGATTGGGCATGAAACCATAAAGCAGAGCAGGAATTCAATTTCAGGACTGTCAAACTCACTTGTGGCCCTGGATATGCTCACCTGAGGAAGGATGCTGAGAGAAAAGCTCAGCAAGGACATGACATGGAACAGGGCACAGCTAAAGCCTCCCCCTAACCAGCAACCCCAGTCTGACCAGTACCAGTCATGGCAAGGGATCCCTGGGGATGCCAGGGTTTAAAAGACAAGACTTGCACCAGGGCACAGACCGTCACTACGTGTGCATGAGATGCAGCTGCAAAACTCTACTGGCACAGAGCACAGCACACCCACGCTTGCAAGAGAGGAACCCACCGGCCTAGACCTGGACACACCTCACCAGATCTTCCCACAAGAGAACCTGCAGGTTCAAGGCACACACTGGGATTAAACACTGATTTCAAAAACCTGCAGTGAAAATGAAGCCTTCAGTCTATCCACGACAGCAAAAACACAGCCAAGAACAAACCAACAAATGAAGGAATGGCCACATGCCCAGAGTGCTCCACCGTGTCACTGCAGGAGTACAGAAACCATCCTTGAAAATCTGGTCTGCATGTGTGTCATTACGGCTTCTCAATTAGCAAGCCTTTCTGGCACTCCACGGGGCACTGGAGAAGCTCAAACAGCAGCACTGGAGCAGACATCCGTAGAATGATAGCTGTCCCTAGAGGGCTGGGACAAAATACAGCTGAGCACGCACACCCAGCTGGATATAAAAGCTCCTAGCCCAGACTCTGTAATCTGCTGATGATCCCTCAAGAGTTTCCCATGCTAGACCCTGCAAAGGGAGCACAGCTCCTCACTTTCCCGAGCACAGCACTGTAAAACCTACTTCTCAGAGAGCAACTTTCAGGCTAATTTCTCTCGGTCACCATTTGAGACCACAGCTGGCAGGTCTGGTCCTGTTGCTGTGGTGAGTGCAAACAGATTCTGCTTTTATTCGTGATGACCACTGGCCCACTCATCCTCCTTTAAGAGATCCCCAGGAGCTCTTACCTCCGAACTGTCCTTAGCAGGGTGGACCTGGCCTCGTTGTGGAAGGTGATGACCACGGTGGTGGGTGGGAGGTCCTGGCTGTAGTGCAAAGTCGTACACCTGGGGAGGGAGAAAGCAGAAAAGGCTGGAATTCGAAGAGGGAGCTCACTTCATTAACACAGGCAGCAGAGTCCATCAGTAAATGGTCCTCCAGCCACTATTACAAATAAGTAAGACTTTTTCTGTGTGAATCATTTCTGAAGGAGTCCAGAAAATGCCAAGTAAGCCACCGAGGATTAAAGCAGCAAAGAACTGTCATTAATGGGAAGGGATGAGAAGGAAGACATCCAGCTGGCAGCCCTTTTCTCTACCCAGTGCTTCCCAGCTACCCACCAGTGCTTCTCTAACCCCCCTGGCTCGTGGCCCCAGCAGAGGTGAGAGCATCCCTGCAGCTCCAGCTCCAAGCTGCCTCACTGCCAGCCTTGTGAGGAAGCAATTCCCACCAGCCAGTTTCAAGGTAAGCCAAGCCCTGTTTCTAAATTGATTGTTTCCTTATTAATTCTGCCTTAATTGCATAACCAGACGACAGGGAAGATTGGGATTTAAAACTTTCCAAGCCAACCTGAAGCAGGCAAAACCCCACAGCTGCAACCACAGCCCCTGCTGCCTCCTTCCCAGGAGGAAATGTCACAGACTCTGTAATTATTTCGACCTTTATCTGATTAAATTTGTGGCTTTTATAGACCGACACCAATATATTCCTAGCTCAGAAAACCTCTTACATCCATGCTGCCCTTTCCAGGTCCCTATCAGTCCCTTAAGATGGTCTTAAGATGACAAAACAGTAGCTCTCCATCATAGCCATCCTGTCCCTTCCCATCCACATGCCACTTGTCTGCTCTTGTGTCACTGCCCAGGTGCTACCACTACCATCCTCAAATGCAGCAGGAAAGAGCCCTGAGCAGCCACTCTTCCAACAAACCATCAGTTTTCTCCCCCAAAGTTCTGGACCACAGTACCTGCAAGGTGAAGTAAAAACAGGTGGAGAAATTAAGCTGAGGATGGAGAGGAGAAAGTACGCAAGAGCAGCCAGATATTGCTGGTTTATGCTATTCAGAACTGCACGTTGCACCTCTCAAATGCCAAAATGCTCCAGATATTATTTTTAATGATGTTTTCCATATTTTAATTTTGAAATTGCATTTCTGGCTATTTACAAAGTGAATTAAATTAAAGGGAAAAAAGGCTGCACAACAGGAGAAACAATTCCAAAGATAAAGAAAAAATTATACCCTGGGTGGGACAAAGTATTTGCAAACTCATGCTAAATTAGTTGCTGCTTTCTCTCATTGTTTCACTCAAAACCCTTTCCAAATCCTGCTTCAACTTGGCCAAAAGCAGGTTTCTCATTACTCCCCTGTTCTTTCAGCACAGTCATCCACAGCAGAAATTCACCTTCGAGCCAATTCTAATTCTGGGTCCATCCCCAAAGGACACCAAAGTCGCACAGCTATTCCATATGCAGGAGCAAGTTCAGCAACACTGCCCTGTGCAACAACACCCTCATCCATCAAAACTGCATCTCAGAGATGCTGAAAACAGAGGCTTTCTGAATTATGAAACAGCACTGGGTCGTGCCCTGAGCCGCTTCTCTGGGTCACTGCAGCCCCTTGCATCATCCAGTAGCCCGCTTCAGCTGAGCCATCCCAGACTGATAGAATGAGAAAGAAGCTACTGCTCAGTTTTGCCACGCTCAGGTTCAGCTCCTGTTTGCTCTGTGGAGCTGCTGGGACAGACCATGGCAACTGCTCTCCCTGTGCTATTTATACCCCGCTCCCAGATGCGTGTCCTGCCACTCACTTCCAGCAGGGTTCTGTGGAGCAAACAAGGGAAGCTATTTCTGGAGAAGAACGAGAAAGAGTGGAAAATATAAAGTCACCAATACTTTACTTACACTATTACAACAGCCAAGGAGCTGGTAAATAAGGCAGCAGCTGGGTGTGTCTGTGCCTCCCACGGGTGGGAGTGCTGGGGATGCTGCAGGCTGGCTGAGGCTGCTGCTCGTGAGCAACAATTTGCTTTTAAAACTCCAGACGTCGGTGCACCAGACTGGCCCAACCAGGCCATGTGCATGTGGGGAAAGCTGGAATGTCACACACAGGCACCTCCAGAGCCGCAACTCACCCCTGGCTTCTGTCTAGTGAGGCTTGTCACATCCCAAGGACAGGAATGATGCTGCTATGGACCCCCAACCTCACTTTGCCTCTGTGACCAGCACTACACCACAGCTGGGACTTGCCTCTCCAAAAACTGCATAAAAAGGGTTAGGCAGAGCTGCTGTATTATCCAGGGCTTCTCCTCTTGGGTCCCTTATGGCCCTGACTCTGCCCTTGCTCAGGAGTTTACCCCTGGGTTCTTATTTCAGGAGCCGTCCCAAAGTTTCCTCCACTTGGTCCCTTTTCTTTTTTCCTTCCTCCCCCAGTGTAACTGCAGCTAAACATCCTGGGTCCCCAGAAGGCAGATTTCAGTCTAAGTTGTTGACTACAAGTGTCTTTTTTGGCACTTACTGGGGTAATAAAAACCACAGCTTGGAAAAGCATTAAATCCAGCATGTCCAGAATTATTTTGTGTGACAATTACATCTGGGGTAATTTCAATTTAATACCTCACTGCAAGTGAAAATTGCAGCATGCAGCCCTAAAATTGCTGTAATAATGAAAATAAACCAGCTAAAAGCTGCCTGTGCTACCTCAGGCTGTCACTGGATAAACGTTTTATGCTGCTGATGGTATTTCATAGGTCACCCAATTGCCAACAAAAAAAACCAAAACAAAACCAAAAACAACACCCACAACATTTTCAGGAAACCAATGAAAGTTTGAGTTTTTTTAGATGGTTAAAAAAAAAAAAGGAAAGAAAAAAAAGGGAAAAAAAAGTAATAACTGCACTGCCTGTATTTGCAGTGTGTTGAAACTCACTGGCTAAAGCCATTTAAAGTTTGATGCTTTGAAACCTTGCAGCAGGACTGGGGAGCAATCCTAGCACAGCAAGTGCAAGCAGGAATGGTGCCAGGTTGCGCTGCAGGCTCCCAACAACTGGGTGGGGTCAAAGAAGACAGAAGCCTGGCTGGTCTGCCCTAAAAGCCCCAGGGTCCTCCAGATTGTCTCCAGATGGAGAACAATTCTTATTTCCTCATGTAAGAAGTCAAACTTAATTTGATGGGAAGAGTCACTTTTTTTGCTTAAAGTTTTTTTTCCATTCAAAATGGAAATAATTTCAGAATCAGAAAGTTCTGAAAGGGGTAGTCTGGCTACAAACACCTTGGAAAATCCCAGCCTGGACTGACTGCCTGTCCTACTTCCTTCAGGTTGGACAGAGCAGCACATCTCATTTCCATGTTCCCAACATGCCATTAAGAGGTCAGGAATAAATTATGGAGCGCCTGTTTGTGGGGACAGGGGGCAGCCAGCCAGAGCCCTGCACTCACTGCAGGAATCACAGCGAAGTCCCAAAGTTTGGACACTCCAGCATCGCCCCCAGGCCTCCAAAGTCCCTTACTCACTATTGTTTTCTTGGGTTTCTTCAGCTCTTGTGCTCCTGGTTAGCAGTGTGGTATCACAGACTGGTGGGCTCTGCACACAACTGCCCCTGCATCCTTAGAGATCCTTCTGACAGGGCAGCACGTGCCCATTCCCAGGGAATCTGAACCCATTTCACATTTAAAGTGGCAAACTTCACTCATAGTGCCCCTCACCAAACCACAGCCCACCCTGCCAACACAGCTGCACAGCACAATGGTAAAGATTAACAGTGTGAGCAGAGATGGGACCCCGTGTCACAGCCTGTCCTGGTGCCCCCAGGCTCATCCAAGGGCACATCACATGCCCACAGAGCTGTGCTGTGTCTCTCAAAACCCACCTCTTACATTCGCCCTCTCCTCTGCCTTGTCAACTTCCTTCAAGAAATTATCATCCTCATCCCATTCCCCTAGATTCCCCCTGTCAGGCTTCTGCTCATTCCTCTGCTCTACTCCAACAGCCATCACTTGCCAACAACTCTGCTTTGAATTTTTAATGTTTTCCATGAAGTCCAAACTCTCCCTCAACACAGCTCACCACTTCTGAAGCACTCTCTGCATATTTACTTCAAACAGCCAGCTGCATCAGGCTACAGCATCTTTCACCTCCCTCCTGGCTCCTCTCTTCTCCTTGGAAACACACGGGAGAGCAGTCTCGTCACCACACATCCAAACTAAGGATATTTGGGTTTGGTCTGCACTCTGCAGCCACAAGGCTCTCGCATCAGCCCAGAGGACAGGGACCTGCCACCACAAACAGGATGGGTTCACACCATCCCTGATGGACAAACCACTCTCATTTCAGATGACACTCCCCAAAGTGTGAAAAATTACTCCCATGGAGGAAAATGAAAATTACTGCCCCAGGGAGAGAGGAAGGCACTGCCCACCACAAAAGATTAGAGTCCCAGCTGTCCTGGCCAGTAGCAAACCTACCCAGGCTCTGCACACCTGTAGGGATGGATGGCAGGACATGCAGACACTTTGGTCATACCTCTCAGGACTACCTCTCAGGGTGGCATACACAATGGTGGAAAACCATTGTGTCTAAACCTTGTCTTGGAGCTAAAGCAAAATTCATAAATCATAAAAACAGAATGATTTGGGTTGGAAGGGAACCTTAGAGATCATCTAGTTCCAAGTCCCTGCCTTGGGAAGGGACACCTTGCACTAGACCAGGTTGCTCTAAATCCCATCCAACACTTGAACAACTCTAAAGATGTGGCACTCCACAGTTCCTCTGGGCAACCTGTTCCAGTGCCTCATGGCCCTCACAAAAGAGAATTCTTCCCCAATAACTAACCTAGGAGACTTCCATGAAAAGACTCTAGCAATAGGAACCCTGGACACGGATTGATACAGAACTATAAAGCAATGTATGTGCCAACTCATATGGAATCTAGTAAGTTCATAGAGCTTACTGCTGGACAGGACTGTGCACCACCTCACTTGACCTCTGGGAAACACAGTCTCTGGCATTTCTCCCAGTTATTTCTGCATTTCTCAGTCATCCACTCATTAAGTCCAGTGGCTTGACCCTGACTGCAGAGTACCTTGCAAAAAATCATTACTTGATGACCTCCAGAGGTGGAAAACCCAAGATGTGCTGTTCACATTACAGTCAACGCATCAGTCTCATACAACAGTATAAATGGGATACAACAATTCAGATTTTGCTTGACCAGAGCACATAGAGGGGTCAGTGATCTTCTTCATGGCATTCACCTCCCATCAACACCCTCAGTTCTTCTTGGCTCTCCCCAAGCCACCTTTCCTGCACGTTGCCTCAAAATACTTTTTCACTCAGTTTTGAGAGACCTTCAAAACTCCCTTTTGCCTTCCCAAGTTACACCAGCATCTCCTGCTCCTTCTCCAGGTATGCTTTGCCCCTCCTCAGTCAGGAAGAGGCTGCCAAACAGAGGGCTGACCGTGGTCTGTGCATCTCCAGCACCACAACAGCACCCAGGGCCTCGCCAGGACACAGCTGGGAGCAGTGAGACAACTGCTGGCACATCCTGCACGTGGGGAGACACAAGCACAAAGACCTACTGAGAAAGCTCTGGGATTCCCTCTGGTGTTCTCCCTAAGCTCCACCAGGATACACCACAATCTGAGCGTGAACATCACTGCTCAGAGCACAGATGTGACCTTTGCAGCACAACGGGAAAAGCAGTGCCTGCAGGAATCGCCACCAGCTACAGACCCTCTTGTGCCTAACCTGGTCCTGCACGTCCACCTCGGGCTGGCCATGGCTGTGGGCAGGCTGGTGCTACTGAAACACCAAAAGGCCTAGAGCAAAGAGAGGCTGAAAACACAGCTGGAAGCCACAACAGTCCGGAAAGCAGCCATGCCAAAAGGAAAGAAGAAAGGACGCGGAGTCAGATGTCAGCTGGCAGTGCCACGTGATTGCAGGGAATGCCAGCTCAAGTTTGGCTTGCCAAAGTGAAAAAATACCCTTGAGAAAGGTCATTAGGATTCCTCTGTGCTGGACTGGCATGTGCCTTAGGTTTGCATTCCCAAAAAGGGACTGAAAAATCCCTAAGGTGGCATGTGACAGACGCTGCTGGGGCTGGGAGAAACAGTGGTGATCCAAAGAGAGGAATCCCTGGTTGAGCAGATGACTTCAGGGTGTGCAAGGGCTTGAGCAAGGGTAAGGAGGTACATCTGCAACAAATACTAAACGGTGGTTGGCATCAGAGCTAACAAGGAGTTATTTAGCAGGGTTGAACTAGATGTAATTGGATAAAATTGTAAAGAAGACCATCAGGAAAAATCTGTTGGGGCAGTGAACCAGCTCTGGCTGTAGGTTAGAGGTCCAGAGGAACCTGTCCAAGTCTGCACCTCTGCCTACCCCACAAAAAACCTAGAAAATGCACAAAAGAGGAGAGTCCTGCAAATTGGTGCAACTCAACCACTGGCTGACCTGAGATCAGCCTCCTTGGGTTGACCAAAAGGGACATTTTTCTACACAACTTCTGGAACTCGAAGCAGTGCTGTATTTGGCTAGTGTGCAATTAATATTTCCTCTAACTCACTGCCTCTTTCAGTCTCTTTCTTTCTTTTCCCTGCAAGATAGATATCTAAAAAATTAATCAAACGACTAAATTTGAAGAAAAGGGGAAATGCAAGAAGGCAAAAATAACCTTCTGTGTGCATGACGTGCTGCTGCCTGTGAACCTCAAAACTGATGAGAAGATGCATTTATAATTCATTAAAAATTTGCTGGATTTTTGTCTTCAGAAAAGGGGAGGGGGAAAAAAAAAGAGAATTTACTAAGAAGGAAGGAAAGAATAGCACGGCTGCCTTTAAAAACAAGTTAAACCAGATTGTGTGTCTTGATTTTCAAAGCAGCTCATGAATAATTCAGACTTCTAGGGCCCTCCACACAGACTCAGGGTCTGTCTTGCTTCTTGACTCCTTCCACCCTTCCTTCCTCAGAACTGAGGCAGAAAGAAAAATGGAGCCAACAAAAGTGAAAAGAAGAAAACAAAACCAGTACAATTCAGCAGAATTTTAAACCGAGGCCAGTTTTACTGGAATACCAGAGCTGACAGCGAAGTTTTGCACTTGGTGAAAGTAAAAGCAAAATCTGGTACCTTGCACCGTCATGGAAAACCACCAACCCCTTAGTAAAGGTCTTCAGAAGCCAGGACAACCTGAAATTACATTTCAGAAGGTCGAAACCCTGGATGTAAAGATTCCTTAGGGAAGATGCTTCCTGACCAGAGCTTCCTGGCACCACGTGGCAAATCAAAGCAGAGGAAGTCCCCATCCTCACACCACCTCCGTACTCACAGCTGGGGAAGCACAAACCCAGCTCCACGCTGTGATAGCTCAAACACACTTCCAACATGTAGGGATCTGCAGTGCTTACATCAGAAATCCACCCAAATGGCCCCGAAACAAATTGCCCTTTTGCTGCAGCTGATGGAGTAGGACTTTAAGGTGCTGGGTAGCTGAAAAAAGCAAACAAGAGTTTGATGGAGAAAACTGTCTCATGGCCTTAATTATCTACAGGAGCGAGTCTCAGAGAATTAGTTCCATTATTTACTAATACTTGACTTTGATTTCAGCCTACATAAACATATTAGGTCAATAGAAATAGTGAGACAAGCACGAGAGTTAAACAAACAACTTCATTCTGTCAGAATTATTTGGAGCAAGTTATCAAAGTAATCGATGGCACGTAATAACTGTAAGACAAGTGGTCAATACGTTACAGCAGTCAAAGGCAGAGGATGGTTCTAGCAGAGAGTGATCAATGGCACCCTGGGAATGCTGAAGCGCTTGTTGATGAAGGGATGGCCAGCACCAAATCATCACTGGGCCCTGCTGTGGTTCAGGTGGGTGCACCCTGTGAAGGGCACCGAGACAGGCAAGGTTTTCTCTTCCCTGTAACAACCCCAGGATGCTTCCAGTCCATTGCAGGGAAGGAGGCACATGGAGCTTAAGAAAAGAGATCCTGTTGCCCCCATGGACTGGGTGACGTTGGTACAGCCACCCTGAGGGCCATGGCTGGCTCTGCAGTCAATCCTGGTCTGTCAGAGACCCCCCCCCCCGTCCCTCCACTGGAAAGAAGCCTCTCCTGGTGCAGTGACTGCCTCCCACCAGTGGTTCCTGCATCCACCAACACACACTGCAGCATCACTTCCACTCCAGCACATCGTTTGTTCCTCAGGAGCCCAATGTGTATTTTCCATCTGATATTTGCTTTTAAATACAGCTTGTCATTTTTAGATGACTAGAGTGTCAAAAACATTTGAGATCTAAATGAAATTTTTCCCTTTTGAGGACGAGAAAAACAGATCCCTTTGGCTTTAAGTCTTCCTGTCTTTTTACTTTCAGATTCGCCAACAGCTTTGCTTTTGGTTTATCCTGAAAATTGCCATCTCCTGGCTTTTCTTTTTCTTAAATAACCAAAGAACTGCAACACCATTATTCACTCAGCTCTACTGAGCCCTATCTACCCATGTAGCCCCCAAATTCAAGCTCCAGAGATGTGGCACTGACAATACAGACACAGCCCAGGTTTGGGGAGCGAGGTGGATGCCACCACCCACTCTGTTTCCAGCTTCACGCTCTTGAACAAAAGCAGCAGTGCCCGTACCGAGGCATTGCTCACCTTGAAATGGAGCAGTTCGTCCTCAGGGTGCAGTGGCTGGCAGGTCACTGTCTTTTATTAAATTCCCAGCTCTCCCTCCATGTCCCCCACTGTGACAGGGACACGCAGAAAGATCACTGCTCCACAGACAGATATCTGGGGAACAAGCTTTTATCTCTGGGTGAATGTGTCACAAAAGTGAAGCTAATTAACTGGGACTCTGTTTTTGAAAAAGGTTAATATTTTATCACACGTCTTCTGTCTTGAGGAATAATTAGCCCTGGCAGTAGTAGCTCTGCCATTTCCCAAGGGACTGAGCAAAAGACTGGAGGCTGGAGAGAGACACGTGGTATTGATGGATAGACAGCAGCTCAACTCTGGGCTAACAGTGCATCTCACCAGCGGTTACTCCTCAACACAAACCAACCTGCCACAGAATATGAACAGAGAGAAACCTCTCTCCAAAGGCTGCACACGTTCTTCTTGTGCATTCCATGCCCTCTGGTGCAGGGATGCTTTAAACCAAGGCACTGCGGCTCAGCCAAGAGCGCTGACACGAGAGCACCAGTCCCCATCCCTTCTCCCCAGGCACTCTCTTCCCTTATTGTTCCAGCACCCCAGTCTGTACAACAGAAGGGAAATCCCAAGGGCTTTCCTAACTCTTCCATCCCAAAGCCAAACCTGTTCTCATGAGGGAACCTACAACTGAAGCAAATTCCCACAGGGACTGTGCAGAAGAAGATTCCCCCAGTGCTTGCACAGAAGTTCTCAGTACAGCACACAACATCTCTCCACAGGGCTGGGATAGAAGCAGGGAAAATGGAGGAACTGGAAAAGGACGAGGGAAGGGTCATTTCAAATCAACCCAGAACTGTTTTGTGCATGCATTTTTCTTGGCAAAATGCAGTGGACGGGTGAGCGGGGAATTTCCAAAATGAAATCAAGACTGTCTCACAGGGAAACAATGCCAAAATTACTTAGGGGAAAGAAATACATCACTTGCGGGGGGGGGGGGGGGGGGGGGTGTGGTAAAAATGTTCTCAGCTTTCTCTCTGAAATCGCAATTTTTGGCAAGGAACACAAAAAAAGGTATTCTTCAGGGAAGGGACAGCTGGGATGGAAGCTGTGCTTGCTCCCCTGTGAGCTCCTCAGATTCTCCTTGGGAAGATGCCTGTCCCATGCAGATGCTCTTCCTAATCAGCAAGGCACTGAAGGACCAGGAGAAGGGACAACTTGGATAAACAAAACACAGCAGTACAAAATTTAGTATTATACCACGATATTTGCTGGAACAGTCCAGTCATCCCCACTGCCAGCAGCCAGACTCCAAGACACCGAGTCCCTACAGACTCCCCCAGTACCCACACTGCCAATCCCCTTCGGCCTGCAGACATCTTTCAGCCAAGAATACAGCTCAGGAATGGTTTCTACTCGCTCTGCCGACAAGTGCCATAACTCACACTTCTTTCACAGCCCATTCAGATGGAAGTAGCTTTGCCCTCCAGAAAAAAAATGAATAACACAACCACTTAACTGGCACATCCTCCTGCATCCCAAACACCCGCCTATACACTTGCATCAGCTCCTCAGAGAGCCTAGCTCACTCCTCAGCTGCTTCTCAAGAGTTACCCTCATCCTTCTCATGCGAGAAAAAGGAGAGGGGAGGAATAGCACTGAAAATCCACCACTGCAGAATAAGCACTGTCACATCTGCCACCTCCCTACAGCAGCCACAATCAAAACACAATCAACCCTGCTCTTGAAGAAACATCAGCCTCCCCCAGCCCCAGCATTCCTTCCCAAAACCATTTTTAAGGAAAGCCTTTTCTCTAGGCAGCCCCTCAAGATACAAAACTTCAGCATCTCACTTCACCTCAGCTCCTGCCCCCTTGGTGACTGCCAACATCCAGAGTCAGAGCCCATGACTCCAGGGCGCAATCTGCAACCTGGGATCAGTTGAACTGTGCTCCAAAAACCTGAGTGGAGCCACTGCACAGCCAGGGTGAGGAAGACATAGCATCCCCGAAACCAAGAGGCTGGCAGGAGCTCCTTTTGCAGGGATGCAGTTAGACTGGTGGTGACAATGACCCTGTGTCCCTGCCAAGGAGACAATGCTGAGCGACCCGACCCACCATCTCTAGCTCCAGGGAGTGATTAGGCCGGGCTTGGAGGGGGCAGAGCAGTACCACAGGCTGCCTCAGGCATCTGGGTTTGGATTGGGATCTTAGTGCCTGGAAGTCTCCCTCCTTTCCAGTGAGGTCTGTGCGAGTCACACAGGGTGGTTTGTGTGTCCAAGATGCCCAAGGAACACACTAACTCCCAGGAAAGGCATGGGAAGATCCAACACAGGCAATGGCAGAAGCCCTGTCACATCTGAGGAGGGAAGAAGGGGCTCTTCCGTACAAGTGAGTGTTGGGATGGTGGTCTAGCCAGGACCACCAGCCAAGGATAGATCCCAGCTCAGACACGGGCTGCCATCCCCAGGGAATGCAACTTCTCTCAGTGCTCAAACACACTGTAATCCCATTCCATGCAGACCCTTCTCATCTACTCTTTCTTCCCCTACCACATTCAAAAAAAAACCCCAAACTCAGAAAGCTTCAGAAGAGGACATTACATAGAAAGATATTTGAAAAAAGATCATTGCATTCATCGATTTTTGTCCCCTGAAGCCAGCCACCAGTCCCTGCCTCAGAAGCCATCTGGTCAGCTGAGGCCTCCACCTCCACCAGACAAAAACATGGGGCAGCAAATGTCACAGACACTGGGGTGGCCATAGATACTCCCAGTATGGGGACTTGGACACACACCAGCTATTTCCCAGGACTGTGAGTGTCCAGCTCAGGTCGCAGTTGGTGAGTCCCCAGAGACACCCATCACATTTTTGCACAAGCTCTCTGGGAACAGGGGCAACTATTAGAGAGAGGCACCTTGATGCAGATACTCCCACATCTATACCATCTATACTCCAGCAGAAGCAGGAGAACACAAAACACTGGATTTCTGCAGTACTAAAACAATCCAGTGAATATTCTTCTCCACTTTCAGGCAATATAATGGAGACTCCATGGGATTTGTGTCTTTGACCAAGTTTTCTCAAGCCTGCCTCAACCTCACCATTGGCAAAGCCTTGCAATGTTAAGCCAGAGAACACACGAGTGTGGTAGTTACATGAATCATCCAGAAGTGATGAACACCAAAAGAGGAGATGACAAAAATCCCCTCATTGCTGTCCCACACAGAATGCCCTGAGGCCACCAAACACATCAGCATCACCCAAGCAGCAGCAGAGACTCCTGCTTGTTAATCACATGGATGAAGGACTTCCAGTCACCTCAGCAGCTCTCCATCAGGTGACAACAGATTTGTTACACAGATTTGGTACTAAGATGATGCTAAATCCTGCAAAAGATGGCAGGCAGTGAGGACAGGAGGCTTTGGCAGGCACCTACCCCTCCTCTCACTGGAATGCGTTTGCTATGGGTGACTGGACAAGATACAGGCAACCCAAGCACTGCAAGGACAGCACCTCAAGCAACTTCAAAGCTTGTTACACAAACGCAGGTAGCTGGGGGGAAAGAACTACAAATTCCATGTGCTGCAACCGAAGTTTTTACATTACATCAGCTTTTACAACATGCTGGGGCAAGCCTGACAGGCAGGAGTCCCAGTGGGCTCATTGCTTTCTGCATTGAGACAAACCTGGGCTGATTACAGAGCTGACCCAACTTGGAGCAGGAGGCTGGATCAGAGACCTCCTGTGGTCTCTTCCAGCCCGAATTATTCTATGATTTTATGAAGTGCCAGTTTCTGATTAATAGCTGTCCTGCTTTCCTCGCTTAGCTGCCAAGAGTTGCCAATCCCAATACTCCTTGTTCTCTGTGCTACCTGAAAAAAGTCTCTCTGTGTTTTGATCACACAACTGTTCCTCAAACCTTCTTGGAGTTTCAAGTCCAAATTCACCCAGAAAACCAAGTGCAAAATGCTGCTATGTGAGGTGAGCACTCCAAGTAGACTGAATCTACGCTGTGCAGAACTGAGCTCTTTTGAGTGAAAGACTTAGATTTTGGCCCATTTATACTCATAAGTGGGTCAGGTTTAGCCAACAGACAGAAACCAGTGTCGTCTCAGGATGTGGGCAGAAAACTGGCCACCACAACCATGAGATGCTGGCACAGCTGCCTGACAGGGGCTGGAAGGGCAAAATAACTGCTGTGTGGTAGTCTAGGGAGGCAGTGCACACCTCTTCTCCAAGTACAACTCACCATTAATTCTTTGGCCTTCCCAGCTTGCATCCTCTAAACTGCACCTGGGGCTTCACACTTCAGCTCATTCCAAAGCCTCAGCAATGCGCAGGTCCAAGCTGTGAATGACAGCAGGTAAAAACTCCAGCACAAAGCTACAGATAATGGGGTTTGATAAGGGGAGCTCCCCATTGGGTCTTCTGCCAGCAGACAGCAAATTTTCCCAGCCAGGGTACCTGGCTGTGCTAGCAACCAACCTGTTTAGGGTGGATCTGAATTCCTGGGGGGCTGTAGAGCTTGAAAACAGAGTAACTACAATGAGAAGAGATAAGAACAACAATTCCCTGAAAAATAAAATAAATCCCAGCACCACATGACAATCCCCTCTTACACCAACAGTGTGGCTGGATCTCAGAATGGCTGGTCAGTGGCTGGTGACAGTGTGTGGAGAGCGAGATGCTGCCCAAAGCCGCCTCTCTCACTGACATCCAGCTGCCCAACTGCTTCAATAGCAGCTACAGAACATGCTTCCCTTCCTATCACCAGCCTCTGTTTGCTATTTCTACCATTGCCAAAGGGTGACTGGGCTGCACAAAAGAATCACAAGCAATTCTCTCTCTGCCCACCTCCCACAAGTTTCAAACTTAGGCCACAAAAGCTGTCTGACCAAGGGCAGAAACAAAACCTTGGCCAATGCAGGCAGTTCTAGCTTATCCCAAAGGGACACGCCAGCCCCTACTCTACTGGAAGGATTGTTCTCATATCTTCATCCCGAGAGATCTCAGCCTAAGGAGGTGATGGAAAAACACAGTGCTGAGAGCTAACCTCTTGGGCTCTGGTGTCCAAGAGACAAAAGCAACCATGCTGCTTCCTAATGGAGATACTTCCATCTCAAAGCTGTTTTCCACCATTGATTTGTGTACCTGCTCACCTGCAGGGTCGTGCTCTGCTCTTACTGTCACTAGAAGTAAGGAGACCAAGACCAAAGGCAGGGGTATCCCAGATCTTCTCTTACCCAGCTGTTTCAGCCCCAAAATGCTTTGCAGGCAAAAGATCCAGGGACGGCCCTCACGCATACAGAACCTTGCCCAAATGTGATAAATCTTACTTTGCAATGAAATGACAAACATCCTGACTCTGCCCAGAAAACAGTAACAGCTGGAACAACAAACCAAGGAACAGAAAAACTCTTCAGGATATTGCTGGCAGCCACCCAGCAGCTAATAATGAGTCCCAAAAGCAAGAAGAAACCTGTAGCCCCCCCACAACAAGCCACCCCAAGCTCACACAAGGTGCTGCCACCCTTCTCCCCTCAGAGCATCATGCAGATGGGGGAGCACCCACACAAGAGGGTACAGGACAGAGCAAAGCCAGCAGCACAGACATCTGGCCACATGAAGACACCTCTTCCAGCTTTCACCAATGCCAGGTCCACAGATGTGGCAGCATTTGAGGACTCCCTCTCCCCCATCCTTCTCACCCGCCTCGCTCCTTCATCCGACCTCAAGGGCAGGGCTCCATCCACATGCACTGCATTCAAGCCTCCTCGGCTCAGACCTGCCCCACTACCCTCTGCCCCAAGCAGATGCACCCAGCAGCAACAGGCACAGGGAGACCCCTGCCCACACCACCTCTTGCCCTGGTCTACCACACAGCACACCCCAAGCCAGCAACTCATGAGACACTGCTTGAATAAGCACATTTTAAAAATAATAAACCCTCAGGACTTTGTCTGCATTCCACAGAAAAGTGGATTAGCCCAGCTACAGCCCAGAGGCCAAAATACGAAATGTATGGAGTCAGCAAAGTGAAAGATAACAGGAGACCTCAAAAATCTCTAGGTTTGGTTCTGCTCTCAGTTGTGCAAAGTCCATCTAGGTCCCTGCAAACCTTCCCTCAAATTCAAACTAGGTTTGGTCACCTGCTAGGGACCCTAGGGACTTACCTGCTTCTGCAGGTCTGATGTTCAGGTACCACTGAGGACAGCAGAGCAGAGCCCCCACTCTGTCCTGCTTGGACATTAAGCTCCTCCAGACATTAAGTTCCTCCTTTGGGGACACTCAAGAAACCAGGCGAGAAAAGCAATATGTGAGGCAAAAAATGCATTTCTAGCTGCTGAGACCCAGTGTTCACCTCAAGAACAACCTCAAAGTGGTTTTGGTCTGGAGGAAAAGGAAGCTGGAAGAAGACAAGGCAATGTGAGAAGTCCAAGGGCATCATAAACATGCTAAACCAAAAGCAAAGCTGTCAAAACCTCCTTTTTTCCTCTTCAGCTCCTCACTCCCAAGAAGATATCACAATATTCTCAGTCCACTCAACTGTTTGCCACTCTCGGGTGGCAATCACCAACTCACCTCAAAGCAGAGCCACTCCAAAGCCTGCACGTGACACAGCTGCCCTCATTTCATCTGCACAGGGATGCCAACACATGCTCCCATGTGCCATGTGCCAGCCGTGTCCAAGTGGGACACAGGGAAGGGCAGAGAGCCGCACTCAGCCCCAGGTGTACACAGGCAGCACACCCAGCAGAGGTGACCCTCAGGACCACCTGTTCTTCCCAGTCATCCCCACACTCAGCACAGCCAGGTATTTTTGCCTACCCCAACCACAGCTGCCCCACCGCAAAGTGGAATGTGCAAGCTCTGCACCCTCGGGATGCATACTGAAATTAATGGGTCAAAACAGCACTCCAGTGTGTAATGCTCCTGCTCAAGGGCTGAAATCCTGACATTCCTGGACCTTGAGAATACAAGACAGCAGCTCTCTGCTTCAGGGGAACATCACAGGCACCACCTACATCTTCCCATCCTTCCATGAACAGACCATTTGAGCAGAGCAACCAGTCCTAAGCAGCCTTCCTACCCAAGGGACGCTCTCCAGCTGGCACAGCACAGGGATTTAAGAGGAGAAACCTCGGGGAAACCTTAGAGCATGTGTTGTTCCCCTCACAGAGAACAGGACAGACTACAACAGCAGAGCTTTTCTAGGGGGCACAAGTTGGCAGTATCTGGCTTCTGGGCTGCCAGGATGCTCTCACCTTCAGCCGACAATGCAACACCTGATCTTCATGCCTGCAACATCCCTGCCAGCCTCGTGTTTCAATCACAACTTGATCTTAGCAGCTGCTTTCTCTATCTCAGACACACACATACACAAACACACCCCTAAGCACCTGTAAAATTAAACATTAGCTGGGTAGGTAGGACCTCTTGTAAAGCACTTAGGACTCAAGGAAGGAAGGAACTTCAAAAATGCGGAGTCTTATGCTAGAATTTGAGAGGGCTCCATCCTTGGCCTTCTTGCTTTATCAGCTCTTGAGACAGCACTACTAAACACGTATTGGCACTGCTGAAGTAAAAAGCAAGACAAATAGAGGAAAACAGACACTGGGAGATGCCTGAAGTTGGCTGACGTGATTTGCAATAGCTGGAGACGTCTGCTGGAGGCTCTCACCTCTCCTCTAGCCTCTCATCTCCTCTCCTTGTCCCTGATATCCCCTCTCTGCTTTGCCGCCCTCAGCCAGCAAAAACCCCCGCTCAGGCCGGTGCCGGCCGTGCCTCGCGGTCCCAGCTGAGCCTGGCAGCCACAACAGCATCTGCACATCCATCAAACCCAACAGAGCATGGGGAGGTGGAGGTCAGCCCAAGCAGCATATGGAGCACTGGCGTGGTGAATACCAGCCTCCCCAGGAGCTGTCTGCTGCAGATGGAAAAAGCCCAGGAGCCATCAGGACAAAATCTTCTGGCTCGGGGCGACGCATCCTCCCTGTCAGCTTTCCAAGCCGCTGAGCAATACTGGAAACCTCAGCTCCTCTCTCACCATGCTCACGCCTGGCACTGACTCATTCACTGCCGTTTCAGTCCCACAGTTTGCCAGTGGGAGTTGTAGGAGGTGGGATGTGGGGATGAGGTAATCCCAACTGCATGTGGCTACCGTGGTGGAGGGGGACTAGCCACCCACTCCAGCAGCACAAGCTGGCTGTGCACGGTGTGGATGTGACACCAAGGTCCAGGTCCAGTCTGCTGATGCAGTCACAGGGATGTTTTAACCTTGACTTTTGGTGGGCATGGGAGGTACCACCACAGGACCATCCAAGGTCTCTCCTGGAGAAAGGCAGCCTTTTATGTGGTCCAAGGGCTTAGTCAACAGGCAACCAGGAATGGAGTTAATGGCAGCAAAACACAAGAGGGTCACCAGGAGCAATGCTCCAGCTGTGAGATCTCCCAGGCCAAGTAACACAAGGTAATCCACAGAAAGCATGACAGTTCTCTGGCTGAAATCACCCACAAACCAAGCAGAAATTCATAGCTCTGCACTAGCCAGAGGCAGACAAAGAGATTCACCACAGTTTCTCCTGCTCTGATTCCTTGGAACACTGCAATTCCTCTCCATCTGAAACTATTCCACTGGCTGCAATTTAAAAACAAAATCAATCCAGCAAACATTGCTTAGCAACTGGCTGTCAGTGCCACATCCCATCCCATTGAAAGTATTTGCCCTCTCCATGACCTCCTGGCAAGGAGCTTTGCTGCTCAGCCCTTGCCAGATTCTGTATACTCAGCTATCGCTGGCAAGTCCAGATGCTTGGCTGGATTAGCAGAGAAAACACCAGGAAACCTTCTGCAACCACCCTAATGAAAAACACCTCACAGAGATACTGTAAGGAGCAGCTTCCCCACATTCCAGTCCCTAGGATTAGGATACAATGCATGGATCTCTGGGCATTACCACGCTGTGTAGGTCTGTGCATCTCAGTGCTACCACACATCATACAGAGGCAATGAAGGATGGAGAGCCAACACACTCAGAACCTGGTCACAGAGCAGAGTACAACACCTGAGAGGCTGGAGGAGAACCTGCCTGTGTATGGGAACAAGCTGAAGCGATGGGTAAGACTCTCTCCAAAGCCTCCTAAACCCTCGTGCAAGCTGGGCAGGAGCCTCTTGGCACGGTGTGAGGTCCATGACAGGATGTACCTTGCTCCAATTCAGCTGGAGTAGAATCAAGGTCCGACACTTTGGGCTCACTGTCAAAAAAGCAAGCCTGAGAACTTCTAGTCTGGCTCACACAAAGCAGCTTAATCCAGGTTTTCCGTTGAAACTAAGCCTCTAAACACAGCCTCCAGTAGGACAAGCAGCATGAGCACTAGGGGTGTCCTCCCACAGCAGCCTGGCCCACAGAACCCTGCTCTCCCCTTTGCAGGAGGGACATCTAGTCAACCCCATGCTGGACTCCCCTTACATGTTCTTGCACAGCCATGAGCAATTTCTCCCTGCTCCAAGAGCAGGCCATGTGTATCCGTGCTTTCCCACACAGTTCTGGTGCACAATTCAAGATCAGCTTCCAGGTTGCATAGCAAGGCCTGAGCATCACCTGCAGCAGCTCTCAGGACACCTGTGCCGTAAGTAAGGATTATCTTCCCAGAGAGGCCTCAGATCTGCACCTTCTTCTCTCCCTCAGCCACCAATCCCAGATCCTTCTCCCTCCTCCATCCTCCCCATCAGCGCCTGCCTCCCCCAGATCTCCCGGCAGCCCCATTTCCTCAGTGGCCACTCTAATGCTTGGCTAATGGCTCATCATCCACAGCGTTCTTCAGGCATATTCAATAAATCAGAATCCAATTACCGGGTTAAGGAAATTGGAAACAAATTAAATTAGCCCCAGCCCCTCCCATGTGCTGTGCCCTCACCTCCTCCTTAACGAGGGCTTTTCTTTCACAGGAGCTCTCAGTGCCACATCTGCCCGCCCAGGAACAAGGTGGCTGCCACTGCGCAGCGGGGGTACGGCAAGGGGCAGCCGAGTCAATCTTCCCTTTTAATAGGGCAGATGGTTAATATCCCTGGCATTAATTCTCTCCAGGAATAGCACATTCGCTCTCTGCTCAGCTATAACAGGCGTCCGTCAGGGCTGACAGCTCCTCTCCGGAGAAAGGAGCATCTGGTCCTTACAACAAAAAGAAGCTAAATAAATAAATAAGCACATTGCTTGCTACAGGGCTGGGGAACTGGTGCTGTTTCAGCATTTCAGCCTAAGTGCTGCATTTGAACTGGAATAGGGGAAATTCAGAGTTGGGTCAGATGCCAGGAGTGGAGTCACTCTGATCTGGGAGCAAGGTGCAGCAGGGGCAGCATATGCCATGGCTGGGTCCAGCACAGAGCTCCCACCAAAGCAAGACTTCCCCCAAAGGGCTCCCAGGACAAGGCAGTAGAGACAGCTGCTGCCAGAAAGCTGGGACATAATGCCAGGCACAGCTCCATGGAAAGAGCTTGCATGTAGACTGGTGACTGACAGCAGGGACCAGGCATACGCTGTGTCCTCAGAGAACAAGGAGGAAAACTGCATTGAGGGGACCCTGGGAGCTTTTCCTTCACCACTGGGATATGCTTGCATCACCCCATCCAGCAAACTAACAACCCCACTGACATTCAGCATGAAGGACCGCTCTTCCCTGGTGAGTTTGGAAAGACAACCAGAGGGAGACTACAGCTGAGACCTCAGCAAGCAAGGGTGCCCCAAAACTCCCACCACACCCTTCTCACACTGACAAGGGAATGCAGCTTCATCTACAAGGAAACTGTTGCTGCAATCCTCCCTGCCTCTCCCAAGAGCTCCTTTGGGCACCGAAGGATATTTTTGACCTCAGTGGTGCTGGAGCAGCTAGTAATCCATCAAGTTCTTAACTCTTTTTCCCTCCTCACTCAGCAAATATCCCTTATTCCTCACTCCTCTCTCTCTGCAGAGCAAAATCAATGCCCACCAGTTATTTTATCCCCCTTGCACCACCTCATTGCATCGTCTGCAGAGCAAGAGTTCCCAGCAACAGTGAAGACTTAGCCCAATACTGAGACTTGCTCTTGCAAGCGTTACTTTTCTGAAGGTAAAATAAAGACTTTTCCTTTCTTCCATCCTGGAATAATTTATACCATTTCAATTAATAGGTTTAAGGCTTCCAGACATGCCAAGAAATCAAGCAACAACTCGATCCCAGAAACATAACCCAGGCAGACCCAATCCCAAGAGCACCCACTGGCATCCCAAAACCACGGCCCTGAAGGGGACCAGGACTATGCCCCCATGCCATGAAGTCTGGTGAGGAAGATCAGGAGGAGCCAGGGGGAGGCAGAACCTGTGATGGCGGGTGTCGCGGACAGCGCGGTCACTGGGGATCCTCTCGCTCTCCCGCTGGTTAAAGGCATGGAGCCGGTACGGGTCCTCGCCGCCCTTCCACCTCCGGGCACTCAGGTACCTCCGCTCTTCAAACTGATCCCAAAGGTCGTCCCAGTCCACGTCCGATTCCTGTGCGCACAAAGTCAGCCCCGTTAGAGACAGGAGAGACCAGAGGACGACTGACCCCAGAGCTCCAGAGCTCCTCCCAACCCCGCCGGAGGTCAGTCAGCCCTGCAGCACAGGCAAGCATCCCAAGAGCAGGTTAACAAGGAGTCCCATAAGGCTTTCAGGGTTTATATCTGGTCCGTAGGTCCTGAAACACCACGTCAAAGACAGCCTGCCAATTTGAAATAAAATGACTAATTTGAAACCGAATTCAGGTCTCCGGTGGATTCCCCTCTCAAGCAGCACGGTCTCAAGAAAATAAAAAAGCACAAACGTTTTGTAAGGGTTTTAATTTCTCTCCAGCCAAAAATCAAAGGTATTTTACATCACATGACCCACTGCCCCTGTAACCTTTCAGGCTGGAAAGGGCCATCAGATAGGAGCAGTCCCACATTACCACAGCTGGCTCCAGCAACAGGGCTCTGGAAGAAGGGGGCCATCATGCTCCCAGCCCAATTTCAATCCATCTTTGCCACCACACCTCTCCCACTGAGGACTTCAGCCCTACCGCAGGGAGAAGAGAAGGGAAGCATGTGCCTGTGTGGTCCCCCAACTCCAGAAGGATGAAGGAGCTGCATTTTGGGGTTACCCAGCAGCTCCAACAATCTTCAGGGGTTGAAGCATTTCTTGGTGGCTCGGTGCTGTCGGGGTTTAAGCACCCCTAAGCAGCAGAAGCTGTCGGGGGTTTAAGCATCCTTTGGCAGTGTCTGAGGCAGCCAGCACAAAACAGCGCCGATAAGATCTCATTGCTACAGCAGCACCACCTCTTTGATCTCAGCCTACCTGTAACACTGAGAGATGCAAACATTTACAGACATCTCAGCCCTAAAGAAAATTGTGATCTTATCCAATAATTGATCTTTTCTTCTGCTTTTTTTCTCCCCCCTCCTCAGTTCATACCATCTCAAAGCTGATTTTGCCTGCTAATAGCGCAAAATGAAGCTTTTGAAAAGGGCGATTTTTATCCCGTAATTGATTTTACTCGCATCTGGCAGTGCATTTTCTGTAGTAACAGGAAGGGGGGGAGGGAGCACTGGCTCCTGCAAGTGAACCACCACAGGGGCAAGCCAGGCACCTCCAGCCACAGGATGCCCCACATCGCTCTGGGTTACAGTGACACGAGCACTCCCAAAAAGCCAACAAATTCCAGGGATGCAGGGGTTTCCAGACACAGGGTCATATTCATCCTCCCCTGGTGTGACCCCATGGCCTTCTCAGGACCTCCTCCAGCACCTACCCCAGCGTGAGAAGATCAGAAGAAACCCCCAAGTCACCAGCCACACTGAGATGAAGTTATTCAGGACTGGAAGAAAGTTATTCAAGGCTGGGAGAAAGTTATGAAACCAGTAAGGTCCCTGCAGGAGTTTTACGAGGAGGACGCTCACAGCCCGCCTGCGGACTTTGGGGAGGGCCGACGTGCACAGGGTGATAAATGCTGTTTATGTTGGATTTTTGCTAAGGCATCTTGCAAAACATGATTTAGCACCGCAGTAAAAGATCAGGGGAAAGTGAGGCGATTGCATCGCAGAGCCACCGACAGCCTGATGCTTATAAGATTTCACGATGACCCCAGGAGGCCTGGCGCTGCTAAAACAACAGCCAGAGCTGCAGTCCCTAAATTTTAATGCTGTGAAGAAAAATAAAAGTTGGTTTTATCAAACTTAATAAGAAGAGAAATGGCTTTCAAAAGTGGCCACACAGCACTTAAGGCTGTAAGCTGTGTGTGTGCATGTGTGTGTATTGATGCTGTTTTGGTTTTTTTAATGTCAGTTAATCCCAATAGCCTTGCATCAGCTAGAAGGGTGCAGCTGGGCAAGAATCTGATGGCTCAGGTAGGAGGGCTGGTGGATTCTCTCATGAAAACTGGAGCTTCTGCACCTGCTACAAGGGCAGCAAGGCTCTGGCCAGGCAGCAGAAGCAGGGGTTTGGCACATGGCAGGGTCTGGCATGGCATTTTCCCTGCATCCATCTAACCCCACTAATGTCCTGTTACCAGGGCTGGGGTCCCAGCAGTAAATGGATACATGGGCAAATACCAGTGCCTTATCCCATAGTATTCACTTCTCATCCTGCTCTGGATGAGCATTGCATCCCAGGGCTGCATTCCTGGTTCACTCTGCAGTGACTAATTAATACTCCTGTGCAATCTCCACCTGAAAGACACCAGCCCACCTTGATTCACCCAGGCCCTCCTTTTTGGGCTGAGGAAAGCTATCAGTAGGGCAGATATTAAATACTGGGTAATTAAATACACACCTGAGATCAAGAGTAACTAGATGCCAGAGATTAAAGAGTTCTTTTAATCCCTATCTGGCCACAAAGCAAGACTTGGATTGGGTTGACTTTCTCAGCCAGAAGTAGATACTGGGGGTCAGTCATTTGCTTTTGATCCACAGCACCTGTCCAAATCTTCTGCGTGTTCTTTCCATCCCAAGCCTCCCTACAAGGGTAACTGAATTTGGAGCAGGATGCTCAGACACAGGTGCATACTGACCTCTGCAAACCATACCTGCACAAAGCAGAAGAGGAAAGCATGAAAAGCTCCCAGCTGTGCAAGCAGCAGGAGGCAGGAGACCTCACCAGCCTGTGCACAGGGACTCATATGTTTCTCACCTGTGCCTGATCCGAGACAGGGAATGAGAGTTAAAGCATCAGGAGAAATCCCCTTTGCTCACCCAGGGACAGCACATTGGTTACAGGTTACCAGATAAGGTCTTCATTATAATAATTCTGCCATGTATTATCACCTCTCCCTCACACCAGAATTCTGTTTTGGGAGTTATATAACTGATGTGCAGAAATCTAAATTTAATTTATTATGATCTAACTCACTTTAGAGACCAAATTACCCTGCACTAGAAAAGGATCAAGTCAATACTCCACTTGCCTTTCTATTTATCCTCTACAGGGCTCATCTCTCCAAGTCTCCTATTCTTTTTCTCTCACGTACTAGTAATAAATTTTCTTTTTTTTTCTTGGAATTAGGTAATTTCTCTTTCAACACTGAAGTTTAATGACTGGTATTAATTATAGGAAACACAGTCAATGCTTAAGAGTTGAGAGACTCAGTGAGCCTGAAGGAAAGGGAAGAAAAATATATCCAAGGGGTGGCTGCCTGCTCTTGGCAAACAAGTGTTGCCTCTTCCAACACCACACTGGGGGGTCCCCAAGGGGTGGTCAACAAGAGGTCAACCCACAAAAAGACATGGACAAAGCTCCTTGTGGAGAGAAGCTTCCACCTCACACCAGCACCCAACCAAGAGCAGGGCTTACCAAGAGCTTTCTCTGCCATTTCAGTAAAGCACCCCCCAAAAAATGACCCACTAAAGGCACCTCCTCCAAAACCACCCATCACCCTCGCTGGCTTAGGGCACACAGCCCAGAGCAAGCACAGAGGCAGCTTTTCACTGTAACTGTACATTAAAGATTAAAAGCCTCTCAGTGCGAAGATGTAATTCGTCATCTGCCTCTTAAATCACAGCTCAGAAACAAAACAAAAAAAAACACCCCAAAAAACAAAGGGAAAAAATAATATTTAAGAAAAAAAGGAGTGGTGCTGTGGGGGGAAAATGGGTCATTAGCGGTAAAACTACAATTTTCTGGCAACTGCTAATGGCTTGTTTATGTGGATTTCTGCAAATATGACATTTTAATGGCATAATAATTGTGTGATTACAGTACAGCAGGGATCGCTGGAGCGGGAAGGAGGAACACACAGCCCAGCCGGCTGCTGCTGCGGGCCCGGGGCATCCCCGCGGGATGCTCTGCTCCAGCAGGCAGCCCCCGGCACCCCTCCCGCCACGGGAGGCCAGGCCAGGCTGGACACTGGGCAGGGAACGTGCTGTGGCAGCACTTTGGCCACCCAGAGGCAGTGCAGCAGTGAAAGGGCATGTCAGGTGAAAAGCCTGGCCCAAGAAGAGCCAGTGGTGACTGGGGACGGACAGGTCACACCGGTCCCCAGGGCCAGCCTCCAGCTGCCCAGCAAGACAAGGAGTGGGCAGTGCAAGCCAAAGGCAGATTCTGACTTACTTTCTTGTTTTGTGGCACTATTTTAGCATAGAGAATTTAAGCCTTTGCTAAAATACAAGCTGTTTTCCTTTTGGGGCTGCTGTGTTCTGCCTTCAGACCGGAGTGAATCAGACCACTGCCATGAGCATCATTTCAGGTGGCAGCAAACCCAAGCCAGCCCAGGGGGCTGGCAGAGCTGACAGGGTTTTCCAGGGAACCCATTGGCCAGAAAAGGGGTTTTGCTGATGCAGGTGCAATGATGACCTCAAAGGAGTCTGGCAGCAGCCAAATGTACCCTCTACCTCGATTCCCCTCACATCCAGCTTTCCTTGGAAAATCTCATCCCTAAATAATCCCATCCCAGCAGTTGCCATTGAGCCCATTCTCTGGGACTCAGGCATTAAAAAACAGGAGGGGAAGGGGAAATAAAAAATTACATCAGCCTATCAAAAGATGCAATAAACACGTGAAAGCTCTGGAAACTCAGACACCGTGCAGCACGCTGCTGCCCAGTCACGCTCTGTCACTCCTCTGCCAGCGAGGACGTCTTTGTGCTCAGCAGGCTCGGGGGCACTGGAGGCAGAGGGCAATCTTTCAGCAGGAATTGCAACCAGGCATTATACAAATGAGATTTAGAAGTCTCACTGAAGCGCAGGGCCCCTGCAAACAGGAGGTTCAATTATAGAGCTGTTGCTGGCCCAGGCACTAATGCCATCTGAAAGGATTATAATACTTCAAACAGGATAGGGCTCATCCTGCCTCATCCCCTGGTGCCAGCACATGCACTTAAGAGGGTCAGCAGCACCAGAGGGAAAAGAAGTGGGACAGCATCACACCGCGTTCATCCTCATCCTTGAATAACCCAGATGGGGCACCGAGGTACAAGATCCTTCAGTCAAGTTTGGTGTAGTTTTCTCAACCCCAGAGCCCAGTGCCTTGGCTTAGCCCTGAGCAAGCAGTGCTGTGCATCCCAATGGCCTCAGCCCCAGGATACAAGGGGGAGACAGACACAGCACCATGGCCATAGTCTTTGCCCCATCCAAAGAGGATGTAGTAGTGCCATAACCAGGCTGTGGGTCTTTGGAAAACAGGCTTTGTACTCATCCTGCATGACATCCTCCAGGTACATCAGGTACTGCTCAGCACCAAACCAGTACGGACCCTGGAAATCACGTCCTTCTTCTTACCCTCCTTCCCCAAACTGCACAGTCCCTAAGCCAATCAAGCACTTAAATACAAACTTAAGCAACTCCAGGCATTTGTAGTAACCGAGAGAAACTCCTGTTTAAACACCTGATGTTAAGTACTTGCTTAAGTGCTTCACTGGCTCAGTGCCCCTGCTTTGTGCTGACACAAACACACTGGGAATGGAGGTAGCTCTGGGCCCCGGCCATGATCTGCCCTAATTAGTTTTCTGACCCATGGAGATTTTAGCTGCAGTTCGTTTATTTGAGGGCTGTGAAACTCCTCTTCCTCCTGCACTGGTACCTGGGCACAACATTCATGAGCACCTTGGTGGCAGCTCCTCTGGGACCCCATGGGGACACACAGCAGATCCAGGATCCCACCCTGCTCCAGGAAGGACCAGCACCTCCCCCTGCTTGGAGGTGATTTTTTTTGTCTCTCAAGGAAAACCTTCAGATCTGAGTCTATTTTGACCCCACTTTGGGGGAAGAAAGAACAAAACAAAAGAAAAATCAAATAAAATATTAATACAGATACTTAATTAAAGCAAACCACTTCTCCAGCAAAGGCTGCCCTGCAGCTGGGGTCCCTGGAGAAGCTTTGAGCATCCACCATTAAACTTCTCGTTGCCACTGACCCTTTCCCGCTCATGCACATCCACAGGCATCCCGCTCCATCTTCAAAGGATGGAGCATCACCTCCTCCTCTGCTGCCTCAGCAGGGAGCACGAGTCCCTGAGGATCTTTCAGTATCCCACTTTCTCACTTGGCCCTGAGGGCAAGCCCACACTGTCCCCACCTTTCCTGCCCTTGCTGCTCACCACCTCTGTAACATCTGCTCCTGTGTGGGCAGAGCCTGGATCTCTCCTGTGGTGCACACACACATTTACGCAATCACGGCACCTACTGCATCAGGCAATAGGAATGACAGGCTGGAAAGGGGCCATGGAATAAGATATGACCTTCAAGAACTTGAAGACGACTTGACCCTCACAAAGTACAGCTGCAACTTCAGCCTGGATGGAAAAATCCCCCTCAAGGCCTGTGAGAAGGCTCTTCAGCATCTTCTTTTTATCACCCCCACACTCAGCTGGCATCAGCTCAGGTTGTTGGCCAGGGATTCAGTGCAAGCAGCTGACCCAGGGCTAAGGAATCTGGGCCATCATTAAGTCAATCACAGCTAGAACCAGCAGTCTGTGTATCTTCTTGTCTGTATCTGTGGTAAAAAATATACATGGTCTGAAACACCCTCCAGAGGCTTAAATCTGCTGAAGTCTCCGGCCAAATATAACAGCATGAAAAGCCACTGGAGAATTACTGATGCTTTTTCCAGTAAGGGGACCAAAGCTTGAGTTTTAAAATGGATGGCCAGGGCAGCCACCAAAATGGGGAGTTTATTCGCAAATCAGAAGCAGGGGACTCTGAGCTGCACAGAGGGAAAGATGACAGATTCATTGCTTTGATGAAAAGCCAAATTTTCTTTCAAGGGCTTCCCTTAGGAAAAAAACAAGGCAGCTCAGAGTTCACACCACACTTATCAGCAAGCAACTGCTGCACTGGCAGTGGTGCCAGGTTAAAATATATACACATCTCCTGCAGGCAGCTGAGGCCAGAGCTCCATGCGTGGACAATGCTCCTATCCACTGGCTGTAGCACCAGGCCACCATCCTGCCTCTGCAGAGGGACAGGCAATGCATGCTAGCAGCCAGCACCACATGCCCCAGACAGATCCCAGGAATTCCCATGGTGACCCTCACTGCCTCCAACATATTGAAGAACCTCCTGTCTCTCTGTGACAATGGAAAGGAATGCAGGATCCAGGCCACTGACCTCTAGAAACAACACCCAGCAACAAAATTCCTTGCATTTCCACCTAGAAAGATGCTCTTTCGTCTTGGACCCCCAAAATCAGGTGTGTACGTGTCTCACTGCATAAAGAACACCGATCTTAACTCTTTAAAATTATAAATTAGCCCATAGGATAGCCTGACACATGGAGACAAATCCTGTATAATTAAAAAGGAAAGGAAGCCGATTATATCCTCCTGGAGAATATTGCTGCCTGCTTCTGTTTTATTTATACGTTACAGTGTATAATGAGCTGAATATTTAGGAGGTCAGCACAAACCAAGCTGCTGACTGGACAAAAGGGAAGACCCAGCTCTGTCTGTGCTGGGAGTCAAGCAGAAGGATGGAGAAGATTTTTGGTCATTTCCTCCTCCCCCTGCCCGCAGCTCTCCTGGGATGCTGCAGGACTTCTCAGTTCAACTGCTTGTCCTTGGGCTGCATCAGTCTCTCCTCAAGTTTCTATCAAAAAATGGTCTTCTGGGTTTTCCCACAGCCTTCAGGAAAGGATGAGCAAAGCCAATCCAAGTCCACTGGCACCTGTGAACCCTTCTAATGGGTTTACAAATACTAAATCTGGATGGCAAACAAAACCAGATAGGTTTTAAGAGTCTCTGCTTTCATTAAGACTTTTTAAGATTTCAGGTTTAAAAAAACCAAAATAAGTGGAAAACTGCTGGACTGGCAGCAGCCTCACAGTGAGTTGAGCACCAATTCCCAAGCCAGCTCCCCTGAGCTGATGGAAATAGTCCCCCACCTATGCCATCAGCAGTGGGATACCTACAGCTCCACCAGGCTCTTTTCATCATTCTCCACCTGCTACCTCCCAAAAGCGCCTTTGCCCCCTGCCAGAAGGGATCTTCTTGGCAGCCCTCTCCAGGCTCACCAGGGTGCCAGGAGATGCCAAAGAGCATCTTTGGGGCCATGGTGCCACATTAACTGGTGCACCACAAGCAGCCCCTCCCCAGCCCACTGCCACCACTCAGTGCCATCCTCTGCTGGCTGTACGGCCAGTGCGTGGGTGAGTGCAAGAGCTGCTCCCCAAAGGTAGTCAGCAATTACAAAGGGCACTAATTGGGAAAGAAATCAAGGCAACATCCCATGTGTCCCCCCCACACCAGCCAGGTTCAGCACGTTCCCAGGATCATCAGAGGTCGAATATATTGAGACGAGCCCAGAGCCATGGTGGGTAAATAAAGTGGCAAAAGCAAGTTCCTACATGGACAGACGGTGTTTTGTTTTCCTTCTGTGCCTTTCAGGACAGACATGAGCTGCTTCCCAGCCATGAAGGTCAAACCAGCCTTCCCAGGCTTCAGCAGGAGCAGCAGATGATTTAGTACTTAGGAGCCCATAGCTGTACTCAGTCTCCAGCTGAGCTCCTCTTGCATAACAGCCAAAACTCCTACCAAACCACAGAGCTTGAGCATCTCAGAGGCTGGGGAAGGTCTTCCCTTCCCCATGGAGCTGTGGATCCCACGTGCCAGAGGACAGCCTGGGACAGGACACATCAGGGGAAAGGAAAAGGGGAACAGGGAGAGAAGAATAAAGGAGCCAGACAGCCAGATCCCTGCTCTGAACATTCTGCTTTCAACCCAGCCCTTCAAAAATCAGGAGGTTAATCCAAACCACTCCTCCCAAGAAGGAAGGGATCGTGCTGTTAATATAGTCAGCATCCTCGACCCAACATGGGCTTTTCACAGCAGCAAAGCCAGGGGTAATCCATCTGGTAATTGCTTCCATGAGGATCTTTACACAGCTTTAGAAACTAATGCTACTATCCTTCCCTGAGCAGCCACCCTTCTGAGCCAGGCAGCAACGAGGGGTGATGGTAACAGCAGCATATGAATGGGAAGTGTCTCCAAGGGAGGGAAAGGTTATAAAAAACCACATATATTAGAAAAACAGGTATGAAAGGAAAATAAAATAATTGCAAACACACAGGACAGTTACATGCATGGCTTTAGCTGCCTCCAAGAAGCCACCAGCTCACCTTTCCCCCTCCCTCTGTCAGCTAACTGCTTTGGGGAGCAGAGATGCACCAAGACAGCACCCAAGGCACAACCTGCTCCAAGGAAGGAGCTCAGCAAGGACAAGAAATGCTGTCAGACCAAACTCCCCACTACTGCACTTTGATTTCTGGTTCTGGAAAAGCCCTGGACTCCCTCCAGCCATGCCTCAGCTTTCCTGCTCCTACAATTAACTCACAAGGCTCCTGCTGGGCGGGAGCATCACCTGTGCTGAGCAGCTCCACTACAAGAGCTTTTTTCCATTTTCACACCTCTCACACCCCTAGCAGAGTGGGAAGAGCACAGGAAAAGCAGTAAGAAGACTAACCAAAATGCCTTGAGCCCTCACAGAGAGCTTTCCTGCCATATGCCCACTGTGCAGTGATGTGCTGCAGCCCAGCCCAGCCCAAACCACACTAAGCAGCTATCGTGGTAGCAGTGGAGAAATTCCTGGTCAGAGTATGACTTCTCCAACAGATTTAAAAGCATCACCAGGAAACGCGAGCTGCCCTAGCTCACATGATGTAGGAGGATGCAGAATGCAGGGGCAGGTTCTCTGCAGCTGGCAGAGGCAGCACAGGCTGTGGGGTACCAACCTATGGGGCAAACTCTCAGGGCTCAGCTGCCTGCCAGTGCTTGCCTTTCAGACACCATCCCCCCATCAAAAAGCACTGGTGACCCATGTCCTCGTCTCACACACACACATTTTGCAGAGGCAGGTGTTTCTGTAGCCCAGAGCTGGTCCTCAACACACAGGCGCAGGGAGATGAAGCTCAGGTCACAGAAACGATGCTCCATGGTGCCTATACTCCTCAGATGTACCAGCCCATCCTCCCCCCAATTTCCCTCAAGGAGAAATCAGATATAAAACATTTGTGACAGCAAGAACGGATCTAAACCTTTGATCCTTAGGTGCCTGCTGCCAGAACAGCTGCACGATCCTGGGCCTGGGCACACCGTGACTGACAGCACCAGAGATACGGCAGCATAATTTAGAGCATATGTGTCAGCCCAGCCTTCCCCTATCTCAGCTCAGTAATAGAAATAAAAAAATCAGTGCTGGCTGGTGAGAAATGCACTGTAGCAAGGTATGGCAAGTTTGAAAATCATCAAGCCTGTTGGGGAAGGACTGTGGGTCCCAGCCAGCCAAGAGCACAGGTGCTGCACAAGCCTCAAGCGCTGTGCCTTGAGATGATGCAGGCTTGGCTGGGGATGGGGGAAAACAGAAGCAGGACATGGCTGGTATGACCTGGCCAGGCAGAAAACAGGCAGATCCCTGGGCTCTGGCCATCTTCCAGCAGCACAGCCCTGATGCTTGCATGGGAAAACCCTGAGCAGAGCATCTGGGCACGGGAGCCACAGCACAAACATCATAAAAACCAAACCCATGTTAAGTCTCCTGATGCAGCAAACTCAAAACATCCCCCAAGAGCGTAGGGATCTGGATGGAAACCAGCAACCAGCACTGAGCTTTGTTGTTATTATCGTAAAAAAAATAAAATCTGCATTTGGCACTGATTCTCTGTCACCCATACAAACACATGTTTCACTGCAATAAGGAAAATAGCATTTCTGGAGTCCTCAGTCATGAAAACACAGTATGGAAGTCTTGGTGGGCAGCTCCTGCTAGGGCTTGGACCAGCCCCCTTGTCTGATGCAGGAAGAGGCTTCCTCCACCCAGGCAGTGTGGCTCATGGCATGCTCCAGCTCAGCTACACAATTCCACACACTGTGGAGGCAGCAAGCCCTGCCACATATCTCAATGTCTCAAACCCCCAAACCTCATCCCCTTCCATGCAGACACCAAGGCACTCCTGTAGATGACATTTTGTTGCACGATGCATGTGGGCAAGCAGAGCAATCACAATACAAGCCAGCAGCAAAGCTCAAATCCAGGCAGAAACAAGCTGCCCGAAATCTCTTAGGTCTTCACGCTTTGGCAGCATCAGGTTTGGACAGTGGCAGTGGCCATGGGCACAGTACAGCTTCTTGCAGCACAGTTTGGGTGGCAAGACAACACCTACTACACTCAGGGACAATGATACTACTGGCCTAGGCAGCACAGCGGTGTCACCACACGTGGCTTGTCCACCCAACTACCAGAAACAAGTTGATAGACAACACTTCCAGGACCTCTGAACCCAAAGAGTCAGCACTGGAACAGCCCCATGCTTGCTTCCATGGAGAACATCTCATGAGGGGTGGACATATCAGATCTACCAGGAGCTGTGCAGTATCTGCTGAAGGCAAGGTTCCCTGCCCTCAGAAAGCCATAGGAGGAGAGGGGAAGTCCCCACATGACACAACGAGTGGAGAGCAGAGGCTGGACCTACATTTAGGCAGCCCCATTGCCCACGTGGTCCACATCCCATCCCACATGCCTTTGATCCCTCTTGCTCCAGCAGCAACACCCTTCCCTTGCCTGCAGAGCTGCATTAAGGATTAGGTGGGATCAGACATGGGATAATACAAATGAGGTCGTGTTTGCTGCTGGCAGTAGCTGCAAGGAAATGAGGAGCCAGTCTTTCCAAGCGGAGGGAAACAAGATGCTGTTAAACTCTGGCCGGGCAGGCAAGGAAAGGAGGGACAGGGCTGAGACCAGGCTAATGCAGCTTCTCTGCCCACAGGTTTGGATATACAGTGCCTGATGGGCCACAGCTACAGGGGAAGGGACTCTCCCTGCTGAGGAGCCATGTCTCCAGCTGGGCTTCCTGGCGGAAAGCAGGGGAGTAGAAACTGCAAAAGAGGCTCATGCCGCTGGAGGGAAGTGGCTCACACCACCCCTGCCAGGCCTGTGTAACAAGAGATGAAACACAACCTTCTGTTGTCTGGATGGTCCTGAAAGCACGAGCAAGCCCCAAATTGGTGATGCTGCTTCCCTTAATGCTAGGCATTCACTGGCTTGTTTTTTCTCATAGATCTTTTTCCATGCTTATCCTCTCCTATACTCTCCAGCAGCTCTTCCCTTCCAGCTACAGGGATGCCTCTATCTCCCCTTGCTCCCCCAACTCCTGGCACCTGCCACAGTGCATCTTCAAACATAAGGGAGAAGGTGCTTGGGGGTACACTCAGGCTTTGAGAGGCACACTGGAGCAAGCAAAAGCCACACCACCTCAGAGAAGAGCAGAAACCAGGTGGATAGAGAAGATGTGCCAAGGAGCAGACATGCTATTCCATGGATCTTTCCCAAAAATACAGCAGCCAGTGTAGAGGTCCTGTAAGCTGTGTATGAGGCATCTCAACCAGCACTGGTCCTGACAGCTGTAAAAAAACCCACCTGACTGCTTTTATATTTGATTTACTGCTGTAAAGGCACCTTCAGAGCACAAGCTCCAGCTGAGAGCTTTCATAATCTTTATACCTTTGCTAGAGCCTGAAGGACAAAAAACTCATGAGATGTGAAGAGCCCCGGACACAGCACCGCAGGCTCCCAGCTCTGAGCTGGATGATCTGCCCCTGGCTCGTGCAGGTCCCTGGAAAGGCAGGGACACAGAGCCCCAGCAGCAACGCTTGCCACCGCCCCAGCAAGCCTGCACAGAGATGGTGACAGGACTGGTCCCTCCGCAGCCGGCAGCATATGCTGCTGCTGCCCACATCAACGCGGGTGCCTGGAGAGGTGGACCAGAAACAACCCGTTAAACAAGCCAAGACTTTTCATCTATGCAGTCAAAGAGAGTTTTAATCCCCAACTATGGGGGGTACAGCTGAGCATCTGAAGGCATCCCCCTTTTTTTGCAGCAAAAGGAGCAACATCTCAAGGGCAAGAAAACTGACCTAAAAAAAGCACTGTGACAAAAGAAGGCCAGTGGGACATACTGGTGGCTACAGCCAGCCAGGCTGGTGAACATCTGTATGGCAGAGAGTTTCTGCTCCTCATCTGCCAGCGACCTTTATGTCTGCTTTAACACGGGGCAATAATGCTCACTTAAGAGTCTCATGCTGAATTAATCATTGCAAAGTGCTCTACGGTTCAGCCAGGAGAGATAGGAAGGCAGCACTAAGCACAATCATAGCTGTACTCAGCAAGACTAATGGTCTGTGCTGTGCTCTGGCCCCAGAAAGCACTGCTTAAAGCTCCTGAGCAGGATGCACAGCAGCCCCAGCAGGGATGCAGCCGCCTTCCTGTCCTAGATAGGCACCAGAAACATCTGCCCAGCTCCCTGCACTGGCAGGGGGCTTGTCCCAGTCAGCTGGACTTGATTGTACCACCCAGCTCTAAAACTGCTGAGCTGAGGAATGTAGTGTTCAGAGGAGCAGGGGAAAAGGCAGATCTCATTTAACACCTGCCCAGACCTTTTTCCCATGCATCCTGTCCAGTCATTGCTGAACCCAGCCAGGCTTTCAGCACCCAGAAGATGCTGTTGCAGAGGGGCTCCACAAGCAGCTTGTATCCAAGCACACTGAACCTGCCCCTGCCAGCCTTCTTCGACAATCCCAGATTTTGTCCAGGAAGAGACAGGAACTATTTCCTACCCACTGTTTGTCTGCCATTAATGATCTTCCAGATCTGCAGTACAACCCCCTTCCTCCATCCCAGGCTAAGCTGCCCAAGGCTACTTCTTGCAGAGAAGCCATCACCTTGTGTCCCCCTCTGTACCAGTTCCACCCCTCCAGGATGGCAGGGAGCAAGAAGCAGCAAAGGCCTCATTATTCTGAAATATGAATCCAGGCTTCTAAAAGGCACCAGGATCCTGGTACACCAGGACAAGATGGTTTTCCCCTCCACAGGGCATTTGGCAGGGGCTCTGCTATTTCACATGTCACAGCTGAGCTCCAGCAGGCTGGCTGTGGCTTATCCCTCACTCCTGCCCAGCTTCAGCGATGCCAAACAGGAATGGTCGGCCAGCACTAACAGAGCAGGGCTCAGCTGCCAGCACCGGGCTAAGCCCACCAGCCCTTTACTTCCCGAGACACAAGCGGTGAAGACGAGGAATAAAATGAAAATTCTTCTTTGTGTTTTGATTTAATATTTTATCTGTACTTGAAGCAGCAGGGAAGACATGTGGGAAATGTGGAGCAAGTAACCCCTCCGTAGCAGAAGAAGCCAGGAGAAACATTAGGGCATCTAGGGCAAGTTCTGAGAGGCTCATTTTAAAACGTCCCCTCCGCCAACACAGATAAATATTTGAAAAAAAAACCACCACATGAAAATTCAGTTGACTCACGAAGAGCAAGCACGTTAAATATAGAAATAAATTAAATAATTAAAGGGCAAAAGAAACGGGATTTTAGCCCTGCTTTGAATGTAACTTTCATTAAAGCCTTACACTGGGAGCTGCTTTTCACCATCAGAGTGGGTGAAGGAAGCAGCAAAATGAGCTTTTGCCGTGCTCCCAGGCCTCCCACTGGGAAGCACAGAGCAGTGAGGCGAGTGCCGGGTGTGCTGCTCTGTGCCCCCAGGGCACAGCACAGCCTCACCCAGGCCTCCCTATCCTTTCCCCATGTCCTGATGGGGCAAATAAAGTGTGGAACAGTGACTGCTTGGCCCACGGAGACCCTGGAATTCTCAATGGGATGTAAACCCACTGGGAATGTGCTATAAGCTGTTAGCCCAGATGCTGGGCTATCCCAGAGCTGCAGGTGTATGTGGCAGCTCTTTGGGTACAGTACAACTCAAGCCTTAAAAAATAAAATAAAATAAAATAAAATAAAATAAAATAAAATAAAATAAAATAATCCAGCTCCAGCTAGTCTCAGAAGCTTTGGGACAGGATGAAATTTAGGCTACAGATGTTACAGCCAAATGCTATTATTGCCAGGAGCCCAGCCCTGCAATTTAAAGGTGCCCTGGCACAAACCCGCACCAAACACATCTCCCAGCATCTGCTGCACTCAGAAATTACACACGTCAAAAAGGGCAAGCTCAAAGCATCTGCAGTGTTTTTGGGAGCTCAGAGCTGAGCTGGCTCCCCACGAGTTTCCCCAGCCCCCAGGCAGAGCAGCAGAGCTCCGTGCTCACTCCGCCGGGGAAGCCCAAGGCTGCCCAGGGAGGAAAGAGCCACGTGCTCTTCCAACCCTAGAAACCATTCCCCAGCATTGAGGCAGGAAAACACTCGTGGCAAGGCTATGCTGGCCATGGGCAGGAGAACAGCAGTGATTTGGGACACCAGTGTCCATCCTGACAGCGCTCTACTTCCACAGCCTGCAAGATACTGTGGACAAAGGGTGTGAGCAGTAACCTAACAGCCAGGGAGAGGATAAGCTCAGGGTCAGGCTCTTTTATTAACATTCTTCTCTTTTTTTTCTGACCCTCCTTTTCTCTTTCTGAAGTGACATCCTCCGAGTCTCCACTGCAACAACAGCATCAACGCAGGGGTGACCTGGTCAGCCCACAGAGGTAAAACAGGAGAAACAACTCTGAAGCACATTTTTGTGTCTGTGATCAGATGGCTGAGAACCAGCAGCATCAAATCCCTAAATAGCACAAGGCATCTGGGGCTATACCACTGATCTTGGCGACAACCCCTTCCCTCTCAGCTACAGAAAACCTATATATAGGAAAATATACATATGGATATAGACACATATGATTTTTACATTACTTTGCCATTTCTGAACAGTCCAGTAAGGCTTCACAGATTTGCTTTCCCCAAGGAGGAGACTGCCAAGCCCATGGCTAAGCAATGTCCCCCACTTGCCGTGCCACACTCAAAGTGTCAGCCTTTTGCTTTCCCTGCCTCGCTTCCATGTGTGCGGCTCGGTTTTGGTTTTAATTGCAAAGTCCCCACATTCTACAAACCAAATGCAGCTGGAATTGAAATCGAAGAGCAAAACCACCCACCAACAAAAATCAAAGCATCACACTGCCAAAAATCAAGTGGGATGCACAAAGCAGAGAGCTTAAAGGCGGGGGGGGGGGGGGAAGGAAATCACACTAAGAGCATGTTTCCACTGGTAATAACCTGAGAGCTGGGTAACGACACTGGAAGATGAGCTACCCTTGGCCCAAAGAGAGGTGGCTGTTTATGAAACCATCTGGCTGTCAGCAGCTCAAACACCACATGAAGGAAGAGTGTAAAATGGGCAGGTAGAGCAGCTGTCAGCAGGCCTTTGGGCTGGGAGAGGATGTTCTGTCCTCTACCTGACCAAGGGGGAGGAGAAAAAAATTCTAGAAATTGTCTGCATTATGGGGACAGTAGTAGTCTGTGGTTTATGGGGTTGGGGTTTGTTTTCATTGTATCTAACTTGTTTATTTAGGAGGAGCTTCATAAATCATTCTTTTCTCAAAAGCAGGCACCAAGGACCAGCTACAGGAGAGTATTCCTTTGCTTTTAAGAAAGCATTGAACAAAAATGATCAGATGTATTTAATGGGCTGTTGAAACAGTGTAATGCCAGCCTCTTACGTTATTGTGGCTCCTAATGATTTTACTAAGCAAAGAGCTGGAAGAGATCGACTTGCCATTCCTGGCCTCTGCCACTACATTCTGCTCAGACACAAGCAGCATAGCTGAACAGCAACAGGTAGGATGATATTTAATGCCCACCTCTATATTTTGACATTGTCTGGCTTGAAATAGAGTCTTCATGCCATTTACTGGCAGTGAAACTAATAGGATTCTGTAAAAATCAATCCATAAATGCTCAGACGCTAAAATGAATGGTTTCCTTTCTGTTCCATTTACGGGAGGGCTCTTTTATGGATATCTATATGCCGGCGTAAAAATTGCAGGAACAACTTTCTAAGTCTTCATTAAATTCAAGGGGACTTTTGTAGAGAAGATTGCTTTAAAAGAAACTGCTATTTCCCATGGCAGCTCATTATTACCCACAAACCCAAAAGGGCTACACTGGCCTGTGAAAGCTGCCCCAGCTGCCCCACATTCCTGCTGGGCACACAGGAGCTGCAGGAGGAAAACCAAGGTCAGGGTTAGGATGGGACACCAGCCCCTCTGCCCAACACAGGTGCTATTAAACTGAAATTATGGGTCACATTCACCCACATCCTGAACACTGCCCAGCACTGCCAGGGCCTGCCCAGCCACCACAGGGACTGCTGTCAGCAGAGTGTTTCCAGAGGGGGAGAAATAAATTCATAAACTAAACAATGCTTCTTGGTAACATGTTTAATGAAAGTGAAAGAAAGAGAGATGTGTTTCTTCCTTACCCTACCCACCATGTTAAATGGCAGGGGGTGGGTTTCTGGGGTTTAGGGATTGTTTTTGCTGGAGGAAGCACAAAAACTGCATGACCTGTTTGTCACTCCTGAAGACAACAGTTTATCAGAGCAGTCAGCAAACTGAGAGATTATTCAGATTTCTGCCTCCATGTATTACTTCCAAGTCCACTTTCCTGAAAACACCACAGTAATTCCTGTCCCAGAAGTGAGCTGGGGATGCTGAGCAAACCCCTGCACTGCTCTGCACAGCTCTGCATTCCCTTCTCACCTCCCAGGGGTGCAGGCTCCAGGATTTGCCTTAGGTCCTACTTTGTGGTCCTCAGCCCCGAGCTGCAGGCAAGGATACTTCCACACAAGGCTTCCCCTGGCATGTGCCCTCCTGACTCTGCACCACTCAGATAAAATGACTCTGCCAGCTCCAAGAGCTGAAAATAGATGGGCAGATAAGAGCCAGGTCAAGCATGCACAATCCACAAAACCACAACTCCAGACCATCTTGATCAGCTGGAGACATAATGGAGGAGGACATGGGGACCCCATGGACTGGCTTCACCACTGCAGGCCAATAACACTGATACCCTTGGTTAGTCCACTGGAATTGTCTCTGGGAAAAGCCCAAAGCCAGAAAGCCACTAGCACATCACCAGATCCTCTGCCAAGGATAATTTTCCATGGGGCTTACAACTATCTCGAGCATAAATTGGGATAAAGGGAAAAATGTACATCCAAGCCCTTTGTACTTCTGCAACAATCCATCTTGTTTCTGTCAACTTAACATCTGCAGAAAGATGTAGCTCTGCTGGAGGAAAAACAGCTCCTAAGTGCTCCTGGTCATGACAGATCTCAAGGCACACAGAAGTTCACCACATCCTCCTGGCCAAGGGCCAGGCTCACAGAATTTCATTTTATCTTACCCTCTTTCACCTCCTCCTTCAGCCACTTCAGAGGCTTTTCTTCATCTCTCCTTCCTCGTATTTCACTTCCAAGGGCATGGGACTAAAACAGCCCTGTTTTTTCTCCATACCCAACCTCAGAAAACAAATCATTCCCGAACCATACAACCAGACACCTTGCCTCCAACACAGGGCAGACCTCTCTGCACTGGCAGCTACACACAACTCCCCTAGGAGTGATGCTTTTCCCCACGTTTCTGCCCTCAAGACAACATCCCACGTCACGAGACACTTTTTTCCCCCATCTCTTTTTCCTCCTCTTACAAAAGCTGTGGCTAAGGGTGGCCACGAAGGCATTGAAGCCTCCTGATGCCAGCCATCAAGTGCTTCACACTGCAAAAGCCTGGCCAAAGTGAGGTCCACAAGGAAATTACTCTCTCTGCAAGTAACTTCCCATCCTCCACCTTAATTTCTTCCAAGCCAGGACCCATCCCAAATGAGACACCCAGAACTCAGCAGCACAGCCAAGTCAGGGGCACATTCCTGAACGACCAACTGATGTTACAACTTCATCAGTGCTACAAACGCTTCACCTTCCCCTTTAATTTCTGCTTTTCCGCCATCCAGACTGACAATTCTCCTATGATTTTAGCTGAATTTAGCTCATTTTTAGCTAATTTGGCTAAGATTTTGCTAAAGTTAGCTAAGTAGCTAAAAGCATCTCACATTAAATCTTCCCGTGCCTCAAAGTCCCTCTCTATAAAAAGAGACTCATTATCACTGACTTGTCTCTAAATGATGGAGACTGTAAATCACTGCCACACAACATCTGGTTTGTGGCCCATGGGGAGCTGCCAGGCTCTGTTCAGCTGGGTAACAACCCACTGGTGGAGATGCCACTGATTCGGCTCCAAACTGCCTTCTACATCCCCAAAGCATGGGCCAGGCTGAGGGACAGAGTACAAGCAGCTCAGGGATGTAGGAACTGCTGAAATCAGTAGAAGGCTTAAGCCTTGGGGGCTCTCAGCCTTTCACCAGCAGGAAGGTGCTTTAAAACTAAAAGAAAAAAGGAAACCCAGCTAAGGCAGAAAGCAAATGAAGGGGTTGCAACCTTAAGAGCTGCAGAGACATTCAAACAATAGTATCTCAAACCTTCCCTGCAGCTGTAGCCAACAAGACTGTAAATTGGCCTATGATTTAGCTCCATTTGGTGCCCTCTATCCAGCGCTGCAGGGTAGCCCACGCAGCAGACACCAGCTTCCATCCTTATCTCCACCATCCATTACCTGCTGTCAGAAAGCATGGGGGGAAGGCAGGGTGCCAGCACAGCTCTGCATGCACAGGAGCCCCCTTTTCCTCCCTCAGCAGGTGCCCTTGCAGCACCTCCAGCCATCACGAGGACCATGCTCCTGTGCTGAGGGGCTTGGCTGAGGTAGAGATTTCATCTCATAGCCCATCCATTGTTGAGTATGCTGTTTTCTTACCAATTTTTCCTTTTGTTTCCCCCCTCCTTTTTTTTGCCTCTTCTCCCCCTTGGTTCATTACATCAATCATTTATATCCACAGCACTAGCCAGCTGATTTACTGCCTCGATCAATGCAGCTCCAGCATGAAAAAGAGACACAGCAAGCTCAGCGTGCAACAGGGACCCAGCTGTGGGAACCTGGAAGGACAAGAGGGAGTGACAGAGAACGCAGTCACCCCACAAACCAAAAGCACCAACAGCACAACTTTCTGCATTCCCTATCAGTACAGCAAGTCTGCAAGGATAGGGCAGTGCCAGGGCAGATGGACAGATCCTGCCAGGCACTCCTGGAAGACAGGAGGTTTGAAGCTGAGGGCTCTAGGAGCAGAGCAGACTTGGGCAAGAATTTTTTTTGCCCCTAAGCAGGCGGCGGAGAAACCTGCTCCATCAGGATCGACTTGGAGCACTTCTGCTAAGCACCTCGTTTGCTCTCGCTCTCCTAATGAACAGCGTGACAAGCTTAGAAATCAATGGAGGCTCGGCGAACCCTGAGTGCAGCTCGTGCCGGCGCCCAGCCAGGCGTCCCCGGCACCTGCTCTCCCTAACTCAAACCGACGGGGAGCGATTACCCGACAGCTCTGCTAATGGCCACCCTGTCAGGGCTCCTCACCCACACCCCGGCAGGGCAGGCCATGGAAACAAGTCATTTGTGGAGGTGCCAGCCTTCTCCCTGGCAGTACCTGTGCAGAGAAGAGAGGCTGCAGCAGTGCCGCCGGGAACCGGCCCTGGGGAAGTCCCCAGCATTTCCCTGCAGCCAAGGATGCTCGGCTCAGTACCTCTCTCCCAAATGACCACTGAAGTTTCAAGGCCCCTGGCCCCACAAGCAAAATCCAAGTCTTTATGGCCAGACAGACACTGCACATTCTGGGCAAAACAGGAAGTGTGGGGACACCTCCAAGACAAGCCACCTGCTTGCGATACCTGCGGCTGAGCAGGAAGGCACACGAGGAAGTGAGAATGCAGCCCTGGGGGTCAGAGAGGGATGCAGAGCAGACCAACAAGTGGAACAGGGTGCCAAGAATCTGCTTTTTGGCTCTTTTCCCTAAAATACCTGGCATACTGAAGATTGTCTGAGGCAGCTGAGGCTGCAAATGAGGGACAAGGTTTTGCTGGAGAAATAGCTGCATCTCAGTGCCAGACAAGGAAACACGGGAGCTGAGGCAATGGTGCAGGCATGATGGGGAACAAACACTCTCCAAACCCAACACCAACTGGGAGCAGCTCCCCTGAGCACCCAGAAGGGGTCAGGATGGAACAAGGCTCTCTCACAACAAACAGACCCTGGCTTCAGTTCCAAAAGCCTCCCCACACCACCATCATAGCACCCCCTGCCACTCCCCGCTCAGCTGCACCACCAAGTACGTACCAGTGTATATACACACACATATTACTCAGTTTGCTGCTTCTCCCCTCTATGCCTGAAAAGAAGACGAGGAGAAGAAGCATGCAAAGCACTGCTGCATCATGCATGGGCTGCCCTGAGCCCTTCAGCTCCTTCCCCTCACAGCGTCCGTACCCTGTTCTCTTAACCTCTCTGCAAGGGGCTCATTTCCCATCTCGTTTAACGGCTCCAAACTGTTCCACCGTGCTTTGTTTGCTTAAAAAAATGTTGTTAAGATACAGCAAAAAAAAAATAAGTGGACAAACAGGAGGGATTTAACCCTGCCATTGCATCTCCTGGCTGGAGGGGCTTCACACGCTATTCACTGCGGCATTGGTGATTTAATCATCAGTGCGATGCTACTGCAAACAGCAGCAGACAGCAGAGCCGGCAGGAGTAATGCTCTCTCCAACAGCGTGAATATTAAGGGCATTTAACAGCCCTTGTAATCACACTGTGGCTCCTTGCAAGAATACAGCCAGGCAGCACAAGGGAAGGCACTGAACCATGCTGCTGGGTTATCAAACTTCCCTGTGCTCCGTACAGCGCTGAAATCAACCCTGCTTACAGCAAAGCGAGCGCTGGCTTCCCCGCATGTTCTCTCCAAACCAAATCCCACATTGCAAAAGCCCTTAAGCACACACACTGGGGTGAACTGGGTGGCTTGAGAGCCTCCTTCAGTGAAAGCCAGCCTCTTGTGGAATTTGGGTCCCTGTAACATGGAGCAAACATTAAGAGCTTGAGCAAATTAATCTCCTGTACCTGTCCGATGCAGTGGGAAAGGATTACTGGGGGAGGAGAAGAAATCCTGAGCATGGCATGAGTTTAGCTGCGCCTCAGGACTTGAGATATATCATACTTTTTAGGTCAAGCATTGGTTTGTTCTCAAAGGAGAAATGTCCCAGCTTTTGCACTTTGAAAGCTTTTACTCTTTTATTGCATTAATATAATTCTGAAAAGTTCCCTGTGATTTTGAGGCAGAAATGGCCAGTTATCTCTGGTGTCCTGTGGTAATGAAACACTTCGTGAAACAGAGCCACTCCTGGACTACAGACTTGAAACACAGCTTCTGGAAATAAGGGAAAAAAGTGGGAATTCATCTGCTTTATCTCTCAGATGCAGTAATGGTTGCTGGTTCTGCCTGAAGGTGGGGAGAACATCTTGAGACCCAGGTCTGCATTCAGACAGAGAAACACTGGCTTGCCCAAAGCCACATGCACAGCTGGTGCCAATGCCCAAACCGAGATCAATATCAGGAGATCAGCATCAAAAATTAGTTGATCCCAGTTGCTATTTACATATAGAAACTCAGAACTGTTTGGCTGTTTTGGCTGGACTAACACCTGCACTGCCAGGAGCTCCCACTCCCAGGTTATCTCAGTGCAGCCTGTGCACCAGAGGGAAGGGAATTAGCTACCCAGCCTTTCATTCACACCTTTAATTATTCAGCTTATATTGATATAAAATTAATTGAAGCAGAATAAGCTCTTCTCCTAAATGCAGGTGCCCACACGCAGGAATCTCTGAGATTAAAAGGTGCAAATTACTTTATTTAATGAGTTAATTTCCAGCTATGGCATGGGCAAATCTCCATGCTGGGCCTGCACCTGCTGCTGCACCAGCTCTGCCCCAGTGCTACGGCTGCTGTCCCAGCACAATGCTCTGGGTAAACAGAAGATGTGCAAAGCTTTGGTTACACAGCAGAGATATCTTCACTTCTGTGAACGAAACTTCTCTTTCATTCACAGTCAGGATTTGGCCACGATGATGTCAGCAGGAGCTGCCACCCAAGGGTGCAGTAAGGCACCAAGAGCAAAGAAATCCCATTTTCCAGAACACCCCTTGTGCCTGTTGGGGAAGGTTGACCGCCCTCCGCCTCCCAGCAGCTGGTGCCCTGAAGTACCAACATGATCTCCACATGCTAGGAGAGCTTCTGCCTGCAAAACCCAAACTGGAACTGACTTTCCTTTGCTGACATTGCCTTCAGGAGGGAAGGTGTCCTCACCTTGCTGAATCCCGCAGTGCCTCAGGTGAAGAACAACATCTGAACGACCTTCTCTGGCACTCAGATGCCTGCTGGAGCTCACTCTCACCTTGCAAGGTAGATTGTGTTTATATTTTATGTTTGATTTTGGAAATGCTGTGTTTCTTGAGTGCACAGGTGCATCCAGGAGGTCCCTGCTGAGGAGACACATCCACATCCATGTGCAGTAACACAGGCTGCTCACCGGGCAACGTAATACTTTTCTCATCATTCCATTCCCTTTTTCGCCACTTGCAAGTCTAATTTCAAGTTTCAGATATTTCACTTTCTCACCTTTTCTATTGCTCCTTACCAAACCCTTCACACATCACCTTTGCAAGGGGTCTCCACCCCAAAATCAGCTCCTCTCACGCCATGGCCAGCAGACAGGGCTGCCAGCACACTGCTGGGCTGAGGCCACATCCCCAAGGGCTGCACAGGGGTTGGTTCTTTCTTCTCTAAAGAGACTCAAACCAGAGATCTTTCTGCAGGATGGGAGGGCAGGACAGGAGGGTTCTTCACAAAGTGTTTTGCTGTACCACCGGGAGAAAACAATATGCAGCCTACACATCATACATGGTTTAACTCCGAGCACTAGGCAGATATTCATCCATTTGGATGCCAGTGGCAGCAGCAGATGGCTGGGTAATGCATGTTTGAGTCTGCCTCTCTCTAAATGACACTGTATTACGGCACCAGGAAAATGCAACGGGCATTATGAATGCTGCAACTCTTCCCTCCTCCTTCTCCATCCAGCTCCATTCCTGTTGAAGGCAGGACCATGCTACACAAGTCTCCCTCCCAGCCTGGCTCCCACACACCAGCTCCAGCAGCTCCCAGTGTCTTCCCACTGTCCACCTCCCTGGAAAAACCACTTGCTTTCCCCAACCAGACCCTGCATTTCATCTGGGCAAGCTCAAAGTGCAAAGGGCTGCATGCCAAATGACCCCCAAGGCAGATCCCAAAGGACATCAGAGGATATTATTCCATCCTGAACGACCCTGCATCAACCCACTGGGTAAAGCAGATTATTTAGACCCAGATGAAAAAAACTTCTTTTAAATAAAAATATATTTTAAAAAAATCAGTGTTTTATAAGAAGAACTGAGCCAGCCATTGAAAGTGAATTTGCTCACACCTGTAACTCCTCCCTCTCATCTTTCCTCCATCTCACCTAACAACAAGCAACTAAAAATTCAACACACAAGCAAGAAAAGATGTGCACGAACTCCATCCAGCCCGGGGGGGCTGCAGCCAAGGCCCACACCACTGAACATATCCACGCCGTATTTGCGAGCCGTGTGTCTCCATAATGGGTTATGAGGTGTGGTTGTAACTGGCGGATGCCGACGGTGGTCCTTGAGGAGGAAATGGTGTGTGTCTAAATGCAGGCAAAGCTATTTGGAAAGCCAGGACAAAGCAGCCTTTCTCTCCTGGCATGGGCCAAATTACATCCTTTGGACTTATTCCTTCAGTGGCTTCAAAAGAAAAAGAATCATCCGTCTCAATTTTCCTGGCTCTGTGAATAATGTTTGGAGAATAGAGGGTGATTTCATAGCTCATTTGTTTTTGCACCGTATGAACCCTGTTCTCCTCGCATCACTTTCCAATCAGGTTTATAGCTGGTGTTTCCACGAGAAAATCAAGGAGGGAAAGGCTACAACACTCAGTCTCACTTGAGACTGAGGGGAAAAAACAAAAATCAAAAAAAAAAAAAAAAAAAAGAAAAAAAAGAAAAGAGAATCTCTCTCTCTCCCTTGTCTTTCGGCCTGATCTGAAAATGAACCTGTTTTGCTTCTGAATCAATTCTCTCCTGGCACTGCACTTCCCGCAGTACTTTCCGAGATGAGATGCAATCATTAGCTCACTTGCTCCTCCAAATAATATCACAAAGCTGGAGCTCAAGCTGCTTTGCAGTAAATCATCACTAATTTCTGCCCATGTGTGGCAAGGCAGGGTTTGACGGAGGACGCAAGTCCTGCCACACCCTCCCAGTGCCACCACCCATTTGCATACCTGCTCTCTGGGGACAGTCCAGCATGTCACCTTGTCCCCCCGTGGAGAAGTGACACTGGCACATCATCCCTTATTCAAACACCTCTCCAATGACCCCCAAAGGACCAGCACAGCTCTCACGCCCTTGGGCTGCAGGAAGGGTTAGCCAAGGTTCATAAGGGGCTTCCAAACAGCAGGATTGAGGCAAACTCTTAGTACGACTAATGCTGCCTCCATGAACAAAGGGGTGAACTCCTGCTGAACCTGTCACCACTGATCATTTTCCAAAGGGACATGTTAAGGACAAGAAACCCTCCTCCTGCTCCTCCCAGGAACTCTGTGCTACTGGCACCCAGAGCCCCAGCCACTCCCTGGACACCCAATGCCCATCCCACAGTGGGAGGCTTTCCAGGTACCCTATAGACTGATCCAGCCTGACCTAGGGCTGCCCTTCCCACCCCAGCAGCAGCTATATAGGAAAACCTGTATCTAGGCAGCCCCCCTTTCTCAGCTCCTCTGGAAATACATATAAAGAGTAGAGCAATACTGATTTAGATGAGCAGGAGATGGGGCTCAAGATCTCCTCCTTGGCTTACTTTTCCTGTAACACTGATTCCTGCTGCGATTCTGGAACCAAAAAGGGTAAAGAGGGTGGGAAATCAATTTAATTGCAGCTTAGTAAGCAACTGCACTAAGTATCGCTGGCAAAATCTGAACATTTTGCTGTGAGAGAAAGGGGGAGAAATGGCTTTTTCATTGCACAGGAAAGTGGATTGAGAGCAAACTCCCCCCCATCATCTGCTCCTCACCCCTTCCTTCTTTAAACAGGAGGAAGCCAGCAAGAAACACACAGCTAACGCCAGCAATCTCCCTCTCCTGCTACTCCAATTAATAGTCAATCCGCTGCACCCATTGTCGTTAGGCTGCACGTAATTACTCCTTCACGCAAACATCTTCCTTAAACAGATCCTACTTCTGCTTTCTCCGCAGATACATTCCCCTTAATTGGTTTTATTGCACCAAATGCTGGCCTGTCCTCACAGATGAGACTCTCCCATGTGGAGTACGTTGCTTTTGCATTTCCACAACTTCTCCCAAGCTTGATTTTCCCACTGACAAGGAGATTACAGCACAAAGAAACACACCCAGGGTTATCAAAGTGGCATCCCGTGAGCTGTGCACACAGAACACACACATCCACACACCCTAGAAAAACACTGGGCACACAAAACCCCAATATTCAGCTTCCCAGGGATTTGTCAGCTTGGGACAATAACACTGCACCTGCATTTATGTGGGATCACAAGACAGCGTTATTTGCAAGGCTGCGTCTCCTGGTAGTGCCCTTCCCATGCCAGAGCTCGCCCAGATCACAGCCACAGCAGCCCAGCAGAGTGTGCCCTCCGTGCTCTGCCCTGGTCTCTACACATACAATCAACCTCTCAGCTTCAGGAGGCACAGGAAAACTCCAGTCACAGTACCATAAAACGCTCCCTGGACCTGCCTTCCCCAGGCACAGCATTCCCATTTATAGCTCTCACCCTGCAGCCATCCCATGTGCTGAGTCCCCTGCCCGTGGGGAGGTACGGGTCACGTTGCAGAGCCAGGGACAAGAGATGTCTCAGCAGAGCAAGAAGAAGTAAACCCAACCAAGACAGGCCCTGGGCCATGAGCCCATCAAAATAAATCAGGATGATGCTTTCTTATCAAGGGAAGGAAGAGCGAGGAGAAAACAGTTGGCTTTTGAGTAAACAGTCCAACTCTGTGCATATCTGAGGTGGTGAAAGGATAAATAAGACAAAACATCTTCCCTGACAGTCAACATCTTTCTCAAGCATGGAGACACTTCAACATGTGTGCTGTGTCTCTGAAGCCTCAGCATCCAGACACAGAGCTGATTTTGGAGACCTCCCTGCTCAAAAGTAGGACTTGCTTTTGTCAAGCCCACCCCTCAAGGTCGCCAAGGGCTCCAGGACGTGAGCCAGAGCTGAGTCCTCTCAAAAATGCAGCAGCAAGGGCTCAAGCCCTTCCCTGTCACCTATGAGAGGATGATGCCACACCATGTCACACCAGCTGGAGAGGGATGCTGCAGCCCAGATTAATTCCACATGCAGGGTGCTCCACACAGACCTTGGCAGGAGAAGCAGTTCACAAGAGAAACCATGACACTCCTGAGCCCAACTCACTCTCAGAGCACTACCACCTCCAACACCCCTTCAGAGTGAAGCAGCAGGACTCTTCCAACTCTTTTTATTCTTCCAGAGCACAATAAAAAGTATGTTTCTTCTTCTGGTGCTCAACAGTTCTTGTCAACAAAACACATACCACCTGCACAGAAATTTATTTATGTTCTTACCAGGAGAGAAGCAGAATCCTTGCCTCCTGTCCTTCCTTCCCTGATACCTCTTTTAAAAGCACCAAGCTATGAAAGGCACCTGTACATTCCAATGCTCACTGTTTTGCAAAGCAAACAGGTCTTGTTCAATCGATATTTATGCCCCCATCAGTCACAGCTGCAACACAGAGCTCTACCAGAATGTAATGAAGACGAAATTCATTCATTGCAATTACCAGTGAAAAATTAGGAGGGTTTTCATTGACGGGTTATTGTTTCACAGGTATCTCAGGGAGCGCTGTAACGCACAGTGGGCAGGTTAATTAAACAAGGTGCACCAGGCAGGCTGCTCACCATTTGCCCACAGCTGGTTTCATCACCGAGGTGACTTCCTCGCCTCACCCCTGCTCCACCAGACCTGTCCTGCCCAACACCACAGATGAGGGCAGCTTGGGCATGGCTTTCTGTTTTAACCAGCACTAAATACACAAGCAAGAGAGAGAGGAACTGGATTCCATCACACCTCCTGCACAGGCAAAGCTCTGCACATCCTAAAAAGCCTGGATTTACTCCTAGATTTCAGAGTGGGGTTTCACCAGCAAAGCATGACAGAAGTTTCCCCTTCTCTCACATCCTGGACCTATCCATGCCCCCAGCCAAGTCCCAGTCAACATAAGCTTCCTGGGTATTAAACACTCTGCCTCTTCTTTTTTTTTTTGTTCCCAACAGCTTTGCCACTTCAATCCCTAATTGTCAAGATCTGAATTTTTGCAGGATACACAGTTATTTTAATCTGTTAAGTGGCTCTGCTGCTATAAAACTGACAGGAATTTAGTATCTGGAGACTGTCAGCTGAGCTCCAGGTGCTGAGGCTTTCTACACGGCAATGATGCAGAAGGAAGCACAGGCTGGTGGTGCAAGGCACACAAGCACAAAGCTGGCAAGGGTCCCTTTGCACTGAGGTCCGACCCTGTAGCGTGCTGAGCACCCTGGAACACCTGGAGCAGGCAGTGAGGCTGCTGAGCTTCTCTACATCTCCCAGGAGCCATTCCCCAGCTGCACACTCAGAAAGGAGCTGTTGCATTGCAAACACTACTATAAGTCAAGTAGAACAGGTCACTTTTTTTAATAAAGGAAACTTTTCCTCTGTAGCTTTTCTCCTGCAGCAAGCCCGTGACAGACCTGCTTTCCCTCCAGAGGCTGTCAGCTGTGCTTCAGCCATTCATCAAAGGGAGCAAGCTAGCATGCAGGAGGGAATGAAGAGAAATAAAATACCAAACCCAACAAAAACTATCTTCCTGCCCCTCCTGCACACACTGCTGACCCTGAGCACAGGAGCCCAGACCCCTGAAACCCCCTCCCTGCTGCAGGGCTCTGCTATACAGCCACTGTGGTCTCACACAGGTGCAGGAAATGAGAGGACCAAGGGCTTGTCATCCACCTACTCATCTCCTGCTCCCTCATTAGCATCCCTCAGGGCCACACAGCCACAGCCTGGCACAGGACACAGGAGCCAGCACACCAGCAAAGCATCGCTGCAGAGCCAGCTACAAGTACTCTTCACAATTAATTTGGGATTTTGCTTGTAATTAATCCCGCGTATCAGTTCCCCTCATTATTCCTTAATGTAATTAAGTTATTAGTTTATATGTCCCCCCCTCAAAGCAGAGCAGAGGGAGGGATCAGAGGGAGGCAGGGGAGATGCCAGGCGGTAGCACAGGGCCATGAACCCAGATTACTGGAGCACATGCCAAACCCCACCACAGCCTCCCTGAGCGACTTCAGGTAGGTCACTGGCAGCCTGCTTTTCCAAGAGGATAAAACGATTCCAATTCCTCCGGAGTCCATGCGAGACAGAAGGATACAAAGTTCAATTAGCCTCTCCGGGTCCTGGTTTATCCAGCTGGAAAACTGCCGGGACAAGGAGACAGGCTGGAACTAATTAAAGCTTGCAAAGTGTTTCGAAGCCCTCCTCCAAAAGGCAGGGAAGGCAGGAGGCATCAAGGAGTCCCAGCCGATCCACGACCCCAGCCAGCCCCGTGTCCTTACACCCCCATCCATCAGGCTCGGCTTCCCCGCAGGCTGAGCCCACACTGCTAACCCGGCACCCGGCCGGGCAAAGCTCCCTGGCAGCGGCAGGCACCCTGCTACGGCTTCTCTTCCCAGCCAAGTCACGGGACTTCACAAAGGGCAGCGAAAGGGCGAGTGTTACTTACAGCACTAATGGGGCTTGATCTGCCCCTTGGAAAAGAAAGAAAAAAGAAGCCCCAAGCCAACAGCAGTAAAAGCAGCACTGGAGGGACCGGCAAAGCTGTCCCAGGAACAACTTCATGGTCCTAAACACTGCCAGCTTTCTTCTTCCATACCCTACCAGCCCTGCAAGGTTGCTACACCTCACGGCCAGGAGGGAGTCCCACACCCTAAAATCCAGCCTCAACCTGCTCCTGCCGCCCTGGCACGTACCACCAGCGGCTGCAGGCAGCAGGGAGGAGGAGGAGGAGGGAAAGGAGGTGACACGGATTGAGGGAAGCAAGGGCTGGCAAGTAGGGGGGCCCTCTAAACCTGCCTGCCCCTGGGCAGCAGCGAGGGATCCATAGAGATGGGCTGCAGGGGAATATAGGAAAAAAAAATTACAGGGGGAGGTGAAGCCAAGTTAATTACAAGACACTGCTGCACCCACCTCTTCGGGCACGAACAGCTTGAGAAAGCCCAGCTACTGCTGCAGGACCTCCCCCAAACACCTGTCTTCACCACATCTTTGAGATGCCAAGCCAGCAGTGTGTTTTGGACAAAGGAAGGACTCAAAGACTGCGTCGGACCCTCACACCAAGGGCCTGCCCTTTGGAGGCCCTGCCCACCCCAGCACAGGATCCTCTGGCTGCAAGAAAAACATCACAAGCCTTCCTTTGGGAAGCTGAGGCCTGGATCTGGTTCAGGATTTGGGGTAAAGCAAGGGGTAGGGTGAGACCCAAGTAACAGTGATCGATGAGCATCTGTGGAGCCAAGGGCGGCAGATCTGTGAGCAGCAGCTCTGCTGTTGGCTCTCAGCAAGGCACCAATGTGCCACAGCCAGCCAGGGAGCTCAAGCACCACAGCCTTCCAGCATGGGATGTGTGCCGAGAGCCTGCCAGGACACAGGCACGGCCAGGAGACAGGCATGGCCAGGATGCAGCGTTACCAGCTGAAGCCTAACTGGAAAGGTCTAAAGGTTAAACCTACTCGAGGCATGATACATGGTGTGCCCATGTCCGTAGAAATACAGTTCAGCTGGGAGAGAAGCAGGGGAGGGAACAGGTTGGAAAATGCTGCCAGGAAAGTTTATGTGGATTTGCTCCATTTCCCCTCTGTAGCTGTTTTTCAACATTTGAGGTGCTGTTAGCAACCCAGCACTTCCTCCTGTTTCTCGAGGAATTTAGGAGGACATCCCCTAACTGCACAAGTTCTCATCAGTGGCAGCCAGTCCCGGTGGCCAGGGCAACAGGACACCCCACCAGGCTCCTCTCTGGACCACAGCATTCCTGTCTCTGGTACACCAGTCAGCTCTGCAGCCATTCAGAAGTGTTAACTGAAGTTACACCACGTCCCCACGCTCATAAACAGCTTATAAGTCATACTGCTCCAAAGCAGCTTCCAAAGCCAAAAAACGCAATGCATTAAAAAATAAAAAACAATCTGCACTCTATGGATCTCAAGGGGATGCAACCATTTGGATGGAAAATTCAGAAGAAATGAAAGAGAGGCAATTTAAGCAGTCAAATTGCTGGAGTTATGGCAACTTGGCAGTGGCAGCTTTGAAATATGGGGATGGATCCTGTGTGGCAGAAGTTCACCTGCTGCGGGAGCCAAGACCAGCCTGTAACAGCATCAGCAACCTGCACCCTGAGGTGGGGGAAGCTGTGAATGGGAGCAGAAAGTCAAAATGGGCTGCAAAATGGCAGCAGTTCAGCTGCGGCTGGTGCTAAGCAAAAAGCAAGGCTCATTTCAAGGAAATTATAGTAGCCCCTGTCAAACAGGGGAAGTCTTTTTTTGCAGTTTTTACAAATACGGTTTTGACACCAAAGCACAGTTCTGGTTAAGAAAGTGCTTGTATTCTAACTCTGCTTTCAGTGACTTATTTATTGCCTTCCCCAGCTTAAATAAATAAATAAATAAATGTATAGATAATTATTTCTTTTTGGGGCCTGAAGTTGCACAGATTCATTCCCTTCTTCTAGGATTGAAAGATTTACGAAAGCCTGAAAAAACCTCCTCAATCATTTTTATTTAAAAAAACATGGAAAACCAATAATTCCTCAGGATGAAAAAATCAAAGTAAGCTTTATGAGTTCTTTTTTTTTTCCAATCAGGTCGTTAATTCAGTTGCTGAGGTGACAGACACATATATGAGACTCTCCAAAGACGTGGCAAACACGTAAACCTGTCACATACTGTGGGCCAAACACTGCTGGGTGTCACTGGTGCAAAAAAAGGAGCTGAGGTCTCACATCCTTCCTCTGCCACAATAACCCTAATCTCGGTGTATTTTCAGAAGCTGGACTCCAACCCGGATTAATTAATTCAAGATTTACAACAGTACAACTAAGCAGTAACTAATCCACGTCCTTCGGAAAGTTAACCCTCGGCTAAGCCCCAGCCGCTCTCAGCCGAAGAGGAGAGGACAAGGGACCCGGAGAGGACACGGCACCTCGTTCGGCCGCAGCTGCTCGCAGCTCCCCTGCTTTTCGTCTGGGCAGTGAAACTCCTCTGATTCATTCCCTGTGTGGAGCGAGATGCTCCTCACATCTCTGCCGTGCTGTCACTCCGGGGACTCAAACACGACACAGAAAGGCGCGATTGCACAGGCACCCTCCTCCCAGCCCGGCTGGGGCTCCCAGGGCAGCAGCATCCTGCCCGTGTCTGCTCTTCCATCACAACCAGCGGCGAAAAGCCCCAGCACTTTAACCGGGCTCGCCCAGCCCGCGTACGCCAAGCACGGACCATCAAAGTCTGCACCCCTCTCGTTTCAGCCCAGAGAGGATCGAGCCCTTCTCCTTTAGTGGAGAGCTCAGGAGCACGGCGTGACCCACGGGGTCGCCGGCCGCCCACCCGTGACACAAACCACGCGTTTCGTTTCCTTGGGGCGCCCCGGTCCCGCCGCCCCCCAGGGCCCGGAGCCTGGGATGCTCCAAGGTGGCGTTGGGGCAAAGGGCCGGCACCGCCGGCGGCCCCGACGGCCGCAGCCTCCGGTGAAGCGGGGCGGGGGGGCGGCTGGGGCTGCCGCTGTCCGAGACCAAGCGGAGCGAGGAGAGGGGGACACCACGACCGGAGGGTACGGAAAGGGCCGCAATGCCCCCCCCGCACAGGCACAGGTCCGGTACCCAACTTGAAAGGGAGCGCGATGGGGTGGGGGGGGGGGGGGGTCCCGAAAACCGCCGGGAACTTCTTCCCCGGGCAGCGGCGGCATCGCGCCCAAGTCCCGCCGGAGCAGCCGCGGCCCCGCCGCCCCTTCCTTACCTGCGGTGTGTGACCCTCGGGCTCCGCCGCCTCCAACTTCCTCCGCGCCCCGAAGAAGAAGAGGAGGAGGGCGGCGAGCCAGAGCACCCCCAGCAGAGACAGCGCCAGCCGCCGCGTCGGCCGCCTCATCCTCGGGAGGAGGGAAAAGTCCGGCGGGGGCACCGGGAGGCGGTGAGGGGAAGCCGCGGGCGCCTCCGGGGGCAGCGGGAGCGGGGCTGACGGCGACGAGGGTCTCGCCCGCCCGCCTCGGAGCCGGCGATGCGAGTCCCGGGCTGTGCATGCTCTGCAGGGGAGGGGAGGGGAGGAGGAACGGGAGGAGGAGGCGCCGGGAGGAGGGGGGCTGGAGCGGAGCCGCTTGCCGGGGAAAGGTGCAGGGCGCAGGCAGCCGGGCTGGTGCCCGGGAAGCCGCTGCCCTGTCCGCTCTGCGCCGGCGGGGAGGCAGCCCCGGGGACGGGGACACCGCGGGGTGCGGGGGTGTCTGTGTGTAACCGGGGACGCCCATCCCTCTGCCCTCGCTCCGTGAGTGACTCCGGGCCACTTCCACGCGAGGGGATGCGCGGGGCTGGGCAGCGCCGCTGCGAGTTTGGCCCGGGTCGGTCCCGGTCCCCGCCCGACTCCGGGGCGAGAGGAGGCCAGCGCTCAACAACACAGAGGAGGCTCAGACATGATGGGAAGATTAATTTAACCAATTGAAACAGCAGGGGGAATTCAGGTAGGTGGAATTTAATTACTGGATTTGGAAGAGAAGATGTGTGTCTCCAGAGCTGTCAGGAACACTTAAAAAATAAAATCATAATCATCAGCTGTTGTTATTCCGGCAGCAGCTTGGTGCTGGGCCATGGTCCTGCGGGGATGGCCTGCAGCCGTAATCCCTGTCCCATGGGGTGTTCCTTGCTGGCTCCATACACAGCCCCAGCACAGCAGGCCTGTCCACACAGGGCAGCCAAAGTGGGAATTACAGACCTTGCTGAGGGGAAAAAAAACCTAGCACAACTACAGAGTAGGACTCCAGAAAAGAGCTGTCTCACACAGCTATCCCTGCTCACCTGCCTGACACTGCGCTTCCGATCTTGCCACTGACAAGTACTACATGAGCTGAGCAAACCTTTGCAGAAGACATTAGAGAATAAATTAAGTATTGGAGCAGATGTGAGTCATTCATGTTAGTACAAAAACTACAGAACAAACCCCATAAAAACAGGAATCCATGCATAAAGTAACATATGGAATGAAATAGAGATAAGATGTCAAATGCTGGAAAGTCCAATGCACATGTTGTAAACAACCGCTCCTATGCATTTCCCACACACTCCTCCTGGCTTTATTATTTCCTGCAGTTGTTTTCTGTCACTTGCTAATTTATCATTTGTGATCTTCATCCTCTGTCCTCCTCTGATTTATTTCCAGGGCTCAATAAGCCCTTCTCCCTAACATAATCCATGCCTCTCAGGCCCAACATTCACAGAAAGATGCCCAGATAAAAATTTCATTAGCATCCACAAAAAGGGACATTTCTCTTTCTTTGTTTTAAAGCTGTGCGACTTTGAAACACCTTTACCAGAATGAGGAAATTCAGGTCCAGCAGGCAGTTAGTTTGAACTTTGTGGAAGGATCAGGACTAACCAAGTGGGAAGAGGGCAGAAAGCCCTCATGCCCTGGTGAGCCACCAACCTCATGTCACATGGGAAGCCCAAACCAGCCTGAAAATGCAAACTGTTCCCATGGCATGTGTCATTTGTCATGCCAGTTAACCTTCCTCAGCCCCATGCAGGGTAGCTGGACCATCACACTCCACCTCTGCCAGCACAAGACATCTCTGCCCAACCTAGTTAGGACCTACAGGTACTGCTCTCCCCCCAAACTGTTGCCTTATGCTTTTTCCTGACACCTAAGGTAAAACACCTGAAAAGCTTTCAGCAGCTGAGGCACATGGGTGGTAGTTTTTACATGGTTTATAGTTATCTTCTTGCCTTATGCTCACCCCTGCTATTGGGACAGACTGGTTGCTACTTCTCACATTCCTTCTTTGGATCAGGAATGGCTTTCTGACCAAAAATATCACCTTGCCACAAGAAGAAAATAGCCACTGGTGTTTTCCTGCCTGGGACAAAGTGACCTTGGCTGCTGTTACACAGTGTTCCCCCAACACATTTGCAGAGGGTGCTGAGTTTTTCCTATGAGACCTCCCTCTGTGCTAGGAGAGTTTTTCCAGATAAAGGTACCTGGAGGGTGTTATCATTCAAAGCTGGATTAAAAACCTTGTCTTTTTTGTAGGTCAGACTTTCAGGGGAAGCTATTATGAAATACAGAGGGGAAGTATAGAAAATATCAAGGAAATACATTACAAATTAGATTACAGGTAAGGTAATAAATAGGACATACCTGACAAAAATGCAATCAGATAATGCTTTCTTATTACCTTGAGAAACAACTCCCTCTGCTGAGGGAAAGCTTCACTGGCAGGGCTCGGTGCTGTGATGGATAACTCGCTGTGCCCAGCAGAGAACGGGCAAAAACACTTCCCCGCTGGCACTGCCACCACTCCAGCGAGGAGGGGACACTGTACAAATCCCCGCGCTGTGCAGGTGTCCCACGTGGAGGCAGGAGACTCGAGGAGCTCTAGCAATGCGTCGTCTCCAAGGAAGTATATTCCTCCTGACGGCGTGCCTGTGTGCTGGGACAGATAATGTATCATGCAGATGATGGTAACAGCTATTTAAACAAGAATAAGGCAAGAATACAAATCTGGAGGTTCAGAGTTATTTGAAGTCGTAGACTTTCAGAGACTCATATAAAAATCCTACTGCAATTCCATTAAAACATGGCAATAAAAAAAAAATATTCTGTTGCATTATTGACCCATATCTTTGCCATTTTTCTAATTTTTCGTCTGCCAGTCTCAGCTGCTTCACAGGTGAGGCCCATAACATACTACCTGTTTCCAACAGAGCAAAATTTACAGGCAGTGCAGCCAGAGACAGGAAAAAAGCCTAGGAAATGGGTGGCCAGCATTTGTTGGTATCAGAATTGAAAAGCTGATGAAAGTGACTGTTTCATGAAGGCAAAAATAGGACGTGAGTTCTGAGTGGGAGGTGGACTCTTCACAATCACAGCTTCAGGCAATGGCCCTTCAGGGTCCTTTAAGGAATGGGTGGAAGGGGAAAGTAGCTTTCCTTGCTGTTTCAAGGGCATCTGTAAAGCACATTTCAAGGAAATCTAATCTCACTGGTTCTACAAACCAGCTGGGCACTGCTTCAGTGCAGTTTTTACTAGGAATGTTCTTGGGTTTGAGTTCAGTTCACATCTGATATTCCATCCAGAGAATGTTTCTTTTCCAAAAGGATCACAAATACTTCGCAGTTTTTTCTCAGAAAGTTGAAAGGGGCTTAAACAGATACAGTCAAGAAGTGATCAGAGGAAAGGATCAAAATCCACCCTCAGCTTGGGATACTAAGGAGTCTCAACTGAACATGGGAGGTTATTGTAAGATGGAAGAACCCCAGTGAGCTCCAGATTGAAAGGGGCTTCTAGGACAGAGAGCTCTCTATTGCCAGGGGAGGATCTGGTTCAGTCAGTGGCTTGGGGTAGCCCAGCACTCACTGCTGTTCATGGCAGTGCACCATCCCCATGAAGAGGTGCTGCTTGTGGTAGCACAAATATCAGAAAGACTGTGCAAAAAATAGGAGATCAGCATTTGAAAGGGTCAGCATGGTAATATGGGGTTATACAGAGTGCTGGATTTCATTCAGTGGTCAGTGGCACCTCTGTGGTGCGTGCTCCAGGCTCGGGGGAAGAAGCTCATTCAGAAGTTTTTCTCCCACTCCTGGCAGAGGGTGTGCTACACTTACTGAATTTAACCACATTGAGGAGAGGGCCAGGAGAGGAGGGAGAGCACAACGAGCTGCTCCCAAATAGCTGTTTTGGCAAGTGCTGAGCATTGGCGTGTTTCAGCAGGAGCCCAGCTGTCCCTCGTCACCAGCAGCAGAGGTGCCAGCCTGGGTGCAGAGGCTCCAGGACAGCAAGCCAGCACATGCCCTGGCCCAGCACCACCCCACAGCCCCAGCCTACTCCCAGGGCTGACTCACAACTATTTGATACCCCTCCATGGGTGGAGCTGTGCTTCAAATGTGAACAGTCATGTCAGTGACTTCCAGGTTTATATTTACTACTGGAACAAAGTTCCCTTTTCAGACCTGTAGCTGTTCAAAAAGCCTCTGGGTCACTCGGTCAGTATGAGGAGAGGAAGGGGAGAAGTCCTTTGCACAGGAGCAAGGAGAGTGTTGCTTTGCCCTGGGGGACCCCCAGCCCTGCAGCACTTGACACTACTGTGCCGTGGGCTCGTGGCAAGGTGCTGCAGGGGCACAATTGTGTGCTCAGCTGGGGGTTCTTACCCACAGCTACCATCACACAAAGCCCTCTGCGTTGTGAGGGCAGCAAGGGCTCTCTGCCACTTCAGGCAGTACCTTGCCACCTCAAAAACCAGCTTCCCTGGCAGCTGTTGAAGATAATGTGAAGAGTATCCCACATTTTTGTGGCAGGTAAGATCTGCCTTTATTTTTGTGCTGTAACGGAAGCCAAAAAAATCAAACCAATGCTTACATGAAAAATGTTCTCCCTGTGTGCCCTTGGAGAAGATGAAAAATGTTAGAGACAGCTCTGGCCTAATACCAGAAGAATTGTAAGTTAAAGTGTTAACAAAACCAAAAACTTTCTAGTTGGCTGTCTCCTCTCCCTTGCTGAGGTAACAGAGCTGTAGCTTGTCCTACACATGCAGTTTAAACGGGAGGGTCAAACGTGAAGCTGTGAAGCACTCACCTTCTCCTCTTGGGTGATGATACCGCTGTGCACCTCCTCACCTACTGCTACACTCAGAAAGGGAAATACAGGAGTTCCTGCAGACTTTTTGCCACTATTAGTGTTGCAAGCAGATCTCTTCCAGTACCTCTAAAGGATTTTTTTTCCATTTAATTAAACCGCAAGCATGCTTCTCTAGCAAACTTTCCACGATGGCATCTCCAGTTAATTAAACGTTTAAGCTGTCAGGAAATGCTATGCATTAAAAAAAATAAAATAAAGAGGAGAGCTACTTTAATAGCATTTGTTAATTGAAGCTCTCATCAAGTCAGCTGCAGCAACACAAGCTGCTTCCCGAGTCGATGGGCAAGAGCACACATCCAGACATTTGCCTGCAGTTCCTACAAGTCAGACTCCCACCTCCAGGCTAGTGTCTATGGCACTGATGGATGAGGCAGCACTGAGCTCCCTCATCATTGGAACAAATACAAAGACTTCTCTGTAGTAAAACTGGAGGAAGGCTGGGGGGAATTCTTGCTTATCACAAGGTATCTTCCATCTCTAGCAACTGCAATCAAATGGGCACCCACTTGCACTTGTGTTTAATTCACATGCTCCCCAGTCCCTGTCTCCATTTCCTGGAGCACAGGTTTTTCTGGATTAGATGCAGCCTTTACCCACAGCATTTACAGGTGCCCAGTGATGCCAATCCAAGCAGGCGTGGGAACAAGGGCAAAAGCAATGGGAGATTTGATGGGAGACACATTGACTTCAGTGTGTAACTGAGGGACATTTTAGCAAAGAACAGCTCCCTTGGACAGTGCTCTTCCACTGAAACCACCTTCAATACTGTTCACTGGTTGGTCTTGACCAGCTCTGCCTCTGGGTTTTATTGCTACAATAAAGTCTTCTGGATCTTGTCTGTCCGAATATGTCTCTGGTGCTTGTTAGTCTCTCCTGATGCTCCCAGTTTCTGGAAAAAGCCTCTAGATAAGCGATGGCTCCTGATCCCACAGCCTGGTTTTTCAGTATTCCGCCTAGCTCCAGGTCACTGCACCAGCAACCAGTGGAAGGCACTGCAAATGGCCACAAAGGGGCATTTGAGACCAAAAGCAGCAGAGAGTTTTATGAGCCAAGTAGCAGCAAACAATCAAATAAACAGAGCCCAGGGCAGGTGAATCTTTACCAGCAGCTGAGCCTGTGAGGTCCCGGGCACCCTGCAGTTCTCAGCACAGCTCTAGTAAAGCACATGCTCCTGGCGGACCCCAGTGCTGCTGGGACATCACAGGGGAAGCAAAGCTGCTCACTGCCTCCCAAGGAGCTGTGCTCCTGTGTGCATTCACACGTGCACACGCACACACTCACCACCATCCGTCTCTAAAAGCAGAGAACCCTGCCAGAATTCAGACCAAACCCCTTTGTTTCTTTCAATACACTAAATCAGTCCCTTTTAGCTAGCTGCAGGACTGTGTCTCTTAGACACATTGAAGCCCATAATTGTGGTTTGGACAGGTGACACTCAACAGAATAAAGAACAAGTCATGTGATGGGCGAGAGAACGCATGAGCTAAAGTAAAGCTTTGTCCTTAAAGCACCTTTAATGCCTCTGTCCTTTTGTGTGCAGGTGTTAAGCAGATTTCAGAATTAAATCTCTATTTCTGGGATATGTAAGTGTGGCCCAATGCCAGCTGGGATCTAGGCATCTATTAACACAGCTGGCAATATGTAATATTGCACCAGGCACTTTTTGGGAAGGAGGGTTTTCACAGCTGGGTGGAAAGTTTTACCCTCATCTTCTTCCTGTAAAATTTTCCATAGAAAAAATTCCTGACTGTTTATCTCTCCCTTCTCCTGAGGGATACAAAACCTGGAGACAGTGAGCCACACTTACTTCTTAAGATTTTAATCCCATTATTTAGGTGAAGTGTCTAGGAATAGACATTTCTTCACATACAATCCAATGCTTTAAGCGTAAAGACAGTGATTTCTATTTGATCAGGCAACCTCCCTCTCTCAGTACAAAAGCTCCAAGGGGCTATCAACTAACCCCACAGCTCCCTGAGAAACAGTTAACAAGCAGTTGCTCTGTACAAAAAGAGTGAGTAACGTCAAGGTCTGTGCTTGCTCCATTCAGTCTTTTCATAGGATCCACTGTGATCTCCTACACAAAAACACACAGGGTGCTAGAAATCCAGCCTACCTACAAGGGAACAGTATTCTACCCTGAACATGCTCAGGTGGATTAACATCTCCTTTCCCATCACCAAATCATTGCTGTTGGTTAGACAGCAAAGCAGCAGCTTGATTCCCTTGCTAGCAGGACAAAATTTCAAGGCTGCTGTTTAGAAAACAAAGTAATGTTTAATTGCACACATTTGTTTTGCTGTTATTGAGCAAGAACAAGTCAGAAGCCCAACAGCATTATTTTTCTTTCCCCACATAGAACCTCATGAATGCATTCAAACCTGTTAGAGTTTGTTAGTCCCAGAGGGTCTTGTTGAACCAGAACGATCAATAGATGCAAACAGAGCAGGTAAAGAGGCAATCAGGGCCCTAGAAACTTGAAATATTTTCCATTAGGACGCCTTAATAACTTCCCCTGAACAAGTATTTCAATGGCTGGTGCTACAAGCAAGGAGACATCCCAGCAGCCTGGGTGATACACACGAGGGATGAAAAGCATCTTGGTTTTACTACCCAGAGCAAAATGTGCTCTGGACAGCAAGATGTTCTCCAAATAGCTTGGGCCATCCTATGCAGGAGAGGTATTTCACAGGAACTTCTGCATATGGAAGATAATTGGAGGGAACCATTCCAGCGTTCGGGGTTCTGATCTCCTCGCAGTAATGAGCACACAAGCAGGGGATGCATATGCATGAGAACATAATTAAGAGTGGTAAAACCTGGAAGATTTTCAAACTCTGTGGCAATTACCAACTTAAGCACACAAAAAATTAAGATAGCCTTATACCCAAAGGAAAGTTATTATTCAAAGTGCCTTGCCTCATTATAGTTAGCTGGAGCTCAAACAGCAGGCTGGTGAGCAGGGGAGAGCTGCCTTCCATTAGCAGCAGGTGCTCTCCCTGAGATGGAGGCAGGATGCTGGCATCCTTCTGCTCTTGCTGAGACATCTCAAACGGTCCCAGAATGCTTCATGGGGACAAAAATAGAAAGCAGAGGGCACACATGACTGGCAGCTTGGGCTCCCCTGTTGCTCTTTGGGCCTCTCTGGTGAAGAGCGTTCATGGACAGAGAGCTATCCTGTGTAAATAGATTCACTAAATAAATGTGGTAATTATACTGAATATTATTCTCAGTAGAAATAGCAGCAGGGAAGTGATTTGCATAAGAAATGTGGATTATTCATGTAAATGAATGTGTTATTTGTTTATAGAAAAGATTAAGTCTTGTCTAAAGACCTAGAACTCAGCTATACATAAAAGCAAACACTTAACCAGTTTTTCATGCCTCCACTGTGCTCTGCCCACCTTTATCAAATTCATCTTTGCAGTACTACCTATGTTTTTCTCATCAGTCCATTTTGCTAAAGCTCAAATTCCCCTCAGTGCAGGGGATAGTTAATCTTCTCTAGGGAGCCTGTTTGGGCTGCCACTGACGAATCTTTAGTGGAAGCCAGGCTTTTAATCTTTGTTTCAGCAAGCTGAGCCTAGTGCCAGGAGAAAAAGGAGTGGTTTCTAGGTTTGAAGAGCTGTACAAAAAGCCTGACTTGGGAGGATGACTCCTTTAATTTCCCTCCTCCATGTGCTGAATGCAAGGAGGGGCTCAGGTCCCAGGCTGGCTGTCCCTGCACAGTCCAGAAGCAGCCAGGAGTAGCCTCAGTTTGGGGGGCAATAGGACAGGTGACCATATCCTTGACAGCCCCCAAGAGTTGGGCTACTGATGGAGACACTGTGTGCCCACCTCCCAAGCTCTGTGCCACCCCATGGCCTGCTCACCCTTGGAGTACTTTCACCCTGCTACCCGAGCAATGCAGAAGGGGTTGATCCCGCTGCAACCACCTCCTGTTAACATCACAACAGCCTCAACCCTCAGCGCAGCAATCCCCAGGCCAGGGTTATTCACCAAAGGAAAAACACTGACTGAACACAAAGAGCAGAAAGGCAGCCTCAGCTGACGCTGCAGGACCTTCACCCTGCCATTCACCCCTGCAAAACAGCGAGCTCAGCTCCTGGACCCAGCCTGGGAAGGGCACAAGCACCCAGCGCAGCCTGTTAGGAAAGCAGCTTTACCAACCACCAGGAGACATTCTCTCTAGGCTTTGCTAACTAAGGCAGCTCTTCTTATATTGCCGTCTGCATCCTGGGCTGTATCAAAGGAAGCAAAGCCAGCAGGTCCAGGGAGGGGATTCTCTCCCTCTAATTGTGAGATTCTGCTCTCATGAGACTCCACCTGGAGTACTGAACCAGCCCTGGGACTCCCAACATAGGAAGGATGTGGACCTGTCAGAGCGAGTCCAGAGGAGGCGATGAAGATGCTCAGAGGGCTGAAGCATCTCTCCTCCAAAGACAGGAGGAGAGAGCTGGGCTTGTTCAGCGTGGAGAAGCCTCCATGGAGAGCTTAGAGCACCTTCCAGTACCTTGAGGGGGGCACACAAGAAAGCTGGAGAGGGATTTTTTACATGAGCAGGTAGTGATAAGACAAGGGGGAGTGGCTTTAAACTGAATGAGGGTAAGATTTAGACTAGATATAAGGAAGACATTTTTTCCAATGAAGATGGTGAGCCACTAGAACATGTTGCCCAGAGAGGTGGCAGATGACCTGTCCCTGGAAACATTCAAAGCCAGTTTGGACAAAGCTCTGAGTAATCTGGTCTATTTGAAGATATCCCTGCTTACTGCAGAAGGGTTGGGCTGGATGACCTTTAAAAGTCCTTTCCAACCCAAATTATTCTATGATTCTATATGCCAAGTCATTGAGAAGAAGCATTCTCAGCTGATCCTAACTTTCAGGTGTATGCAGCAGTATGGGTCACCTGAGGATCTGTTGCCTCTGGTTGTTTTAAATAATTTGAGAAAGGAAGAATATCTGCCTCGCAGCAGGAAGGGCTTATTTCCTGTCACAGTAAGCTCTCCAGGGACAGCTGTGTCTAGCTCAGGTTCTGGCACTTGAATTCAGCAAGGTAATGTGGCCACAGCTTCCTTCAGCTCCATCAGGTGGTCAGAGCTGACAGAAGTTCTTTGATGTTCTACAGATTCATTGCACCATTTTTTGTAATTTAAAGAGTAGTCTGGAGGAATGGCACCTCCACATGGCCTTTCCACCAAATTCCCCTTGTCATTTTGTACTTCCAAGTACTTGTAAACAATAAAAATAAAAATAAAAATAAAAATAAAAATAAAAATAAAAATAAAAATAAAAATAAAAATAAAAACTAAATGGGAGTTCCTTTTACTGGACTCAGCAGTTTATTCTTGCAGCATATGAATTTTGTTCTGTTAATTCATCCCCTAAATTCTTTATGTGCTTAGCTATGTGCTAGTTTGATAGAGTATCCCTTTCTTTTTTTGCATTTGGTACAATTAAAGTTCTGCAAAACTCAGCGGTTTAAACTCTTGGAAACTTGTGCACATTGGAAAATATTGATCCGTACGGAGGACGCTGTGAAGTGCCCAAGCCTTGCTCCCACGCTCTGCCCTGCAAAGTAAAAAAGCAAGCTGAAATGGAAATTGAGTTCTCAGTAATGTTCAACTTAGCTGTTCAAAAATAATGAGCCCTTCAGATCAAACTACTTTGGAGATGCTCAGGGTTATTTCTCTTGTCCGTATTTGCCTGGTGAGTGTTGGGAGGCCAAGAGTCAGAGTCCCTGTGGACAAACATCTTAACAGCAGGCTGACATTTCCCAGCCTCACTGAAGGAGAAGTTGTGCACAAGGGATTCAGCATGGGCTTTACCTGGGTTTCAGAGAAGAGCTCTGAGACAAGTAGGGCTTCAACTTAAAATAAGACTGCCAATGGTCTGTCCCACACCTCTCATGGGTGCCATCGGACCCAGGTGCTGGGACACGTGGCCCAGCATGAGCCAGTTCCTGCAGGACTTCAGACACCAGTTTGCAGAGCTGGAGCTAATGAACAGCTGGAGTTAATGTTGGCCAGAGGATCAGGGGGAACACCTCAGCCCTTCAGTGTTAGTCTTTTGGTACATGTGTACCTATGCCCTAAGAGGAGGAGACAGTTTTTAAGACTAGGATTATGACTCAGATGAGATCTGACATTAAGGAGCAGCTAGGAAGAGTGGGTGATGCTGAGATTGTTTTCTTTTTCCTTTTAAAGGGGAACACAGTACATTACAATAAACATCCAAGCTGCGGAGAAGGGTCAACAAGGGTGTGCTTGTATGCTCCAAAGGAGCACAAAAAACACCTACTCCTTTAATAGGGGGCTGTACCCAAAGACTTACAGAGCAAGCATGGTCCCAGTTTCTGAAGCAGTATTCCAAGCTAACTCTTTGGTTTTGACGAGGGCTGTGGAAAGGGAGAGACTATGGTAATGGGACAATCACAGACATAATCCCACTCCTGCATCCTCTGGAAGCTCAGTGTTTAGCTGCAGAGGCAGGAGCCCTCAGCAGCCTCACCCCAGGCAAAAAGCAGCACTGCTGCTGCTGGCAGCCAGGCTGAAAGCACCCACTCAGGGTAGCTTAAGACCAAATTTCTTACTCTTGAGCTCCAGCTCTTCAGCAGTGCAGAGCTGCTTTCAAGCAGTAAGTCATTTATGTCTAGCTGCAGCATATTTATGAGAAAGAAATCCTGCTTTTACCTGAGGAAAAAAAGCTACTTTAGAGCAACTACCTCTTTCATTTCACCTCGCTTAATGAGCACCAGCTATAGACATCCTTCTTGTAGCCACATTTCCAGGAGCATGAAGAACTCTGTGTGGTTCTGCAGGGTTCTTAGCTTTTAACCCTTCCCTCCACATTTGATATGTGCATGACAAGTTAGGGAAGAAAAAAAAAAAAAAAGGGTCTTTTAAAATTGTAACACTTCATAGCAATCACATTTTGGGTCTTTTTAATCTGAAAATGTAATTCCCACATTTGTATGTGGTTCATTGCAAATATTCCATCAAAATGTGCTGCAAGAGAAAACCGGATTTATAATTGCTGTTCTCTTAATGGAGATCCCCTGTGCTAGATTATGAGTGGAAATTTTCTTCCTCAACAGCAGTAGCAAAGTCCATTTTTCTTGTCTCACACAACAGCTGAAAATTTCTACAAAAAACAAGTTTGTTTTCAACCTGACTCTTCCTGTGAGTTGGAGTTCCAAGGATCAACACGATGGTCCAGCTACAACATTAATAGCAATAAAGGGGACAAGTAATTCAGCCAAGAATAATTTTCTAGGACACTTATGGCACTAATTCAATAACAAAAAAGTAGCAGATAAGCCCAGGTAGAGAGCACTTCTGCCTGGTATCTGCAGCCACCACAATGCCAAGTGTGTCCTTTGCAAGCAGCATCACTCTCTGGCACTGCCAGGCTGGGTAGAATTAGTCCGGATTTTGTAGGTTTTTTCCTTTATCTGTGGAATGTCAGCTTCCTACATTACATGGCTGATGTGAGCAAAACAAAGGTCTGCCTGCACTGGAAGGGAGCGCGATGGAGACATTCATTTCCCCAGAATAGGTAGTGTAACAAATCAATCCTGACTGCACTGATAAATTGAACTTCAAGCTTGGTGATACTGCTTTTCAGGTCTAATTCAGTGTAAGACACAGCAGGAAGGAAAGGCAAAGGCACTCGTTAGCATTTCATTCTGCAAGGAGCTGCTCCCTGAGCAGGGGAGGGAAAAAAAAAAGATTTTTTCGCCTTCTTTTTCAGCACAGTATTGCAACAGTTTTTAAGGAAGGTGATATGGGGTTCACAGGAAGATGTGGGGGTGTGTGTGCAGATAGAGGTGCAGAAGAACTACCCAGAGATCACTGGCTTCTTGCCAAGCCCCCAACCTTGGGATAGGGTCATAACTTGAGCGCCTGCATGCCAACAAGAAAGAAGCGTTGCTTATGGGGAAAATCCGGTTCCCAGCAGGAGGAGGATTCCAGAGCAGCAATGCTGTGGTATGCAGAGGGATGAGGACCTCAAGAGGCTGAGGTCCAGGTCAAATCTTCTCTCTTAACAGAGCCCCAGGCTGAACACAGACCACTCCCTCGGGGAACTGCAGAAGTACTTTTTTTAAGCACACAGCAAGTCCTGCTCTTGTGTCACATAGTAGCCATCACCCTGGGGAACCCGATCTTTCTCCCCTCGGCACTGTGGCACTGTAAATAACAACAAAGGGGATTTTTGCCCTTCAATTTTCTGAATCTAGATGCAAAGATCATACCTCTGTATCACACTCCAGCTTTTCACCCTCTTCCATAGGTTTGCATGAAACACTGACCTGAACAGCTCACAGAGGAAATAAAGTAAGACTTAAGGTTTGCAAATTTTGAAATCCCATTGTCTGAATTGAGTCTCCTGGTGGGGTTGTTGCACTGGAGAGGGGGTGAGTGAGGACTGGTGGACACTTGGATTTAGCAGTGGCTTTGACCCCATGTTCCCATATTGTCTCTTCACTCCCATCACTGCCCTGTGCAAAGGTCTGCACTAGTGGGACACTTTGCACCCCCTCTCCTCAGTGGACACTTTTCAGGCAGCACCTGCCCCTGGAAACAGGCTCTTCCTTCCAAAAGCTCCAAAGTCCTCATTTTTATGGTGCCAGTTCAATGACAACTTGCCCTTTAGAGGTCCATTTCTGGATTGTGGAGTTAGGATTACAGATACTGCTTAATCAAAACCAAAGCAACATTATTTATTCATTCATTCCACACAGAGCATCATGTGGTGTGATCAAAGTCTGCTGGCACAGCTTGGACAGCTCTAATAGTGCAGTAGCCACTTGCATGAATGTAATACCTCCCAGAAAAGGACTGCAATATGTTTTCAGGTAAGGCAGAAGTCCTGGTGGCCCCACTGTAAAACTGGCAAAAGGAGAGATGTGACCTCAGACTGAGAATTACACCGCAGTGTCTCAACAGCATTTAATTGATTACCCAGAAAGGCAGAAATACTCAATCTGTGTGTTTCTATCTCAAACTGGTATCTGCTGTACCCCAACTGCACCCTCAACATGTGCACCAACTATATCCAGGAAACATGAAATACTTCCAGTTGTGTGTATTTGCAGCAATAAGCTCTAGCTGAAGACTTTGTTTGTAAAGGGTTGATTAGTTCCTTTCAATTTCATCTCAGTCTTATTGTTACAGTATATCTCACCCTCCATCTCCTCTTCCCACTCCAGACATTATTTGCTATTCTTGCACCTGCCTTTTCAAAAAGGACTTTTATTAGCAATACTAGTCTCAAGCCACAGTCCCACTTTTCTTTCATTTCTGCCAGAGCAATACCACCCACTGCAAAGCTCAGCATCCCTGTAAATGCTGTGGTTACAAACGAATGCATCCTTCAGCAGCATTTCAGACCATTTTTTCACAATGCACATTGTAAATGAGGAGTAATATATCTTCAGAATTGCCCAGAAAACATTATTCTGTTAGCAATATAAAAGCTTCACAGTGTCCGAGTAGGTGCCCTTGCCAAAAACATTTTATTGTGAGCCAAATAATTCAGTTTGAATTGTACATGGTTTGGTATAATCATTCCAGTAAAGCATTCTTTACAATTCTGTAACAGCAAGTCACATGGCTCAATAAAGTTTATTGCTGCAAATGCTTAGTGATTCATGGCATGGATGAATTCTGTTTCTTTCCTGGATCAAGTAATCAATAGCAAAATAATCTCCCTGCAATTACATTGCTCTGCATTAAAGAGGTGTGAAGTAAGTAAGTACAAAATCTGATAGAAAAAACAATGTGTACAACATTAAAATGAACTGCAGTTTGAAACTGGGTGTCCTGCACCAGCTTTGCAAACAGCCTGTGGCAGAGGTATGTCCAGCACACTCCCAGCCTTAAATGACACTTGCTCACGTCGTGCAACAAACCCAGTTGGGACCGACAGATTTCCATCCCACCATGTCCAACAGAGCCTGCTGTGAACACTCTGCACTCACACAGATCCCCTGGACATCCCCATGGGTGCCAGGGACCATCCTTTCCAGAGCGTGCTGAGAAAAGCGGGACCTGCGCTGCCTCAACCAACGCTTTTGGTTCTTCCAGCGCTGCTCCTGCACACAGTAAATCAGTGTTTATAACAGCCCCTGCTGAGTTGAGTGCAAATTAAATCAGGCTAATTTAGTTTGCACCATCATGTTCAGCTGCGAGTCACAGAAGGAAACAGAGGCATGTGTTGAGAGGGGAGCTGCTGACGGAGCCTCCTCAGGAGCCTGGCGGGACACGGAGCCTTTTCGGGAGTCCAGCAGGACATGGAGCCCAGCGGGACACGGAGCCCAGCGGGACACGGAGCCTTCAGCTGCTCCAGGGGCCCTGGGTGTCCCTGCTCCCTCCAGCCTGCTCTGCTTCACAGACGTGAACCCTGTGGCTCCAGTGACACCACACTAGGTCACTCCCAATAGATGATAGATACATCATCTGTAATAAACAAGTACCAACACAGCCATCTATTTATCTGGTTCTAACAGTTTTCTCATAAAAACAGGAGGAAAGTGATATTGCTTAGAAACAGACGGTTCTGGGGAATAAAGTGCATGCTGTTGTTTTTACTGTTTAATGCCTCCTGACTGGGAACACTTATATGCAAAGGAGTTCCTCTATAAATATGCTTATGCTATTGCACAGGCCTCAGTGCAGTGGTAAGCACATCCCTGAGCTCAGTCTTTTGCCCATGTTTACTTTCTTATCCACAGTCCACCTCATTCCTGAATCTCACATGCACTCTGAAAAAGTATTTAGAAGATTAAGCACCTAAAAAGTCACAAAAAGCCAGAGGGAAGGCTGCCTGTGCAAGCTTAATATAACTTCTTCCTACAAAGGTATTAGAGTATGGTCTTTCATTAGATGTTCATTCCCATTGGAGCTCTGTTTCATTTAGCACCCAGACTCAGACTAGGCTGTGCACTGTAAAGGAGCCACAACTGAGCTGTCTGCAGGAATGCAAAAAAGATTTTAAAGAAAAGAAGAAAATAAAAGCAGCAACCTGTAACAGGCACTTAGCATGGAAATTTTCAGCCCAAATAAATGAATGGTAAGAAAGTGCAAAAGGATCCTACAGATAAATGCATCAAGTAACTCTCTCATGGATTTTGACTGAATAGTGAATAGTCCCATTTATACCATGTTCTCTAATGCTGTTCACAGCCACACACCCAGGTTGCACTATTTAATTAGCTACAACTTACATTTGTCTGCATCCTTTAGAAGTACACACACACACTCACCCTATATAAAAACTGATAAATATCCAAATGTTTTACCAGACAGCTCCTGTATCATGCTACTGAGAACATTCATTCCCTGCCAGTCTCTGGTGACTTAAAAACAATATGGGATCAGTTTACTTTTCACTGTACTGTACTTTTCAATCTGCAGAGAAAACCCACTGCCTTTCTGAAATAAATACTCAATCATCATACAACAAACAGCTGGAGGCCCAGCTCATCACTTGGTCAAACCAAATTAGGGTCACTTCAATAGGGCGGTGCTAACTTAGAAAAGCAAAAGAGATGGTTTGAATGCTTGCAAATCACCTTTCCAAGTTAGGGCTAGGGAAGAGTGTTCATTCATTCTGTGAGTCCCTACCCCTTCTTTCCCAGAAGCACACAGACTCCAGTCCTCTACCATGGGCCTAGCAGGTACAGAACTGGGATCCCTCTCTCAGGGGACAAGCTACTGAGGACAGGGGCCATTCCCTTCCCAGACTCAAGAGCCCCAACACCAAGCACAGCCCCTGGGCACTACCACAGTGTGTGCCTATGACAGCAGCATTACATCAGCATGAAGTAGGTGACCCCAAACACTCAGCCACCATGCTCCAGGGTGTCACACTATACACTCGTAGTGGTTGGCATCCAATGGTCTCTCCTCAGTAGGGTTGTCTGAAGTGAAACAGGACTCAAAATAAATATGTTAATTAGCAAAACTTCAGTTCACCAAGTCTGTGAGCTTGTCTGTGAACAGGTTAAGTCTGCTTGAGGGAAAGACTTTTCATATGAAGTAAAAAGTTGAAACAAGGCAGCCTTCCTCATGCTGGTGCAGGTCTGGTTGTCCCCTCCTCTACAGCATTGCTTCAGGAGTAAAGTGTCATCATCATCCACTGTAAAATAATATGGAAAGGGGGTTGAAATAATCCATCCCTGTGAGAGCTCTGCCATACTCCCACCTGGACTGGGCTATGGGGCATTGGAGATATTCTGCCTCCAGCAGGAATAGAAGCCATAATAAAGCAGAAGGCTTAGGAGCCTGAACCTCCTTGTTGTTTGTAACCTGCCCTGTAAGTGGTCAGTTAAAGATACCTTTTCTAATACCACAGAACAAACCATGCAGTGCCACATGCAACCAAGGGGCCTGCACCTGACAGTCAGGGAATGGGCTTTACCTCAGATTCCCGGAGATATATCCCTTTGCCATCTTGTGTTAAGTTGCGAAAGGCCTCTGCAAAAGAAGTAAATGAGGAGCATTAACTTGATAGCCAAGAGATCACCACAGCCAAGGCACTGTCTCAGGAAAAACCCCAAAGGCAGAGTTTGTAGGCTAGTCTCAAGTGCATGTGAGCTTCTCTGTTCTGTCCCTGAAGATCCCTGAAGGCTGGAATACTGGGAGCAGCTGAATAAAGTCAGGCATGTTACTGGCTGCCCATGCATCTGTGAAACCTCAAAATGCAGGAGGTCCCAACCCGACCCACCACAATTTTGAGACATGTGCAAAGTGTCTACAGCATGATCTGAGTATCAGCTGTCTCATCCTCACAACTGCAGTCCATCAAAGACATATTTCAAAGTTTTCTTCTTCCTGGAAAATATATATTTAAAGGCTGTCCTCTTCATGGGAAACTAGTAGTTTTCATCTGTAATTTTCTTGCTTCTTCCTACAGAAGGCTGGTGCCAACCTGCAGAGAGCTTAATCACTCTGATACGTGCAGCTCAGATGTCTGTAGGCCGGGACTGGTGGGGGGGTAAAGAGAGAGCTTGATTTCCTCTTTATCTGTCCCTTGCTTTAAATTGATTACTCTTGGTTTATTCAGAAATCCAGCTCTGCTAATTTTGACCTTGCCACTGCCAGTGGGAGCAGCATCAGAGGGGCCAGGGCTCAGCTGGCAGCCCAGCTTGCCAGGCCAGACACGGAGCGCCAGCCTCACCTCCCATGATCTCCACTCGAAGCATGAAGCAAACAAAGCTCTCAAAGCTGATCTGTAAGTCAGGGTCACCGTATCTGATTGCCATCAAATTACAGACTTCATTGCTGAGTGAAATGCCTACATAAAATGGGGGGGGGGGGGGGGAAGGAAAACAGAATGAGATGGCACAACTGAGTGGTCTTCATCTCTTCTCCAACAGCTTTGTTTTTCAAGCCTGGCTTAAGATAATCAAATATTAGCCAGCCCAAATGAGACCTCTACATGAAGATATCTCCTCCAAATTTAAAATGGTTCAGATCTGCTCCCCTATACTGAGAGCTGGAATAAAATACAAATAGGCCTCTTTTGCTCATGGGATATGAGGGTAATTGCAGCACTGGGTTTAAGAGCAATATTCCCAAGAGGGTAGGAAAGGAGATGAAAAAGAAAATCCAGAGGAAGCTCATACAGAAAGCATCAGTCCCAAAGTCTAGCAGCAGCATTTGCTAGGAATAAAAGCATTTTCTATTCATGGCCTGGGATTTTAGTTTGCTTTAGCAGAGGTCTGCCTGGGTTTCTCACTGTGCTTTCACTGACTCAGATGAACTGGGTGAACATGCACCAAAAAGAGGAATGATATTTAAAGTGTAAACATGCAAAAGAAGCTACAAGACTGAGCACCAGCCCCCACACAACACCCAGCAATAGCAACAGAGCTTGGTCCAGTATTTGGATCCATATGTATCATCTGCCATTTCTAGATCAAGTCTCAGACACTGCATTAGTGAAGTCTGGCACCAGTATTGTCTCCGTGCAAGTCCCACACTTCCAGATTTGGTCCCTGAGCTGTCATCTTCAGCAGAGGTAGCAATTTAATAGGAGCTAGATCTGGCCTCCTGCATCCACACAACCCCACAAATCTTTTAAAATTCAATTAGCAACACACAGGAAGGGATTTCAAAATTGGGTCTGAAATAGGCAGACACTTGTTTCAGACAACTCTCAGTGTGAGACCACACTGAGAAAAGAGTGAGCAGCCCATCCCATGGCAAAATAATTTTCAGAAGTGTTTACCCAGCTAAAGAAGGAAGAAGAGATGGCCAAGGCCATGCAAATGATACTGTTTTCCACTTCTCCTGGGCTCTACACACGGTTATCAAGATGTTTCCCAGCCCTGTGCTTTTTTTCAGCTTTCATGAGCAAGAAGATGAGACTTGCCAAAACATGCTGTGGGCTCACCTGTCTCCTGTACAGCTGCATGCAGCTCCACAAGGTCAAGCTTTCCTGATGTGTTGGTGTCTCTCTTCTGGAAAACTTCCTGTGGGGTGAGGGAGTATTTTTAAACAAACCAAACCACCCAAAACCCAACAGATGATACCAAAGGGATTGTGAGCAGGGAGATATTGAAGGGAGGCATGGAAATTGTTGTCATACCAAATAGAAAAGCAGTCTTTTCCACAGGACTCTGAATTCCTGGATACTCAGTGTGCCAGTGGCATTCAGCTTAGTGGGCGAATTAAGGTCAAAACATCTCAATTAAACATTAGCGAGCACCCATTACATATATTACGAAATGAGAAAAGAAAAAACAAAACCAAACCAAAAACCTAAAAAAATCCCAAAACTTACAGCAATTCCAACATCCATGCAATTATAATATGAGGATAATGATTTCCTAGCCCACATGCCTATTTATAGGCTTGACCCTCCTCCCACTAAAGTCAATGGAAACATGGCTGCTGATTTCAGAAGTGGCAGGAATCAACCCTTTCCCAAACCAGCTGCATTCTGTCACAGCTGAACTGTTATTATGGGGGGTGAGAAGTTCAATAAGCAGGGCCATGTCCTGGTGGTAAAGAAATCACAGTAACACCCAGTCTGCCCTAAGAAATAATGCGCTGCTGAAGTATTACATAAATCAGAAGTATCACTCATGACATGGATACATCCAGGAGTGCCAAGATACCCTGGCAGGAATCCAGACTGAAACTCAGGCGAAAACTCTGGAAATCTGGAGAGAGAACAAAAAAAAACAAACCAAAAAATTGTTTTGGGGAGTCATTGAACATCTCTCAGAAAAAATGGACTCTCACAAAATTCCCCCTCACTTGAGAGGGCTCAGGCCCCAAAGCCTTTGTGAAACTTTACACCCACTTGAGAAGATGTATCTTTTTATGATGATAAAAATATGAGGCAACAGGATGGATTCTACTAGTCTCAGAAAATCCAATATGAGCTCCCTGCAGGCATGTAATATAGAATGAAATATGGTACACTATCTCCAGCTATTAGAGAAAATGGAAGGAAAAGGACATCCAAAGCTCTAATCCCAAACAGAATTTACTGCATGACCTTGAGCAAAGTCACTTGACCTGAAGAGCTTTGGGGAACAGCACTCCAAATTAATTGAAACCCTTGTACTAAGCATCTTCCTCTCTTTCACAGACACAGTGCCAGCTCTGTTAATATAATTAAAAGTACAGGCACTGCTGAAAACATGATGCTGCCTCAAAGCTTAGCATTCCTCGTTCATATATAAATTACATTAAGAGTAACAGAAATAAGCTCTAATCCCACTGCAAATCATGATTAGAGTTGGTCTGTACCTTCTACTGAGTAAGGGACAGAATCATAACTCACCAATTCCTTCTCTGCAGAAAGTTAAGATGCTTTAATAATTTTAATATTGTAATTCCCTGTTTAGTAAATCTGAATCAACTACTGTAAAGATTTTTAAATCGCTGTCTTAAAATCAATAACTTATGAAAAGTAAAGGCTCCCTGTTCAATATAGTTTTCTCACAGATAAGACAGTACCTGGTGGGTCAGTTCACAAGGACAGAGGAACTATCCTTGTCCACCTTTGTAGAAAGGAGAGTAATGTCAAATTGAGTTTAGGTGGAAAAGGCATCACATCAGTCTTTTGATTTTCTTCTTTGTTGCCTGTAATGGCTGGGCAGAGTATTTTCTGTGTTGCATATTGGTTGTTACCAGTGCAGAAACTGGGAAGAAAATCTGGATTCATCATTGTATCTGTAATTTCATTGTCATTGTTCACAGAAAACAGCCACTGCAATGCCTCACTGCTGTCCAGGTAGTGTTATTTGTTACCAAGGTCCAAAGTGTGAGCCTGTGGAGTGCTCTGGGCTGGCCCCAGCAGAATGGACGTCACACATGAGAGAGACAAGCCCAGGGCTCACCTGGCTCTCACAAGCATGAGTTACACAGGCCACCTGCACCTCATCCTGTCCCCCAAACACAGAGCAAGGAGCAGCCCTATGCATGCACAGCAGGGAAGAGTAAATAGAAACAGCAGCATGGACCAGGCACATGAAAGTAAAGACAAGACCCTCCTCCATCACAGAAATTCCTACAGACCAGGCTTTCCACATCTAATTTGGTCCTGCTGAGACTGCAGCAGTGGCACAGGGTGAAATGAGATTCAGTTTCAGAATCAAAGCTGAGGTCAGGCTGGGTTTGGAGGTCAAATTAAGAATCTGCATCCATGCTTGTTCTCCCTCCTCATTCTTTCAGTTGTTGAAATTCAAACTAGATTAGCTCTGCTTATAAAATTTCTGCCAGGTTGATTCAAACCCAGTCAAATCCTTTGCTCTGGAAATCTAATATGGCATCAGAAGAGTCAGTTCAGTCAGACTGAAGCCAGTTTCACTTCCCAGAATTCAAGAAATAGATACAGGAGCTGAGGCTTTTCTCTGAGAGGGCTTATTTTACAGAAACATTATTTCTCAGCACTTACTTCTCCAAGATATATTATTCAAGATCCTCTGGAGCTGAACAGCATTTATTTCAGGATTCTGCAATATGGAAGAGAATTTTAATTTTTTTTTTTCCTAAGTATTAAATCACTTTTTTCCCTCTTTTGTTTTCCCAGCATGTCCCATCTTCATTCTCTGCTTTTCTGGCCCTACTCCAGCCACTGTGAAAATCAATAGAAGAGACTCCCTTTGAATATGACAAGATTCTGAGCCTGCAAGAGCTGCAGTGTGCTCTGGGCTAAGTTCTCAGGGCTCCACACAGATCAATGCAGTAGTGCAGATTTCCACTGAGTGAGGATGCAGACCGTTAACCTTTCAGCCCTGCTGCCATCTGTCCCACCAAGCACACTGTCAAGAGACCTGCTTTAAACATTCCCCTTTTATCATTTACAAACAAAAAAAAAAGAAGGAAACTTTGGAACACTTCTCCCCAAACTTTTCAAAGCAGAGACTCCCCCTCCCGCTTGTCATAATAAAGTTTACAGATCTTTTGGAAGCTGCGACAATCATTTCTTTGGAGGATTTTTTAAAATGTCACTCTTCAAAAATAAAAGCCTGCTTTCAGATCATTGAGACATGCCAGGGTAAAGCTTTCAGAAATGGCAGTACCGCCTCTGCCTCTGTGTGTACTTGGACATCCTGACAGCAAAGGACCAGCACCTCACAGTATGTGGCAATTTTTAGCACATCAAAGCCACACTGTTCTCAAAACCAAAATCTTAAACAAATGGAAAAAAGTGAAAGCATTCTTTGTTTTTAGTAACAGCTTCCTTCAAAATATTCCTATTAAAAGTGCAAATTTGTTTTTGTGAAATTGTGTTTGCCAAATACGGGGTATGATGCTAAATAAACGCAGTGACCTTTTCTGAAAGGTGAAACACTTGCATCCCTCACCATAGTTAATGGGATCCCTGATGGTCAGCTCCACCCCAAATCAGGCCAGAGAGAACACTAAAAAGAATCTTTCACAGTAAGGGTCACATTTGACTAGGAAAATTAGGGGGAAAAGGAGATGATGGGACACCCAGGATCTATTTCACCTCTCAAAGCAAGTTAGTTGCCATCCAACTGTGATGAAGTATGTGTGAGACAAGATTTCAGGGGTGCTCTCTATGAATGTAAGAAACCCCAAAGGGTAGGATGGATCCACACAGCCCATCACTTTGTCCCCAGTACAGGCAATAGGAATTAACGTTTAGGGAGAGCACGTGAGCCTGGTCAGCTTCTGCAGTCCATTCTGCTGTTTCCCTGTTGGAAAAGTGATCTTAGAGGGTACATCCCTGCCCAGTCCTTCAGTATTTGTTTATGGACTTTCTTCCCATCAGTTTGCTAGTACCTTCTGAGCCTCTTGATACTGTCACATCCACATTAAGTTCCAGGCACTGACACCATGTTGTGCAGAGAAGTGTGCCTGTCTCAATGCTGTCATATTGCTAAGCTTCACGGGCCAATTTGCTGCGTGGAGTCATCACTGTACAGAGTCCAACCTCCTCTCCATAGCCCCTCTCTGTTCTCCACACTTCCACAGACCTCCCTTGAATATCAACATGCTTTTACTTTCACAGAGCTACATAATAGCTCTGGAGGAGCTTACTCATGCAAGCACTTACCTGTTCAAAATGTTTTGTGAAGAAATCCTCCCAAATCTTGCCTTCATACCTATCAACAATTTCCTTTAAGGCATTAAAAAAAAAAATCATTAGAAATCATTTACTTGCATGAGAAAAATATTGTCAACCAAGTAATAAAGATGCTTTCCCAGAATTGCATTCCATTCCCTGCCCTTCTCGCCACCCTGTAATGAGTGTTGCATCACTACCACAGCCCACTGCTAAGATACCTCCCCACACCAGAGAAGTGCTATTTCTTGGAGAAAAATACTCAGACAACACTTAGTGGGGAGAAACATTCCCCTCACCACACCCCAAGCTGTGCAAAGCATGGGGCCCACTCTGTGCCACAAAGAGAGAAGGGTCTCTGTCCTCCTTTATGCAGCCCAACAGAGGAGATGAAAGCAGGAAAGGCCCTGTTTATGCCAGGGGAACAGACTATGCTATAAATTCCCTGGCACAAGCTGCAGATGTGCGTGTACTGCTGCTGAGACCAGGTATTTTGAAAATAACCTTTAGGCTGCTGCATGGGAATAGTACTGCTAAGGTCCCATAACGTCTTCAAAGCTTTGAAGGCATGAAAGGGACAGGGAGAAGTGCAAGAATGGACCATGAGTCTCCAAAAAGCCAAGAACAGGAAAGACTGCAGAGCAAGGAAGATGGTATCACTAAAAGATCTTTGCAAAAAGGCAACTAAGCTGTCTAAAGTTTTGCCTGTCCCCCACATTTGACTGCATCTGTCCCCTTGGTCCAAAGGACTGTCTGTAAACCCAGGCTGTGCTCTCAAAAGTGCTGTAACACAAGCATTGACATTCTCACTCAGCCTCTTCTCTAGGGCAGAGCAACAGTAAAAACCCAACATTCAGAGCTGTAGATTGAACCACAGACCTCCCACTCCCCTCACACCCACTCACCTTAGAGAGGGTGAAGCTCGTGTTCCCACCCATTTCCCTGGAGATGCAAAAAAGCAGACACATTAAGGAGAGACCTCAGAACTGTGTGTTTGTCTCACCACAGGTGGCATCCCCCTTCCCCAGATGGGGCCCCAACCTGCTCTTGCAGCGTGTGTTTTATTCTCTGGTGTTACAGCAAGGGAAGGCCTCATGTCCATACAGCATCCCAAAAGCTGCTGGCATTTGAAGTATGCAAAGCACCATTTCTGTAAAAGCAACTGTCCCAGCTTTGCCAGCAGGGACTCATGGCAAACTAAGCTAAAAAGCTCTTATCATTCTCACAGTCTCAAATGTGAGCATGCTGCAAGGGTTGTGTGGGCCTAGCCCACCAGCCTTTTTTGAAAGGACAAGGCCAAAAACTTCCAACCACTAAGAATCCTAAGGCAGGAGAAACCCACAGCCAGACTCTCTGAAAGACATGGTGCTGCTTTTTACAGAGTAAAGTCTTTATGCTGTCCCCACTAGACTAGAAAGACCAGACCTTCCCAAAGAATTAGGTGCTGGCAGAGGGGCAGCAGCATCTCACCGAAGAATGTGCTTCCTGGAGAAGACCCGCAGGATGAACTCAGACTCTTGCTGAGGCTCCAGGGTGGATGGGACAATCACATAGACACAAGGCTCCAGATGGAAGTCACAAGTCACTTCCCGCTCATCAAGGAAAACCGGGTGCTTGTTCACAGGCCGATGTCGGGTGAAGAAACCTGGGGGCAGCTTTCTGTTGCTCTCCTGGTACTGTTCAGGGAAGAAAGAGAAGAGAAACGTGTTCTGCCCCAGCTGAACACGCGGACAAAAGGCGTGTGGAGGATTCACGGGCAGGGCACAGCCAGCCGGCCTTCACATCTCAGCCTGTTTTACAGCACAAGCAGGTAACAGAGCCCAAAGGACTGTCTCCTCCCAGGACATGGTGGTTCTCACTGTGCAGCACCCTTGCTCAGTACTAATATGACCAAGCACTGGGCTTCCCGCAACTTACAAAAAAAATAACTCTACTTGTAAGGAACAGCAACAAGGACTGGGAAGGAGAAGCCATTGCTGTCAAAGTGGCTACTGCAAAATTCTTTGCCATACTGGCCAAAATGACTGCAGGCAGGAACTGCTCCAGAGACTGGCCTTCACTGGCCAGAACACCTCTCTTTTCCCACAGGGACCACGTACTTTGTCCCCAGCTTGTCCTTTGCACTAGGGATGTGGTAGCAGAGGATTTTTTGGAGCACCTGTGATCTGAGCATACTGCACGAGCAACCTAAGCCCTAGTCCTGACTTGATGTAAGTGTCCTTCATCTGTCTGGCACTCTTTGCCCTGCAGGCCCTTTTCTGCCACAAGATGATGGATAAAGTGTTGATCCAGGCAAAATGGAACTAATTTTAATGCCACTGAGTGCCCAGTACACAAGCCCAATAAATAATCCTGCTAGCTAAAACTACTGTCACCTTCTGATCTTGGCTGTTCCTCAAAACATTTAGCCATTTTACTCTGCAGCCTCATGGAGAGATGCTATTCCTCTTTCTTTGCCAGTATTTTTCTTACTAATAGAGCAATCTTTCTTATGAAGGGTTCAGGGTTACTCCTCCTGATGCCCCTTATGTTAAATTCAAAGTTTTTATATTCCAGTCAATACTCTGTTGACAGCAGTTCCAATACCTTAGATGCTCTAGGCCTGCCATCTCTCCGTATTGATCTTGGCAACCACTACAAACCTGAAATTAAAAGTCCTGGCTGCCACCATTCCCACTCAGGTGTGGCAGAGCACTGTGCTAGGGCCACACTCAGACCCCCTCTGCCAGAAAGTTTACCTTGAAGGTAACCCTGACGGTGCCCAAGATATTTAAGTCAGGAAGGAGTGGCATCTTACCTCATGGTTACCATGCTTGGAATACAGTAACTAGGAACACAATTGTGCTGCCCTAACCATATACCCAAACTAGTTTTTTACCAGCCCAAGTTCTCATTTAAGAGGTGTACTCTCATTTGAGTAGTGACACAGTGGAAGATATGCCCTTTAAAGACAAAAGGACCTAAACCTTTCCCTGTTTTAAATAGCCCTCTGAGGTCAGGGCCAAAATTGGGACTCACATCAGGATTTTACTGCCAGGGCCCTTTCTTAGGTCCCAAAAGCTCTTTGATAAAGGAAATGCTAGAAACACAGCTGGCCTAAGGAAGCTGAAAATGCCAGAGCATTCCCAGCCAGCCAGGAACCTGAGCTCCCTAGGAGATCTCTGACTTGCATGGGGCACAGGCTCTTTTCCCACCTCATGCCAAGACTGGAAGACAGCAGAAAGGCAGCTCTGACTCCCACAACACAGCCAAGGATTTGGACACCATCCCACAACTGCAGCAGGAATGAAGTGCTCATCAGGTAAAGGCTGATACCACTTCTAATACCTTTGAAGTCCCAGGACAGAAGCTAAACAACTAATACCCCCTTTTAAGGCCAATGAGCCCTCCTGATATGGCTGTTTTTTAGAAGAGTCAGAGGATAGTTCTGCATTAGTAGTGCCTTGCTGTGGTGCCTCACTGAATTCAAATACTGTCACTTGCTGTCAGCCAAGGAACAAAGGCAAACACATCCCATTCAGCATTGTCTTAACAGCTGCACCCGCCCAGGTCCCCCAGACAACAGCCAGCAGTGGTGACAAGGGACTCACCTGTAGGCCCACCTGCAGGAAGAAAAGAAACAGAGCATCTGTTAGTCAGGACCTCTGTGTCTCACAAAACACAGCCAAGTCATTCCTGGGAAGCAGAGCAGCTACATAGATCTATATGGGGTTTTTTCCTTCAGAAAACTCAGTCCCTCCACCCAAAAGCCCTTCCCCACAGTCACCTCTCCATAATTGTGCAAGCTCACAGCAGCAACAAGACCTGTGTCTCTGTTCAAAGGAGCAGAGTGGCTCTCAAGGCACTTGGATAAGCAGAGAATTGAAGGGAGGAAACTCGCACTCCTTCTAGTGATATCCACTTAGCTCTGGATACACAGGGAGCTAGCAGTATGCACACATGGGCAGCTGCCACATCATACTAGGAACACTTCTCAGGCACAATATTACCATGGCTGGAAATAACCTGAGGTCAGAGCTCTTCCTGCCCCAAAGTAAGGGAACTCCTGGCACCCTCTTCCAGCTATTGCACAAACCCTCAGAGGCAGCAAAATAAAGCCCAATGTGCTTTGAAGCAAGAGGCACTTCTTACTGCTCTGCAGGATGACACACAGCATGCTGGAGAGGCAGCAAGAGGGGCACAGAGCCCGAGGGAGCCTAGCCCTGATGTGTGAGGAGACTGGCCACAGGCAGGAGGAAAGAGCACAGATAACCCTGCGCACAACCAAACTCTTGGCCTGCAGAGCACTACAATCTACAGGGACTGGAATTTCTCCTGTTTGGTGAGAGCAAGAAAAGCAAAGCAATTCTTTGCACCTTATAGAGTAAAAACCCAATGAAAAGGTGAGGAGCCTGGTTCCGGTGTTTGCTGCTGTGTTTCTGCATGAGGGATATAACCACACTGCACGAACTTGGGCTTTTCCTACTGTCTTCAGCTGGTAACACATTCAGCCAGTACTGAGGGTTCATCCAAAAGTTGCCTAAGTAAAAGAAAAACGTTTTGATGATATTTTCCATGACAAAATTGATTGCCAGCTTCCCACATGATGCCTGGCATTGGACTGAATAGGTCACAGGTTGTCTGGATCTCCAGATCCTGGAAGAATTTGATTTTAAGGTGCAGTTTACAAGTCTAGCAGTGCAACTACTAAGACAGGAGAAGGAATTATATTTCTGCTTATATGCAACTAAGAGCTCATTTTGTTCATAAATGTATCACTATTCCTCTCTCACCTCTGGTGCACAGGCTTGCTGACTTTAGACTCCACCTGCTCTGCTTCCAGAAGAGCTGAGCCTCTGACTATTTTATTCACTTTACTTAAAACACACTCCCTGGAGGTGCTGAGGATGCAAATTTTAGCAGACAAGCTTAATGTCCTAGAGCAGATCAGTGCTGGCAATTGATCCTGGGATCCTAAAGCTTATTTCATGCTATAATCAGCCCACTGCCCTATGTTTGCAAGCAGTGCATCTTCTGTGATAGCAGGAGCCAGTCAAAGTCCTTCAGCTGCTTATTTCTGATGTTTGTGCGGAGGTTTAAGCAGGAAACACATGTTTGTTAACAATTTTATGTTAAGAGGTTAAAAGGAGCTGGTAACTGAGTCAGCAGAGCATCCAAAAGTCAGAGTCATCCAAAAGAGCACCCCTCACCATTACAGAATCCCAGACTTCCTCCTGCTGTACTTCCTTTAACCCATCTCCCACTCTTCAAGGAGTACATCCACTTTTTCCCATCTTCCTGGCTCATCAGGTCTGGAGTTAATTTACAGATCACCAGATCTACAAAATGAATCTTAAAATCTCGCAGAGACATCCTGGGAAAAGAGTGCCAAGAGACATCTTGTCAGCAGTTTAGTTTAGTCCATATGGCTCATAAAATGAAAAGAAAAGGGAGCGGGGAACTTCGAAGCTGCACCATTCTGTGTTACATATGGTAATGCTCATATTTTATTAGGCAGTAAAGAAGAGAGCGTCTGCTTCAACAGCAGCATCTAGGAGTAGCAAATGCACCACTAAAACTTCAGCAAAGGATAGCAGAACAGAGAGTAAAATAATCTTGCCAGCAAAAGGAACGCAGTGAAATTACAGGGGCAGCAACATTGCCACCTCGTGGCAAAAGCTGTGGAGAAACCATAGGCAAACAGGCAAGCGGGAGCTTCCCGAAGCTATGGTAAAAAAAAACAAAAACAAAAACAACCAAAAAAAAAAAAAAAAAAAAGGCAGGACAAAAGCTCCTGGGGCTGCCCTTTATCTCCAGCAGCCCCAGGAGAGCTGGCAACGTCCTGCTTCTCCCTCACTCCTACACTGAAGAACAGTGCATGCCATGTCAGCATAGCCACTGCTCCTCACAGCATCAAGATGAGAGGAGCGTGGGCTGCTATAAAACTTATCACCTATGCCTTGGCCTTAGTGGCAATGTGCTGCTTCAGCTCCAGGTGCAGCCCCAGCGCTACTGGAGGAGAAGGGACAAGCAAGACTGTGCCATTACCAGAATTCTCCATCCTCCTTCTTTTTCCTCAGCAAAATCTTCTCCTTCGGGCTCAGCAGCTCCCACTTGTAAGAGCTAAGGGAAAAACATGAGGTGACTAACCGAATGTGGCCACAAATTCAAGACAGAGGACATAGCCTTCCTTATAAAAAGAGGCCAAATCCCCGTTTCTACATATCTCCATGCTTATCCCCCGCTATGCCTTCAGCCACACAAGACTCTTCACAACCACCCTGGGTCCCATGAGATGTAGATACACCTATGTGGCTCCAGTTTTCTCCAGCAGAAGCCAGAAACGTTCCATTTCCATCAGCCAGTGCCTTCACTTGAACGCACAGCTTCCAAGTACTTAAGCTGTAAAAATCTAGACCTGCTTTGTTGGTTAATTTTCTGTCAAAGGAGACATAATAGGAAGAGTGTTTGGCATAATGAATGAATGACTAGGACAGCACAAGAGGCAGCTGGGAGTCATTTCAAAGGCAAGCCTGCAGTATGTTGCTCATTATGCTCTTCAACAGAACAGCTGGTGTGCTGTCATTATGTGACAGACATGCATCAGAGAAGTTACTGCTCGACAGACAAGGTGAAAGCCATTCACATTCCCAATGACCTCTGTACTCTTCCCTCCTTTCTATGTCCTGAGCCTCAGCAAACAGCCTGTGCAGGGAGTGAAGTGAAGCTTGGAAGAAAGAAACATGCTCCATTTCAAAGAGGAACAGGACACAAGTTTACAGTTGCCCATGGTCTAGAATGCAAACCACTGTCTTTCATGGGTCCCAATTAAAAAAAAAGTAAAATAATAAAAAGTCAGGTAGATGCAAATATAGGGCCCATTTTCCTCACTAGCGGCTTCTTCTAATCTCATACCCAACTGTATTTCCCTCAAGCAGCCAGGACAGAGGACTCCTTCATAGCTATCCAGTTCCAACACCTTTCAGCCTGTGGGATATTTTTCCTGGGCCCTCCCGTGATAAATGACTGTATCCTGAAACATGCTTTTTTTTGGAGCCTTCTGCACAGCTGTCTGTCCCTTTGCATGCTCTCCAGATCACAGCAACATGGTCAGCATCTCATGTTCATACTATGTTTCCTCTGGCACTTTTAAATGGAAGAGCAGAACTGATCTTGTTGAGGCTGCATGTGTGAAGTGAGCCCAGCTACAGAAGCACTGTATGTTGGAGACATAAATCTATGGAGTCATTGCTTTGACACCAGAAGGTCTGTGCAAGCAACTGTTATCTTATTGCTGTCCTCAACATTAATTCATGCCTGAAGATGGCAGCATCTTTCCTCCAAGAAACCTTTCCTCTGCTCAGTGTCATACCTTTCCTTTTTTAAACTCACCTGTCACTCCAGTCTCCTTTCCACTCAATTTTTCCCCATGGATTTCTCAGTCTCACTAGGCTTTCTGGTCCATATTGACAGGTCACCTGCAGAAAACAGTAACGCTGTGCTTACCAAGGTCTCAGCAGTTCTCATCTGGTTTATATCATTGTACTATGTCAGATATTAACAATAATTTTGTTTGTTCTCATAGATCACAGGAAGTATGATAACAAAAATATTTGAACATGCAACTCTGAATTCCAGCAATGAAGAGATTAAGGTGCTTCATCTTACATTCTAAACTGAAACCAGAGACATGACAGATTCCTAATCTAAAGGCTTGACTGTAAATTCCTCTTCCTTTCCAACATCTGCTCATTTTGTACTCATGTGAAAGCCAAGTCCTATCCCAGTGCAACGGCACAGCACAATGCAGCCCCCTCAGGTGACTACACAGATTAATGCCTCCTGAACTGGATGCCACGGCAGGAGGAGAGGGAGCCAGGCGAATCAGGGGCTTTGTTGGCAGCACACAGCAGAACAGCTAACTTCACACTATTTCCACATGCTTGGTCAGTCCCTTAATGCTGCCTGGCTCTTCATCTCATCAGAGGAGCCAGACTGACAGACACATTGCTGAAAAACTCCACACCTAAAACCCTCCTGCTCCTCCTGTGCGAGACACAAATATGCCTCATCCAGCTCACCTCTTCTAGCCTTTCTAGTATCTCTTGCTGGAGGTACTGAACATGCTTTCACCAACATGTTCAAAGCCCCACAGAGTCCTTTGCCAACCCTGTCAAACTCCTCTTGAGGCTGGACAAGACAGTCATCCACCAATTCAGGAGGGAGAAGTTCCTACTCTTTGGGACCTATTATTTCACTGTCCTTTATCTCTAGACAAATATCTTAAGGGGACTCCCAGCAATACGTCTGCAGATTCGTGGGGTTCCCCTGCACTGTCTGCACAGGAGCACAGTTCAGTTCCCTTACTCTACCCCTGACTCACATTTCTATCTGCAGTTTTTCATATTCTGGCCTTTACATCCTTACTTCTCTATGGCCTCTCCACTGGCTTCAGAGGAAGGCTTTTTACCCCAAGTAGAAAGCACATCCCCTCAGCCTGTACCCTCCCCCACACCATGTGGCGAGGGAACAGGAGCTAACTCCAGCAGACACAGCTGCCGGGCATCCCCAAGTTTCAGCACATCCTCCCAGCAGCCCCAAAAGCCAGTCCCTTCATTCTTAACAGCTAAGATGCATTTCTAGGTGATGGTCTCAGGAGAGCCCTGTGAATCATCCCAGCCTTAGAGATACACTGATCCATAACCATTGTCCTTTACATCAAGGCCTCCAAATTAAAAATAACATACTTAGAAAGCAAATCTTAACAAAGCACACAGTCTCTTTTAGCCTTAGACTAGGAACAGAGTATTGGGGAGGAGATATTATAGTTGCTCTGATCAATGGTTGAACATATGACTGAAAAAAAAAATTGCCAATATCCAAATTAACCTGGACCCAGGACATTTGGGCTGGTCTTACCTTTCTAATACCAGTTACTGTGTAGGCATGGCCAGCAACAAGCCCATTCTTCAGGACCTTTGTTGTCTGTATACAAGAAAAAGAAACAGAAGGGAAATAAACATTTCTTCTATCCCTACTCATACAGCAGACTCATACCAATACCAAAAACCTGTACTTGTGCAAGCAATGATTTTCAAAGTAAAAGGAGAACTGAAAATAAATAAATAAATGGAAGCTCCTAAGAGCAAATTTTGCAGTATGCTTGGAATTGGAGGTTGAATGTGAATGCCCCTTCCTAAACTGTGGATCTTTGGCTAGAGACCATCTCACTTTAAGGAAGTCCAGGAGGTTTTGATTTTCAGAAAAGCAGAGTTTCCCAACAGCTGAGGTGGTAGCATAAAGCTTGGAAGCCAAGATTTTAATTCATGTTCTGAACTACACATCTCTCTACCTTAGCTGTAACTTCATGCCATGTGTGTCTGTACCTCACTGCACCATCTGTAAAAATGGAAAATTTATTTAACAAAAATGGGAAATGCAGTAGGTCCCTATTCAAAAGAAATTCTTTGATAGATAAACCAGTTCCTAAACATAACAACAGGGAGCTGAGAGCATCAGGGAATCAATTCATGAGCAAAGTTTAACATGAAGAATGTGACTTCTACAGAAAGCCACATGTGGCAGCTTTGATACTTTTTGAGTCATAGTGACCAGCTGAGCAGAGGGAAACGGGTGTGGAAAGGCTTTTAGCTGTAGAGCCATTTGATGTCACTCCAAGCCTCACCCCTAAGCGTGTCTGACAGCCCATGAGAGATCTGCTGTAGGTGGCTCTTGTCAGGATATCCCACAGATCAGGAGGAGCTTCTGCAAGCTTGATCCTTGTATTGACACCCCCTGTAAAATCTACCAAGGCTTCTGAAACTTGCCCAATCTGCAGATCTTCATAGGAGCCATAGAGTCTAGCAAAAAAAGATATCAATATATTCTTTAGGTTATACTCACAGATGACAGGGTGAGAACAGCTTGCCTATGAAAACATTAAAAAAAAGTGTGCAAAAAGCAAAAGGAAGGCTGTAACTCATGTTTAATTTTAGGGGAGTTTTTGGCAAGGGGAATCTACAAAATTGCCTCCAAGATTGGCCATAGTCTGAAAGGGACTCTTCACTCGCTGTCATCCCTGACTGCACTGTAATGAGAACATGCCCATCATGACTCTTTGATAATTCTGCCTTAGAGAATGTTACCTGAATTTATCACCAGGCACTGTGCTGTATCTAAGATATAGTGCCTTGAGAGCTGAGTCTCCAATCTGATTTTCTTTATCACTGCAGTGCAACTTGGTCCAGTCTTTTCATTCTAACACCAACACCAAATGAAAATAACTGAACATTCTCACCTTTGTGTGATCTTTCTCTCACTATAAACTAGGATATTTTTCCCTGCTCTGCAGAGATTATTTCAGCCAAATATTAACAAACTCCACCAGTTAGGCCTTGCTGCTTTCTTCTTTGTGCTGATACTACCACTAGAGATTACCACTGTAGACAAAACACCCTGGAGAGAAGCCACTGTTCTCACCGTGCCATGTGACTTGTGACATGGCTCAGCTTTGGGGACCTGAGAGCAAAAACATCTGCCAAAACAATGTGCAATACTTCAGCAGACCTCCAAAATTAAAATCCTTGGAGGCTTCTCCCACTGATAATACATTAAAGGAGGCTTTTAGAAATCACTCACATTTGAAAATCTCTATCTGTGGTGTTTCACTCATCTGTGGTATTTACAAGGAAGGCATCAGCCTAAGCCAATACACTGTAAACAATGATAACACTCAAAGGACAACCCCCCACAACAGGGCTGTTTTCGCACCTAAACCCTTGGATTTAAACTCAAGGGCCTGGGTTGATAACAGCTACTGCAATGGCAGCTTTTACTGTGCAATAATAGAAAGATGAGAGCTATCTACTACACTGCAAATGTAGTGAGGCCTAGGAGATGCATTTATAAACAAGAACAAACTGCGTAGGCACCAACCAACATATTTTAGAGAGACTATTTACATAACTTGGCATGAGTCACTTACTTAGCATATGCCTTCTCCAGAAGGGCTCCCCAAAACACATTCTTATAGACCGAGGAAACAAAGAGCAGCTCCCCTGCCTCATTCACCGGCAGTCGATCATCAACCACCACGTCAACCCATTCCCCGAAGTGCCAGAACTGTCAGGCGAAAGGAACGAGCTGATGTTTCCTTGGAAGGGACCTCCCCTTGAAACAACAGGAAAGGCAAGACAACCTAGCTGTGGGCACAGAACAAACTGCTGTGGGTCAGTGGGATGTGCTGACTCACCCACAAAGCCAGGTTCTCAGCCCCACCCAGCCAGAGGAGAAAACAAAGCATGTATCAGGTGTAAAAGGAGTAAGCAGGGACATTAGCCACAGGTGGACTTCTGGGGAAGGAATTCCTAACTGCAGGGTAGCAGAGTTGTACCAACAGGTGGGCAAAGGGGTAGAACATTGGAGCTGATGTGCTCAGGTCCTGCTGACTGTTGCCACTCTTGAAAAAGAGTTTTGTCTGTGTTAAAATATGGGTAGGACACAGCTGGAGAGAGCAGCCAAGCAGAGGTGTTTCCTCAGAGTGGCTGGCAGTTGATTCACTGCCTGCACTGCTTTGTAGGAGGGGTGATGGGTTCTTCTCCAGACTGGGATACCCTCTGGCCACTTGCCCCTGGACAAAGGGAACCACGTACAAATTATCTAAGGGTGTGACACAAAACATAGTAGAAGGATATCTGAGGGTCTCCTGCAATCTGGGGGAGCAGCTGTACCCGGAAGTGGAAAATGCCCGCGTATTTCCTCTCAAAGCTCTGGTTTTGTGGCACAACTGCAGCCAAGATGTCCTGGTGGAATGTCAGGGCTTCCAGGGCCGCCAGGAACCAGCAGTTCTCTGCGCCAAGACAAACGGACACATGCAGTTGGCTGAAAAGTGAGAGCTCTCAGCCAAGTTCAGCAACATCACCAAGATCCCAGCAGAAGAGCTGTTGTGCTGATGTCTTTACAATTATAACAAATCATACACAGAAAATGAGATGATCCAGACATGTGCTTTACTTAACCAAACCATGATTGGTTTATAATTGTTCTCTCATGATCTTTTCTTTTGGATACTGTTTGGTTAAATAAGAAATTTAGCAAGCAATAACTGTCAATGAAAACATTCTGGGTTTTACCGATGTTGTGTGAGGGTTCTTCTATTCTCTATAAAGGCACACTATTAAAAAAAAAAATTCCATTTTTCTTTGAAAACATTAGCTTTTCAGAAGAGAAAAAAATTTCCAGTGGATCTCACATGTAAGACTGTACTTAGCAAACTTTGTTTTTAAAGACATAAAGGACTTAAAAACTAATTTAGTCCCACCTCTACCTGTTTTGCAGGTGGCAATATAGTCTTTTATTTTAGGCATAAAATTATTTTTCTAACTGCAAGGCTGAGAAGAGAACACACACTGAGCATTAGGTACAAATATAAAGTCCTTCTGTGGCTTCTGTTCAATTGTCAAGTAGCAACACCACAGACCAGTAAGAGCACAGGATCACTTCCTATTAGCATGGGCAGAAACAACACACAGTGGTGATTTCAGCTTGTGGAGACACCTCTCATGCCTCAAATCCCACCTCAAAGCTTGCCAGCTTATTTACTGAGCCTATGCCAGTAAATGATTGCTTCATCCACACCATGCCAAGTGGAGAAAGGAGATGGACACCTTCTATTTCCATGCCAAGTTTTATACATTCAAACTTCAATGCAAAATGTTATCTTGTGTAAGAATACTTAGATATTTATACAAAGGAGTTTCCTTACCCACCAATCCTTGGCAGAGATCAAGCTGCTTTCTGTTTGCAGAATAAAATACGGGACTTTTGTGCAAAGCCTGGGAAGCACAAAATTAAAAAGAAAAAAAAAAAGGAAGGACAGAGTTAAGCCAGTAAAATGAGCTGACTTAGCTTGAAAGTCAAAGCTTTTAAAATACTGAGAGTCCCTTTGTCCCAGCAGACATTGTTCTGGCCCAGGTATAAATCTGGTGTTATGTGTTCTGGCTAACCTGACACCAACCTGGCCACACATTTGTGCTTGGTTTACGTTGAATTTGGTCTCCAGAGTAAGTCACTGGTGCTCAGATGCATCACCATGGCTTTCCACAGACACCACGCTGAGAAGACAACCCTTCAAACCTCCCAGTCCCGCTCCTCCACACCAGTGTCAGCCAAAAGAGGTTATGAGGGCAGAGCATAACTGTTCAAACTTTCACCCAACCTGGCTGGCATCTCCACAGTTTGACTGACAATTGAGTTACAGACTGATGGCTGCTACAGAATTCCTGTTGCTGTGACAAGAGTAGGTCTGTGAATAATTGTACAGAGAGAAATAATGTTGTGATTTTTTTTCCCTTCACAAGTGCCTCTGGGGTTAAATTAATAACCTAGGTGTCAAAATTACATTTCACTTGGATGACCCAGAAATTGCTCAAGCTAAGTTTCGCGCTGCTGGCTTCCCCTGCAGGCAGTAGCAAAGAAACAGCAAACTCTCAGAAGGCAGTCACAGTAATTAGACACCAAGGCCTGCCCTTGGTGAGTTTGGGTGTTCAGTTTGCAGGCCATCAGTCATAGATGCAGCAAGCTACAAGCCTGCAGGGTGAATGGCAGAATCTCAGCCTGTCCTCTGCAGCACAGGGACTGAAGGATGCACAGCATCCATTCTCAGAGAGTCTTTGCTCAGAGAGTTTGGCATCCAGAGTAAACAGCAGCCTTCTTCACAAGACAGTTTTAGAATCACAGAATCACAGAATATGCTGAGTTGGAAGGGACCCATCAGGATCATCAAGGCCAACTCCTGGCCCTATACAGGACACTCCAAAGATCACAGCAGAGCAGCAGAACAGTGGACTGAGAGACAGAGGCAGTTTCAAGTCCATTTCAATATCTGAAAGGTGGAGAGACTTGAAGGGCTTTGTAGAGGCCAGGATTCACATTGGCCCTTTTTTTTCTTGCAGAAACTCGATCCTTCTGAGAAATTGTTTAAATCTCACAAAATACGACAGCTAGAAAATAACTTAGCTGGGAGATGCTATCTGCTATTACCTGGCAGAATTCCCTACAGACAAGGGAATTCTGAAATTCTCACATAATTCTATACACTGGTTTCAGAAGGATCTGATTGTCAATACTCTGCTCAGTGGTTCAGCAAGAGCAAAACTGGCATTGCTAGTAACAGGCCTTATCTAACTGTGCCAGGCCGCTGTCCTGGCCTCCCAGACTTGTTATCTCCCCATTTGTTATGAGAACATGCTCTGTGACCAGCCCTTGCAATCGGGTGTCTCTTCTTGTGAAGTTCAGTTTAAGCCTGGAACAGCAGCAAAGGCCTTGGAAATGTGAGCACAAGCAGAAAACAAAGACCCCAAAACTAAAACCAACTCACAGACTGATGCTCAATCACTGGCTGTGATAGAAGCTCAGCCTTGAGAGCTGAGAAAAGAATACTCCAAGTACAATAGACTAAACAGTTAAGCAGGGAGGAAAAGCAAGAGGATAAGGCACCTGCCCTGTCTGGGAAAGTAGCAGCCTCCAGCATCACAACAGTATGTGGTCCATGGGAGAGAGGGGTCACGGCTAAGAATTGTCTAGAAAGTCAGAAATCTTCTAAAAGGTCATGATCTTGAACTCTGGGGAGAAGGATCTCATCTGTCACCACAGAATCACGGTGAGATCACTGTAGCTGTGAGCTCCAAGGAAACCAGTTCTCCCTGCTCCCTTCGCCTCCTCTCCCTGCCTGCTCCAAGTGGATATAAACTGAACAAGGCTGGTTATGATTTTGAGCAACAAATGCTTCAAAGGCAATTATGAAACTCCATGTACCCCAGCTTCCAAAATGACACCTGATGTGATAAATGTAATCCCTGGAGACATTAAAGTACACCTAAATTAAAGTCTAAGAGTAGTCTGTTCAATGATAAAACTATTTGCTGGCTATCATCTGTAATCATCCTCTTACACACAATGCTCAGTGAAAGTCACTTACGTGTGGCCTCCTCCACTGTAAATTTCGGGGTAGTTTCCTTAGCAGTGCTCCTGTTCCAATAGAGCTGATGTGAGCAGGGAAGGTGTCGTCTGTGAACAAGCGTTTGTTCTTCAAGCACGACTCCAGCAAAGCCTGGTAGTTCTGCTGGATGGGAGGGGTGTGTTTTTGAAAGATAGTCCTGCCTAAAGGCACGGGTGACTTATTTTTTTTCAAGCACAGCAGAAAAGGCATGCTGATGTCTCCAATAACACCAGGATAATTTCTTCCCACTGAGGATTCTGGAGGGATCTCACACTGCACAGTTCTGCTGGAAACTCTTGGTTTTCTCGGATGAGGCGTGTCTTTTCAGAGGAATTCCTGATAGTTAAAATAAGTATAAAAAGTACATTTAATTCTGGCTTTTAAAATTTTCTTCTTAGTCTTAGCAGGGGTGGGTAGGAAGAGTGGCATGCCCAGGAGAAGTGGGGGCCCACCCAATTCTAACTGAGCACCTATCACTGCACTTCCAAGGCTTTAATATTACTGTAGATCTGAGTGAAATCAAAATGAGTGACCCCACTGACTTTTACTTGAGCTTTGAAGACATACACATGGCTATTCTATGTCTCTCTCTGGACTATTTTAGGCTCTCCAGGATATTTTCACAACATGTTACAACATGAATGACAGTCTTTATTCAATCACATTCTGGCATGAAGTTATTTCCCCTCCCAAAAAAAAAAAAAAAAAAAGAAAAATAGCAAGATAACTCAAAGGCTAACAGAAAAATGGAATACATTACATTTTACAAAGCCACGATTCACACCCCTATGATAGTTATTTTGCCCTTTTTGCCTCATTTTGGAGAATGATATGATCTTCCTAAGAGTTCACATTCCATCTTGCTGAGCACCACAGATTCACATATGAAATCTCATGCTGAGGTATTTTTTGACTTGTAACATTCAAGACAGATGTTTCTCATCCCCCCACTAAAAACACCAAAGAGTGATGTCCTAGCTCTTTTTTAATATTAGCAGCTATGTTAAACATTTGCACCACCCCTTGCTGGGAGAAATCACGACTAAATCTCAGCAGGCAAATCACTTCCATCAGTGCTAACACAGTGATCACAATCAGTTAGTACAGTGTGGACTGAAAAAATTAACCAGGATGCAAAGTTTAAAAATTGGTTCACGTGCCATGATACAGCATTTGGAAGGCTCCCCCACAGAGGAGGCTCTTTGAGACTCAAAATCCCTGCCCCAGGCACCCGAGGACACTGGTCTCAGTCAGGCACCAGTTGATTGTTACTCCCATCGAAGCTGAAGGCCACCAGCAGTCCCTGTGAGAAAACAAACAACCACAGATTGTACTGTTCAACCACACAGAGCCCTCATTTGTTATAAACCCACTCTACAAGTGATCCACAAAGCTTGACCCTCAAGGGCAACCAAGAGAAAATCTTCAAAAGATAACCCTGGAAATGAAATTCAATTTTCTATCTTAGAGTAGACATTTCAGAGATGAAAAAGAATTTAAGTGCCTAACAACTTGCTTACTTTTTCTCCAGATGAAAAATGCTGTCTCTCCCTCCAAACCTTCCCTTTGTACAGCCATTGGCCTTCACGGCTGCAACAACACGATCAACAGACAGAGATAGATTTAAGAGAAAAACAAAGGAAGAAAACAGCCTGGAGACCAGCTGCACTTTATATAGGCAGATAAAACATGTATGAAGAAGAATTTCTCATTTTGCTGCTCTCCAGGAAAAGAAGTGGAGAGCAATTGCCACACTTTGAGCTACACTGAAGAACAAATATTTGAGACTTGATTTTTGGGCATGCAGAGAATTCACAGTGTCTGATAAAATTATTTTAACTTTTCACCAGTTCTCATTAGACTCTGGCATTTATTTGAAAAAGAGTTGAACTTTATATACAGGTCTTGAAATCCAAAGATAATATGAAAAAAACAATGCTTTCAAAAATGAAGGTTGAAATCACCTGAATACGTAGCCTTATTTTCAATAAATTCAGCCAGCACCCCTGACTCTAACAGTGTGTGTTGAGTCTATGATGCTACTTTGTATGTTTTGAAAACCTCCCAGCTGAACCTGCCTGTGTGTTGTTTTAAACTTTTTTCCAAATCACCTGGAAATCTTTGAACAAAAGATGCAATGAAGCATTCTATGTGTCATGAACAGTCACTTCTCAGACAGCAAGTGTTCCACCTTCTGTTTAACCTTCTGCCTGCTGTCTGGCCACAGTCCTGTGCATGAGCAGGCACCAGATACAGATGTATATGACCAGCCAAGGTATTCCTGGAAATCACCTGTACTCCACTCCCCAGTGGTACTGAGCCAGACTGAATCAGTCCACCACCACAGGTGGAGCAGAGTGTGTGCATGTCTCTTCCAGCAATTAAAATTTCTAAGGGAAAGCAGCCAAGTGTAGCAAACAGAGGTTAAAAGCTTTAGAGAGAAGCCATGAACTAGTAGGTTAAATGGATTTGATTCTCTATTCCTTCCACATTCCCCTAGTTAGCATGTTTACCATCTGATCTAAGTCCTTCCACTGCATTAGCATCCTATGATCTCCTCTGAGCTTTCTTAAATGCCTCATCCCTAAGTCTTAAAATGAGAAGCTGAAGAATCTATGGAAAATCCTTCGCTTTCTGTAAAAGTAACTGGACCATGAATTAATTCTCTGAGAGCCTCTTACTCACTCTAGGAGAGGATTTACCTCAGGCAACACTTGGACAGTGGGCAATTTGAGGGCTAAACCTGGGGATGACAGAGCTCAGCCCAGCTCCTCTGATTTAACAAAGACAATCCAAATCTGGGCTGAGGAGCTGCTCCTCATTGTGTGGAACAGAGCAGTAAATGTTTGCATGAAAAATAATAAACTTTAGGGTGAGCAGAACAAACGATGCAGGGCCATCTTTTACAACCATTCATGTAATACAGCAGAACACTAGCTGCAGAAATTAGTAGTCATTAGTCAAAATGATAGTGTGAGTGTATTAGGCTTTGGTAATCTTTATTGTAGTCTCTAAACAAACAGTATAAAAACAGCACTTGCAGGTACAACTTCAAGTCTTTGATTAAACACAATGCTGTATTTCAAAAAAAACCCCTCAAGGCTGACTCCTGCTCTTCCTGTGGGCTATTAAAGCAAATAGAAATATCCTGAAAAGAAGCACTGAACTATGTTTTCTCAAAAAATGAATGAATATAGAGACAGGTGAATGACCTTTCCCTGAATTTCCTGTGCTTACATTATTGGCCCAAAAGTTGATGAACACCTTCTGGTGCTGAGATTTTCAAGGTCAAGCAGTGAACCTGCTCCCACTGATCTTAACAAAAAGTCTGTATCAAAAATGCCTGGATGGCTTTCAGAACTTCAAGTAATAGCTCTCTGACCAAAGATTCACTTTTAAAGATTCTGACTGAGATTTAAAAATACATATCCTTTGCTGTGGGAATTGTCCAAGCTACATCGAAATCAGTGGAAATATGAAAATCCCATTTATTCAAGATCTATGCTTTAGCACTTAAGGTCACAACATCCTATACATAAGCATCCCAATCATTAGATATTCTGACTGCTCACAACTCCTGCTAATGACAGATGAAATTTTTGATCTCCGCAGAATACTAAGTGATCAACTATCAGCCAAACCAACTCTAAACAGCAAAAGTGAGATAACAAGGATGCACAAAATCTGGGTTAGCTAAAACACCAGCCTGTGTTGCCAACCACTTGGCAGGCAGAAGCGTTGGAGCTGTGACATGCAGGGCAGCTGCTGTGGCTCATCTAGCTGCTTTATATCACACCCATCCTTCCCACATTTGCTGATACAAACTTTTTGCCTTTCCCTTCAACACCTCCAGAGAACAGCACAGCAGCAGCTGCTGCATTGTGTAACTAATACCCCCATCTGACCCCAGAGGACAGCTTCATCTTAACACCATGCCATGGTGACAGAGTTACACTCCCTTCAAACCCCTTCAAAAAGAAAATCCTAATTCTGTGCTAGCCAGAAATAACTGCTAAATGCCAGCACCAAATACCTCTACATAGCACTTGGCATTTAATGTCCTACCTTCTCCAGGTGTGGTCTCACAGCAAAAGATAATTGTTCTACTGGCAGTGATGCCCGCTGCTCATAAGTAGTGTATTTGTTATCTCTCCCTGTGTGTGTGTTTATGTGCATGTATATATATGTCTTGCATACGTAACCCCAAGAGCCTGTCCTAACCTATCAAACACTGTGGTAGAAGCAGGAGGTGGGGAAAAAAAAGCATACTGAGCAATGACAGAAAACTTCTGGAGAACTCAATGCAAAATATTCCACAGAAGACATAAAAGAACAGGTCAGCCCATCCTGCAGGCTACCGTCTGACTCACCCAGCACTTCAGTGGACAGCAGTTTCCTTGTTTCGTTTGTCACTCGATGATTCAAAGCACAAAACTCCACATCTCTCCATAAATCACTGACAAGGTAGAACAGGAAGGTGTGTTCAACTGTGTCTTAATACATTTTAACAGGATTGCTGCTTTCAGGTAGGAAGTAGTTCAGAGAGGAAATACTCTCAAAACCCCCATATTTTCTCAGAACAGACGGGGACATGACACTTGGTCAATCAGTTAATCATAACAATTTTTACAAAGAACATTTGTGTAAGTTTGATGGAGGAGTATGTCCTATGGCAGAGACAGACAAAATCATTCAAGAGTTATAGACCAAGCTTCTGCACTGCATGGATGGCAAAGGGCTCAGAGGATTTTTCTTTCCAGCATTGATAGACATCCCATCAGTCAGGTCCCTGTGTGCAATACAAGCAGCTTTCCTTGCCAAGCAGGTCTAAGGAGGGAGCTCTCTGGAAGCAAGAATGCTTCCCACTCACTGGATGTACATTATCCAGCCCCACATTCCCCATTTTTGGTGGCACTTCTGGGTACTAGCACCTTGTTCCACCTCAGGCAATGAGGGGCTAAGAGCAGTATGGGCAGGGTAGGGAAAAGGACTCTGTGTGTGTGGGTGTGTGTGTACCAAGACACCTGAAAATGGTAGGAGAAAGGTAACAGGAAATATTTCAGAGGAATACGAATGAGCAGTGAGGCCAGGAGAGGAAGGAAGGCAGCAGCTTTCTGAGTTGCAAAGGCAAAGCAATGAGTGAGGAAAGGAATAGACTATGCTGGAGATGATTTTACGTCTCCATATAGGCCATATGGCACCAGCAGGCACTTGAGAATTTTGATGCAGCTGAACCAGAGGAAACTCTCCCTCCCTTACTCATCAAATTAGTACATTTGGTTTAATTCTGGGGGCCTGCTGTACCTTCCTCTCCCTTCTTTCCTTTCCCACAACCCTGGTTATTCCCTGTTGAACCCATGACCACCTGAACTTTTGACACTGTCTCCTCAGGTTTCATACGTGGTAATGGACAAACAGTGGCAGTAACTGCACTGGCAGGAAGTTAATTTTACTGAACTACAGTGCTCCCACAAGCTTCTTGAAACTGTTGACATGTTATGGTCTGAGTCACCACTTCTTTTCAAATTCTGTGTCTTCAAAATCCCCATCCTCAGATGATCTTTTCTAGGAAGTAAACCTGACCAATCTAAGGCTGCAGGTAAGCAAACAAACTTGTCACCATTTCACAACATTCAGTTATACAACACTGTGTTTTGCCCCCAAAACCCCACGTTTCATTTTGTGGGCAAATGCTACATGACTTAGTCCAGCCTCACTGACTTTCAGCAAAGTGGAAGTGAATCTTTTCCAGCAAGCCTCTCTCTCCTGGTCAAGGCAAGCATCCAGCTAAGTGACTGCCAGCCCTGTGTACCAGCAGCAGGAACATGACTGAGAAACTACAGAACTAAAAGTTAAATCCATCATATCTTTTAAGATAAAGACAAATTCTATACTAGAGGACTGTAGCAATCCCCACCAGTATCAGACAGAGGTAGATTCTGAGTACTGCAGCAGAGTAGCTTCTGTGCAGGCCAGTCAAGGGAGAGCTTTTACATTTTAAAAATGTAAATTATTTTTAAAAACCCCAGTTTACTCAAGACTGCACTATAAGACCAATCTACCCAACAGAAAACCATCCATTAAAGCACCTCTGATTAAGAAAAGGAATAAATAATGAAAACAGATTAAAACTTTCAGTTTGATTCTGCCAGAAAGAAAAACCTAATTATACTGTAAACTTCCTTTCGTAATTTTACTTCCCTTTGTTTTTGGCAAGCTCTATACTTCAAGGTAAAGATAGTTCTTGAGGAAGTCAATCTCAAATGGCTAGGAAAACAGACTGAAAAATAAATAAAATTGTGCAATGTTTGTGAGACACCTAAAGAAAGTCTGTACAGACTGTCAAGTTGTGATCTGCCCCAGTGATAATGAACCCACAGAAAAGGGACTCTCTTTGGTCAAGGCAAAGAAACTTCTTTTTTTTTTTTTTTTTTTGGGGCCATTTGGCCAGTGGGTATGCATATTTATGATCAGTACAATTTAATGATTAATATCCTCACCTTGTAAACAGGGAACAATCATGCTTCTGCCACACCTGTAGCAGTCAGCTCCTGCAGCCTGCACAAGAGAAACCTTGCTTTGCTCCCCATTCACTGCATTCAGGAAGGGCACCAAGATGGCCTGGGGAGATTTACAATCAAAGGCTTCCTGGCCTGACCTTTACTCAGCTCTGAGGATAACACAAGCAAGCACCAAAGAGACTCCACATATAGCTGTAGAAATGCCAGAGCGCCATCGGAGGAGCACAGCCCTTAAATGGCAGAACTAGCTAGAAGATGAAAGCGAGATTCTTCCTACAAAATGAGTGATTCTTGCCAAAATGTTGAATTCTATGGGGCCTTTCATTTTCAGGAGTTTTCACTGGAAAGGAGTCATCAAATTCTTAAAGCCAAAAGCCTCTATTTATAAAACTAAAGAAATGAGGGAAATTAGTCTTAAGGAGGTTTCAAAACATCAGTTCCACTTTCAGCTCTAGGCATTGGCAGGAAAGCAGAGAAGTCTGATCTTCAGAAAATACAGTCAGCCTGCTATGTTGTTCCAGAAAAAGAAAACTGGACCCTGGAGTCATTGCTTGCACCTCATGGGTCAGGCCATGCCAGAGAGCATACGAGTGCCTGGGATCACACAATGGGGACAAGGAAGGTGTCTTCTCCTGCAGTAGAAGGCATAAAAATGGACCTGGATCATTGTTCAGGCACACAAGGCCACAGTCTCCATGTGTCCCCCTTCCTGTGGAAAAAAAAAAAAAAAAAAAAAAATGGTTTTAATGCAGAGATGCCTCTGCTTATGCAAGATCTGGGCTCCTCCTGGCAGTAAAGGGCTGGGAAAGGGCAGGAACTGCCACACAGCAGGACTGCTTCCAAAACTGCCTCTTGCCACATTTTTTGGACCCGTGGGGCAGACTAAAGTGAAAAAGCCTTTAGGAGACATTTTAGGGAAAAAAATCCTGCTTTATCCCAGCTGTGCAGTGGAGATGAGGAGAGCCTGGCAGAGGAGCTGACGGCCAGCACCAAGGACAAGCTGATCCTCAGACTACTCCTGGAAAACCTGTGTGGCTGTCCTATCACCCCTCATTGCTGGAGGAACGAAGGAGTGGAGACAGCCGATAATTTGCCCGTCTCATCTGCTTAGATGGAGAACTCCTCCAGGCACAGCCAGAGCCACGAGCCCCACGCAGTGAGGGGCAGCAGTGCAGCCAAATCATTGGGCTGGAGAAAGAATAGCCCAAGAGACAACTGAGAGCACACCTCATCAATGTGTATAAATATCTCAGGTGGGGGTTTCAAGGGGATGGAGCCAGGTTCTTCTTAGCAGTGCCGAGCAACACGACAAGAGGCAACGGGCAGAAACTGATGCACAGGAAATTCCACCTGAACACGAGGAAGAACTTCTTTATTGTGCTGATGACCACACATGGAACATGTTGTCCAGAGCGGTTGTGGAGTGCCCCTCACTGGAAATATTCCAGAACATCTGGACACAATCCTGTGCCATGTGCTCTGGGATGACCATGCTTGAGCAGGGAGCTTGGAGCAGATGACCCACTGGGATCCCTTCCAACCTGACCCATTCTATGATAGGCTGGAGAGCCAGCTGAGGCTGGCAGTGCTCAGGAACAGCCGGCTCCCTCTCAGATTTGCACTCGCAGGGCTCATTTCAGTGGATATTTTTTAGGTTTATTTCGACGCGACGAGAGAAAGAGAATAAAATGGCGGCCGGGCTCAAAATCCCGCCAACGGCCCCCAGGGGGCGCGGCGGGACCCGGCCCTCCCCGCTGTCCAACATGGCGGCGCCCGGCGCGGCTTCACCCGCCGGGGAGAACGGGCGGCGCCTGCCAGGAACCGCCGACTTCCGGCGCCCGCCCCTTTCCTGGGGCCGGCCCTCCGCGCCATGCCCACGCCGGGAGCCGGCGGCGTGAGGGGAGGCGGTGCCCGCCGGTGCCGCTGGGCCGGGGCTGCGCGGACGAGCCGCTCCTTCAGCCTCCCGCGGGGACTGCTTTCTGGCTGAAATCGCCGGCGCAGGTGGCGTGAGGGCGGGCGGCCCTCGCGGGTGGGCGCTGGAGCGGAGTGAGGCCCGGCCGGCCTGAGGGGGATGCGCGGGTAGCCCGCGCCCGCAGCCAGCCCAGCCCAGCCCAGCCCCGGTGGTCGCTGCGGAGCTGGCGTCAGGCGGCCACAAGATGTTCAGCTGGCTGGGCACCGACGACCGTCGGAGGAAGGACCCGGAGGTGTTCCAGACGGTCAGCGATGGCCTGAAGAAGCTCTACAAGACCAAGCTGCTGCCGCTGGAAGAACACTACAAGTTCCACGAGTTCCACTCGCCCGCCCTGGAGGATGCCGACTTCGACAACAAGCCCATGGTGCTCCTCGTGGGGCAGTACTCCACTGGGAAGACCACCTTCATCAGGTAAAATCCAGCTGCCCGTCGCTCCCCCTCCCAGGGACGCCTGCACCCTCAACGCCCGGGGACCGGGGTGGGGCAGAACGTGTCTCTGCTACCCGTGCTATGCGTTAAAAACCCTTTTTTTACCCCCTTCGTGTCCCCTCAACAGCTTTTCGTTGAAAAGTCACCTCCACTCAAACGTGGAGCATTCCTTCACAAGCGCAGAGTGGTGTGAGATGTCCCATGGAACACCGACGTGGCAAAAAGTAGCCCAGGGCAGGGCTGAGGAGTGCAGGCAGGTCAGGAGTGTGGAGATGTGAGTCACTGGGGCCCTCCTGGCCGTTCAAAGTGCAAAGGCTTTGGGAAGCCCGCGGGCATTCCCGTGCCTGCACTGCCCAGGCTGACCCTTTTAGTAGCCATTCTTTTCAGTTTGCTGTAGCTTTTGAATGGGGAGGCAGCTTTAAAGGGAGTGCTTCGGTCTGCAGGTGGTCTGACACTTGCATCCGTCTTTTTCTGCATTGTCCCAGACAACGCTCAGAACCCGCTCAGAGCAGCGTGGGTGCCTGTGCACAGAGAGACCTGCCCCTCTTCAGGGCTCCAGAAGTAAAGCCCTGTTTTAACTGTGTCCTGCTCAGACGAGATGCTGGGAGCAGCAATTTCCTTTCGAACTGTAAATAAAGAGCAGCTGCCAGCAGCTCTTTCATTTCGATGATGTGACACTGTCGCAGAGAGGGTTAAACTTTTCCGACTGGACTTGGTTGCAGGAATCTCTGTTCAGCCATGCTGATAGTTCAACTTGCAGCAGCCTTTCCCTCGGGATCATAGCTGAAGCTGCGCTGTGTTTCCTATGTGATTCATAAGCTAAGCGTTAAATTCCAGCCTTTTTCTGGCGTGGCTGTGTTGAAATCTGTGGAATTACCCCAGTGTAAATCTGGACGCGAGCCACAGGCAGCCAGCCCTTTGTTCTACCAGTATTTCTTGGTGAAGGAGGGAACTGCAGAGAGTAGAGAGAGGTGAATCAAATTGACTGTACCTCTAAAGCAGTGACCTTGAGAAATGCAGGGGCTTTTTTTTTTATGTGCTGTAATATTCCTGCTGCTAAATTTCCTGGTCGGGAGCCAAGAACAGAATGCATTTCTGCTACCTTGGCATGTACCTGGCAAACAAAGTTTAGGAGTTAAAAGGTTTTTCTCATATGAGAAGGTCAGGTGGATGGTGAAGGGGTGCAAAAGACCCAAGGAAGTATTTTGTACATGTTTGCAAAGGGAAAAATAGAGAGGATGGCACAGCTGCCTGGTGCCAACCCAAATCTTTGTTCTGTGGCTTGGTACCAAACCTCTTTGAAAAGCTTTTTCGGTCGTCTGGGTTACAGACACTCAGAGCCTGACCACGAGGAGGTTGCTGAATTCCTGATAAGGCTGTCTAACTAAAGCATCTCTTCCTAATTCTTTTCTTTGGATTGCCAGCATGTGTTTCCCTGCAGTCTCACCTGCATACTGTTAGCAGAGACTTCCTGCCTTTGCCCCTCTCTATTCAGGGGAGTCCTTTTTCTGTAAGCCTCAGCCTCTTTTGCAGAAAGTTTGGGTGCCTAGAGCATGGTCCAGGCAAAAGAAGGTTGAGGCTTAGCTCATGTGGGGTGGCAGCAACAACCTCTTTGCTGTCAGCAAGTGGATCTGAGCCTCTCTGACAGCTGCTTTTCACTTGAGCTTGTGTCCTCTTCTGTCAGTTTTTTCTGGGCACAGGGCTGAGATGAGACTATGGTCAAGCAGAAGTGACCAAGAGTTTTGGAAGCTTCTGCTTCACAGGAGTACCAAACGGACCTGAGAAGGCCTTCCGAAAAGGCAGTCTTCTCTTCAAAATAGTACCTAAGAAGGTGAAAGTTGAGAACTCTGGTAGAAGCCCAGGGTCTCTAACTGTAGGAGAACTGTGAGAGTCTGTTGCTCCAGTGTGTTCCCAGTCAAAGACCAGAAAACCTCGTGTTGCTCGTGATAGGCTTCCAGCGTGAGCTTGCAGGCACTGGTCATTAAAGAGCTGGGATAAGCACCAGATTAGCGTCCAGAGTTATTGTGGGAAGGCAAGTGGGAGCTAAAGCTGAGAGCAGGGAGGGGTTAAAGGGGGCTAGGGGAGGAAGTGGGAGGGTTGACAACCATTATGTCTTAGCACTAGAGTGAAGCAAGAAACAGTCTCTGGACATTCCTTCCATAATCTTGTCAGGATGGGGGATAATTAGTGTTATCCTTATGTATCAATTCCACTCTTAAATTGCATCCTGCTTGTACTGCCATGCAATTTAGGGAGATGACTTAATGCCACTAAACAATCATGTGGAAAGAACTCAGTCCCAGTTTACCTGGATCCCAGGACACCTTACCAAAAAAAAAAAAAAAAAAAAGACCCTTAGTCACCTACCTGAGGAATGTCCGTCTTCCAAACCTTTTTTCCTTGTTTTGGGAAATCTGAGGTGAAACAAGGAAGAAGTGCAAGGCTCTGAAGCACCTAAGCTGCAACATCTTGCAGTGAGGCTTCTCTCTCGTCAGGAGCTGATGGCAGAAAAAAGGCAGTCAAGGTCAGCAGTGAGAAACATTCTTGTGTGGGTCAGCGCCAGTGAAGCGAGACCAGAGCCAGGTTTGTTTTCAGTGGAACCAGTCTGTTCCCTTTTCTGCTTACCAGGACACAGAACTGAGCCTTTCTCTGCTATGTGAAAGGTGTTGCTAATGCAGCTTTTCCATTCCTGCTTCCTGCTGTATCATCTCTTTGTGCTCACTCCCATTTCTGTCCTTGGTATGTATTTGGCTGATGCTTTTCCACAGGGTTGGGGACTGAAAGTCAGTGCTGGTTAGGGCAAGGCAACACCTCTACCTGGGAATATCTGACAGCCACAGCAGGATCTCACTGGAGCCTGCCTTTATAACGTTATTGCTTTTTATGTTTCCTGTGAGAGGGTGGGAGTGCAGGACAGAACATTACTCTCCTAATTAACTTAGATTCCTTGATCATTTCTAAAAATAATCCTGGCTCGAGTCCAGCCATCCTGCTAATAAAATAAACAAGCCTGCCAGAGCCCTACTGACTGTCAACATAGCTTGCTTTTCTGGTGTAGCCACCCCTTCCTCCTACAGCTAATCATTTACACATCTTGGCCTCTCCATACTTTTGTCACAGGCTACACTCAGAGCTCTGGTGTGCCTTCCCCGTGCGGCCCTGAACCTTTCATCTCTGCCTGCATCAGGCTGTTGTCACCATTTCCTTCTGCTCTACCCTTCTTCCCTTTCCCGCTCGGCATCACCTCTGCTGCCACACTCATCGGCATCCTGCAGGGCTCCTGCATGACTCATCACGGGCAGGCAGCCCCTTCCCCCACATCCTGCGGCACTCCTGCCCAGCGAGCCCAGCCTCTCCTTACCCATCTCCAAATCTGCCTGGGAAAGGGGACCCCAAGCTGGGCTGGCACTAATGCAGCTGCTTTCCTGCCCTGTCCCTTACCAGGAACAGGCCTGCAATGGGCAAACAGCATGATGCTTCCAGCCACACACCGGCTCCAGACACTTCTCCAAAAAGCAGATTGGTCATAAAAAACCTATTCCCCTCCTACCTGGGGTACTCTGCAGACTTCCCTAGCCTGGCTGGAGGTCACTCCCCCATGCCTTTAAAGGTGTTCAGCCGTTCAGCTTAAGGCATGCAGCACTGGCAGGGGAAATTGCTTGCTAGGGTTGGTGTTTTCCACAGCTATTGTTTGCTCCTCTCTCCCAGAAATCCCCACAAGTGTGACAGCTGCATGTGTTCTCTAGCTTGCCTCTGGTAGCCAGGGCAGGCTGTGTCACTGTGGAGCAGAAGTGCTTCCCCCCATCAGGCAGTGTCAATACAACCCCTTGTATTGATCTTTGCACAATGAGATTCTTGTGCTGCTGACACCCTGCTGCACAATGTACCCAAATCTCCCAGAGAGGCCTCACTTAAAATAGATGCTGTGATAGTGGGCAGTCCAATCTTCATCTCCCTGGTTTCCTACCACTTGTTGCCCATTAAGTCAATAACATTGGTGTGTAGCTACTTCTTTTGTGCTTTTGTTGGGATTTTTTGCTTTGTATTTTTTTGACTCTTACACAAGAAATAAACACAGAAATGCTTTGAAACATTAGCTGAGCAGAGCTGTGATAAAATTCTTCCAAGCAGGCTGTCTGGAGGAGTGTTGCTATTACACACAGGACTTTTGGTTAGACTTTCTGGGAAGCTTTGTTTATAAATAACAAAACACCCCCCTTCAACTATTTTTTACTTCTGCTCAGAAGTTGTCATATTACACGTGCATCTCAAGCCTGTAAAAAAGAAAAACAGTGGTTGTTACAGCAAGGCTGCAACCTGACATTGGGAGTAAGGGGCCTTTCTCAAAAGCACTTCACTTGTTGCATTTGACAATTGTTAACACTGCCTGTTTCTTTTCTCTCTAGTATTTGCATGGGGAGGATGCAAACATTTATTGCTATGGATTCAGTGAATTCCCATCTATATAAATCCACTGGCTTGACAGCAATGTCCATCAGGGGCTAGGGTTTGAATTGCCATCTAGGAGGCACAAACTTAGGTTTCCAGAGTCTGACTTAGTGGCTTCTAACCTAGCAAACAGTTGTGTCAGTGTAAAGAGCTTTCCAGGGAATTAAGCCAGGAACATTCATATGACAGTCTACAGAGCCCTTGGTGGGAGAGAAGCAGCCCTACCTTGTTCTCAGGTGCTTCAAGCTAGAGAGGAGTTACTACAGCTGCCAGGAAGGTGTATTGTAATCACCAGCCAGAGAGGTGGCACACACCAGCACTACCTGCAGTCTGCTTAAGTAATGACCCACTTTTATAGGAAAGTTTGAGAAACCCCTGTATGGTTTAGATAAATAGGATATATCTACCCTAGTGTAGTAGGTCAGAGGGCTGCTCTCTTCCTGGATTATTTCAGGTCTTTTAGGAGCTGATCAACAGCTGCTGTTGCATCTCAGAGTTCTGCAGTTAAGAAGAGTCACTTCTGGTGAGCATGGGACTTGGAAGTCACTTTGGACAAAAGATACTAGAAAATACATGATAATACACCAGTAAAGGAGGTGTGGTCAGCTCCTAAGGGAATTATGGATGTCATTTCTGGAGGTATTCTTGTTGCAGCATGAGTGTGTACCAAACCAGATAAGTAGCAGTGACTTGTCCTGGGTATACATTTGGTTGTTTTACCTCTAGGTCCAGTTGATTTGGCCTTGCCCATTGGGAACTGAAGACGTATTTACTGACACGGTATCAATAAATAGCCTGCACAATTTTTTTGTTGTTGCTTCTTAAACACTGGATAGTGATTACCTGTGTTAAAATGACAGTGAAAGCAGGAACTCCTAAAAAGTTATCACAGGCCTTCATGTCAATGGTCCTGTAGTCCCTCACACAGGGACTTCCCTCACTTAAGACTCACCTGAGTGAACCAATTCTGGTGCTTAGACATATCAGTCACAGTCATGAAAAAAATCTCCAGTCCTTCTCCTATTTCCTTTTCCACGTCCCCATAATCTGCTTTTAACACCACGGCAATTCTGTAATAATCTTTCTACCTAGTAAGGATTAGGTCAAAGCAATGGAAGAGCGAGTGCCAGCTACCCTTTGGCAACAAGCAACACGTTATTACACTAACCTTCATAGTGTGGTAGTCATTCTATTCTTCATGTAACTAGCCAGAGCTTATCACTTGTCACTTCCCTCTGACACCCTCCCATACTGAGGGCTAGACCTGTTCTAGCTACCTTCTGCAAGCCACATGGATATAATGGTCTTAGTTTTCAGCACAGCTTCAGCAGGTGGTTTTCTGCATCCAAACACACAAACACAGACCTGGCCTCAGTGATGGCATTTGGCACCTCCATGAGCCAAAGGGAACTGTCCCATGCACGCAGCATTAACCCACCCTGAATTTGGCAGGGTAAGTTAGTATATGCTGCCAGGGTCCTATTCAAAGTCCTACAGCCCCATGGGTGACTATCTTTCCCTGAAATTTGCCAAATTACCTTCAATATAGGATGCTGTACTTACTGTGCTATCTAGCTTGATGCATAGCTTGGAATATACTCCCCCACCCACATGCGTAGCGCTCAATATGCTTGAGCAGTTTGTAGTGCAGACCTGGAGCTGCATTTCAGAAGCACACAAGGACAGAGACTGAGACTTCAGTCAAGTGCAGGGGAAGTTGGCATTTAAGCAACTGATTTGGACTGGGGGCTAAGCACATTAGTTGGATGAGTCTGCTGAAATGAGCAGCAGCGAAGTAATTGATATTGGCACCAAGAGCCAGTAGGGTTTCTGGATTAACTCTGTGATTGCAGTGAACTGCTGTTTTTACTTCACTGGGCTAAGTCTGTTCCAAATGTCTTGAGGACTGAAGTACACAAAATGATGCAACATGATGAGAATCTCTTCCCAGCAGCTATAATCATCTCAATTTCTTAATCCACCTTAAATGAGCTTTCAATGTTGAGATCCTAAGTAGAAAAGATACCAAGACATTTATCAAACGATTCAGTGACAGTGCTAAAAATAGTCTCAGAAGGATCCATGCTCTTGAGCTTCATAATTGCGCTGCAATCTTCAGTACAACTCCTTTAGGACTTAGGCAGCTCATGTCTCATGCCCACACCCTGTTTTTTGACTTATAGGTACCTGCTGGAGCAGGATTTCCCAGGGATGAGGATTGGACCAGAGCCTACAACTGACTCCTTTATAGCAGTTATGCAAGGAGATGTGGAAGGAATCGTTCCTGGAAATGCGTTGGTGGTGGATCCCAAAAAACCGTTCAGGAAACTCAATGCCTTTGGCAATGCCTTTTTGAACAGGTCAGTACTCAAGAACTCCCTTGTTCTGCAGAGTGAAGTTATAACCTAATGAGCAGCATAGCGAGTAATGTAAAGGGATAAGGCACTTCTTTTCCTCCCATCCACATGGCTGATGCAACACCAATCCAGTCCTACCAGATGCACGTAAGTCATTCACTGAAGGGCTGATAAATTCAAGTGGGACAAACCTTCATTTTACTTGAACAAACAAAACAAAAATGACACCACAGCCTAAGCTCATTTTACAGGAGACTAGAGGTAAATATCTTCATTATACTTGCTCTCCCCTGCTTCAGTATTTCTAGCTTCTTCCATTTGCAATCAAAACCAGGCTCTCTCTGTTCCCATGCCTTAAACATACAACCTCAAATTGATGACCACTCTAATGTGTTTCCTGTAAAAAAATGTAGCAGGGTGTTTGGACAGTGGCTCTGTGTCATGAGGACTATAACCTTTCCATCCCCTAGACCCAGCCCAGCCATAGGGAGATTTTGGATCTAGGCCTTGCAGGAAGCCAGCAGCACACACCCATATCCTAGATGAGCACAAACTGTGCTGCAGAAGGCAACAAACTGACTACACCCATCATCAACGCCTTCCCTGCTAACACAGTGTAGGAGACACTGGAAACACGGCAGTTGCTCAGCCAAAGAGCCAGGAAAGCTGGGCTGGGCTCTGGCTCCCATTCTATCTTCGAGCTTAGAGAATGACTGTCCAGAGGGTGCAGCATCTCCTAGCAGCGCTGACCACAAGAGTGCTGGTGTAGGCTGCAGAGAGGCAGGGAATGGACCTGCAGAGAAGCATGGGGAGAAGCTTGCCGGCAGGAGAGGGACCTAGCTGGAGTCACTGCTGTGTGAAGAACCTCACAGTGCCTCAGGGTGACTCTGGAAGCGATATCTGATCACTGCACAGGACCATCATTCAAATGCATCAATATGATCCTGCACCGGAGAGACTTGGAGAAGTTTTTGATGTTTCGTAGGGCCCAGAACATCTGCACCTGACCAACAGTTAGGTCATGTGACTGCCCACTCCCTACACCAGGGCAGAAAGGTGATTTCCCCTAAGAAAACAACAGGCCTCTTGCCTGGAGTGCAGATGAAGAGGACTTAATTCAGAGCAGCTCAGCTGATAGCCAAGAACAGCCACAGCTGGCAGACAGTTCACTGCAGAGAAGGAACATTAGGCCAGGCATGGGGGGCAAAAAACAAACACTTCTGAACTAGCCTGATGGATGTGTCCTGAATGCAATTTGCTCCTGATACAGCAAGGAATCTCTGCATGCATTAACCCAGTTCACTGTATCATGCTGTGCTCTTGTTGTGCTTCTACTCTTCCTTCTCCTGAGGAAGGAGTCAACCCTGTGCGTTCAGCAGGGCAGAGGGACACAGCAGTGATTCAGCAGCAGCATAAGTGCAGTCCTTCTAGTGATGCAGGGAGTAGCCACAGCAGCTAATGACAACCTTCTCTTGCTGACATGAAAAAAGAGGGGGTAATGATTTCTAAACTGACAGAGGAGACACTAAGGGGGACTAGCTCAGCTATGTGAGCATCACAGTGCTGAAAATGCAGATGCTAATGCCCAGCTAATTAGGAAATTAAACACATGCAAGAGTTTGACGCAGAGGGCCGGAAATTGAGCAGATGTAAGTCCTGGTGCACCCACTGGACCAGATCAAGCCACCCACACTTACTTCTCCAGTGGGCCTGGCTTCTTTGCTGGAGACAAGCAGAGCTATCTCTGCCTTGCACATCTCTTGCTGCTGCCATGTATATGCCAAGGTCATGACCTTAGCTAGGAGGCTGTGAGCAAGAAATTTGCAGAAGGGAGCTAGTCTCCAGGAGCCACACCTCTAAGCCAAGATAAGAGTGACTATGGGCAAGTCTGCTTTGCCCATGGATGGTTAAAGGTAACACTTGACTGTGAGCATCAGTGAAAAGGAGCAGCAACATGAGGCAGTAGCATTCACACAGGCCAAGCTGGTCTTGGCTGAGAGGTGGCAGCCACCAGCACTGTGTCCTGTGGGGTGCAGAGCCTGCTGGTCCAGAAGTGAGCATCCACCCTTAGCTGGGACTCCCTCCCCAGCAGAGACTGGGATCTGCTGCTTTCCAGAAGCAGGGGAGGACTGGTATAGTCAGGATTTGGCTGGGAGACAAGCAAGTTGTGCTGTTCAGAGCCTGTATCCTCCCTCCATTCCCAGGAGATGGAGCACCTACCCATACCTGGGAGATAGGGCTGCTCAGGCCTGAAAGGAAGACAGCAGATCTGCAGAATCCTGTCTCTTGTCTGCTCTTCTTGCCTCAGGTTGTTCCTGGGCATTGAGAGAAGGACTTGCTTTCCTTTCTCCAACTAGGCTGGCCAAACCCCACCTCTGGGAAGATTCCAGAGAGATTAGAGGTTGCACCTTGTTATCAGGAAGACTTGTTTGGCACCAAGGGCCTGGAGCAAAATCAGGAATCTCGCCCATTAGTTTCATATCAAATTGACTAGGTTACAAGAATTCCCCCATCCCCAAAGTTTGTTTTGGGAAGCTAAGGTGGAGTCAGTCCTGGTTTTGTGTTTTGAACAGCAGGAGAGGTGGATAACAGGTTGATCCTTCAGCCCTGTGCTCTGCCTGTAGAGGTGGTGAAACTCTAGTTTGGCACCACGTTCTTCCCTTCATATGGCCCCAAACAGAATTAGCTCATGCTCCCTGAGGTCCTGCAGTTCTGCTGGCACAACAGGAAGGCAGCAGCCTTAACTCTGCCTACAGAGCCAGAAAGCACTCATTCATGCTGGCCTCTGACCTTATATCTAAAATCTCCTGTGGAGTACTTCTCCTAGAGAAACCAGTGGAAAATCCCCCTGCCCCATTTAATATTACAGCACAGGGAATACTCAGGGCTGTAACAATGGAGAGCAAACCTGGGTTGGCAGGACAAGGGAATAACATGACCTCCTGAGCCTTTTGTTCTCTGCTGTTGTGCCTGGCACTCAACAGGATAATCAAGCCAGTCCCCCTCTTTGATATGAGGTATTACACATTCAGAAATGCTCCCTGTTACCACCTGCCAAGCTGAGGATGTGGGAAGCTGTAATATGTGGTCTGAAATAGCTGACAGCTTTGGGGAGGAGACACTCTTTAACCCATGAGGATTCACTCTTGTCAGAATCTCCTTGGAGTCATACAAGCAGAACAGTTGGGGTGAGGTTGTAGCATAGCCTGGAGGAGTTCAGAGATGCAGGGGCTTCTGCAGAACCAGACACTCATCAGAGCACTGCAGGGCCCCATCTGCCTTGACTGCACTGAGTAGTCCTTCTGCCAACCCCCATCCTTTGTGGTTCTGCCTCCTCCCACAGGAACATGTTTTTTTGTGCCTGGATGTCACACCACCCTATTAATATGCATATGTACACACACACACACACACACACACACACACACACATGCTTGTGTGCCTGGAATGCCATCACAAAAAGGCTATCCATGAAATGCTACCAGGAGCTACAGAAGCAGATAGGCTTTCACTGTCCTTTCCTGTTACTAGCAACTGAAATAGATGAGCTGCAGCCACAAAGCACAAGTGACTCTTCTTAGGCTGTGATTTGCATAGATACAGGATGGGGAACAACTAAGTAAAGAGCAATTACACGTAAATGGAGCTGCAGAGCGGGGAGCAGTGAATTACAAACTGAATGTGAGTTAACAGTGTCATACTGCTGTTAAAAAGGCAAACATGTCACTGAGATGTATAAACAGGACTGTCATCTGTAAGAGAGAAGGAGCAATCCATCCACTCTGCTCACCACTAGCAGGGCCATGGCTGGAGTACGTCAGCTTGTGGCATCATGCCTGAAGAAATATGTGAAGCAGTTTGAGAGGACCCAAAGGAAGGCTTCAAGGGTCTTCAGGGATTTAGAAATGAGCTGGAAAGGCAGCTAGAGAGAACTGGAAGAGATAGGAAAAAGAAAAAAACAACTACCAAACTGTTTTCTATAGAGGAAAGACTGAGAGGAGCAGGATGACAATAGTGAACATTGTGACAAGAGGGGAAAGTAAATAATTTTCCACATCTACTGTGTTTGTGACTGAGTGGCATTGTAGCATACAAGATTTAGATTAGACATTAAAAAAAGAGGCTTTACTGTAAAGATTATTAAGTAATGGAGTAGACTCCCAGAAAATGTTGGTGAGTCTGCATTGTCATGGATTTGAAGAACACTTTAGACAACCTGATTGATCCTGCCTTGAGGCAGGATGATAGACTAAGCAACCTCTTGAGATCTCATGCTGCCTATGCTTTAGTACTTCCATGGTGCAATAATAGCATGCTTTTTGTCTGTTTAAGACCAGATTTGAAAGAGAACAAAAGTCCTACAGCATTGCTGTTGTTTTTTTTTTTTTAAGCCAAGTTATTTCAGTTCACTTGAGTTCAGGACTCTACAGGGGAATGCTTAAGCAAAGAAAAACAAGTACCACTTCTTGTTAAAATCTAAACAGCATATAAATGAAAACCCAAATGTTTTCATAATTACAATTTGGGGGCCCATATAAAAAACCTGTCATAGTTCATGACTGAGACCCATGTTCCAGCGGCAGCAAAACAGAAACTAGAACTAAGCACTTTCCTCTTTCTCATTTCTTTAAGTAACAGTAGCTCCAGTTTCTAACTGAAGACTTTAGAGATCAGAGTCTGGCTTGTCCCATGTTGCCTGTGATGTTCAGCACATCATAAGTATGTTTTGCCTTTTTTTTTAAATACTTATTTTCTACACAGGTTCGTCTGTGCCCAGCTACCTAATCCCGTATTAGAAAGCATCAGTGTCATTGATACACCAGGAATCCTTTCTGGAGAAAAGCAGAGAATTAGCAGAGGTAAGTCCCAAGTTCAGTTCTCTTCTAAATGACAGTAATGAAAACCAGAGGAACTGTAGATGAGTTTCACTTCAAACTAGACAAGCTGTGGATAAAAGCAGTGGTAAGAGCCTCTCAGAACTACAACATGACTTTGCAAATGGAGACCAAAGGAACATTGTTGATCTGCAGAGAATTTAAATGTTTTCAGGGAAGGCTGCTGACAGGGTCAGCAGTACCTGTGGCACAGTCCAGTATTTCCCCATGGAAGAGATTTCTATCAGAGTCAAGTAATAACTATCTGCTTTGCAGAAACACTTGCATTCAGTGGCTTACTGATGATCCATAGCCAAGGCCCCCATTGTAATCAACCTGGTTGCTTGCACTGTCCAAGCTTCCTAAATCTAGTGCAGGACTGGATTGGGTTTAAGAGCCAGTGGCACCCAAGTTGCTCATTGCAGTGGGGAATCTGGAAAGCCTGTGAACACTAAATTGTAAAATCCTAGAGTAGTTTGGGTTTGAAGGGACATTAAAGATGCTCTAGTTTCAACCCCCTCCCATAGATAGGGGCATCTTCCACTAGACCAGGTTACTCAAAGCCCCATCCAACCTGGCCTTGAACACTTCCAGGGATGGGGCATCCACAATTTCTTGGGGCAAGCTGTGCCAGTGCCTCACCACCCTCACAGTAAAGAATTTCTTCTTAGTATCCAATATAAGCCTACCCTTTTTCAGTTTAAAGCCCTTCCCCCTTGTCCTGTCACTACAGACCCTTGTAAATGGAGCTGATGAATAGCACAGAGTCTCTTAGTGAACTTCTGAGGTCACTCTCAGACTCCCTCTCTAAAGTGGGCAACATCTTTATACTTCAAACCTAACATCTGTGGTCACTTTCTTGCTCGGTAAGGTGACGGTGGTATAGCTTGCATTTCTAGAAGATTCCTTAGATAAAGCTGGGAGTTATGCATCATTTCATTGGAAGAAAGCCAAGGGTAGTAATCTCAGCATTCAGGTTTGAGAAGATCAGTTCTCATGCACACTGCCTATGAACAGTGCACAGCTGAGTTTCAGCAGCACAGGCTCTACCCCAGAGTGCTGAGGCCTTTCCTGTATTTCCATGTTCTGTCCCATAAGATTTCAGATGACTCATGGCTTTCCAAGTTTTATGACACTTCTGCATTGAAATTTTTCTTGGAAACTTACTTTTTTCTTTTAAATGAGCAGCCACCTTGCACAGAGCCAGGTCTTACTTGTTTTGCTGGGATTTTCCAGCACAGGAACCTTAGCTAGCAAAGAAGTGTCAATAAAGCACAGCTACAGTTACTTGAAAACTCACATTAACCTTTTTCACTGTGGGCTTCTGCCCTGCTAGGGGATCAGAAATTCCAAGGTGTGCCAGCCTTTATGAGAAGGTTGAAAAATATGCTGTGCAAGCATTCCTCCCCTCAGCAGAAAGTATTATGGAGATAAAAAGAAATTTGTATTATGTGGTGTAGACATTTTCCAGTCAAAAAATGCCACCGAAAGCAAACAGTTCTGTGAAACTATCACAGTGAAGGAAACTTGCTTAGGAGGAAATATTTTTGTTATTAAAAAAAAATGAAAAGAAAGTGTGAGTCAAAATGAACCCATTTCAAGCTCCTTTTCCAAATCTCCTCACTAATTCAAATCCTGACATATATTGCAAGATTTTCCTGCTTTTCATCTGTTTACAAAGCTAAAAATACCCCCCTGCAAAATAGACTGGCACTTCTTGCTGCTCTTTCTGCAAAAATTTCTCTGTCAGCTTTCCAGTGGGCCTTGGTATCCCATTCTAGAGCCCATCAGTCTGACCTTGGTGCTGGCAAAGGTCATGGAACTGATCATCATCATGGATCAGCCCAGGCAACACAAGCTTATGAAAGGCAAGGTCCTTTTTGACCAACTTGCTCTCCTTCTATGACAAGGTGACCTATTTCCTGGATGGGGGGAAGGCTGAGGATATTGCCTGCCTAAACTTCAGTAAAGCCTATGACCTTGTTTCCCTTAGCATTCTCCTGAAGAAACTGGCTGCTCAGGGCTTGGATGGGTGCACCCTTCCCTGGGTGAAAAGCTGGCTGGAGGGCCAGGCCGAGAGTAGTGGTGAATGGAGTTAAATTCAATTGGCTGGCAGGCAGTCACAATGGTGCTCCAGCTCAGCACTGGACCAGGCATGTTTAATACCTTTATCAGTGATCTGGACGAGGGGATTGAGAGCACTCTCAGCCAGTTTGCAGATGACCCCAAGCTGGGCTGGAGTGTTGGTCTGCTGGAGGAGGGTAGGATGGCTCTGCAGGGGAATCTGTAGAGGGATCTGAATTGATGGGACAGATCAATGGGCTGAGGCCAGTGCTGGCTTTACAGTTGGATTCAGTGATCTTAAAGATCTTTTCTAACCTAAACAATTCTATGCTTCCTGCAGCTACTCTAATAAATGCCAGCAATGCCAGAACACGCTGATGCACAGCTGTGCACTGTTAGGAAGGTCACTGGTGTACCTTAACCCAAGCCAATAGTGCCTCTGCAAACATTTGGAAACAGCTGAGGAGGCTAAAGGGGAGTCCCAGTTCTATACGTTTTTGCACGCTATACCTGTTTGTAGAACTGGAGGCCTGTCTCAGCATGTGGAACAGGTTCTTCCTGGACAACTTTTCTGCCCCTAGCACAATTAAGTGCACTTATGGCAGAAAATTGTCACATTGACCCTGTGACTACACTGTCTGGTCATTCGACCCTTTTGCCAGGAGGCAACTCTCAATGGAGTACAGCCATCTCCTGATCATCCTGCCACCCCAGGAATTTGCTCTGCTGTATCTCCAGCCAGACAAGGGGGCTGTCACAACCTGTCAACTGATTTAATCACAGTAGTTAAAAGTACAGTGTAGGTGAGATCATGCTTTGTCAGGATAGGCTGAAAGTGGTCATGTGGGCCAGGCCAGATGACCTTGCAATAGCTACAGGACAAGATCCTCATCTGCTTTAGATGAACATGGCTTTGTTGAGGCTGGGACAACTCCAGCAACTTCTGTCTACAGGGAACAGGAAGAGTCAAAAGAGTGCTGAGGTTCTTGTGTTTAGGAAGGGCTGCTGCCAGGCATTGGCTTGAGCTTATCTCAAGGTGTTTTGAAAGGGAGTACTCACCTCCCAGTTCCCATGGAAGAGGAATAGGAAAAAGTGGTGAGGCTGGCACCTTTGCCACTAAGCTTACAAGCCAGCTGACCTCATCAGCAAGTTGGTTTTGGAGGCAGATAGAGCAGTGACATGGTTTCTAGGCAGGAAACAAGACAGGGCTAAAAACTGCTGACACAACAAAGTTCTTCTGCTCCTTTTGTACCTTCCCAGCCTGCTCAGATTTTACTTGGGAGTGAAGCAATACCTGAGAGAGTCTTACAGAGGTTTTCCAAGAGACTTTTAAGTTTCTTAACTGCTCAGAACAGGAATGCTTTTCTTACCCCCATTGATAGTAGTAGGTTCTAAGACCCTCAGACTGGGGTACCTGTGATGCAAAGTCAGGGAAGAGAGTAGATAGTGAAGCAGCATTCTGTTGTAAATTTGAGGGGGAAAGTAAAGATGTAAAAGATGTGGTAGGCTTTCCCAGCCTGCCCATCCCATGAGAACCAGCAGCATTTCTAAAAATAGGAAATTCCTCTCAGTGGGAACATCACAAGTCCGTCTCCTTCCCCATTAGAAATCAGGAGCATTAGCTAATCTATGCAGTGTCAGCTTAGCAGAATACCATGCTGTCAAAGTTTAGCAATCCACGAGAGCCACCTTATACCCCTGAATTTCAAAGCAGTATCTGTTCCTGTTATTGCATCCGTGTTTCAAAGAGCAGGAGCAAGGGAACAGGGTTTAAAGGATTGATTCTGGGGCCAAGTCCAGGTTCTGAAGCTTTTCATTTGTCTGCACTCAACTCTGAATTAAACTCACTGCCTTGTTGCTGTTAAAGGTGACAGATCTGACAGTCCCTTCCCCTTCACAGCCAGTGTGTGCACGAGCACAGGGTGCTGGTGTTAGTGCTAGCAGCAGGGCTTTGCAGATGGCTACCAAGCTTTGCTTCAAGGAATGCTGTATAATCCCAGGAAACAAAGCTCTACGCTGGCTCTCTTCCAGGACTGCATGACCATAAAGAGCCCCCTTCCCCCACAGAGCAGCCCATGAAGTTTCCCAGTAGCAGAGCTGCAGGTTTAGGCCTATCAAGCAATTGAGGGTGATGGAGTCTGTCATAGCTGAAGTGCACATCCCTTTGACATGCAGTGACATCACCAGCACTGACACAGCAGCTGCTGCTGCTCTCAGGTTCTCGTAAAAAGTGTAGCCAAGGAGCTGCCTGTGCTGATTTGACCTACTGAGCTCCTGACTCATGCACTACTTTGTGGTGGGCACCCACAGTGTCACAGGTGTGGCAGCTAGACTCCCTAGGATACACAGGTGTCATTTACAGGCTTTGTGGGAAATGTTTCCAGGATGTCCTGGCCCAGAGCATCTTGTCTTTCACTGCTTCTGTATTATCCTTGCCTGGAAGGCAGCCATTTCTCTTCTGATCTTTTTTACAGACTGGGGCATGAATCTATGTCCACATTTAAAGAACTAATGGTTGTATTGCCTTGTCCCTTGCTCTGTGTCATTTTTTTTAATTGTTTCCAGGGAAGCATGAGGCTGCAGAGATGCCCATAGGGGAGGTGTTTGTACCAAAACAGTACAGTCTTGTCTCCTTTGACAATTTGATAATGATAGAAATGCCATCCATTTGTAAAGAACTGTTCTGGTGTCACATAATGAGCTCAGGCCAGCCTGCTGGGAGGGAAAATGAGGAGGGGATGACTGTACTGAAATAAATGAGGACAGAGGGGAGGACCACAGATCAGGTCATACAGTACAGCAGAGCCAGGACAGCAGTGAGGACTTCCCCATAATTCATCACCTTGTGCAGTCTGCCCTGCTAATGGAGCCACCTGGCAACAGGAACTCATGCGTTTCACTGGCAGTGCCATCCCTGGGGGCTGAGCCTTGCACGCTCTGCTGCCCATCTGTCTCAACCTACATCTGCCCTGAGCTGAGCAGATCCAAGTCTGCCAAGTTCAGTGACACCTTGGCCAAGTTGTATTTGATCCCTGTTTTGGGGTAGTACTTCCTGGATATATCCTGAACACTTACTTCATCTTCACCCTCTCTCTGCCGCCTTCTCCCTTTCCTGCCTTAGCAGTGACCACAAGGTCCTAGCCAGGAGGTAAGGACTGGCAGTGTCATTCTGCACTGGCTTTTTTTCCAGCATTTTCCCGGCCTTCCACCCAGTTCCATTCTGCTGGCTTCAGTGCAGCCTAAGCATCCCATAACCAAGGAAAAAAACCCTACCCACCAGCCGCGCCCTTCTCCTGGGAAAGCAGAATTCCCAAATGACCAGCAGCTTCAGCACCAGGGACACTTAGTCACTCACCAGCCTTGACAGCAAGAAGAAAAATGCTAATAGCAACAATCTTGGGCAGTGCAGAGCTCTCAGCCTGGCTGTCTCGCAAATAGCCATGCTTGGAAGGGAAGGGCGAACACCAAGGGAATTAATGTTCTCCCACTTCATGCAATGCTGTTTAGGGTACAGTGGCAACAAAAAATATTTTTTCTGAGGAGCTTTGTCACGTATGCTAGCAACAGCATGATACAAACTAAAGGCATCCACCCTGAAAGCCTCTAAAAGGGAGGCATTTCAAATATTTGCTATAATACTCCCCACTGGTGATGTTTGCTTATATTCTGTATTTCACTCTGCCTGGGAGGGTGAAAGTGCAATGGTTAGTTTGGACTTTCCAGTTCACCTCCATTACAGCTGCTCTGCCAGCCTGCCTGATTTTATCACAGTCTCACTTAACACATACTGTTCCACTGAAATGCTCAGCTCTTACAGGCACACTGGTCTGCGCTTCCTCTTAAAAGCAACACAAAAATGAGCAGAAAACCTGCACAGTTCTCGTTCTTATTTCTAGAAATACATGAAGCCATGAGCCTAATTCTTCTGACCTGAAAGCAGCATACAAACAAAAGGTCAAGATTATATTTGGGGTTTGAGAAAACCAAACCATTATTTTGTTTGGTGTTGAAGGAGGGAGGGACTGTCTCCATGATTTGGGTTGGAAATACTGATACATTTTGCAGTTCCAGAGCTGGAAGAGCAAAAAAAAAAGTAACACAAAAGAACAAGATTAAATGGCAGCAGAGACAGGAAGGGCTGTGCTTTTTTCTATTCCTATTAACATACAGCAAGCATTTAATTTATGTTACTAAACAAGTCTGATTTTTAGAACAGCTGTGCAGCTTGTCCATTTGTTGTGCACTGTGCACTCCAGAAATATTTTAAGTATCTATTGCATTGAGGGAAGATGGTCATGCCATCAGCATCTCATCAATTTGCATTATTTATGCCCATCATGCATTCTTTCAGCTTCCTGAGCAACAATGGAGAAGGAATGTGTTTCCTGGTCACTGGGAGCTATCAGTTACTGGTGGCCATTTCAGGCCAGCTTTTCAAACATGATTTCTCCCAAAATTTAAAGTATGAGTACAGGAGAATTCAGTTTGTGTTTAGATGCTATAGTAAAAAAACTTCCTTGGAATCCCAGCTACACATCAATGCTGCTATGCACTGACTTCTCAGGAAAACTTGGCCTGCATCCAGGTGCCTTCTGAGGTCTCAAAATCTGGCTAGAAATTGTTTTCAGAACTGGCCCAAGTACCAGACCTGTCTGTCAACAAGTGGCAAATACATAAACTTGTAGATGGGGACAGGTTCTGCTGTCTGTTCATAGGAGCTGAATAGGCTGTTAGAGGGAAACTTAGCTCTGGACAATGCTCTCCTCAGTTTTACTCCACCTGATTTGAATGTGCCTAGTGGGGTTTCGTTCACTTCCCAGTGACATAAAGCAAGAGCCCATCAGGCTCCCAGTCTCTTCCCCACCCTGAAGCCCTTGCAGTAAACAACATGAAAGCAAAAGGCCACACAGTCTGGCGCTCCAGGTACTGGTTAATGTAAATGTTAGCATTGTTGCTAGCTGAGAACAGAGATCTGCTGTACTTGGAGTCCTTTTGCCTTTGCTTTGGAAACCTTAAAGCCTCCAAAACGTATTTAATGTTTCCATTAGTTCTTGGTATGGAGGAGGAGATGCGGAGCACTGGCAGGAGGATGTAGCTCCCAGTGCTCTGAATCAGCAGCTCCAGGACAGATTATTTCTTTGAGTATAGGCACAAGCAGAAGTGATTGGCAAGCTGGGGCCTGCTCTAGAAATCAGGCCATGTGACATTCAAAGAAATCTTTTCATCCCAAAGGACTTCTGTCTACTTCCCAACACACCCACAGATACACATTACAGGAATCTCATTATATTCCCTTGGAAGGCAGCCTCTTCCAGAGAGGAGTATGGCAGCTGTTTACAAAGGTGCTTTAGGATGAGCAGCAGTGAGGTGTATCCAGTACCCATCCCTTCTGTCCTCTCCTGTTGGGGAAGATGAAACAGGAAAGCCTTGGAAATATGATTGCCTGACAAAAGATTTTGGGAATATGAAAACTACAGGCAACATCGAAATGAAAGCCACTTTTGAAATACCAGGTCTTAGTTACTGAACAACTAGAAAACAATGGTATGGCCGACTGAAGTAATCCCCTCTTGATGGAACAATACCCTCTGCTTGCAAACAGGTCCAAGGGTCAGAGCAGACCCTACTAGCTCAGCAGAAGGGGTCCAAAGAGTAGTTTTTAGAAGTTAAGATGTAACACTCTATGGTAATATAAGAACTCTTATAGGCTGTATGTAAATGCTATAGGATTTGTATCTTGTATTAGATTGGTTAGTGACAATTAGAATATTCAGTGCAGAAGATGATTTATTGTATTGTAACCAGGACTTCAGACATTCTCATTCTCACTCTCTCTCTTCTCATTCTCAATTCTCATTCTCATTCTCTCTTCTATTCATTCCTCTCTTCCACTTCTACTCCTGCTCCTACTCTCTCTCTCTCTCTCTCTCACCCGTTCACTCTCTTGCTCTCTTGGGCCTGCTCAGAGCTGAGTCTAGCAGCTCTGAGCAGTGCCCCAATACCCACGCCCTTTACAATAAACCGGCTGTGTCCCAAGACCTGCCTATAGAGATCTCTCGTCTCCATCCGTCACCGTCTACGTCCGGCCGTCCCGACTGGACCCCAGAACCCCCACAACCTACAGTCTGGCGCCCACCGTGATTGCCGAACCCACACCCGTAACCTACACTCTCCTTGCTGGCACCACCAGCTCCTCACCTTGAGAGAAATTTGCTCAAATCACTGTTCTTCCACCCAGTCCCAGCTATTTCCTCTCATACTCTTACCCAGCACCCTTCTCTCTCTAGGACACCATTACTCTCTTGAATCTCACAACAGCCACCCAACCCAGCTTCCCACTCACTTTGTGTGTCCTCAAAGGGGTGTGCCACTTCCCCCTCCCTCCCCTCATTTTCTTCTTCTGGCCATCGTGTGACCTTCCTTCTTCTTTGCACACAGCCATCTGTCACATTTGGGTAACACCTGCCCCTCCCTGGCACATTCTCCCCCTCCAGTGTGGGCTGCCTGCTTGTTTTGCAGTGACATAAGCCTTCTTCCCTGGACTTTGAAGGGCTTTCAGGCAGGACATTGTTGTGACCAGTTAGACTAATCCTCAAAACCCTCTTACTCAATTATAAAAATTTAAGTCATAAGCTCCCTGGAATCAGCATTCATTTTTCATCTCCCAAGAGCTGTTCCCTCTCTAGGTAGTCAGTGTTCACTGTGTCAGCTGTCCCATCTTGTGATGTTGTCCTCGGACAATCAGAGCCAGTCTCCCACTTGACAAACAGGGACACTGCCATAAAACTCTGCCTTATAGAGTGGCACAATCTGATAAATCTTTCATCTCTGGATAGCACCAGCTTTAGAAAGATGAGAAAGAAGCTCCAAGTGACTAAAACTCAGCAGGAAAGAGGTGAATTGCTAAAAGCAGCAGCACAATTTACAGCAGTAGTAACAGCAAGCTGTGAGGTATCTGGTGCAAAGCAGAAGCTTTGGGATTTTTGGCCCTTCTTGATCTCACTGTTCCCATTCGATGCCACCTGAACTCCACTACCACAGGACCTGTGGCTATGGTTCTACAAGACAGGAAATCAGTACTATGCTTGCTACTAATCAAAAAAACCAGCACAAACAAAACAAAGCCAGACCAGCAGCAATTGGTGTAGCTACATGGTGAGAAGTGCTGAACCAGTGCATGCCCACTCCTTGCTGGTTTAAATTGGCTTTGAAATCTTACAGCCAGGCAGATTTTATGCTGGATCAGGTATCACCCATCTTCCCAGTCAGCATAAAGACTGTATCATGCCTGATCTGACTTGACAGAATGTAATTGCATAATCTTGCCAGATCTTGGTGAAATGCATGGTGCCAGATATTCCAATGGTGCACAAAGTATTTATTAGGCCAGCCTGCCTTACGGAGTCTAGGTGGCAGGGAGTCTGCAAGAAGATCATTTTCTCTGCAGGCTGAACCCACTGACAGTCCTGCTGACTTGTCAGCTTTGTGTGAAGTCTGTTGAGTCCTTTTCATGCTGTCAAAAGGAAACCTGTGCCATGAAAAAACATCTGATGGAATAAAATTGTTATCATGTTCATCTTGTCCTCCTAGTACTGTATGATTTGGATTAATTTTCTCTTCACGTTCACCTTATCTGGAGGTTGTGAAAGAAGCTGCATCAGTGATGTTAGAGAATGTTTAAATATGCAGCATTTTTTCAACAGGGAATGCAAGTACAACAGACAGGAATTACTGAACAGAAAATTCTTCCCTTTACAATTCTGTCTGAACATCCCTGTAATAATGGTTTTGCATTAATGCAGCTTTGGCAAGCAGATGGCTTCCCAACCACCCTGTAAGTTCACAATAAAACCGTGCTGTGTTCGTGGACAGCTTCACCCATCCCTGAAACACTGCCAAAGCAGAGATAGTGACTGCCTGCTTTTGTGAGAGGCCTTAGCAACGCCATACAACACAGGGAGGCGTAGGGAGACATAATGCATTTGCAGTGGAATGAGCAAGGGACACTATGAAAACTCCTAATTTGACTGTAGATGCAGATCAGTACTTGGTCTGAGCTCACACAGTTAATAACCTGCCAGAAGAAAGAGGCAGGCCCAGTGCATCTGTGAAATGAAAAAGGGGCAGGAGGGAAGAAACCAAAGCGAGGCTATAATGCTTAAATTTACTTACAGAATCAGCCTCATGTTTTCAGGTGTTGAACACCCCCAGCTCTGGCTGGAGCCAGGCAAAATGCCCCGAGTTCTATATGCCGTTGAAGAGCCTTCCAAAAATGAAAGCTCCAAACGAAACATTAAAATACTCATCTAAGACCTTATTTTTAAACACATTTATAAATAGCTTGCCCTTAGCATTTACACTGTCATCCTGCTATCCAAATGCTTTAGTAAGAATCTATTATACACTAAAAACAAGACTAAAAAGTCAGCCCCATGAATCACATCTGTAGCAATCCTCTAGGCACTGTGTGCAAAAACGCCACCACACTCAGTGACTCCAAGCAGACAGTTGTAAACAGAGGTCTGTACCACGTCATGCTGTGTGTTAAGGAACTATGCAGCACTCGGGATAATTTTCCCCCCTTTCCCTCTGTAGTGCTCTATCACTTTAAGAACAGAATAGATACACTTCCACCTTGTATTTCCTGCCAAGTACCTCCATACAGAGGAGTGCAGCTGTGATCAGTAGCACTGCACACACAAGACATGTTTCTTGCTCAGCTGGGCACCAACAGGAGAGGTTCCTTAAGTGCCAGAGCAAGTGAGACATACAAGGGGAGAGTTTGGGTTGGGCTTTTGTCCTGGCATGGGATGCAAATGAGGCTGTGGTGATGTTTCAGAGCAGTGAACAGCAAGTGTTACTCTCCTGGGCTTTGTTCTCTCTTTAATGGAGATCTGCAGGACAGCTGTCAGGAGACTATCTCTGAACAAGCAAAGGAGCCAGGAAAGAAAGTCTGCTAATTAATCTAGACATTTAATGAAGTCCACAGGGACATTCAAGACTCATTGTATGTTACTGTAGCAGCTGGGAATACACAAAGGGTCTGAACAGATATTAATTTCCTTTTCTTGCTGGGTAGAGCAACATTTATTTTTGTTAATAGTAAAGAGAGGCTCAGGAAATAGATACCTTCTAAGTGCTACTGTGGATGCAGGCTGCTACAGAATAAAATTCATGAGAGCTAAGCACCTACTTTTGAACAAACCTTGAGACCCAGGCAGATCAAAGGGCAAAGGTCAGTCTCCTAAGTCCTCAGTTAATACCAAAACCACAATTACACTTTTTTTCCCGTATCTCCCTTCTTTTAAATAATCACTTCCCACTTTTACTGAATCACTAAAAGGTGGGCTGAGTGTCAGGTGCAGACACTTTTCCCAATTCATCCTAGCCCCTATTAACACAACAGAGAGCATAACAGTGACTGTTCCTCTACCGTCAAAGGGAAACCATCCACATGCTCTGTGACAGGACATCACTGTAGCATTACAAGGTAGCCTAGAGAGCATGACTGTTTTCCTCTTGATTCTCCCAAGAGAAACACTGGACAAAGTAGTTATGGTACAATTCAAACATGTGCCAGCTTGACAAGAAAACATCCCAGTCCATGAGATTTGACAAGATTAAATGCACAAACATCTCCAAATAAAGTCACCCTGACTCACTGCTTCCATGATGAAGAAGCAAGCTGTGTAGCTCTGCGTATGAAGAATAAACTGTCCTGCCATGCCAGATGACTTCCAGCCCTGGCAGAAGTGAACATAAAGTCTGCGTGTCCTCTCTAGCAAAGTTTGAGGGGGTATGGGAGGCCCCTGTTTGCACAATCAGTGATCTGCTTGCAGAGGGACTGCTGACAGCCTGAACCTGGGCCAAGTGAAATGAGGTATCAGCATCGACTTTGTCCTGCTCGCACTGCCCCCAGCACAGGTTAGGAAGGAGTCAGCACACTGATCTTTGCAGCAGATTTGCAATTAGAGCAGTGGAGTAGAGCTCCCTGCAGCCAGAACACCCAAGGTTAAAAAGCTGAGGTTAACACCTAAGGTTAAAAAAGGCTGCTAATATTGGAAAGCAAGCAGGACCAAGTTTGTTTCAGTTCTAAAAGACTGACTTGTGACAGTGTTTGAGGTCAGACCCATGAACTGAGCAAGATACACAGCTATCAATATAATATATTGAATGCTCAGCAGGTCTTTGTCAAAGCTAATACTAGTTCTGAATTCTCTGAAGTTCTCAGCATCAAACGTAGCTGAGCAAAGAGCCAAGGCCCAGCATTGCTTGCTCTTGTTAGAGGAGACACTCATGTCCTAGTGAGCAGAAGGACACTGGTAAGACAAACATCTGTCTTTCATTTGAGATTTCTGTAGATCCCATGGAAGAGAGCAGGGCAAAGTGTCCACATCCAAAAGCATGCACCTCGCACACCCACACTCTGCCACCCCCTTTTCCTGTAAGGAGCAAACTGTAATTGGCCAAAGCACAACACTGCCCAGTAATAATACTTTGAAGTTATATAAAAGTTCTCAGTGGCAAAAAGTTAATACCAATTTATCCAGCTGAAGAGAAAGTTCATACAGGCTCTACTCATGACATGAGAGCCAGGATTTCGCTCCAGTTTGGTTAGTCATATGGAAAAAAAGGCCAGTGTCAAAAAGCAAGATCAGAGCTCAGCTATCCTCCCTTCTGTAGTTCCAGTCTAATGATTGGGATGCACTGGTTGCCCTCCAGGTTTTAGAGGGGACAGAAGGAAAAAAACAAAGAAGAAAGAGGAGCAAGAGGAAAAAGCACTGAACTAATTATCATGCATTTATTCATGAAAGCCAAGATTAAAATAGTATATTAAAGGATTTGAATGCAAACAGCATTTGGTCTGTCCTGATTTCCCTTAAAGTGCAGCACTCTGGTGACTCAGATAATCCCAAATGTTGCACAGCATAGGAGAGCCTGACAGAGCAGGGGGAGAGAACCAACCAGTCTCTCACCAAGGCTTTAAAGAAGATTTTAAAAACACCACAGAGCTAGGCAAAAAGGTAATTTTGTTGCTGTCATTACTACTGTTTTAGGGACTTCTAACACTCTATTTATCATGCCCTGTACTGCTTAGAGGTGGACCCAGTCTGACACTGAATCCATTATCCTTAGTCCTGAGGCACATGAAATTTAAACCCACTGTTCCTGGCCTGTGTCTGCCTCTGGTGTTCACAGCAATGCTGTCTGCTAAGCATCCAGCGCTTGGCTAAGTGAACACAAATCATTTGGCTTTGTGCACATGCAGCAGGTATGACAGGATGATTGCTCTGGTAAGGAAGGTATTTGCATCCTGGAATTTGAATTGGATGGGACAGAGTTAGTCTTGCACAACTAGACAAGACCTGAGATTTATTAAGCAGTGGAGATACGCATCTCAAACCAGTCTGGGTGCAAGTTCTGCAACTATGCAGCTTTCTACAGCCTTCGTAGGGGTTGCTGATGGCCAGTCATTCACAAACCAGACCTCTCTTGTTGCCACATACAAGACTTCTGCAGTAGGTGTTTCACCTTGATATGCATTTGAATGAAGATCTGGAGCACAAGTTCAAGACTTCTTTGGGTGATCTCTTAATGTGGAGAGGACAAGAGCTGTCCTTAACGGTCTGCCTCAAGACATTTCCATGTGAAGGACAGTGCCTGTCTCCTTATCAAGCTACCTGGTCCACTGGGAAAGCTGCTTCCTTGCAAGCTTACCCTCAGTTAGGTACAGATACAGTTTGAGTACAGCAAGTAGGCTCTCTACTCCCATGTTTGCTGCATCTCTGCTCTTCCTCCCCCCTTGCAGGTTATGACTTCGCTGCTGTACTGGAGTGGTTCGCAGAGCGGGTTGACCGCATCATTCTCCTCTTTGATGCTCACAAGCTGGACATCTCTGATGAATTCTCTGAGGTCATCAAGGCCCTGAAGAACCACGAGGACAAGATGAGAGTTGTTCTCAACAAGGCCGACCAGATAGAGACTCAGCAGCTGATGCGGGTGTACGGTGCCCTCATGTGGTCCCTGGGAAAGATCGTCAACACTCCCGAGGTCATCAGAGTCTACATCGGCTCCTTCTGGTCCCATCCCTTGCTCATCCCCGACAACCGCAAGTTGTTTGAGGCAGAGGAGCAGGACCTGTTCAGGGATATCCAGAGCCTGCCCCGCAATGCAGCCCTGAGGAAGCTGAATGATCTCATCAAGAGAGCACGGCTGGCCAAGGTGGGTGTTGGCATAGAACCCCCAAGCATTTGGTTTGGGCTGTCTGCAGCATGCAGCCTATGGAGAAGTGGGTTTGGCCAGTTCAGCTTGCAGAGCTGGTGGATCCTACTCTTTTTCCATCCCATTTAACTCAGGCCCAGCATATGAGCTTTATGCCAATATGGGAAGAAAACACCTCTTTTGCTTGGTATGTCAATCATAGCAGACCAGAGTGAGGAAGATAACTACAGGTCAAAGGAGGTAGCACTTGAAGGGATCTGGAAAGCAGTTGCTCTGTGGTAGCAACTTGAGAGTTAGGACCAATTAGTATATCAGAATCATACACCAAGGGAATTGATGAGCACTAGGTCTTTTGCTTTACACTTTCTTAGCCAAGAGAGATACCTGGCTTAGATGGATGCAGAGGAGGTGGAGACTCACCCAAATGATAAATAAGCCTGCAGTATCCCTGAGTATTTGAAGTGAAGTGAAAGAAGCCGCTAAAAATACAGGAAAGAACCCCACATCAACTGAGAAAAGATATCAAAAGATCCCTCAAAAGCTTTCAGTGCAAGGGTCTTCATTTCAAGAAAAAATGCTTGGTTCACCATTAAAAAAAAAAAAAAAAAAGCCAGAATGTTGCATAAGTTAAGGACTGGTATTCGTACTAAAACATTCAACCTGTATGTTTAGATTGGAATGGGACTGTTCCCTTGAAGGCCATGCTCAGTGGAAGAAAAAAAAACCCCACCACTCCCTCCAGAAAGTGCATATGAGTGTCACTGTCTGTATGCTCAGGACTACACCTTGTTTTCACCTTGTCTCAGCACAGCCAGAGCACACAGCTGAGCAGCATTTAGCCCTGGAATAATAATCCATAGGTCCAGGCAAGCTGAGGAGCTGAGCTTGCTCTTCAGGGTGGGACAAGATGGAGTTGAGTCCCAGGCACAGGTAACTCCGCTGAGAAGAATTTTCTGATGTGCTATTTAACATTTGCCTTCATGCCATATAATTTAATTCCCTTCAGGTCCATGCCTACATCATCAGTTCCCTAAAGAAGGAAATGCCCTCAATGTTTGGGAAAGACAATAAAAAGAAAGAGCTTGTTAACAACTTGGGAGATATTTATGCCCGGATTGAACGGGAGCATCAGATCTCACCAGGAGACTTCCCTAATCTGAGAAAAATGCAGGTAAGCAGTGGCATCTTGGCAAACACCCAAGGAAAGAACATTAGAGTAACTGCAGGGAGTACAACAGAGCCATGCAGACATTGATTGTTGCCACCTGTGGGAAAAGCCTGCTGTAATGTTGAAATATGCCTTAAAATATGTGCAGGCTATATTTGGGCATGAACACTTCTTGCATACAGAGCTCATGTGAAGTATTACAGCTTCACATTCATTTATCATATCTTTGCCTGAATACCACTTTACACTCTTTTCCTTTATTTTTAATTCCAGGTTGCATTTGCAGATTTTTCAGGCCTAAGCATACTGTTAATTTATATTAAAAGGAAAGCTGTGTCCTGAAAAGGCTACACATGCCACATTCCTCAAGAGCTATATTTGTCTTCTATTTCACTCTTTGTTTCTCGAAAAAAAAGGAAGGTGTGAAAACTTAAAGCCCCTTTTCTATTTTAAGCAGAGAAGCAGGTTTTCTGTTCTGCAGACCTGAGACCTAGCCCAGTGTTCATGCAAGTCAAAAACTTCAAAGGACCTTGGATCAGAGCCTTGTATTGTACATTCAGACAATGCTGGACACTGCTGCATTGCTGCATGGCTTCAGTCCAAGCAGAAACCTGTTCTGAGTTCTAGCTGTTGAGGTTGCTACTAGTTACCTATGGAAAACAGCATTTGCCTATTTTTTTTCTTTTTGAAAATATATTTTCCCTAAGTTGTTGGGAATGAGATCTATGGAGCGTATCCAAAGGGGGATCTTGTTCACTGCTTGTTAAAATATGTGTTTAAAAAACTGTATCAGTCCAATAGGAGCGAGTAGTGTGGATTTAATGAGTAGGGGTGGAAGATAAAGCTGTAGGTCATTTTGCAGCTAGAAGAGAGTTCTCTGCAGGCCCTACTCAGAGCACTTTTGCTTAGCTGGGAAATTACAGAATCTGAGCCATGCTGTAAAGACATGCTCACCACCTCTTAGAGACACACTACTGCCTTAATAGCATCTGAAAGATGCACTGCATGGTGATGAGTACAATGACCTTTTGCCAGGTGGCATCTCCTTCCCAGAGTGCAGAAGGGGGAGGGAATGTAGAGCACTGGCTGGAGGATGTAGCAAGAGCCACACAACCAGTTTGCCTTGAACTATTTGGTCATTTTCTCTAGGACTTAAGAGAGGATTTAAGTAAGAGCAAGGCCAGCCAGGGAGACCCCATCCCATGCTGGAAGCAGGGCTGTCAGAGGAAGGAATGCCAAGCTCCCCACTCCTCTGCAGTAGCAGGGTTTTGTGAGCCAAGCAGCAGGCAGGCATCCCACTGTACACCATTACTCCGCCATGCATTGCCATGTTGCTCACCTCTTGCTGTGTTGTCCCATTTTAAGGATCAGCTGCAAGCCCAGGATTTTAGCAAGTTCCAGCCTCTGAAGAGCAAGCTGCTGGAGACCGTGGAAGACATGCTGGCCAACGACATCGCCCAGCTCATGGTGCTCGTCCGCCAGGAAGAGTCCCAGCGGCCAACCCAGATGGTGAAGGGAGGAGCCTTCGAGGGCACCTTGCACGGTCCTTTCGGCCACGGCTACGGAGAAGGCGCCGGAGAAGGGATCGATGACGCCGAGTGGGTGGTGGCCAGGGACAAGCCCATGTACGACGAGATCTTCTACACACTCTCGCCTGTCGATGGTAAAATAACTGGTGCCAATGCCAAGAAGGAGATGGTAAGGTCTAAGCTGCCCAACACCGTGCTGGGCAAGATATGGAAACTGGCTGACATCGACAAAGATGGCATGCTGGATGATGAGGAGTTTGCCTTGGCGAATCATCTCATTAAAGTCAAGTTGGAGGGTCATGAGCTGCCAAATGAGCTCCCTTCCCATCTCCTCCCTCCATCCAAAAGGAAAATAACAGAGTGAAAGGAAGGTTACAGGGGAGAGGGAAAGGGAAGGGGAAAATAAAAGATCTAGAAAAACATGTTTACTTAAATTATACCTTTAGATGTGAGATCACGTTTGGATTTATACCTACTTTGCTGTATGAAGAACAAAATCTAAAGCAGAACAAAAAAGTCCAATCCTTCATGATAATATGCAATTAACTCTTCCAGTGTACTGTCCCTGCTTTCTAATGTGTAGTCTGTAAACATGAAGGTAAAAAAAGGATGTTGCAAAGTAGGAGACTCTGTTAAGCAGGAGTAGAAGAAAACCTGAAGTGGGCTGCATTTGGAGAGTGGAATAGGCACTAATAGAAATCTGCTAACTGCCAGTATCACTCCTGAGCTTTGGCTGCACCTTCTGCCTTCTAATGGGTCTTGCAAACTTCAGGAGACTGAGATCTTGATAGCAAAGAGAAACCACAAGGTCTTCAAGCTATTGGCCAAAATAAAGAGCATTTCCTAATTCACATAAGCCCACACTAAAATACTAGATACTAAACCCCAGAGTTAAGAACTTTAGGAACCTTGATTCACCATTAGATGCAAATTTTACAAACGTTCCCCTGTCCTGAAAGAAAAATACATTAATAAAATCTGAAAGAGCTCTGAACTGGGCAGCTGGAGTTCCTCATTGTTCCCTGTGGGACAGGCACTCAGAGTTCCCAATCATTGCTACCTCCCATTCAGTCCCCAGGGGAGATTTGTTCTGCAGGCATGGCCAAGAGGACCAACCTCCAAGGGAAGCAGAGGGAGGGGGCCCTAGAGGTGGACATCAGTTGGGTTGGAAGGGAGGAGCACCACTTCCAGGCTCACCCAACATTTCACACCCAGTGGGTAGTGTTTGCTCTTTGAACAGTGATGGTGTCTGTGATCCCTGTGAAGTGATGTGTTTGCTCTCATCGTGCACAGTGAAAGCTGCGAGGCCCCATTCTCACTGTACAGATACAAACCCCACACTGTCAGGTGGATCCATCACAAGGGCAGAACACACAGGGGCACTGGGCAGAGCTTGCTCTGCTCTGTGCCTCCACAAACCTAGCCAAGATGTCAGCCTTCATACACTCCCCTCACCACACAGTAACACTTGATCCCCTCCAGAACTTCTACCCTGAGCCAAGAGACCTTCCCCACTTCTTTCGTGCTCTATGAAATTTTTGTTTTCAAGACCCAGTTTTAGCAGAAATCCCTCAATTTCCCATTTCATTGCCTAAACACACATGTGCGCGCACACTCTTCTGGTTTTTGTTGTTGCTTTGGAGCAGTGTGTTGTTCCAATCCTGTTGTCACTTTATATAAGCTGAGCTCCTACTGTGATGAAAAACCAAGATAAGTATAACTTATTTTATATCTCTTGTGTTCATATTATATAGAGAAATATATTCTGTGTATGTAGGATGTGCTTATTGCAGTACATTTATCACTTGTCTTAAAAATTAATGCATTAACCTTTTTTGTACCCTGGTCCTAAGACATTATTAAAAAAGAAAGGCCAGATCTGTCTACTTCTTTACACAGCAAAATGAAATGCAGCTGAAAAGAAAAAAAAGCTTATTTCTAAATGCAACAGAGGGAGGAGATTATCCTTATGCACATTTCCAAACATGCATGTACAGATCAGCCCAGCTGGACTCAGGTGTGCACTCTGAATGACTGGTTGACATCTGCAACATCTTTCTCTTTTGGCAGTCTAATCACAACATCCATATTTGCCAAAGCAAGAGGAATTGAACCTGTGATTCACCTTGTTCAGTGCAGGGGAGAGGTAACAACCAAATTTCAGTAGAAAAAGGAATATATTGAAGCAGTTTCCTCCTGCCAGTCACAATGAGAATGCTGCAAATTTATCAAGATCTGGAAAGGATGCAAAAAACCTCAGTCTTAAATCTTACTAATTCTACTTCTGTCTTCATTGCCCTTTCTTTTCTGTACATGTTCATGGCAGTGATAGTTATCCCCCAAGTGGGACAGTGAGAGGCACTGAGTAAGACAGGGAGAGCAGTTAGGATAGTCCTGGGGAAGCACTCAGAGAATGGCTGTGAGCTGTAGTAGTTGGCAGTTTCCATTTAGCATCTGTACAGGATGAGAGAGGGGGGAGAGGAAATCATAGGGTGGAGAGCAAAAGCAATAAATGCAAATTGAGGGAAAAGTCAGCAAACTGTGTCGTTCCAGTTCAGCTGCCCAGTAACCCCCAGTTTAACTGTCATCACAGTAAACATCTGCTAAGGCTGTCCAGGTCTTCCTGAGGAATTTGCATCCATCAGACTCCAGCTGAGGCTGAGCAGAGCACCCTGAATCAACCCTACTTCTGTGTGGGCACAACTGTCTGATAGACACACATACAGTAGCACATTGCTTGTGCCAAGTGTATGCTGAAATTTAACTCCTGAAAAGGCAGAACATTACTGGTTCTGTGAAAGGGGATGGGAGAAGGTGAGGTCTATTAGTCTTTTCTTCCCTGTACACTCTAGCAATGTGCTCAGGTAGCAAAAAATTCATTGTAACAGCAATCAAACAACTTCTAGGGCACATTTGTGCCTGATTGTTCATGCATTCACAAACCAAACCCCTGGCCTGTTGTTAAAACACGTGTAGTAGGTTAGTTATCAGTGCCTGACTGCAGTGGTGCTTCAGACTAATCTCAAAGAAGGGCCCACTGTTACACAGGAAACAGATCTCCTGTGTTGCTGGCAGCAGTTACCCCCACACCGTGGCTGGGGTATACCAGCACATTCCTCAGCTCCTGCCTGCTCCACACATCGTGCTCCTCTCACCCCTGTGCCAGCCTCTCGGGATGTTCCAGCAGGATTCACCCAGCAGGGCCAGCAGGAGCTCTGCCCACACAGGTCAGTGCGTGAGGTGCCGCCGCAGCGCTGCCGCGTGGGGTTCGCTTTCAACACTGCTCAGGAACCACTTGGTGCTGTCAGAACACGGCTTCCCCACTCGTGGTGGGGAGAGGGGGAAAAACACCGCCAGCACTTCACTGACAAACACAGTGTTACCTAATAGGATTGCAGCGGGGTGTGCCAGCAGGACAGGAGACAAAGCAACCCTGCTACAGGACAGCTGCTAGGGAGGCTGTGTTTCCAGAGAGGCAGGTTAGGAATAGTCCTTGTTAGAGAACTTTATCCAGCACGTTTCGCTTTTGTTAGGCTCTTCAGGGAATTTAAACAAACATAACACTAAAACAAGCACCAAAACCCCACATCAAACCTGAAACACCCTGAGGTTGTCTACAAAAATACGTGAAATCCTGTCTCGCCACTTGGGCCATGAGAAGGTGTATGTATTTCTCCATCCCCTTCCCAGATAGCAGCTGCACATGCACACACCCCCTTTCTTTCCTTTTCCCTTCCAAGTTAGGACTCCCTGGGCAATCCCAGCCACCTGTATTGTTTCCCACATCTGTGGAAGGATGTGATTTCCCAAGCCCACCAGGACTCCAGGCACTGCACGCAGGCCTCCAGCCAGGGCATGTTCCTGCCAGTTCACAGAGCCACGTTCCAAAGGCAGTTATCTGTGTCCAACAGTGCTTCCTTTTTCCAAGAGCAGTTCTCAATTACTGAACAAGATTTCCCCTGGAGGTTATACAGAGGAACAGATTCATTTGCTCTGTCTGTGGGTGGGGGATTTTATCATGTGAACATACCACTACCACTCACTTCTCTGGTCCTCTCATGTCCTTCTCTACCCAACCTCACACGGAAGAGCTTTCACAAGGTCAGAAGAACAAAAAGGTCTTTTTTTTTTTTTTTTTAACCCCTCTAAGTAGGAACTGCATTTGGTCCTCTCTCTGAGAAGGATCTAGAGCAGAAACAGCTGTACCTACATGCTATATGGGCTAATATATGAGTTTCTTGAAAATTAAATTCTCTCTACTGTGGAACATGACAGGCAGATTAGATCAACAGTGCTATACAACCATTTATTTGAAGGGAAGGATAATAATTACACTAAGTTCCCTGCGTAACATTTCACAGGAGGTGTGTGGCTTAGCAAAAGGCAATTCCTTCTGGGAGCTGGAATTTAGCCAGCATGCTGAAGTTCAGAGGGATTTTTAATTAAACAGAAAAGGTTAGAATCAGTTTTTCCATCACCTTAAGTTCCAACATAAACTTCATACAACAATGAAATTCAGATTTAAGTCTGGAAACTGTTCTTTTAAGTAGTTCTCCTTATTATGCTTTAATGCTTTGTCTATATGACAGCAGACTTTGGTTAGTGAGCAAAAGTTACCAGTTGTTTGACCTTACAGAGAGGGACAGTGTTCCTACGAGCCCAGCTGGAACCATGGACAAGCTCCTCTAGAATTCTCCTCAGATCACACTACACCTCTTACATCATTGATAGTTTCCACCTCTGCTATTGTTTATCTCATGTTTCTTTTACTATAGAGAGAAGCTGCGGCTCCACATTCAGGCTTTGGTAAATCAGGGGACATGATAGACTATTTAAGTCCTTCAAAGCCTGACAGACAGAACACCCATGGAAGACAGCACTGAATTATTCCAGAGGAGCAGCTTGACTAGTAACATCCAAGTTATTTTTGTGGAATTTTCATAACATAGCATAGCATCTATTATTTTCTGGTCTTTCCCTTTCCTTCCTTGCGCTTATGAGCCTTTCCCTCCTCTTCCCAGTCTGTCCAAGGGTGGGGGAAAAACAAGGCTTAGTTTGGAATCTCAACATGCTAAGAAGTTCAAGGCTAGTGCAGGCAAGTCAATCACAGTGTGATTGACTTTCCAGCTCCTTTGGGCACTGCTGATAGAGTAACAAATCCAGTATTTAAAGCAGGCCTTTGAAACAATTCCTCAGTGCCTGAAGGGAGAGAAATCCCTTCTGAGTACAGCACGTGCCATCCACAGCGTGCCCGTTCCACTGAGCCCTTCGCTGTCAAACACTGCACGAGTTGCTAGGTTTAAAATGGGCTTCTCTCCAGCTGCTTCCGTGTCCTGTAAACAGCCGTCAGCGAGGCCTCCGTTAATGTCTGCAGAGACATGAACGTGGGAGATATTTATAGGCCTTGGATCAGATCGCCCTCCTTGCCTGGGCCATTGCGCAAACAAAGGGCGTGAGTGTGGAATTCCTCTCCTTAATGACACACAAGTTCACTGCAAGCAAATGCCAACCAAAAACTCTCTGAACAGCTTTCACCCACCACCTTACACATTTATTGGCAAGATGAGGATCACAGAAGCTCCTTATAAGGTGATGCAGCTCAGAGGCCAGTAGGAAGCACAGCTCCCTGGCCATTTTCTGACCTCCTTCAACCACAAGTTTTCAGAGGCACAGTTTCAGCAGTGCTTTTCCTAAAGACAGTGGAAAGGTATGAAAATGAAGAGTTTGCTGCCTGTCTGCCTACCTCATTTAAGCCATTCACAGAACAGACTAGGAGGAATTCCCTGCATCCTACCATCTTTAAAGCTTCCATGTCCCACAGCACACACATCTCCACTTGTATCAGAACTGTGTAGCTTCAGTCCAAGCTGGCAGCTCATAGGTATGTTAAGTTTTCAGAAGCGGAATTGCTCCCCAGTTAGGATTTAAATATCCAGTAGAGAGTTCCTTCATATGCCCAGTTGGGAATTTCAATTCTTCTGCATGCACAGAAAGGTCATAAGCAGCTTAAGCTTCCATAACAGCAACTAGCACCCCTCAATCCAATTCTAGCATGGAACAAACCCTTGGCAAACTAGAGAACTTGCACCATTTGCCACCAAGGGAGATTAGTTTTCTAATTAATATCATCTTTGATGACTCAACATGCCAAAGGGAGAAAAACAGACCAACGATCATCTTCTCTGCCAAGAAATTAACAGCTTGCAAACTAAACTATAAAAAGAACTGGTGGCATTTTTCCCAGGTCTCACCAGCAGCCACTAACATATAATAGCAAAGCACACCTAAAGCCCTTCTTCCTTCTCAGCTATGCAAGGCTTCACTCTTCCTTCTGAAATTAAGCAGCCTTGAAGGGGAAAGGAGGTGATCTAGTGGTTGCCATTTAATGCTAGTTAGAGCTTTACAGGCTGCTCAGGGGCAATAGAAAATCCAGTGACTGGAAGAACAATTAAGAAAGGCGTTTTACTGCCCAGAGATGTCTCGCATGTACAGGAGCGGAGATCATTACAAAAGAAGAGTTATGCAAGGAGTGAATGTCAACCCCAAGTCTCTCAGGAAGCATTAATCAAAAAGCCCACGTGGGTCAAGTACTGATGACACACTGGGGCCTGGTTTATAGGGCCCAGTTCAAACCTGCTTCAGCCTGAGGCAGGCAGTACGTGGCATACACAGCAAGCAGCTCTCTAGACATGTACTCTGCCTTACCAGCTGTAGCCATCACGTATGGCAATGCTGTGCACCACAAGGGACTGAACGCCTCAAACATCCAGGCCCACAGCAACCAAACCATAGCCCATGGACCTGACAGTCCCACAGCTGTCTGGGCAACCATGCGACCTTCTTGGTGGTGGGGTTTTTGTAGGGGTTTGGGGTTTTTTTCCCCCCTGTAAACACTTCACAGGAATGGAGACTGATGAAGCAGTGAGGTTTGGCAGCAATACTTTCCTTTAAGCTCTGCTGATTGAATTGCTCCAGCCCTTTCCCTGCAGTATTTTCCCAGCCTTAAATGCTCTGTTCCCCATATCTGTGAGGACAGAGGACCTGCCAAGCTTCAAGCACAGCACTTCAGCCGAACAGCACAAAAAAGAGACCACATGCTGCCTATGAAGTGGCTCAGGCTTGAACAGCTTTTTCCTCCCCCTCCATCCTCTACACAGCTGAGTCAAACCCCAGAAGCACCACATCATCTCAGGCTCGGTAGCATTTCAGCACAGACCCAGGGGCAGAGTTTCACATCTCTCTTGAGAACCTGGGAGAAGCAGTCTTGGGCTTTGGGTTGTGGAAATTCCGCTTCTCAAGGCCACTCTCTGTCCTTCCTCTCCCACAAGGGCTTTGGGGAAGTACAGATCTTCATCCGACCTGCACTGTGGGAGCAGGGAAGAAAAGTGCTTATACTGACAGCCCAAAAGCCTTCCTAGACAGGCAAGAGTGTTGTTGCTTGTTCTGTAGCCTCTGCAAAAAGTCAGTCCATGCAAGGTCCCAGCAACACAGCAGAGACGGCTTCCCAGCACAGCCCTCAACAGAAGCTGCCAAAGGCACAAAGAAGGTCCCAGGGTTGAAAGGTGGGACTGGAAAATATGGGAAACCTGCTAAAAGTTGGCCAAGGTGCCACATCCATGCAGCCAGAGCAGGCTGGTGCAACTAGAGCTTTTTGAAACCAGGCCACGCCTCTGTGGAGGGCCTGTCCAACCCTCCTGGAGAAGCTGCTCTCCACACAGCAAGAAACATGGATGTCTCCTTCACAAGGGAGACAAATAAGCCCAGCAGAGCAGTGGATGATAAACTGCTAACGTGACAAACAAGGACACTTTGTCCTTTCCGTCTGCTTCTCTCCCAGCCCTGGAGAGATCACTTAAGGTCACTAGTATTTCTAATGATCCGCTTCCGATGGGCTGCCTCACTCATTTCACTCCATTTCACAGAAATAAAGGCGGCCTGGCGCCCTTTCACCACTTCCTTTCAGGAGGACAGAGGGGAACAAAAGCTGGCACAGTCCTGCCAAGAGCCATGGGCCATCGTTAGGGCCCGAGAGGCACGCGCCAGCTCCAGCCCTTTCCCTTGTCCCCGAAGGGAATTTACTCGTCCAGCTTCTCACTGCAGATGTGAGTGTCAGAACTGCGATTTACACGGAAAGGCTGCCAAAGTTGGGACAATACAGGACTCATGGGCTCACCTTGGCCACTGGGAGACCCCTGGGAAAAGAGGATGTTCAGACCATCTTCCCACCTGGCTTCCCACTATCTCCAGAGGTGGTCAGAAGCAGCCCATTTTCCCCCCTCTAGCTAAGGAAATGCCTTTCAAGGCCCCTACCACCCTGGCTGGAGGTTTGCAATTCTCCCACCAAACGTGTCGATGAGCTTATAGCATTAATTATTCTGGAAGCACATCAAGGCATCAGATGCAACCTCATTGCCTGCCCCAAAGTCCTTCAGTGGAAGGACGAGGGAGGTGAGCACCTCCTGGCCCTGCAAGAAGCTGCTGACTCCAGCAGGTGGGAGCAGCCAAGAGGCTGTTTCCAGAGAGACAGGCTGCTGTTATCAGCTTCCCAGAGATGAGTGTGCAAAATACCTGGCATATCATACTCCTTGGATCATTTGTATTCAATTGTATATCCAAGAGGGAAGGGGCAGGGGAAAAGAGGCTCTTGACTTTTGTCCAGGAAGAGGAGATAAGGTACAAGGAGAGGAAGAATAATTTTTTACAGCCCCAGAAAATAGCTATTTACTTCCTAATGAAGTGCTAGTGCAAACACTGAACAGAGTCCAACGAGTAAGAAAGGCCACTGATTACTGGGTTTCAGAGAAATGTTTTCCAATGCCCTATTAGAAAGGTAAGTGCATATTAAAGGAGAAAAGTGGGTTCACACACCACTGCAGTCAGTATGCTGTAGCTCTGCGAACCAACAGTGCTTGGCCAAAGACTTCAAGCTGTCATGGAACAACCTCATTTCCCAGAAGTGCGGGACACAGAGTGCTCTGGGTTTAAGACCATCATTTAAAAACTGGAGGGTGAAAATAAAAAGGGTGAATCTGTGTGTTTAAAAGATGTGTTTAAGAGAGGGATGTCAGCCCAAAACCCAATAGGCACAGCCAGGTTTCAAAGTGCATTCACTGTCTGTGATGAGATGGAAAGACGGAGATGATTCACCTCCCTGATGCTGATTTCACAGGGACTCCTCCAGCCACAAGAAAGCCCAAGACATGCCAAGAAATGCATTGCTCCCCCAAAAAAGCATCAGTCCCCATACTCCCAAAGCCTGGTCACACCATGATGTATTTCTAAATGCAAGGCCAGAGCCCATGGAAATGAGCTCTGCATCACTGGTGGTGCACAGTGAGCTTACCCAGGACATATCCCAGCTCCTCCGCACAGCCCCACTGCCAAAATGCCTTTAAGAATCTGGTCATGGGTTACACACTCAGAAATTATCTTTTCTCTTCATGGCCCAGAAGCCCAGCTTTCCAGACAAAAGTTTAATGCTTATTTTTAAGCAAAAGAGATTTGCCAGCACAAACTAAGAGATAAACAAGCATTTTAGTCAGCAGTCAACATGACAAACACGATAACCTGGCAGCAGCATTGCACTTCCTTCTCCACATCATGCCTGTCCCATACAGCTTGGGGGACACAAAAAGCCTCTGGTGGAAAGATTCCCCATCATGTTGGGTGACTACAGGAGTGACAGCAATCCGCAATGCACTAGAACAGACACACCACAGTACAAAAAGGCAAAATAAAAAGAATCACTGGGCCAGGAGCCAGAACTGTTCAACACAACTACCTGGAGGGTTTGGGATACAAGCTCCTGATCTCTCCACTTACAATGCATACACACAGAGTTTTCAGATACATCTTACTACATTGCATAACACTGTTTTCTTTATTCTTAAATCCAAAGACACTTTGCAGGAACACTGTTTTTAAAGTAATTACTTCTGGGCATAACAAGTGCTCTATGCTGCAGATGGGCACACCAAAACTTGGACACAAAAGAAAACCAGATAACCCCCTCTGACAGGTTTTAATAGCTTTTAGATAAATTTATATATGATTTACACAAAGACACCTGCACACATTTAGAATTCAAGCACACAGAGCTCCATAAGGCAATAATTTAGAAATTCCCCTGCCGAGAAGTTACGTATTATCCCAAGTCCCTCGATTACTTCTGCTGAATAACAGTCACTGAACACTAAGTCTGTGCATTTTTTGAAGACACATGTTTTCTTTTTCCTGATCCAAATACAGAACAAAAACAGGATCATAATTTACCATAGAAGACAATGAAAATCTTATCGTTGTAAATATATGTAGTGAGATAATACAAATCCTGTTCCTTGGTATTTCCCCTCCACCCTCTATTCCTACTACTACTCCTTCCAGCTTTAGGGCCTCTCCCCTGCTTGCATGGAAGATTGACGCCCATCTTAAAGCCATAAATTACTCACAAACAGCTACTGAAAGTAGCAATGACCGTAGGGTAACACTTCCACAAAGCAATAGAGCTTCCTGGCAAGCTGATAAGAGTTTCCTGTTTTGAGTCTTGGGTTGGGTTTTTTTCCCTCTGATAAAAATTTGACTCTCAAAACATCTCAGAAAGGAAGGACTGACAGATTTTTTCCCCCCTGCTCCCCTAAACATGTTGTGTTGCAAAATTTGTTCTCTTTTGCTGAATGTGAAATGGGGACCAGGTTCAAGAAACTCAAGTGCACCAGCTGAGACAGCAGGTGAGAGAAGCACATGGAGTCTTTCGGCAGCTCAGGATGATGGAGCGGCCCTGGAGCCCACATTTAGTCTTGCCCTGCGCTCTCACCTCTCAAGTTCTGCACTTTGCACTCTGGCAACGCTCACAGTTTCTAGCAAAGGCAAAAAAACCCTGAAATCTCCAGGGACACGAGCTCTGTATTTACCCCTCTTGCTGTGGTGGCATGACCCCTGTCACTTCTGCGTGCCTGAGGAGAGTAACCAGGTAGGCAGCTCGTTCTGCTTATGGCTGACCTACCCTGTGTCATGTGGGGGACCTCGGACACAGGTTTGTGTCTGAAACCCCAAAGTCCCCAGCGAGCTCTCCGGACACATTGTGTTGGTAGCAGCCTGTGTTTGCAGCAGCCCAGGGGTCCCAATGGCCTCCAAGGGAAGCCCACTCCTTTCCTCACCTCAGTGCACCTCCTGGACCTACTGTTCCCAGTTTCTGGGGTCACACCATAAGTTCAATATCTGGGCCAAACAGACTGTATCAAATAAAGGAATACCTCTCTTTCACCCCTTCCCTGTAGGTGCTGTCCTTACTCAGGAAGCCTCTTACACAAGGGGTTTTGGCAGAGGATTCACTCACATACCCCTCTCAATCCCAACCCAAAGGCATTCATGTGTACCTCTGTTTTCACTGGCTCCACATGCCTCTCTTTTTCAGAGATAAGAGAAAAATCATTGCACAGGCTTGATCCAACATCAGATACAGATACACGATATCTCCCAGGAGCACCACAGTACCACACAGGATTTTAACATTTAATCCCCAAAAATCACTTCTCATTGAAAGAGGAACAACCAGCAAATTTAGTCCAGAAAATGAAATAAAAATAACGAAATGCTCTATTTGTCCTCTAGCACGTAGCCCCTATCCCCAGGAAAGACAAGGGCCAGGCCAGAGCCCCCCAGCTTCTCCAGAACAGGAGCAGCCTGGACAGTTTTTACAGTGATTGCAAAGGGGCAAAACAGCAAGGTGATGTTTTACGGCACAAAACCTTTTAAGAATAAGCAAGATAATTTTACATGATGAAGTTCAAACTACACTGCACCCTGTGGAGCAAGAGCAGCCAGCGATTTTTTCCAAATCAGACTGGGCACCATTTCACATCACTTCTCCTTTAAGCCAAATTTCATCACTTCATCTTACAGTAAACGGCAGAAGTGAGAAGCACTTACACAACAGAACAGAGATCACAGACCTGCATTTCTGGAGGGCTTTCAGACATTCACTTTCCACTGCTGCAAGCCACATGCAGTCATTCACACACAGGGCTGCCCGGAACAACTTAACTGCTTGCCCACATTAGCTAGCAAAGCTGAGAGGAGCTCTCCACATATATCCACTTCAGTGCATGAGAAAGAAATGAAACAATGCTGGAACATTAAATTTCAAGACATGCAACTTCCCAGGCCAGCCACAAACAGGAGCAGTGGTGAATGCTGCAATTCTACCTTCTCTCAAAACCAAAAGCCATCTTCTAAAAATGACACCACAGCTGAGACAACCCAGGCAGCTCCCTCTAGCCCTAGATACTCACAAGTATCCAAAACCATCACCAAATGCTTTCTCTTCATTCACCGTCCCTCTCCTTCCCCAATTTCCCTACCTGTTCTCCAGGGGCTGTTCCCTCCATACAACCTGGCTCTCAGTAATAACCCAACACCACCATTCTCTATCCACCCTTTCAAACCTTCCTGCAATTTCACTAAGTAGGAGGAGACCAGCTCAGGTGAAGGAAATTCTGCTCTCAAACTCCTGTGCACCTGAGAAGCCAAGGCCCTGCTAAGCATCTGCAGGGGTCTGGCTAACTCAGGCTGCTCTGCTCAATATTTACTGGGATTTGCTCTCCTGATGGAGGCTGAAAATGCCCTCAAATATTTACTCCAAGCAAACGACCTTTCACAATATATTTTGCAGCCAAGGGCTCAGAGTGAAGCTTTGTTGCAAAAAAAAAAAGCAGACAGGAGGTAGGTTGAACACATATATACACACACACATATATATACACATATATAAAATGTCAGTGTGGTCAGCCAAGAGATCTGCACCTCATCATTCGTTTTACCCTGTGACTTTTCTGGATCCAGTTTAATTGCTCTTTGGAAGTCAAGCAAAAAGCCTTTTGGTCCAAGATCCAAAAGAGAAGAGTCTGAAATGAGCTGCCTGACAGAAATGCTGACAAAGTGCTATCAGGGCCACCTTCACTGTCCCTATGGGATTTGTCTCAGTGCCATCCTGCCCTGCAGAGCTGATGAAGCTGGTGCAGCCCAGAGGAAAGCCCTGAGCGTGGCTTCAGCTGGCAAAGGCCTGAGATGTCGAAGAACAAAAGCGTGGCTGCGAAAGGGCTGCATTTGTTGTACAAATCACAGTGGCAATGACAACACACAGCCACAGTGCTCTTCTGGCAGTCGCTTTTCAGTGTTGGACTGCAGGAAAGGAAGAGGTTTGGGGATTGTGGCTTAGGGCTTGTTTCATTACTACAGACCCCAGAGAACTTTGTGAGGCAATGCTCAAATCCAGACCAGATGTGCCAGTTCATCCCTGGTGGGGAAGCAGACCCAAAGCTGGAAACTCAGGTAAGACAGACCTTCATGATGCATCAGTACATCTTGTGGTAAAACCTGGATGCAGAAATTTTGGTCAGAGAAAGGTCTGGGCTGGACATAGTTCAGTGAAGCTGACAGGGCAGTCAGAAACTGAAGAATTTTGCTCAGAAATATGCTAAGGAGCCACATGAAGAAGAGGAAAAGGAACCTCTTCCTGCTTGCCCAGGGCACAGGCCTTGGCCACAGCACTTTATTTAAGCCCCAGCACTTTATTTAAGCCACACTCATAGAGCTCACTGAGAGGAGAAAAGCCCCACAGCAGAGCAGATCCCACTGAGAGCAGCCAGGGACAGCAGGATCCTTTTTGTTCACTGTCAGATTCTCAACCCAGGGAATGGCAGGAGCCAGCCATCAGGGGAGAAGCTCCAGGTTTAATTTTAGCCTGCACCCACAGAGCATATATTTCCCTTTTATTTTTATTCTGAACTTCATGTAAAAATAGGATTTCCTGCTGCCCGATAAGGGATTCCTGTTTTTGCGGCAGGTCTGCCTTCTTGGGAAGCCGGTGCCTACGGGGTTATGGATGGGCTCTTCAAAGCACAGCAGCCCAGCTGAGGGGATAGGGTGGATAACATTTGGGATTTACATTGTTCCTGCTCGCCTTCAGGGAAAAAAAAAAAAGCAGCTGTGCCCCCCTCCTTCGATGAATCACCACCAAGTTTAGCATTCTGGAACTCTGTTTTGGAAAATCTCTATTTGCCTGCATATTTTTAGTAGGGGGGTTTGGGTTTGCATCCTTCCCAGGTAGATTTTTGTCAGTTTGCCAGGCTCCAGGGAGGCATATCCTGCTTTGTGAGCCTGGTCATCAACCAGGAGATAAATAACAGCACAGAACAGTCATTCCTCCCACCCTTCCCACTCCCCCATGACACAGCTCCCACATTCCCCAGCACACCCACACTCCCCAACAGCCCCTGGAGATGCAGGGAGGAGCAGCACGTGTGGACCTGCCTCGAGGGGCTGCTCCCCACCTCTGCCTGTGCTCTGTCACAATTTCATGAGAGGCCATTTCGAGCCCAAATGCCAATAACTGTCAGTCTCCTGTAACGCAAAGGCATCACTCTTAGCTGTGTCTACCCTGGGGGGGTACTCACACACCAAAAACTTACTCCAAAGCCACCAGGGTCACTAACATCATTTATGAAAGGAAGAGCACTGGCAAGGGCTCTACTGCCCACCAGCTCTTATTTTCTCCTTGCCTGCTTTTCTCTGTGACCAGGGAAAAAGTCCTCAAGTGCTAAAAGGAGATGTGCCAAGAGGAACATGAAAAGGAATTCATGCATTCGCCTGGTGCTGAGCAGAAGTTTCCTTCAACCCCCAGCAAGCCGCTCCTCTTGGCAAGCGAGCAAAAGGGAGTGAGAGTTTTTCTTGAAAAAAGGAAAAGTGCATATTTTTTTCCTTTTAAGAATAAATCTTGATTCTCTCAGTGGGGCTGTGGATGTCAAAAATGTGGCTCCCAGGACTGAAAGCAGCTCTGGCTGTGGCCCATCCCCAAGACGCCCTTTAACATTGCAGGGAGCTGTCAGAGAGGGGCAGGCTAGAGAGGCTTCCCTCCTCCTCCTCACATGGGTTTGGATCCAACAGGGCTGTTCTCAGGGACTTGACCTCACCATGTGAGCTTGGTTCCCAGGGACTTGACCTCACCATGACTCAGAAAATCAGTCTGGGCAAGGACAGCCCAGTAAAGAAATGTCCCTTTAGGTCAGCCTGAGAAATACCCTGCTGCTATTGCCCAGGGCAGGGGGCAAGAGCTGTCTTCTCTGGGGAAACTCGAGTTTTCAGAATGGAAGGATGTGTTCTGCAACCATGGGAAGCTTCATGCTGACTCCTCCATAAAACAGGGAAAGTGCAACCACGGGTGTGACCCACACGTGGACATCTTAGCCCAGCTCCCAGGCTCATTGCCACGGAGCCTGCAGCACTGTGGCGTGCACACAGAGCTTAGCTGGCGTTCTAAAAATTATTTGTCCTGGTACAAAAGTTGAAATATTTGACTTATATAAGACCAAGGCAATAGAAATGTTGAAGTACCAGAGAGCCACCACTGCATCACTTTTACTAATCAGTTGGAAAGGGAAATGTAAGCCTTCTAACAAGGCATTAACAGCTGTTTCTCTTGTGGCAGTGCTCTACAGCCTGAGTTTCCAGCCCAGCACCCTACAGGCTGAACCTGCCAGGGACAGAGCTCTCTGAATTTATACCAGGGGTATTTATAGAGGCAGCTGGCACTGGCAGCTCTCTGGGGACACCACCATGGTCTTCTGCAAAGGGGCTGCTGGAGAAGCAGTAAGAGAGTGGGAATGTGCTGGAGCAACACCAAACCACCAGCCAAGATTCCAAAAAAAGCCTCAGGAGTACCCAAGAGCCAGGTCTCAGGGGGATTTCAGTGCTCTGCTCCAGTTAAACCCCATGGGCTGAGGCACCACTCCCACACTGATCCCAGCACTCAGGAGCTGATGAAAGTAATGTTTTAGAACCATAGGATCATCTATGTTGAAAAATACCTCTATGACATTGAGTCCTACAATTAATCTGCCACTGCCAAGGCCACCACTAAGCCATGTCCCTAAAGGTCACATCTACATGGCATGGATTCTCCAGAACCTTCCCACCTCTTCCCTGCTGGCTTGCCCTCCCTCAGAGGCTGAAGCACGTGGTGGATGCCTTCCTGATGGGTTTTTTTTTTTTCCCAAGGGAGTCACCTTTTCATCATTCTTCTTTTTCTCCTTCTTCATCTTCACCAGGAGAATCAGCTGAGGATGCTCACCCAGGGTGCAACAACCAGATGGGGTCACAAGCTTCCAAAGGCAAAACCTGCTGCAAGGTCTTAGGTAAAAGTTAACAATGGTGCATCCGAAATCTGTTTCCAGAGAGCTCCCCAAATACATTTTGTTCCCACACCCTGCATTCAGAGGAAATAGGTGTAGGGTAAGATGAAGGCTCATAGATGCAGGGGTGAAAGAGCTGTTCACCCCTCCTGGGTCTTTCCTTCAGGCACAGAGATCCCTGGTCCTCCATTTCATGGCTTTCCTGGCCTGTCAGCTCAGTTTCATTGCCTGCTTTTGAATTCAGCACTCAGGGCAGGTGGAGCACCAGAGCATGACTTTTAACAGCTGCTGCATTTTAAGCCCTGGATTAGGACATGGAGATGAAATCCTTTGGGCTTTTTCAGACCAAAACTGCCTCAATTCCCAGATCTGCTGCTTCTTTAATTGTGGCTATATGTGAAATGATGGTGATTTGCTTGTTTGCAAATTTTTTCTTCTCAAGTAGTTTTTCAGGCCTTTTCATTCGTAACATCATGGTTTTGCTCTGTGGAAGTGTGGTGCTGCAGGTGACAAGAAGCTGCTTCCCTCGTCTCCAGCCTGTTTGGAAATATTTAAATCAAATGAACCTCAGTATGTATGGGGAGACAAACATCAGAGAGGAGAGGCTTGGGACTGGTTATTTCCACAGAATGAAAATAGATGCAGAAATGCCCAATTTACAAACAGGCAAGATTTACCAATAGAAGTAAAATAATGGGAGGAGAAGGCCATTTTTGGCTGCATTTGCCAACTTTGAATGAAGGAGGAAAGCCACTTCCCCTCTTACTTCTTTCAAAAACTCTAGGGGAAAAAAACAATAGGAAGAGAAGTTTCTCTTTTCTTCACTTTTAGGTAAAGTGCTGAGCACTCTAGGTAAAAATAACCCTGAGAAAATTTAAAAAAAGAAAAATTCTGACCAATTTTGACATCAAGAAAGGGGGTGTTGGACCCAGCTGGAGGTACAGGCTACAGTGAAGCTGCGAGTTCCTGGCGCTTTCTCACAGCACCTGCCCCAGGGTGAAGCCAGCAGAGCCACCCCAGGAGCTGCCAAGGCTCTGTGAGCCAAGAAAATTCCTCTTCCCTGACCTGCTGCAGGGCCATAGTGCCTTGAGTTCACTTCCCATTCTTCCCATTGCCTGACCGCTCCCTGTGGGACAGGCAGGTGGTGCTTTCTGAAAGCGAATGATTTAAAAATAAATTTTAGAAAAGAAGAAAACTGTTTTGGGGTAGTTTTTGGAACCTGCATGTTGTGACTTGCCATGATGGGCTGCCCAGCTCCCGTGAAAACACCTCAGGGTATGCATTTGGTTTGCAGGAGAGGGTTGGAATAGAGGAGATGAGGGCAGAGTATCCCTCAGCTCCATGCAGCTGGACAATGGCAGGAGGCTCCAAAACCCACGAGACCCAGCCCCAGGACAAGGGGGACGCTGCGTGTGGTGTAGCCCAAATGAATCCAGTGCTCACTTGTGCTCAGACAAGGCTCGTGTTGAGGGAGGACACTCTGCCAGTCCCAGGATGGGGCTGGACACTGATCCTCACTGGCTCAGCCCCAGAGTTGCTGTCAGTCCTGTTTGCAGCTGCTAAATCCCATTCATTGCAGGGAGGTGAGAGGGAGCCAGAACAGATGGGGACACACAGGCACGACCAGCTGGGTGTCCTTGGGGGTTTAGGCACCTGATGCCCTGGTTAGGGACGGTGGGAGCTGAGCAGAGCCAGCCCAAAGCCCTGCAGCCAAACCCCAGTGCCTCCTGTCTTTTCCCCCATGCAGTGCCATGCCAGAAGGGCTGAGCTTCTGGGAAGAACACAGGAAAGCAGAATTTCAGTTTGTGGTTCACATCCCACAGACTCCAAAAACAACTTGCTGGATGGGAAGTCTGATGAGGCTACCTCCCAGTGTCCACAGCTCCACATCCCAGTGGGAGAGAAGGAGGCAGCAACATGGGGCTGGCACTGGGGACCAAGCTCTGCCCTTCCTGTGCATCTGGTCCCAACCTAATGCCACCAACAGAGAAAAACCAGGCAATGCCCCTGCCATGCCCTCCCCATCTGGGCCACAGTGCCAAGGCCATCCCACACATCCCAGAAGTGGCATCAAGAGGCTTCTGGCAGCCATGCCAGGAGACCATTTGTCCCACACCATCTCTCCCCAGGAGAAGTAGTAGATGTGTCATTTTCCTTTCACAGGACACGAGCAGCCTTATCCAAATATAAACAACCTGGGAGTATTTGCCGGCTTATTGTCTGGACAAAAAAGTAAAACAAACAGACCTTAAACCCTTTTCCCCCTGCCACTTCTGGTGCAGAGTCAGGGCTGTAGGCTCCAGAGTTCCCGAAAACATTGTTCATCAGAAATAGCATCCTACTAAATCAGGTGTGGAGGTAGCCCCAGCAAGCCATGCTGCCACCTCCTCCTCCACAAGTTGCTGAAAAACCAGTCAAGAGATCTCTGAATATTTAAAGAGCTGCTGTATGAATAATGGAAACAACCAGCAACTAAGAAAATGTGATAGCCTGCAGTGTCACGGGGCAGAGCTCCCTTGGGAGAGGCCAGGAACAGCAGGCAGATGCCTGGATGCACCCTCAGACAAGTTCAGCTTTCAGGAGCATCAGCAAAAGCCAGTCCCTGGCTCAAAATCTGCCTGAGAATCCATCCCCCCATGTCCAGCAACAGACACATGTGAGAGCTTTCCTCATGTGACCAGGCAGCAGCACAAAAATTTACACAAAAAGGGGAAAATGCTGCTGTAGCAAAGCAAAAGTGCTTCTCCCCCAAAGAAGAGGGCAGGAACAGGGTGTGAAGCCTGGCAAAGCCATTTTGCAGTGAGAGAGCGGAGGCTCAGGAACAGAGGACCCACAGGAGACACAAGCCCAAATCCCATGAGATCCCCTCTTCCTTTGCCCATCTCCTCCCAACCACACCTCTCCTTCCCATCAGGGACTGCAGCAGGAGATCAAAGTCTGGTTCCAATGAGTGATGTTTTACAACAGAGGTTTTCTTCCCACCATCCTGTTTTTCACTACCAGCAGCTCTTTTTCAGGAGATTCTGAGAGGTTTCAGACCCCAATCTCCTCTGTGCTGTCCCAAGCAATGCTGCTCTGGCCACCCAAGTAAAACTCTCCCATCTCTGTGAAGTTGTGGGCCAAGCAGAGGCTTTGTCCCCATGTTGGGGGTGGTAGCGAAGTGGCTCCTGAGAACTCTTTCAGGATCCCTCTCTTACTCAGGTCCCAAAGGGAAGAACAGTCCAAAGAGCAGAGGTGTCTGCATGAAACAAAATTCACATTAAGAAATAAATGAGAAAGAAAAGCTGAAGGACTAGATTTTCCAAATTACCACACATCCAGAGGCCTTGCCTGGTTTGTCTGGGAGCACTATGGGTTTCTCTGATGTGGCGCTAAAGAGAGAGGAAGGCCAGGAGGAGCTTGGGACACAAAGCAAGACTGAGATCTGCTTGGAGAAACACTCGGTGGTAAAAGGTCCTGTGCTGTTCAGGTGGCACCACAAAGCTCCATGAGGAGATGCTGGGATGGAGGCGGTGGCTGCTGGTCCCACGGCAGGTGATGGGATGGAGGTGATGGGATGGATGGCTGCTGGTCCCATGGCAAGTGATGAGATGGAGGTGATGGGATGGAGGTGATGGGATGGATGGCTGCTGGTCCCATGGCAGGTGATGGGATAGAGGCAATGGGATGGATGGCTGTTGGTCCCATGGCAGATGATAGGATGGAGGTGATGGCCACCTTGATGATGATGAGCATCCTTCCCCTGCACACATGGATCCAGACACGTGCTATTTTTCCATGGGATTCCCATCTGCAACTGCAGAGAGATAATGGCTGTAATCCCCTTATTTTTTTTAAAGTTGAGTCTCATTCAGTCCTTTGGCTCCCCCTTCCAGGAAAATGCCCTTATCCTTAATAAAGCAGGGAGAGAGAGGTCCTCTGGATGGGTACATGGCAGAGGCTGCACTGCTGCCTCGTCCTCTCTTCACCACCGTTATGTGCTCTGGTTGATGTGGGCCTGGCTGAGATAATGCAAAGTTTAACAGCTTATGGAGTAATTAAGCAAAGCCTCTCAATATAGCATCACTAATTAGACAAATCCTCCCTAAACTACCAGTAGTTCACCCTGTAAAATCCTCATGTAATAGCCTTAGAAAACAATGACACTCAGCGCTGGCATTCGGCCACACAGCTCGATGCCAATTCCAAAAGCACTTTGGATGTTCATGAGTCTTTTTAAAAAAAAAAAACAACAAACCAAATCTAAAATGTACATTTCCCCCAATGACTCTGCTCTGGGGCGTATTAAAAGCAGCACCTTGACTCAGCCTGCCACATAAACATCCTGCTGCCCCCGGACAGCCCAATACTGTCTTCCTCCCAGGATGAGGAGCTGAATAAGAAGTGACAATCACAGCTCCTGCCCGCAGGAAAACAGGAAGCACCAGAGTTGTACAAGCACTCCAAACATTGTCCTACCTGCTCCACTCCTTGGGTGCAATGGGAACTTGCTTTTCTTTCCTTTCCTATCAGCATTGCATAACTATTTCTGGTCCAGTGCTGCTCAGTCCCAGGATACTGCTGCGTGGGGCGGTCCCTGTGGCCTCTGGCTTCTCCCTGCCTGCCCAAAGCCAGCCTGGCGCTCCCTGTCCAATGCCCAAGGACAAATGTCCACCTTCCTAACCCACTGCTAACACTGGCAGCGCTGAATGCAAGCGCTGGAGGAGATGGAGATGGACTCAGGGTGCTGGGCAGATTGGCTCACCCACATCTGGCAGGAGCTAGAGTGAAGAAAATCCCAAATCCCACCAGAAAGCAGCTGAGTTGGCCAAATTTGGAAATGATCATGAGACTGAAGGAGCTGATGCTTACACACAGGCTCCAGCTCATGCACTAAAGTGCTAAACCTTGTCCCTGAGAGTAAGGTAGCCTTGTGGGTGGGTGATGGGGTGTGTGCCGCACCCTCAAAGCAAGCCGGGCAGCCAAGGTTCTCCACAGGCACACGGAGAGGAGCTCTGGGAATCCAGCGATGCGATGGAGAAGAGGCCACAAAAACCCGCTCACACCCTTGACTTTTTGGGTTGATTTCAAGGAATCCTTCCCCACTCAGTGCAATGCATCCCCCGCAAGCAGCCTGGCAGCCCTGCTCTCAGAACCATCCTTCCCAAAGACCAGAGACTTTTCACATTAAATGATGCTCTGGGAGCAGGGAAGCTTGCTCCTCCTCCAACTGCTCCCATGTTTCTGCGAGAGATGGGCCCAAACTGGCTTGTGAGACACAGATGTCATATGCAAGTTTCCAAACAAGAAGAGGGATAAGAAAGTTTCCTCTCCGCTTTTCCTTTCCTCACAATGTAAAAACATCCCTCACCAAATGAGGCAGTGTTTGCCATCACTTTGCAAAGTTCACATTCCCACAAGGCAGGCACGAGGAGGAACAAGGGGGGGAACCATCACATCAGTGCCTGCAGGTCATGGTCACACAAGACAATACTTTGCAAAATTTGGAAGTGGGAGGAATGTGGGAAGGCTGAAGAGGAGGATGTTTATTAACATATAAGAATACCTCCAAAGGGTTTGTGTCCTGTGAGGAGAAAAAGGGAGGCCAAGGCAATGTTGTTCAAGATATTGGTGGGTGAAAATCTGGAAATCCTTATTCAGGCAATCCTACTGCTGGTGTAAAAAAAAAAGGGCTTTTTCTCATATTCATGGTAGGGAGGGTTTTCCTAAATTACGGGAAGCTTCATATGAATTGCCCAACTAATTCCCTTGTGCAACTGCATTAAGCAGTAGGATGTGAATGCATTTCCACGCCTGACTCAGCCTCTGTGCCCAAAAAGGCTGCTGTCTCCTTACAAGTGTATAGCAGGAAGCCTTCCAGTCCAAGAACTGCAGTCTCAGCCTTGCTGGCTGTTGCTAAGCGGTGAATGGAAGGCAAACAGGGGAAACCCAGCAGTGAGTTTCAGTGTCTACAGATACTTGAGAAAACTTCTCAGCACCAAAAAAAATTAAACGGAAATCCCAGGGGGCAAGAAAAAAATTAATTTAAAAATCACCATTTAAATGGCAGATACAAGTTAGAAGAGAGAGAGGTGAAACCCTGATGTAACTTGGTTAGTTCTGTTTCCTTGCAATGCAAAGCTAATGGGGCTTTCTGCTATTTCTTTCTGCCCTTCAGACAGAGAATGTCACTTTGCTTTCACTTTATGACTGTAAATAAAAATCAGCTGCATTTCTCCCTACCCACTGCAGTTGCACTTCGGCTCACTGGGGTTGTGGTTGGGACAGTCCCTGCTGAACTGAATTTCAGTGCAGGAAGGCACATGCTGCTGCTGCTGCCTCCTACACCAAGAGCACTTGCAGAACTCCTTCTGCCCTTCTATTTGTTAATCTCACCGCAGTCTCTTGATCAAAAGGACCTCCTTGCACTGGAGCTGGCTCTGCTGGCAGCTGGGCGGGCTTTGGCTGCAGCTCCGGTGTGTGGCCAGGCCGCAGGTGAGGCTGCCCAAGAGCAGCTCTGGGAGCTGGGGAGGAGAAGCACTGCTGAGTACCAGTTTGGTCACCCTAACACCTGTCGGGCTGGGAGGAGCAAGATCAGCACTGCAGCTGAAAGGAAAACGAGAGTCTTCTGCTGGGAAGGGAAGCAAAGTGCGGCCATTCACTCCTGCCCCGGCATATCCTCAGCTCCTGGCTGTACCGGGCTTCTCCCAGGTTTGGGGGGCAGGTTGCAGGGACACATGCAGCGGGGTCTAGCCACAAGACCTGGAGGAAACATCTCCTCCTCGCTGTAGAAAGGCTTTAAAAGGCACAAATGAGGCCACGGCAGCTGCGAAGTTCATCCCCTAAGCCGCAGTGGGGAAGGGCTGACAGCGCCCACATCCCTCGCCTCCACCAGCGGTGGGCAGGGCTTCCTCGGGCACAGAGCACCCTCTGCTGGGAAAGCCACGGTTGTCCAGAGAACAGCAAATCCACCCGTGGCACAGCCCTCAAGAACTCCTGGGAGGTGGGTTTCCGTCACACGGGGTGGCTCCTTGGGGAAGGGGAGGAGCAGCACATCTGCCTGCCTGCATGGGAGCACACCCCGTTTTTTTGGGCTTCTGCGCTGCCTGGTGCCTCTGCAGCAGTTGCAGATTTTAAAGAGCAAAAGGACCCAAGCCGCAGTTCCGTGCTTCCAGTGGACCTGCCACATGACACTGGCTGTGCCCTGTCACCGTGTCACCTCCCCTGCCACAGTTTCTAGCCTAAAAGACCTCCCAGCACCACAGAGGCAGGACCCATGGCCCAGCACTTGCTTGTTCAGCCTCACTGAGTGCCAAAAACAGGGAGTATCAGGGGACCAGGGACATCTTTCCCCACGTGGCTCTGCAGGACCCTGCAGAGGAGCAGGGACGCAGGACTTGTTCCTCATAGGGAGCACTGTCACCCGACATGGCACAGACACTGAATAAAAAGGCAGATTCTGCCTCAAAATCTCACACTGTAAGCGCAGGCAGGAGGCACCCACTGTGCCTCAGGCCATTTCCCTGCCCCCAGCCGAGCTGCTGCCCAAACAGTACTTTAACCCAGCTCTGGCTGAGTGTGTTTAAGTAAACACAGGAGGTTCCCCAACACCCTTCCTTCGGGTCCCAAGTTGCTCACCAGCACTCGGCACCCAGCACACCCCAGAAATGCGCTTCCTTCCCCGCCTCGGCCTCTTGGCTGCCCTGGCCATCACCGCCTTCCTGAGCTGGAGGCTGCTTCAGACCCCAGCCCACAGCCAAGGAGGTAAGGCCTGGCCACCACGGGGATTCTGTGCCGCGGGGGAAGTGACCTGGAGCTTCTTCCAGAGGGTCTTGGTGGGCAAATGCCTACAGGACAGAAAACACCCTTTGCACAGTGTTGGTGGAGAAAGCCCTTGCTGTGGGGCCCTGCAGCTGTATGTCCTTAGTGGGGTCATTGATCTCAGGTGTGGTGGGGAAAACAGGTGTCAGGCTGCTGGAGGTGATTCCCAAATCTTTGCTAGGACAGTGAAATGCTGTTGGGAAGGTGGGAGGGAGCAGGGGCAGGGGGGTTGATGATTATTGCATTTCTTGCCTTAAAAATGCATCCCTCCGCTCCAGTTCCCATCGTTCCAGGGCAAAGTCATCACTAGATTTTGCAGACATTGTCGTTCTGGGGCTGGGTGAGTTAAAGAACCGCTCAGGATCGCTTCAGGCACCACTGTGTTTCTTCCTGTGTTCCTGATGTCCTTTGCCTAATTTTAACTGTGCTTCTCTGCCCTGTACAAGAACCTCCCCAAATATTTAACTTCCTGTGGACCCAGAACAAATCATCAAACTGTCTCCCGAAGGCTGCCAAATGTCTGCACTGAGCAGATGAGGCAGATGTGCTGCTGCTAAAGAAAATAAACTAACAAGGCAGGCATTAATCTTCCACATTCAAACCTACTATGGCCTTTTCACATCAAAAATAAGAAGACAGAAAAAAGCAAAGCTGAAATTTGAGAAACTAGTCAGACTCTCATAGAGTCTTTGCATTTGCTTTTGCCTTTGATATTTGCTTTTTTGTCATCTCACTTCTATTTGCTTTTTGCTTTTTATTTGCTTTTGCCTTTTTATCTACAAGAGAAAAAATTTACATATGGGGGTGATGCAAGAAGTGATGTCATTTGGATCCCTAAGTCACCCTGAGCCAACAAGAATAATCCTTTACTTTCAGATGTATTTGATAGCTGATATCAATCCACTAACAGATGCAAAAGGGTTTGCAGGATAGCGTGTATTTGTAGCTACAAACTTAATTTATTACTGCCTGGTCTCAAAATATTTTTTACTCTTTGGTAAACTCACCTCTGAGATGTTCAGTTGCAAGCAAGGAGTTAAAAGCAAAAATTAGGATTTAGTGGGGAACAGGGCCTGTGGAATAAATCTGTGGTTGAGATCAGTCCTCAGACATGGTGATTTGGGGAAAGGGGGTCTGAGTGTCCATAATGTCATGTGTTCATGGGGACAGAAACCCATTTCCCAGCAAAGCCAAACTCTTTGCCAGACAGGGGTGGTCTCCCCTCTCCTACCCATATTTGTCCACATTATATCCTTTCCACACTGGAATAACTGGAGAAGAGCCTGCTACGATACCCTGTGCTGAAGGTCCTACTTAGGGCACTGTGTTCTTTCTTCACCCCCACCTCCAAATGGTGTTTCCCAGGTGACTTGGCCCCCAAGGCAAAGAAGGGCTTCACTTTGCCACTGGACACCTTCCTTCACGTCCAGCAGATCAGGAAGAGGAGACTGAGAACTTTCTGCAGCCGAACAGGCAAAGTCACCACGCTGCTGAGCAGCCAGGTCAAGAGAGCCTCCCTGCTCCCAAGTCTGAGGGTGAACACCAAGCTGGACCTCCTGTACTGCCAAGTGCCATCAACAGGGGTGGAGGAATGGCAGCAGCTTCTGCAGAAACTAGAGGAGGCCAATGTGACACTGCCAGCGCCAGTCCCCTACCGCCGGCTACATGCTAAGGAGACACAGCTGAGCAAGTTCAAGCAGACGGAGATAAAGGCCATGCTGGGGTCTTACACCAAAGTGCTCTTTATCAGGGACCCTTTCCACAGGCTGATCGCCACATTCCTGCGAGGCATGGGCAGCAGCCCATCCTTCAGCAGCTTCATCCAGGAAGTCCTAGACAGTGAAATGCACAGTGGCAGCATGGCTTGGAAACCACTGGTCAGCCTGTGCCAGCCCTGCCTCATCCAGTATGACTACGTGGTGATGTTTGGCTTCCTCAGGCAGGAACTGGACCACCTGCTGCAGCGGGCTGGACTGCCTGCAGGCAGCCTCCTCCCCGAGCTCACTGACAGCCAAGTGCAGCGGACCTACAGGTGGTTGTCAGAGCAGCTGTTCAGCGAGCTGTCTGCCCAGCAGAAGAAGCAGCTGTCTCATTTCTACCGTGGGGACCTTGCTGCTTTCCTGTTTCCTAGCAGTTTCCTGTCAGAGCACCCCATCACCGCATAGACCTGGGAGAAATAGCCTGCATGGAGGAACTGCTTCAGGGAGCACTAATCCAAAAGCAAGTGCTTCAAGATACTGACAGGCCTTTGCTTCCCAGCTGCTTGCAGTGAGGTTTTCCATGTCACAGCCCAAAAGACTCATCAGAGAGCCAAGACAGACCACTGCCGGGGACGGGGGATCAAGATGGTTGAATCGTATTTAAACATAAGAAGACATATTGTGTTTAAACATATCCTGGTCAGAGCAGGCACTAGGGAAACTTGTGGCACTGGGACTTGGAAAACTGCATGAACTGAATTGTGATGGGTTAAACTGAGCAGTTTGGGGTGGGGTGGAGTGGACCTGCTGCAAACCACAGCAGCATCACCTGTGCTGTGCCCACACTGACATTTCCTATTCTGGGCTCCATGTTGATCCAAGAGGTTTGGCAATGGCTTCTTCATGACAAGTCTCCTGACACAGGTACAAGGAGCACTCCCAAAGGAGCATATCACCTGGAGGCTGAGATCTGACACAGGGTGGCACACCCTCCTGGGGAACCACTGGCAGTGTTCCCAGTCTTTTCATGCTCAGGGAAGGTCAGGCCTGGCCCATTGCTTGGTCTTATCTGTTCTGTGTGAATTGTTCCTGTTTTACAGCCTCATCTCCCACGTGTTTGGGCTCAAGTGGGCCCTGGCAATGGGATCCGATGCTTGCTCCATTCACAGGTTTAGAGTTTGCCTCCCCTCCCTCCAGGGCTGACTCCAATGGGCCAAGGCCAGCTTTCAGCTCAGTGCACTAGCCCTGAGACAAGGAAGTGTCAGTGTGGACCAGGTACCACCCACAGCATCAGACAGACTGCCTTCCACCTTGTATTGGCAACTGCTGGGCCCTGTGGAGGCAGCTAGAAGCATCAGAATGCACCACTGTGCTGCAATGGAAAACAGGATGTGGCTACTACAAGCTCCTGCTGGCAGAGAAGCGTGAGGACTGACTCTGCTTTCTTTTGGACTTGGCTGCCAGCGTGGCCAGACACAGGCCCAGTCTCTCCAGCTGGCTCGCTGTTTCATCCAGCTGGGCAGCCCAGAGCAACCACCCGCCCTCTCCCAGCTTTGGTCACTGAGCTGATCTGACTCACAGCCCCTGGGAAGGGTCCATCTTCATCAAACAAACACAAGGATGAGCTGAATTTGTCTAGATTTCAAATCCTGACAGACTCTTACCATAGCATACTTGTTTCCAGAGTATTTAGCAGCTTTATTTTGCAATGTTGTGACATTCACAGAGAATTCCACATACATTCATGATTCCAGTTTGACAATGCTCATTAAAGAATGATGGTGAAAACTGTTGAGTTAGAACTGACCTAAAACAATTACCAGAACCTTGGCCTCCCTCTCTCACAGAGGGCCATGCAACTAATGGCATTAAGACATCCGATCAGCTGGGCTCCTTTCACACTCCCACAAACCCTCCAGCTGCAGTAATTACTATTTAAGTGCCGTTATTGTGTGCAGTACTTTACAGTCTAGCAAGATGGCATAGTTCCTCTTCTGAGGATAGACTTCTGGAAGTAGAAAAGCAGCAAATTTCCAATTATATGTCATTAAAGTAGAGTTTTGCATCCATGCTCTATTTCACTGGAAAGTACTAGAAAAGGAACATTTTTCTCTTCATGAGTAGCTTTCCCTCCAGTGATGGAGAGCTGAGACCCCACACAGCAAGATGTGTGTGAGGAGATGGGACACAGCACCTGACAGGGGACAGTGCTGTGCACTCAGGGCAGGAGAGCTGCTCCCCCACAGCTTTGTAGTGCAGAGCACACCTCAAGTCAGCAATCTTGTCTTCCAGCCAGCCTCCCCAGCAGGTCCCAGTCCTTTCCTAAGGTGCCTGCCATTTAGTTCCACGGGAAAGCAATGTATGAAATGTTCAGACATTGAGAGGTGACACGAAAACTTCAGCTTCGTCTTCCTTAGAGTCCCACAGCATAGGCAGATATTACAATGATCTTTCTGCAAATTCCTATTAGCCTCCAAGCTTCCCTTTTCCCTACACCCTCAAAACCAGTGTTTTGCAACCCTGGTTTTATACCATTGCCCTCCCCATGGGTTTGATATAATTAACATCCAATTCCAGTGCACCCCAAAAGGAAGGTGTTCCCTCCCTCCATCAGCTGAGCAAGGGAATCAAGAGGGCCCCAAGCTGGGCTGGGCATGAGGGCCAGGGCTGGTGCCTGGAAGAGAGTGGCTCATTGGTGCTGCAGCAAAACTGGCCCTACAGGTCTGCTCTGAACAGCCTGCTCTGACCACGGCATGTACACAAAACTTGGCAAATACACTTCCAATTAACTCACAAAGCAAATAGCAAAACAGAGACTTGATACATCTAATTTAAAAAAATTTCACCTGACCAGGCAGTCACTGTGACTGTGTGAGATACTCACAAACCCATCATGAAATGATGAAAATTCCAGAACCAGGGGGAGAAAGAGCACCTACTCATCCTGCTGGTGACATCCCACCATGTCCCAGGACTCTCACAGGCAGCAGGCCTATCGTGAACAGTTGCCACTTTCCCGTGGAACAACACTGGGAGCTCCTTGATATCCCACTCTGTCTGTGTTTCCCCATGCTCTGCATTAACACACATTACCTTTGTATTTCTCACCCTGATCTGAGTGAGCATGTCCAGCAATCTCACGAGGTGGAATTCACAGAAACAGAGCTGATACCAATCTACCTTACAGACTTTGTGTTTTGCATCCCTCCCTGGTCACCCATGAATGTGGATACACGGGCTCCAAAAGCTGTTCTTTCACATAAATTATCACGTTTTCTTCTCTGAGAGGTTTTTTACATATTACCAACTTTCAGGAGAAAACAAAAACGTGTTCTTGCCCAGTACCTCAGAGCTTAAGAAACACCAATATCGTATTTCAATTAGTAAAACAATTACATAGCAAGCTCAACAGGCACAAAATACTTCCTGCAACTCACATACACAAATTCCCTTCTTCTAGATGGTAGATCCATAACATTTAAGTTGAGAAATAAACCTACACCTTTCCAAGCAGTATACCCTGGAGTGCTTAAAAAAATTTCACACTGAAGCAGGAGGCCAACTTTTAGAAGTTTGTATGTGAGCAAAATTTTATATAAGGACTTACATCCTCTTGCACCGTATTTTTTGATGGCCCTGGGAGTGCAAAGAGAAAAAGGACATTTTAATAAAGCTGTGGGCCAGAGAAACAGATAAAAGTTTGCAAATGATAAGCAGGCACAGTACATGGCTGACACCATCTAGAGATAACATGGTGCACCAGTGTTGAATCTGACAGTGACAAAACCTGTCAGGAGGGATGCCCAGCACTAAATGCAACATGAAAAATATACTCAATCCAAGTGACACCAGGTCATCACACAGCACATTTTTTAGACAAGCAGTCCCTGTGGCAAAATGTACCCATTCTCTTACATTCAGCAAAACTAAGAGTTCTCTTGGAAAGAAGGCAAGCCATGACAGCAAGGGATTGATCCTAGAGGGCACCCAGAGCCAGCTAATCCCCAGCTGTGTCCAACCTCCTCGTACCCCTTGCTAAGGCTGGTATAAATTGCCTTGGGAACATCGATGAGCGAATTTCTCTGTTACTCCAAGGTCTCTGATGTCCTTTCTTATTTAAAGGATGGGGAAAGATGCAAAGGTGTGGGATGGGAAAAGAGTGGGTCAAACAAAGCAGCATCTTGCTGGAAGTCCTCTTGGTATATTTAGTTTTTATCTTTAATCAGAGAAGACAAGGTAGCACTTGAACTAAGATCTCGTTAAAGCCCAGGTGCGGACAAAGCAACCGTCATTGAACTTGGCGTAAATCAGTTATTGGTCACATTTTAGCCTTTTCCTCTGGAACACTTTTGTTACACAGGTAAGACCATCTTCATTAGCCAACATCAAAAGTCCTGCTCATCTCCCTCTAGGATGTACCTGGCATTGTGTGCAGAGGGGACACGGCAGGGTCCAGCCCTCAGCACCTCTTACACCTTCCCCATCTTAGCTAGAGGGCTCTGTGTCTGGGCTCAACACATTTAAGTCCTTTTTGGCATAGCATCACAAGGTGATACATCTTTTCCCTTTAGCAGGAAAAAGAAGAAACAACCACCTTGCTATTTCACATTGGCTGTTAAGAAGCGTCCTTGCAGCAATTTTATAGGAAACCTATAAGATTTTTCAATTACACCTGGATAACATCACCTTCCACTTAATTTGAATTTACATCACAGCTATAATCTGGCAGCAATTCCCTCTCGCAGAGAAAACAATGATTGGACAATTAAATGTGAAAGCTCCATGAACCAGTGGGTGAGCCACATGAACACAGATATTTTTTTTCTCCATCATAGTCCTGCTGCCTTGTGGTTCCTCTGGTGTAAGCTCAGTTTCAGCAGAGTTTGCTCCTCAAACTTTCCTCTTACACACGCACACACCATGGCTTAAAGGTCCCTGGCTCAGCAGAAGGGCACTGTAAAGAGAAAAAAATAATTGAATTAGCAACAAATGAGGGTCCTGTCCAGGGTTCAGCATGTCCCACCGTGCTGCTTTTGAGGTGGGGGACTTTGTACATGTGATGATAGGAGCTCCTATCCCAGTTTTTCCAAACACAGAGATGTTTGTCTCATGGCACTTCTGATAGAGACCTGATGGTCAACTCTTACAGAGCCCTGTGACAACACTATGATAGAGGAGGAGCCCATGAGGAGCCAATGACAGGGATAACTCCTGCACTCCTTCAGTACAAGTCCACAGCCTCTAAGGAGACTTCTGTGGCCATAACATTGAGAAGAAAGGAGTATTTGAAGGACTGCCTTTCTCTCCCTCCCTTTCTGAGGGACACCACTAAATCACAGCATGGCCCTCACCATATGTGATGATTCTTTGAGAGATGATAGTCAGGAGCATCAGGACAAGCAGTCAGTGCCTTTGTTCCACAGACAACACTTGGAGAATGGAATGGACTGAATTTCAAAGGTACTGCACAGCAGCCCTTCCTGCAGTGGGAGCCTTAGCAGTACTGGGCTGCGGATTTGGCTCTCAGCTGGTGGCAGGTTAAATGAAGGGTAACACCCACAAAACAAAACCCATCTAGTGAAGCAGGGACACAGCCTCCCCATCCTGCCCTAATCCCAGCCCCGGGCCCCTGTGACTTCCAGGCACACTCCCTGTGGGACAGGCTGGCCAGGGAGCAGACTGTGAGACCAGGGGCTGTTACCATTTTGGTGAAGATGTCCACGCAAGCATTGCGGATCCTCTCTGGGGTGGCAGGGCTGTCCAGCCTGAATGCCTCCGTCAGACCAGAGTCCTTCCTTGCTGAGTAGATGGCATCTTTAATGGCATAAAACACTGAGGCAGACAGGAACAGAGGTGGCTCTCCCACAGCCTAGACAGAGCACAAGCAAGAGTGAGGCTTTGCCTTCCAGATGGGAACCTCAGTCTACCAGATGTGCTCAGTGAGGAAACATGAAGCTAAAACAGCTTCCAGTGTGCCAGGTGGGAACAGTGAGGAAAGACTGAGCTAAAACAACCCTCAGTCCAATTAAAGAAGAAACAGGAAGAAAACACAAGCTTTCTGACACAGCAAAGCCACTTCATTTCTGTCTAATGGACAATCACAGTAGCAATGTGCAGGTTATTTCAGTTCTTCCTAACTAGAAAGGACAGTACACACATTTCTGATAAGAAACAGAAAAACATCCTGCCCTCAGAGTAACCACAGCATAATGAGATGAACTGTTTAGACACACAGAATCATTACTTCATCCCACTCAGCTTCGCAGTGTTATGGGACAGTAAGAGGCAAACAGATGTCACAGGCGTACCTTGGATGAGTAAACTGCCTTGCTATTGGGGCAGTCCCGGAGAAGAGACACATAGAATTCTGTTGGGATGTCTCCAAATGCCGGGATTTTGTACATGCCAGGCCCTCGAGTGTACAAGTTCCCTTCAGGAGAGTAGCGCAGCTCCTCCATGGTGAAGAGCCCAATGCCCTGGACAAATGCTCCTTCTATCTACAAACACATCCAAACAAGGTTACATTCCCTTTGTCGTTGTTCTTCTTCCCTGCACAAGGACAAACAGTTATGACATCCACCAGGGTTTTCAACCCTCCCCACCTGAGTCAGATCCTGCTTTTTATCTCTAAGTCCTTGTCCCTTCTGCTGGGTACAATCTTTGCACAATCCCTGTGTTCCCACATAAATGTGGCTGCATTTCCCTGGGAGGTGAAGCAATTTACAAATACACGCAAACAGATTTTCTGTAAACACAGGACAGGAATTTTCTGATGAAGCAACAGAAAAAAAATAAAAATCAGTTATAAAATACTGATTTCTTCCCAGGCAGGTGAACACTGAATGAGTTGAACCTGATAATTCAAAGGACAAGTAGACTAAAAGGACTAAAGATGAAACATCTGAAGACAAACTATTTCATGCTTTCTATTTCAGTATAAACTATTTCTGAAGTGCTGCTAAGTATTATCAGGTCACCAGCACAGACACCTGCAAAAACACTCCCATATCAATTTAAGTACTAAAAAACTTCTTCACGTATTTTTTCTACTGTGAATTTTAGGAGAAAAAAACATTATGAGAGCAGGATGTGCTTGAACAGCCCTGCACAAAGCAGCTCTGCTCTCTGTGCCCACTGAGATATTTGACAGCCAGAGCAGTCTAAAGATTTGGCACAAGCATTCATTGACCCATCTCTGTGTACTAGTGTTCCTGCACTCAGGCCACATCCTTTCTCTTTTATGCCCCCAGATCCTCTGCAGCAATTCATGGAAGGACACAGGAATTTAAGACCACTTTGACAGGCTCCATTTAGCCCATCTCTCAACTCCCAAACCTAAAGTGACAAGCTGCAAAGACAGAAAATCTCTTTCTCCCCTTGGACACTACCAAAAAAAAAATCTCTTTCAGAAAAACTGTCACTTTCAAGGAGCTTTCATTTTAGCTGTAGCAGAGCTCTGCAACTCATGCTCTCCTGTCATCCCAAATCCTGCAGCAGTTTCATTAGAGTTACACCGTATCAACATCTAGAGTTAGCCAGGGAGCTAAGATGGCTAGATAAGCATATGTCTAACAATTCATCTCTTGGTCTGTCAAACAACCCTGTGTTTTTTACCTTTATCTGCTAAGAGATATTGTGATTACTACTGCACAAAATTTTGAAGTAATCTTGTGCCTGCCCAAGGACTTCACAAGATAAGTACCTGGTCCAACTTCCTGTTGAGGACTTTACACAGCAGCAGCTGGAGGACAGTCCGCCACACTCCTTAGTCACAGGAGAATTTTCACTAAATTAAATAAACTTAATATTGACAGATAGAAGTATAAATATCAGGTGTGGGATTTAGCCTGAAAGACATCACTGGAGTGGTAACTGGACAATATCCTGTAGTCTTAATATCCAAGCCAAAAAACCCCAAACCCTAACAGAATATAACAGAATTCCCCTATGTAATTCTGCGCCAAGTTTAAAAGGTGGTGTTTGCAAAGGCGCAGCCTGGAGAGGGATAATAAATAGAAAAACCAGAGAGCAGTGTGATTGCTTTAACATGATGGAAATAGCAACACTTTTTCACTTACCTGTCCTATATCTATGGCTGGGTTCAGACTGGTACCAACATCCATAACAATGTCTGTGCGAATGTTCTAAAACACAGGAATAAAGGGTAAAGCAACACAGGTCACTGAAACTGATACACCGTGGTCTCATGTGAGGAGGAGTATCCAAACAGTATCCCATGCTTGGACAGTGTTCTATAATCTTATCTCAGATGAACTCCTCATACTGACTTTTAATCTGAGTTCACCCCAAAAGTAAATCAGAGGAACTCACTGCAGTTTTCCCTAGAGGTTCAATGGGCCCAGTTAATATTAATTCCAAGATGCTGGTCTGTACCTGAGCATAACCAGCTAGGTCGATTCTGATGATAATTTTTTCTTCTTTTTTTTTTTTTTTTTTTTTCTTTCCTTTCTTTCCAGAAGCCTTCAAGCCTTCAGTGTTATTTTAATGATTAACTCAATTCCAGGATGTTTCTGTACTTTTGTGCCAACACAATGCTGCTATCTCTTACTCAAGCAAATCCAGTAACTTTTGCAATCATTCATTAAGCCCCAAATCCCCACAGGGTTTATTGTTTTATTACGCTTTATGGATTGCTGCACCGTGGAACAGAGGAGTTAAGACGTTTGCTGAAGGTCACACCAGACCAATGACAGAGCCAGGAATGAGCTGACACCCAGTATTTGTTCTAACTCCCCATGGATGTTCCCTTCACCAAAACACAGAGAGCTGTTTCACTGTTGACCCCTCACCTTGTGGTCACCTGTCAGGCAATCTATCTCAACCTCAGAGCAAGCAACGCCATAACTGAAGTAGGAGAATGGTTTCCCTTCGTTCTTTTTGAAGTTGTAGCCAAGGTCAGGAATCCTTGATACAAAAAGAAACAAAACCACACATTTCATTACGTGAAAAAATCAAATACAACTACATTGCAACTTATCAAAATTCTCATTCACTTTTGTTTTATTCCTTCTGTCAAGCCCATGCAGAAAGGAAAACTGTAAACAACTATAAATAGAAATTTGCTAAATCTGCTCTGTATTCCAAAACTTGATTGAAACTATCAAACTGCTTTAGCGGTGTTTATCTTCCCATGAATCTCAGGGCTTGTGATGACTGTTATAAACTCATTCTCACCAACCTAGTAGCAAATCCATTGCTTTTAGAGTGCAGTTGAGCATTTCTTTAGGGCCATTAAATTTCAGAACATAGTCAAGCTGAAGCAAAATCTCTGTTAAGCTAAGAATTGATTTTAAGCACAGTTCATGGCAAACTTTGTATCTGGCTACTTATACTTTATCTGAAGGTTTATTAAAAAACTGACAAGTCACTTGGTTAAGAGAAAAAATACATTTCAGACATGCAAAAGAAATGAACTCATAGTGTATTTTAGTTCTAAATAGGTTCTTCTCAACACTGTGTTTATTTATTTATTTATGTCAACCCCTCTGCCTTAAAGAAGATGGATCTCTGCTTTCCTCCAGCAGTAAAGCTGATTATGAGAAGTGCCTCATTTCAGAGCTACACAGGGCCCAGCAAGAGTCTGAAGTGGGAGAACAAATCTGGAAACACTGGTATCTGCTCATGCCATAAGAGAGAGGATTTTCCTCAAGGACAACCCCTCTTATACTGCATGGTGGTTCTAGTGCAAAACTAGGTCACAAGGCTGACACAGAGCAGAGCCCCAGGCAAAGCTCTGATTTCATTTATGCCTCTTCAGACCAAGGTCAGCTGGAATGAAGTTAGATCTACTCCAGGTTTTCTTGTCCTCAGAGCTGTGCTCCAACAGGAATCGATTCTCACCAGCCAGGAGACTGTTAACCTCAGCTTACCACTTGTAGGTAGGAGAGGGAACGCAGCTTTAATTTAGAGCAGTGACAGGGGGCTGGGGGCTGTAAATCCTCCCAGAATTTCCCTGGATGCAATCCATGCAATCAAGTCAGTGCCTCTGCAGTGTGAATTTTCACTCACCTATAAAACCCCGTGGCTGACAGGCTGACACAGCTCTCGTAGGCGGTTTTAATCTGGCAAAGTGAACAAGAGTTCAAAAACAGTGATTGTACAACCAGACCCTTCAACATAACTGCACAAAAACATTTTCAGGAAGCCTCAAGTAGAAAATGTCCAGTGACAGACAGCTGTCACACTACCCAGCTCCAGCACTGCCAAACAGCATGATTGCAGCTACTCCCCCAAATAGCCCCGTCAGCAGCTACCAAGGGCAGAACTTGAACCATTGGCAGAGGATGAGACCTGCTTTTGTTTGTTCATCTCTCAGCTACAGGTTAGACTTTTAGCCTTAGAGACAAAGGTTAAATTGACAGGTCATCTTGACTTCAGTGAGGGAAATTCTATCCTGACTTCCAAACCAAAGTCAAAACTGATGTTGAAACTTGAAGAGTTTCAAGTCTGATGAAGAGCAGAGCTTGGATCTGAAGAGAGCCTTACAGCCCACCCATCTCTTCTCATTGTGGATACAGAGATATTGCAGGCAAGGAGCACTACAGGGGCTGAATGGCAGCTCAGCAAGAGTTGTCTATGCTACAGAATCCCTTCATTAAAAATCAGGTTTCCTTCTGTCCAAGACTGTAGCCTGACTAGAAAGATACATATAACCACTCAAGACTTTTGTTTGATGAAGTTTGTCCTAGGCAGGCCCCAAAATTTGGGGAAATCTCAGGATTACAGTAATAATGGATGTCTTGGGGATGCCCTCTTGCAAGCTTTAATTACTGGGAAATCCGTGCCAGGTGTTGTGTTTCACTGTCTGTGCTCAAACCTGTGCTAGCAAGATGCAGAAGGCCTGGAGGACACATCTGCACACATGGTTAAAACAATCTCTGACAATGTCCACTTGTCTCGTGACAGCTTACCCAGTCTTCCCAGGATCCTTTGGGATTAGCCTGTTTGATAGGCTCAAGTCTTTTTAAGATAGTCTGACAGGCGTTCTAGAAACAAAGAGAGAGAGAAGAAATATTTTAAGATTTGAATAGCCAGCTTATCGTATTAAGAGCCCTATAAGAGTTTCAAAGAACCTTCTATTTAAATCAGTGTTGCCTTTAGGACTTTGGCAAATCATAAAAAGAAACAAAGTTCACTAACAAATGTCCTGCTGCATAGGAAGAAATGTTTCCTGAAAAGGATTTTAAAGGAGATAGGCTGTGTTGATAGCAGAAAGAAATCCCAAATTCAGCACAGAACTTTCTGGACCATGACACAAAATATAAGAAGTCCACTCATTTATACATCAACTTTACCTGTACCAAGTCTGTACAGGACAGCTCAGCATAGCTTACAAGATGATCCTTTAACACTGGAAAAAAAAAAATTCTTCCCAAAATTCAACTTACTCAGATAAGCCATGCAGAAAATAAAAACAGCCTGATGATTTTACTTTACAGGTTACACTTCCCTTTCTCTTTTAAACTGAGAATGGCCAGTGCTAAGTTGTTCTTCTAGAATGGAAAAGCCACATACCCAGCAAATATATGTATTGGTAACTCCACCATGGCAGACAGCCACGACCATGCCATTGCTATAGCACAACATTTGCTCTGAGCTGATCAACACTTAGAGCTTGTGGAGCACAGCTCTCAAACCATTTGCTATTAACACATGCAGCAAAATACATTTGTTATAGATAAGGCTGCATTAATTACTTAGAAGCTGGCTATTTAAATGGATGCTTTGTTCTGCTCATTTCAAGCAATCCCAAATACTCTATTTTTAGAGCTACCAAAGGACTGAAGGAGAGTTTTGAATAACTCAAAAAAATAAAGTCATTCACAATCTAGTGCCACTGGTAGCTATAACAGGTAAAGAAGTTATGAGGCATCCTTAGACTGGAGCTGCCTTTTGATGGTTGTTTTCCTTAAGCAACAAATAAATACAGGACATCTTTTCATGCTCCGGAGCCCTCTCTTGTGACCCGCTCCTTTCAATAACTCAGCTTCCATACATGGACGGCCATTCCATTGATATCCGCGCTGACTGAAGCAGCTGTCGGGGAGGTATTGGGGACAGTGTTTGTGCTGGTCTCACTGATGTAAATTTTGGAGGTGGGGACTCCCAGGGACCTGCTAGCAACCTGTGGAGCAAAGATAAACAATTGGTAAGCAGCACTTTTTATCCATGAGCATTGCCAGTCATTGCTTGCACTGCCAGGACCCACAGTGAAACCTCTACCCTCTCCCACCATGAACTTCATTTTTCCTGCAGGCCGAGTTGTTTGTGGCTGAGAACTAGCCAGAACATTGTTACATTTGCATTTCACAGACTGAATGCCTGTGAGCACCTACATTTCTGCCACAATGACATTCACTGCACTATTGTGAGACTAAATTCTTGTCTCAACAATTAAAAGAATCAGAAGATCAGTAGCCCTATGAGATTTTCCTTTCATTTTCCTGCTCCCTTAAGCCTTTTTAACTACAAAGGCACTAGCATATGCAGATATCTATGTTTGCAATACCACTAATTTTCATATAAAATGGATGTAAACTGTACCTTTATAGGGCGAAATGAAATTGCCAGAGAAGATAAACTGTAAGCATAACCTGCATTATCAACATAATGAGATTTAAGATGATGAAGAATCTAATTCTAATTCTCAATTGTGATAATACTCTGGAAATCTCGCACTGCTGCTGAAACAACGAAGAGGAATTAGTCATGATTTTTTACCCTCTGCATGCACACAGAGGAAGTGTCAAGCTGCCTGAGGCAATACTGTAGGGAGAGTAATTCTCCTGAAAAGATGTCTTATGCAGTTAAGCCCAAACTCATTATTACCTGAATCATTTTGGTGTGAAGTCCTTGACCCATCTCAGTCCCCCCATGTGTAAGTAACACAGAGCCATCTGTATACACATGGACCAGAGCTCCAGCCTACAACAGGGAACATTAATCATCATAAATTAACTAGTGGAGTACTTAGCAGGCTACAGAGAGAATTCATTCAGAACCAGACTAAGGTTGTTCTTTGGTGCAACTAAAGCCACTTGTTTACACTTGAGGTGAGTTTGGTTTAGTCCCACCAACTCACTGGAAGTTCCAAAGGCATAACAAACCCCAGTCAGTATTTTCAGCTCAGAAAGCAGGTGAAGTAATCCAATCCTGCCCCTGTGAAACACAGATGCACTCTTCACCTGAAATTGCCAACACTGCTGACAGTCCATCAAATCAGCTCAAACACAGGAGCAGTGTTTCTACTATCAAGAAAGGCAGGGAAATTAACCTAACACAGTACCATGGAAATGTAGCTATGTTGTGGTGTCTTTTGGGCAGTATAAACTGGTAACTGTTGTGCTGCTCATTCTGGCTTAAAAAATGCTTGCTCTTAACTAATTTATTACTTCCAGAAGCTCCAGTTTGGTACAAATGGAGGAAGGCCTGGGGGAGGCAGCATAAATGCAGCTTCTCTAGCAAAAAGTCAAATGATATTTACCGACCTGGTTCAGAAATGGGACAGTGAAACTGATGCCAAATTTGGTAGGAATGATGCACATCCCTCTCTTCTTCCAGCGGTTCTGCCTGCAAGGAAAGAACGTTATTGGTATACCCAGGTGCCTTTTACCACAAAACAATACTGTGCTTCCCTCTGACTGCGTATCAAATAGAAATTAAATACCTAACTGTGATATAGACAGAGTTAATCACTAATTTGTATTAAGGAATGTCTTTCTTCATGGGTTCCAACAAGAAGAAATTCCAACTGAAGATGCTTTCCCCAAGCATTATAGAAGCAGTTGTCCATACTATTAACTGTTCAGTTGTATACACAAGCCAACTAAAAAAGATTATAAGGCAGGGCAAAGCCTAAACAAATTGCCTTGGTAGTCAGTCATGTGAAAATCCTAGCTGGACTTAAGAGACTCCCTCCTCTTTGCTACATTTCACTTACAAAATCATGCCATGCTAGGTCTGATTCCGGCCTTATTTATGCTACCAGCTCACTGATAGTTTTCCTCAGACAGTGAGCATGAAGGGATTTCAAAAAGAGAAATTTTTAGAAGTCACTCTGCAAATAATAAGGTCTGACTTCACAGCACTTGAGTTGCTAAGAGAACTTCAGAAGTTAGTAGGCAGCAGGCGCACCCAGTAACAAGACAGCTCCAGAGCACTCACTTGTTGAATTCTTCTATCAGTTTCTTCCTGGCATGATAGCTGGAGCTGGACAAACATTCATCCCAGCATCTTCGTAGAGTAAACCCCTCCAGCTTTTGGTTAAAATGAGTTGTGTCTCCTTCGTGATAGAGATTGAGCTTCCGCACCTTCCCAAAGAGACATAGAAAGGACAGGCCAAGTTTAATGCTTCGGGCAAGGAGGGATGAGATCTAAAGTGGGCTGGTTCCTAATTTACTTCTTTGCTCTTTCTACAGAGCAAAACAATTAACAAGCATATATCTGTTTATGGGAAAACAGGAACTAAGACATTAAGGCTGGGAGTTTTCAGAGATTGGGACTTAGAGCACATTGTCAGTAAGATTAAGGTACCTAGTGCCTTTGGACTTTTTTTTTTAATATCTATTCTTAAAGCAGATGTAATAAAATTGAGGCTACCAAGGAATTTAACTAAACAGAAGATAATCCATTCTGGACTTTATCTGTCACACAAGTTTGAGATCCTGCTAGGAGCTCAGCAAAAATGAAGCAGAAGTTCTTATGCTTAAAAATTTTGTATGGCTGATCCAGTTCTCAGAGCTTGTTCAAAGGCAGCACCAGCCTGGAAGGTGCCAGTGGGTCTGTACCTCCTCAGGTGGCAGGCCACACTTCTGAGCAAGATCGTTCATCCAGCACTCAGCAATCATCATTCCCTGGGGCCCTCCAAAGCCACGGAAGGCCGTGTTGGAAGGCAAGTTGGTCTTGCAAACAATGCCCACGCTGCTCACGTTGGGGATGTTGTAGGAGTTATCCAAGTGTAACAGGGCTCTGTCCATAATCTGGTGAAGAGAAGGAATGGAGGTGGACACATTTTACATGAACTGGATGTCAGACTTCTCACCAGTGCCAAAACCAGACTGGAAGCTCTGAAGCTAATTTACAACAATAAGCACTTTCTCTTGCACCCTGCAGGGCTGAAGTCAACACAGCTGGATGAGCACTGAAATGCAGCCAGAACTGCCTCCCACGTGCAGTGGAGTGTCAAGTGGTGTCCTCCTGAAGGACACGACAATAAGCACACTTCTCTGCTGACACTTACAGCTCTGGGACAGATTGAGCTTCAAAGTCCTTTTTTGGCCCTGGGTTTATGTTGAGTCAAACAGTTACTAAATGCCATTACCTGTCTGGAAGAAACAGTTTTCTTTTCATTATATTGAGTAATCTGTTACTAGAAAAGAAATCTTGCTGGTATCAAGTGACTCAGCACTGGGCTATGGCAGTAAGGGCAATGATATGAAATAAAGATTTTCAATAACTACATCTGAACTGCAAGATTTGAGATCTTTGTCCACATTGGGAGAGGGCCAAAGTTTCTTTCTGGCTTGTATTTCCAGATTTCCCTTCCAGCAGCAGCACAGAGAGGGTGTTACGCACAACCCAACTTTATTTCAACATGAAGCACTTGCCAGTCCCCTGATTCAAACACAGTCAAAAAGACAATTACATAGATGTCCTTTCAGCCAGGCTCTCAGCTTATGCAAAGACACTTGCCTGCTGTTCTGCTCTGCCCAGCACCAGCCACACTGCCAGCATCAAATGTGGCTCTGGTAGACAGCTCTTGCAGTTCTTTCCTCTTGAAACTGATCCATTTTTGCAGAAAATTATCAAAGACTCAGTGGACTGGAGAAAGTGAGCTAGAATGAACCTGAGTGACACTAGGCTATTGAGTTGGTCACCCACATGACAGCAAAGGAGAGTTTTTTACTCATCAGTGCAAAACTTCTTGAAGACAAACTCAGGACTCAGGTGCATTTTTTGTCCTCACTGCTTGTGAACACTGTTGGCTTCAGCCAGTCCTTAACAAGCTTGTTGATTTAGGCACTCTGCCCTGATCAGCCTATTGACTGGGATGCTTCTCCTTCCAAGGAACTATCTTTCCCCAGAGCTGGGGATCTATCAGTCATCTTGCATTGTGCAACTACTCTTCCATCACAGCCCTCTGTAATGAAAAGCAAACATTTTTGACACCTTTGCTCAATCTGAGTTATTACAGCATCCATAAAAATTATGTGGCACATGCCAAGGCAGGTCATTTGGCTCAGAGAGCATTTGTAGAAGCTCCAAAACCCCTTCAAAATCTGTTTTCAGTCATGTCAAAGAGCTGCATGTGCAAGCAATGCTGTAAGCAAAAGGTCTCTGAAGTCAGAGCAAAAGGTTGCACAGAAAAACACCTTCTGCTTAATTAGCCATCAGAAAATTTTACTTACGCCATGAGAGAGGTCTACAGAGTTGCCCCCATTGCTGTAGTATGACACCTCCAGACTCTTGATTTTCCCATTCTTCATGAAACCAACCTGTCAAGAGAGTCTCCTCAGTAATCAGTTTTCTACAAAATATTCTGGTTTGTGCTTCCCTCCAAAAACTGAATGGATCTCACACAGGCAGAGAGGGCTGGCTGTCCCCAGTGCAGCACAGGACAGGCACAGCCAGCATCTGAGGGAGTTCCTCAGTAAAGGGTCCATGCATGTTTCAATCTTGCTCCAGAGAATTCTTCTAAATTAAGTGCTGGCCACTTATCATAGCCACAATTTCCTTAACAGGTTTTTGCTTTCAAAAGCAGCAGCAGTTGGGTGGGGAGTGAAGCAGAAAGGAAGATAACAAAGCACATTGCTGTGTAAAGGATGCTTTAAAGGAATGGGGGAGCCTCTAAGAGCAATGGGATTGTCAACAGGAGCAAAGCCTTGGTTGCAAGGAAGGCAGAATTATTTATGCTGAGGTCACAGGAAAGGAACCCTGCAAGCCAAAATAACTTCTGCAGCACTTTAACAGGAAAAATGCTATAGTCCATCTGACCCGGCCCATTTGCAGTGGGGGAGATCAGCAGTGAAATGACCATAGCAGCAAGTTTTTAACAAAATCTTACTGCTCTCTGATGTCTCAGGGGACAACACTGAGACCAGATGTATTCTTCTCATGTGTGTGCATACCTTGTACCTCCCCAGGAAGGGGTGTCTCCCACCACTTATCAGCATGTCCTCATCTCGGTCCAGCATGCACCTCACTGCACGGCCAGTTCTGTTAAAGAGCACAGCTTTTTAGGCAAAGCCTGAAATGCACAACATGGTTCCTGCAGAACAAGACTTCTCTTTGTCTTTCCAGAGTGGCAATGGAGAGTTAAGGGTAAACTGCTTGGTTTATATGTCTTCCTCTTAAGAAAATGGCAAGACTGAGTAAAAAAAAATAATCATCTCCAAAGTTGGGACCTGTTTGTGAAAACTCTTGCAAAGAGTATTGTCTTTAAAAAAAAGGATAATTTCTTCTAGAGACAGATGCTAATAACTGAGCGATCATTGTTTTCCAGACTATTTCTCAAGGCACTCTTTTGGCTTTGAAAGAGAGGATGCCATAGGAATTATATAATAATGCAAAGTAAAGTACTAACTAGCCTTCAATTTGACCTTGGCTTTTATTTGCTTATTTATTAACCAAAGAGGAAAACAAGGGGGAGAGTAGGAGTTGCTCTTTTTTTCCTAACAATTTTGCTTTCCGCGTGCCTGTCTTCAGGTTGTACGAGTATCTACGGAATGTCATAGATGTTATTTTGTAACCTCCAGGATGTCAAACAGTGGCTTGGCTGGCAGAGATAAAGAGAAGAAAAGAATGCAAATGCATTACTGATTAATTAGAGAAAACAGGTTGTTTGCTCAGAACAGAAAAAAAATAAAGTCGATTTAGAAACAGAGCTTCATTTTGGCTGTTCTCTTCCAAAGGTATTGTATCAAACTGCTGTTGTGTTGCAAGATCCCTCTAGCACTGCCAGTAAGGGCAGTACTGGGCAGGGCAGGGTTACAGGCAGGGCAGAATTGTCATCTCAGAGGCCATGCTCACCCCAAACCTGCAGAGTTAAACATGAGCCCACAGCAAAACTCCAGAAACCAGAAGCACATTTCCAATCTGCTCTTCACAAATGGTTGCAGCCTAGGTTCTTTCCCTGAGTTTTTAGGGGTTTGAAAAGCATGGGTTCCAAGGCCTGCCACCCTTCCTAGGGAAAAATCCAACGAGGGAGTTTGCAGAAGAGCAGATAAATAATGGAGCAAGACTGGTGTAGCAGAGTTTTGAACAAGGAAAAGATTCTCATACCTCTATTAAACAAAACAATAAACATGGCTGGTGCTGGATCTTGAAATGGTTTGAGATGAAGTGAGGTGGAGAGGCAAATAATTTGAGATACAAGAGTTTTCAGAGAGCACCAAAGGAATAGAGTAAGGAGTTTTTCCCCCTTTCCTATTAAAAGCTGACATTCCCACATAAACTTAGCCCCTCTGGGCAGGTTCAATCCCTCCTACCAGCTAAGAACCCTTTGAGAACACCTTCTTTGGGAAATTCCAAGCTTGCTGTAAGTTGTACAGTAAGAAAACATGGAGAGTATTGAAAGTGCTCCAGTGCAAATGGTGCTCCAGAAAGAGGCAGCCTGGGACAATCTGAAGGAAAAAATCCTTCTTCCCCACACCCAAACTTACTTGAAGGCTGCAACAGCCACTACAGATGTCAAAATAGTACTCCTAGTCTCTTTTCCTCCAAATCCTCCTCCCATTCTTTTCACTCGAACCACAACCCGATTTGAAGGCACTCCCAGAGCATTAGCAGCAAACTCCTAAAGAAAAACAAAACAGCAGAACATGTAGGGAGCTCAGCTGGCGTTAAGAGCTAGATGCCAACACACTGCCTTCCTGAAACCATTGCAGCAGTGCAAATACTGGATTTGATGCAATTGGAGCCAGTAAGTCCAGCATTTGATCTCTGAGGGGAAGGCCAGCATTTGATCTCTGAGGGGAAAAGGCACAGTTCTGCAGCACACAGGGACAGAATCAGGAAAAGACTGACGCAAGATGAGGTTACCAAGACACAGGTCTCATTTAGCACAGGGTTTGATGTCCATACCACCCTTGCTGCATTGAGAGACCTTTGGACAGTCTTGGTGAGCCAGTAAGCAGGCCAAGGACACCCCATGGTGCCAGCAGCCTATCTCATGGAATGGGAGAGTTGGTGCACAGCCAGTGGTTTCACCCCCTCTCTTTCTGATGTGTCATTCAAGCACCATGTCTCCTGAGCAGCTGGGATGCTCTCCAGAAAGGGCTAAGCCTGTTACTGCTGTTGACAAAGATGTGTTGCCAACAGAAATCTCTCTGAATCTCCTGGAAAGAGATTCAGGACTCCAGCAGGATGGATATGGACTTTACATCCCATACTCAACTCCAAGCCTGTGTGGTTTTTAACTGAAGAATAAAATAAGAGCAACTATAAAACAACCATTCATCTAGTCTGAAACTGAGAAACAATTGCCTTTTAGGCACCAGGTTAATGAGAAGTACCTGTGTCTTCATTGGGTTTTGGGTCGACACAAAGAGTTCCATCTCACCATCTTCTCCCTTTGGCACAGCCAAAGTACAGTGGGTTTCCAGGTAGAAATGCTCCTGACCACCAAGGTACATCTCTCCTAGAAAATTGAAAGAAATGCCCCATAGAAAGGGCATCCCTGGTATTATAAGTGGTATCCCATGACATGTTGTCTTCAATCTACTGCCTTTGTACATGTGTTAGGTGACAACCCTTTGCTTTGCCCAGCACTGGATATCACTAGCTCTAAAATGGACACTTCTGGTTCAATGTTTAAAAAACAACAAAAAATAAACTCAAAACAAAACAACAAAACACAATAAAAAATTCAGACTTGCTTCCTTTCCACTTTCTAGAAATCTTCATTCCAAAACACAAGTGGCTGGCATTTCAAAAATCAGCCTGTACACCATGCCATTGATCCAGCATCCCTTAAGATGCAGTATTTGGTGTCTTTCAAGGCTACACTGGTAACACCACTGAGATAAGGAAAAAAAATAAATCAAGTGTAGTCTGAGCCGACAAAATACAAGGTTATAGACTTTGAAACAGGAGAACAAAAATAGAAACCCAAAAATGCCTTAAGATGATCCAACTGGGAATCAACTCTATCACTGCACGTGGCTCTTTCCCAGGACATCTTACCTGTCAGTGCTGAGAGTACAATTTCCAGTCATGGTACACATAATTAAATGTCAGAATCAACCTCTGTTCTTGGTCTTGGCCCTGATCTGTTCATTGTGTCCCATTTTCCTAAGATACAGCCATACACCAGATTAAAGGAAATTGGCTGTCTATAAGATTTAGACCAGACTATGTCTGGATAGGGAAACATTTCAGGGAAAAAAAAAAAAAAACAACCACTTTGTAGAATATTTGCTCAAGAAAAATGTGTCCTTTAATTGGAAAAGAGTGTTTTCTGGGGCACAGCTGGGAGCATCCAGGTCTGTTTGAAACAATAAAATTTGTATACTGGCCTGAAACTTTATATGAGATTAATTTATTCCTGCAAGCCTTACTCTCAGTAGTGTATGCATTAAAAGGAGGCTGATAGCTTGACTTCTTTTGTCACAAACTATTCTATTTTAAAAGAATTATTAATGCTTATTCTCACCTTCCAAAATGTGATCAGATTCTTCAAATCCTTTCTTCACATCTCCCTTATTAATCCTCTTTATATCCTTAAAGAAGGATTGTTTCTCAATAGCTTCCTAGGAAACAGAATAACACAATGACGTTTTTGTGTAAATGGAATGAAATCAAAACTTCCTCTGACTGAAGAAGAAATACCCGAGATGAAAAGCACAAGAACTTAGCAGACACTAACTAAGGGAATAGCCAAGAGACTTGACTAAAAGCAGTACAAAATAACTTTTGGCAACACAGCAATTTCACAACCAACACCATAACTGGACAATCTTAAGGTACTCCTTGTGACTCATTTTACATTGTGGACCCGAAACCTAAAGGCCTGTAGCCACCAGAGCTATAACTTATATTAACTCTTGTCTGTAGCCCATAAGGTGGGAGAAAGGAAAATAAGAAAAATGGGAGAAAAAGACACAAAGAGAAAACGAAATCTCTCAGATAAGAAGCACTGAAGTAGTTCACTTCTGAGCTAATATACAATCATCTTTCTAAGGGAAGTTTTACAAAGGCATTTTCCTTTTGCCAAAACTGAAGCTTTCCATAATGAAAAAAACCCACAGAATGATCAAACAACAAAAACCAAAAAATCAGCACGTTTTTGGCTCCACTCTCATGTTCCCTGGTTGAACAAGCAGCTAGAAGCCTCAGAAAAGGCAAAGGTCTCACACATTGTTTGTGAATCCACAAATCACACAAACAACCCAAAATCTCTGTCCTCAGATGACAGTACCAATGTCTCCATGAGACAGTGCACAGACTCTTTCTTCTTGCATGAATACAGTTCACATTACAAAATACATGGTACGAAATACTGACTATTAAAAACATTTAATTAGAATCCCATGGTTCTAATTTATCCACTAAGAATGGCTTCATAGATTTTTCCTTCTCATTTCTAGATATGAATGCTGTGTAGATATTATTATTTGCTTTTACTGTCCCATAAGGAAATCTTGTCAACAAATTTTCTAATTAGAAAAAATAAAAAAGCATGAAATGATCACACATTGTTGACATTAATTTCTTCAGCTTTGAGAAAAGCCACTTAAAGACTGTGTCCATACAGTTCACAGTGGGGAGTGAACATCTGAAAATTAATTTCATCAGCTTAGAAACTTGACAAGTGGTCTGCAGAAATCTCAGAGGAGCAGTGCAGTGACAGAGCTAGAAAAGACATTTTCACACCTTATTATTGCTTGTTATAAATGAGAGAATGAAGAGGGAATGGATATCAGTGAAGCCAGCAGGGTCATACCAGACAACATTAAAAGCAAGTCTCTGTGGGTAAGAATGTAACTCACAGTAACCTTGTTCTTTTAAACAAATTTCTGCTGAGCACAATATATCTGCCTGAGTTTGGTTTATTTGTTTCAGCTTTAAATAGCACAGAAAAAGTTAATGTACTCTAAATCAGTAGGGCATCAAAGATGTGCCTTCTGTATATTAAAATACAAAATTATTCCTTCTCTCCATATCCTGTTGCACCCACAAACACAATCACAAACACAACATGGGGTTAAGTAACCACATGTGTGAGAACAGAACTAGACATCAGGGGGTCCCAAGCCAACTGCAGATGCAGACCTGAGCCATCTTACCTGAATTGTGACAATAGGTTTAAGTTCTTCATACTTAATCTTCACAGCTTTAGCTGCTCTCCTGGAATGTTCCTGTGTGTCTGCAAGGACTGCACCGATGATGTGACCCACGCAGGTGACCTACAGGCAAGATTAGGACCCACCATCATTTGGGGTGCGTGTATGCAGTAACGAGAAACTCGTGATAATTCTCTTTGTCTATTCCTTTTATGCAGTTTTTCATCTGTTTGTTCAGACCAGTCTATTTAAAATCAGCCCAGGGAAAATAATCACAAGCAAATTTGGACAGCAGCTGAGTGAGTGAGCCTGTCCCAGGGGGATGCAGCTTAGAGAAGAATCGTGGAGATAACACAGAGGAGAGGGGCACATGGCAAGGGGAACTGGGCCTTACTGAATTTGGCACCAAGATTTCTATTGACCCCAGTGCAGTTAGAATTATCTCTGCATAAAGCAGAGGGCTTGACTGGACAATATGAGAAATGTTATCTCCTGAGCACCATGATTGAAGAAGGCTAGTTTTAGCTACATACCACATCCTTAGCAAAGACAGTCTCATCATTAGCGATGCCGGTGATGTTACTGCCAGGAACATCCTTGGCGGAGACAAAACACACAAACCCAGGGACACTCTGAGCTTCAGATGTGTCTACAGAACTACAGAAAGAAGGAGAGAGAGTGTTATTTCTCATTTTTTCTTTGTGTAAGTGATTATGAGATTCCAATACAAATTCAGGCCTGATTCCCTCAAGGCTGGCTATGCCACGTGAATATCATGCGAGACCGTGACAGAAAGCGAAACATACTAGACTAAAATCATTTGGGATCTATATGAAAATGTTAATCCTGACTGTGAGACTGATCACCAGCCTGCTTCTTTGGACTATGTCATACATCTTTTCCCTAAGACACATCTGAACTTGATCCAGTTGCCACATCTACTAAAGATTCTTTGATGACAAGTTGGTGTTAGTGATGCTGTGCTTCCACTGTCTTCTTAGCTGCCATGATTTTTGCCATGAAGGCAAGAATTCCCTGTTTATTCATAAATATGAATTTTTAGTGCAGACATGTATCATCTGCCATGGGTGAGCCAGGGAGCAATTGAGGATTGATCACAAGGAAGCTTCAGGGTTTTTAAGAGGATGCAAAAGAAGAGACGCTCAAAAAGACAAAAACCTTCATGAAAGGCTTTCTTTGGTAATCAGCAAAAGAGGTATCTAACCAAAATGCTTGTCTGCTTGAATCATATATAGATTTAAAACTCAGAGACAAAATAACTAAAAAAGGGCAATAATTTAATTTTTATATGGAGAAACTTAGTAAAAAATACATTACAAAAGACTTTCAGGTTCCTCTTGCAATATTCTGTACATTGGCTTTACAGAAACAGTTGTGAATAGAAGAGCTGTGGCTTTGATTTTGCTGACTGAATGATTTATTGCCTTCTGTAAATTGCTGCAATTTTTTCAGCAACTTGTTTAGATTCCTGAAACTTTGATATAAACTGTGCCTGAAAGCAGCTGTTACTGCATGCCAGTGAGCCACAGACTTTTTTAAAAAGGCATTACATATATGAATGCACTTTCCCACATGAACCCTTAGACAGCAGGAACTCAAAATGCTATTTTTCTTTGGAAAGTTCTCTTTCCTGTGTTTCTGCAGCAGTAGCTCACAAACAACCCCCTAACACTTTCCCTTAGTTACAAATGCAGAGGCAGATGATGTCTGATTTACACTTGGTGCTCAAAATCTAACTCAGATGAGGTAGAAGTTTTCAGATTCAATATTTTGACTGCCAAAATCATTGAGATACTTTTGCCCCCTGATTAAATATTCTACTACTTCCTCTACAGAATATTAGAGGGTCCCAGCCTGAAATATCTGTACACAACGCAAATGCATGAGAATGTGTACAGAAACCTCTAGAAAACACTGCATGTTGTGGTCACAAGCATGGACGTGATGCTTTCTCTATCTCCCCATCTGCCCTGATGGTAGCAACAACACTTAAGTGTCTGCATTGCACATTGCAACACCTGAAAATTAACTATGATGACAGAGCAGTTTCTTTCATAACCTGGGAGCCAACTACTACATCCTTGCATCCATGACCATCATGCTACCCATGCCACAATGGGAAACCTCTGGACAGGAAGCCTAACTAGGCAGGAAGTATTGCCTAAGGAATGAACAGCACATTGCAAGGCTGCTGAGGATGACACGAGCCCGTGCAACACAGAGTGTCCCACATCAAAGCAGCTGAGGGCAGATGAGAGCTTGCAGAGACACCACCATGTAAACAAAATTAGGGATTGTGGGGGCAGTCAGTCCTGCAATATGACAGCATTAAAATTCATATGAGAATGTAGATGGCATTACCTGCAGGACTGTGTTTTTGGAGTTGGTTAGTCACTATTGTTATTAATTAGATACCAGTCATGCTCTGCATGGATAAGATGTTTTCTGAGACAGCTGCACGTCCAAATGCTGACCTGTCCACCTTGCTACAGCCTAACACAAGCAGGGCTACACCTCGTAGCTGAAGCCAATTCACAAATTACTTTTGTGCAGAGGGGTTTGACCACAGCCAGTGCAGGCAAGCACCATGCAAGGCAAAACCCAGTGCACACAGCTGACTCACCAGCAGGAGTGCTGGTAGAACTGCATCTTACAACCTAACTTTTCAGGCAGACAGAAAGAGAATCTTCAAGCTGCATGCTCTGGTTAGTGATTAAAATGACATCTCCTTAGCCACTGTGGTGCTCTCCTACCCTGCTCCTTTTTAGTCCTGCATGCCTGAGTATAAGAGATGGGAAATGCAGAAAGTTTGCCTAGGCTGAGGGCTTTTGTGCTTCAGCAGAGCCCAAAGTTTGGTGTTAATTCTTTCATATTCCCACTGACGCAGACTTGCAAGGCAGCTGTCACACACACTGCTCGCCTCCATGTAACAATGTGCAAGGAACTGCAGTTCCCACCTAAGCAAAAACCTTTCTCTCACCCACACCCTGACAGATTGGTGTTTTCTAAGCCACCAGGCACCGGATGCTTCCAACATCTGAAAGTCAGAAGCGACACTTACAGGATCTTAGCGTGGGCCTTGGTGCTGGTCACCAGCGTTAGGTACAGCTCGTTCTCATAGTGAGGGATGTCATCGCAGTACACAGCTTCTCCACTGGCTTGTTTGGCTGCTGAAACGTGCACCAGAGGCCGGCCCACCATGTCTTCCACGGCCTGCCCCTTGGGCACTTCCTGGAGTAAAACACAGGGCTGACTACTACTGGCTTGGGTGGAAGGGGATGGAAGCATTGATGGGAGAGCAAAAGGCACTGTGAGACATTCTAGTGAATGGGGAATGGGATGGGGGCTCAGTCCTGTGGGAAAGGAAGGTAAACAAGATGCCACGAGATGCAGCTACACAGAGGGGAGCTGTAGGGAATGAAGTGAAAGGGGTTTGGGTTTTGAAATTGCTGTGGAAGAGAAGGGTTTGATTTCACAGCTTGCATAAGAAGGTTCAAGTTCTGAAACTGGATTCTACTCTCCATGCTGAAGAGAATGGGTCACTAACAGAGAATTAAGAAAAAAGATACATCCTGAGCCTGAAGCCTGAGAGGTGCCAAGAAAGGCAGGCTGTAACTGGGGAAAGCTGAAGGAGAATTTCAGTTTGGATACAGAGCTGGCTACAGGAGGAAAAGCGATTTTTATAAAGCTGTCAGCAACAGTCTTGGGCAATGGTAGGAAAGAATAGTATCCTAAAGTGAGGAAAGGACTGAGACCCAAATACAAGCTTCACACATGGCATTTTATAAGTTTATGTGATGACCATACTGAGGGAGATAAGAAGATAAGAAGCACAGTTTGAGCTACAGAAAAGCCTGCATCTATGCCATGCTGACACTGCTACTTACTTGGGAAAGTTTCTACTTACTTGGAAGAGCTGGGCATTTGCAATGGGATCTTTGTGAAACAGCTCTGTAGCACTGATGTAGTTTGAAGGGACAGGCTCACACATATTTTTCTGCCAAAGACATATTAAAGAAAATCACCTTCCCTTCTTCTCACATTCCCTAGCAGCTCAGAATATTCTCCATTCTCCATCTTCCACTTAAGGTAATCCATAATCTACTGAGTTAAAGGCAAACGAGGCTCAGGCTCCGTGCCAAGCATAACCACAGAGCCACAGGACCACTTGTAATGCAGCAAATGGGAGAAGTCCAGGAATCATCCTGTGAACCCACAGAGCAACACCCTTCCACCACAAGGTGAGGGTGCCACGAGGAAGCAAGTGGGAAGATACAAAAGTCACTGTTTTGCAAGCAGTAGAGTAGCTCTGGCAGCTATTGCAGCATGGATCAGGTGTGACTCTGCTCAAATCTGAACCCTCCCCATGCCTTCCCCACCAAGGCAGCACAAAGAGGTTCTCCTTCCCCAAATCTGCCTTCCCAAGGAGCACTCACAGTGCCACTCTTGCTCAGTTTCTGAAGGACTGTCAGGTAGAACTTGAAGAAGAAGCTGAGGGTGAGTGTGCGTCGGAAATCCACCATCCCACCAGGCGCAGAAGGAGACAGATCCATCTCACCCGACAGTAAGCGGCAGGCATCCTGCAGCAGCTTCTCATTCCAGTCTCTGCAAGGGAGCAAAGGTGACACAGAGCCCTTGTTCAGACCTAAATTCACCTGGGGAGACTAACTCTTCTGACACAGAATCATGGAATATGCTGAGTTGGAAGGGGCCCATCAGGATCATCGAGTCCAGCTTCTGGCCTTGCACAGAACACCCCAAGGGTCACACCATGTGCCTGAGAGCATTGTCCAAAGGCTTCCTGAACTCTCTCAGGCTTGGTGCTGTAACCACTGCCCTGGGGAGCCTGTTCCACTGTTCCAGTGCCCAAGCACCCTCTGGGTGAAGAACCTTTTTCTAATATCCAAACTAAACCTCCCCTGACACAGCTTCATGCTGTTCCCACAAGCTCTCAAGCAACAGCCATCAGTTCTATCTGTTCTTAGCACGTGTGTGCTTTGCTCTCATCTTGGGCTCATGGTATCCCTCCTAAAGATGTGGCAAAGCTATGATATTATAAAAGCACTGATTTTTCCGGCCAGTTTGAAATGAACCCAGTTTTGCAGGTCATGCATGCATCTAGCTTCTGTCCAGTCCAATAGATGAGACAACTGGCAAGAAAATGGCTCTCTGAATGAGAAAACGACATGGATCTTTGAGGGTAAGGAATACTGGAGGAAGCAAAGCATTACACAAAACACACTGCTGCAGAAGCATAACTATACTTCTTCCCCTTTCTCCTTTAACTTTTAAAGAGGATTTAGGATATTTTAGATATTTAAAATGCTCCTGTAAAAATCAGCACAGTTCCATTATACAGTCTTTTTATCACAGAAAAACTCCTACCTGCCAGTGAGTTCCTTGCAAGTTTTTAGAGCCAGGACAGTGGTAGGAGCCATTCCTCCATAGCTTAGTTTTATCTCCTCCACTCGGCTTGTGCCATCTTGGAACAGGACCCTCATCCCACAGGTCACAATAGCAATGTCATCCTCACGACGGGAAGCCTGCTTGAAAGCTGACAAATATTCACCCTGGAAGACAGGAAAATATTTCTTTATTCTCTACCTTGGCATGCTTTGGTGTATAAATGTGGACAAGCTGTTAACCTATCTCTACATGAACGAGCTATTCCAGGGAACAGTATCTGGTTGATTCACTGTGCAGGGCAAAGCAGGACATGTTTGTTGAGTCAGCTCTGTTTATTTTCACATAATTCAATGATTAATTCTAATGTATCAGTTCAGTATCAGTTATTAGCCAACCTAGGACTGGGGGGGGAAGAAGCTTTGACAGAGATCTGCTCATACCTGTCACATTTTTCCATATCTCAAGAGGAAGAACCAAGACAGATTGATTGTACATAAACAAAATTACAGTTTCTCAGCAAGTTTTTCTTCCTCCCAGGCTGCTAAGCTGGAAGTCTCATCAGTAAAACCCATATCCTAAACCCCTTCCCTTCAGAATTCTTTGAAATCTGCAAGAACTGAAATCAATAATCACAAATATCACTCAGTTCTAGAGTAGACCAGACGAATTAATAAAAACAGAAAAATTCAATCTGTTAACTGCAAATAGAATTCTCAGTTACTATCCTGGTCTCCACAGAGAGAGGAAATTCTTGTAAATGCACCAGCAACTACAGCACACAAAACTCAGCAGCTCTCCTATGAAGAGTGGCAGTAAATATGAGATTAACACTCTACCAGGACACACGTGTAACAGCGTCACCCTGGAGTCACAGCATGGTCAGTCCTCTTGCCTGTACTGCAGGTTAGGACAAATTGCTGTTCAGGCACCCTGCAGACTAAGAGAGGAATCAGATCTGATGTCTTTGCACTGCCCTTCTGGAGAGTTTTCTGACAAGTTTCTTCTCTAACAGCTCAGCCAAGTGACTGCACACAGAACAGCAGTCTGCTCCATTAATTGCTTCTAATCTGAAGTGGACAGCAATTCTTTCATTATTGGATAGAACAATTTCTCTTCTGTTGACAATGAGAACAGTTTCACAAGAGGCCCCTTTTGTGCACCAAGGACTTGTTACTGCAGATATAACTGAAGGGTGTGCTTCATTTCCTAAATTCAAATAATTACTCAGCAGCCAGCAGACAATAGCAGAGGAGCATCAATAGCATCCTTCCAGTGAGGACATTCTGCCACTCTGCTTGTTAAAACAATTAGCTTTCAAAGAGGAGAAAAAGCAGCCTCCTCTCTTACTGCATAATCAAGAGATTTCCAATAATGTGATTGCAACAAGACGACAATATTTGCCTTCTCTCCTCACAAGACACCTTAATTTTCTTGATTCAGAGTTCTGTGGGAGGAAAGGCACTCACAACCTTTCCTCACTAGGAGTGTATGTAAGTGAACCATCCCATCAGCTGCCATGCCTACCTGGGTCTCTTGGTAAAAAACAGAGCATGTTAATTCTTTCTTTTGTTCGGCCAGTCTTACCCTTGGTGTGACAAGTTACATGAATGCAAGGCATAACATCAGTTTCAAACAAAGATAAACCAAAAAATTCTATCTAGCTGTGTGCTGACACAGCCCTGCTTCCATTCATGAGGAAATCACAGTTGCAGAAAACTTTGCCTGCCACATGCCAGCACCTTCAGACTTGCCCTGAAGAACTTCAGCCTTCCTACTTGTGAGCAAAGATCAGCCAAGAAACCATGAAGTTGAGAGTTCAAAAGTTGTTTTAGTTTTTCAGATCAATGAGCTGCATATAACCTAGGGCTGAAGCCACTGCCCCTGCTTGTAAGCATTTGTTTGGTTTGTGAAATTGCCATGTGACTGTCACATGGATGGAGGAATATGGTGTTTTCCATTGGCAGCCTCAAGTGTGTTTCTCATTTTGGCAAAAAGCAATGCTTTTATCACAAGACCAAAGAAGGATCACTCAGAAATAGATGGAAAACACCCTAAATAAAATAATTTTTTCCCTTAGTAGTTAAATAGAAAAATTTGAGAGGATAGACAAGGCATTTATTAGTTCTGTCCCATAATAAAATTGTATTTCAGGTAAATCTGTGTTTTCCATTTATAAAGAAAATGTGTCGCTATACTGCAAATCCTTGCATCTTATGACTTGGGGCCACAAGCCCTAAGAAGGTAAATACCTTCACAAGCATAAAATTAAAGTCTGATGTTCTCAGCCTTAAAGGAAAAAGAAGGGTTTTACTTCTTAGACACTCTGTTATGGTTTATGCTGCTACAGCAGAGTAGCACTCATTGCTCTGTTCGAAGCAGGTTTTGCAGCCTCATTTGAAGTTGCACGCCCTAATTGTCAGTCCCTGTGGTTTATATCTTGCAAGACAAAATGCAGAAACTGAGCTTCCTTTTTACCCATATGGACTTTTCCCCATTTCTTTTCCTGTTTCAGCTCACAGAAATTAAGCAGGGATCTTTGGCACATTAACGTCACTCTACATCAGGAACTGCTAAAATCTTTTCTGTGCTACTTCTTCTGAACTTCTACCTCTGGGAACATCACTTTGACACTTTTCATCATTACCAAATGCACTCAAAAAGCTTCAGATAATAAAGTGAAATTTGTCTTTCTTGCACTAGAAAAATTCTTGGGCTTGCCATACTTTATCATAGAGCCCTGCTCTCCTTGCTTGTCAAAAATAGCGTGCTGCTAGATTTTCTCCAAATAATTCACTTGCTTCCTGGTCCACTTGGGACTAACATAAGCATTTGGAGGTCAGTCAGGAAAAAGGTGCCTAACTTTGAAAACAACACTCAAATAACAGCATTTTAGCTCCACAGACAGTGAAGTTTTTTTCTTACAAGCTTACCTTCCTGCTGTAGGGTATTTCAACAGAGAGAAGTATTTCTTCAGGCTTAACTATTGTCTTTCTGTACCCGGTGAAAAACTTCTCATCCATCGTGACAGTCCTTTTGCCCTCTATAGAGCAAAGAGACATCAATGGTGAATAAATGAAGAATGGCAATAATATGTGTGAAAATATGTGTGAAAAAGCCTTCAACCTACACAAATCACTCTTCATATGATATCTGATTTCATTTTTCCACAAATTTTCCTTTTTCACCAAATCAGGAAGAACTTCTCAGATTTACTTTGGTATTTATGGAATCTATGGCAGCCTCTGCCTATATATTAAATTTTCTCTGCACAGGAACTGATTAAAGAGACCTCCTTCCTTCTTTATCTGATTAAATCTGAGCTTCCAGGTGAGCCAGTTTCCAACAGTCCAATGAAATTGCCCTTTTTCTCCTTTCCATGGCCTACACACAAACCAGCACTCAGTTCAGTGATCAGATGGTCCACTTACTTCAAGGATCCTATTTTAAAAAATTATTTCTAAGAATAAATAACAACTAAGATGCTTGGCTTTCTTCATAGATAAACATAATATGCTTCGGTCTTTATCTGAACAAACCAGAAGGATTAAAGTACAATAGTGACATGCCTATTTCATGCCTATTCTTTTTCATTAATACACATCTTCAACCAGCTCTTCACAAGGACATATCTGTAAGTACATAGGCAGTACCAGATATTCAATCTGGCAAAGAAGTTCAAAACTCTTTAGCAAGCCAACCTTTGACCTAGCTTTAGGACTTTAGCCTCAAAAAGGGTAAAAACACCGAAGACTCAGACTAATAATGTTAATTTCCACTTTCAAGTTCTGGCCTGACCTAACAACCCATGGCAGAGGACTCTGACTATCCCACTCCCCTCAGTGCCACAGGGAAATGTAACTTACCTTTTGATATCAAAGTAAGTTTGCTTCCACTTGCCATTAACACAGGATTTAAGTCAGAAATTGGGCTTGCTGTCATTATGTTCCCACCAATAGCCTAGAGTGAAAATAATGCACCAGATAAATATTAAAAATCTAAGCAATTTTTGGCCTTTAATTAATTGGGAAAACCTAAAGCCCACAAAATCAGTTGCTGTCTCAGACAATATTAACATTTGCCTGAAACAGATTTAGAACAGTGTTTGGTTAATGCATCAAGACTATCTTATGCTCTAACCTTGTACGCACAACCATACCAAAATTCAATGACTGTAGCTGCCATTAAGGGAATATCCATCATAGTATAAAGGGTCTTTTCAGTACCAGTCAGGAACCCAAGGTTTTTGGCTCCAATACAGATGTATGGCACAATGTCTCATGGAACTAAAGTTCTTGTTTGGTAGGTTGATTTAACTGCTTGATTGATATTTTTTTCTTAGAGTACATGGAGTTTGAACACACCTTCCCCTTTAAAACTAGAGGAAAATTTGCCAGATCTGATACATTAACACTATGACTGCCCTAGTTGTCATGGCAATAATACACACATCTGCTTCTTTGAAGTTTGTCCAGCACTCTAAATACCTTTTTTGTTAAATTAGCCAAATCTCACAACAGCTTCCCCCACTTGGTGATAACAGCAATGGAAGACCTGGTCAACTGCTATGTTTCCCTTGCTTGCTGGATGTGTGACATCAGTGCAGCACAGACATCAGCTGAGACCCCACCAGTTTCTGGGGTTGATTTTTGTGTGCTGGTTTCTTTCCCAAGGTTTGCAAATGTTCTTGTGTGAGAAGCACAGGGCACACCAGGACGGCACGAGGCAGGGCAGCTCCTCAGACTGAGCTTTCAACTACAGCCCCTGGGGCTCCCGAGTCACTTACAGCAACATTCCTGATCTGTGGCCCTGCAAACCACCGCAGCTGTTCCAGGACAGCCTGGAAGACCTCTGTTTTGTATGGAGGAAGGTCTGCCACTGCTTTTCTCATCACCTCCTCTACTGACTTCAGGGTACAGGCAGCGCCAAAGGTGACCCCTGTAAACAAACAAAGGAAAAGAATTGTTGTTCTCCAAAATGTTGAGGTACAGAAGGATGGTTACAACTGTGTCTGCAAAGCCTAGATGCCACTGAGTTTAACTCGACCTTCTGTTATATCAGACTATTTAGAATGCACTGCCTGTAAACATCACATCCTCTGAACAAAATTCACCTTTAAGCCACAGCTCATGCTGATGCATCACCCTTTTGCATCAGTGTATTATTAACGATATTCGCCTCCTATAGGTATTAGTTTGTCCTTTGGGAAGCAAACTCCAACTCCTTTTCAGTTTCCACACTTTAAAAACCTTACCAGACATTGGGCCTACATTGTCCTAGGTACTTCTATTTGTAAGGTTGACCCATTTCCATCACAAAGCTAAAGGAAATGGAATCATAGAATTGTTAAGGTTGGAAAAGACCTCCAAGATCACTGAGTCCAGCCTCTGCTGAACACCACCACATCAGCTAAACCATAGCACTAAAAGCCACATCCAGTCATTTCTCGAACACTTCCAGGATTGGTGACCCCACCGCCTCCATGGGCAGCCCATTCCAATCCTAAACCATGCTTTCAGTGAAGAAATTCTTCCTGATGTCAATCTGAACATCCCCTGGCACAGCTTGAGGCCATTTCCTCTTGTCCTGTAACTGGTTACCTGGGAGAAGTGATTGACCCTCACCTTCCTACAACCTCCTTTCAGGTAGTTGTAGAGAGTGATAAGGCCACCCCTGAGCCTCCATTTCTCCAGGCTAAACATCCCCAGCTCACCTTTTTTACATGTCACTCACTGGATTTCCTGCATGGGAAAGTTATAATGCATGCAGAAAGCAATCTTTAGTCTGGGGATTTTCCTTCACACCCTCTTTATTATTCCATGGAGTCCCCACTCACCTCGCAGGTGTTCTGCCTCTTTTTTGCTCACCTGTTTCCGTGTGCTGAACAGCATTCATTTCAGGGATCCATGCTGGTGCTATTATCACTGGATACAGCAGGTTCTTTAACCTCATCTCGATACCTTAAGGAAAAGACGCTGTTTGGTACTTGTATAACATGGCTACTCTTGTACATAACATCTTCAGGAAAGAAAAATTAATACAATGAACTCTACAACACTTAGGAATTATTTCATTAACTAATTGCTCAGGACAACAGAATTACTAAATATGTCTGAACTTTCCTCCTCAGCACTTATGTTTGCAGGACTATCTATTTGGTGCGAGAAGACAGTAAGATTTCAAGTCTTGAGAGTTTGCTCACTGAAGTCCTTCAAAATGCAGCTTTCACGACTGAATTCAATTGATTATGGGGATATTTTATGCTGTGTCACTCCCCTTTTCTCAAAATTCCACAAAATAGCACAAAGGCTCAGGGATCTGGATTAGCCTTTTTTACACCTGACACAGCAAAGAATGAGGAAAAACATTCACTGTGAGATTAATCTACCTGAGAAGAAAATCTGTTCCTACATGCAACCTGAAAAATAAATAGCTTTTTAACAGCAATGACATGAAAGAGGTTTACATTTGCAGTGTTCTCACAAAATACTTAATGGAAGGTTTTCCAACTGTTCATAATAAGTATCAGCTCTTTCTCTTACCCACTTCTGTGTTCCCCACAACGAGTTTGGCATTGGGGTACTGGGATTTGAGAGACACCAGTTCATTGAGAGTTGTGGGCTGGATCCACATCACACGCTCGCCTTTGAAACACATCTGCTTCTGCTGTTTGTTACTCTGAGTCTGCAGAAGGGAATTCAGATAGAGCTCAGCCTCTACATGGAGCCAAGAATCCCTGCTCACATGCTGCCCATGCCTGTGCCACACTGGGCTCCATCTCAGCTGAGTTACTGATAGGGAGGCTGGGATATCCACACTTGTTGGCAGTTTGCCATTCCCCATCCTTCTGCTAGCAGTGATGAAAGTCTTTCATGCTGACAAAAGTTCTCACTTCCTGATACTGCCAGGTGCATCCTGCTGCCACATCTCCCTAGCAAGATCTGTGCCAGCAGGATCCATCTGACCAAGGGTCTGGCTGATGCCCATGGCTTCAGTTGCTTCAATGGGTTTTCCATTCTCATCTCAATCCAAAAATGTCAGTCTTTAGCACTGATGAATTGCAATTACCTGGTAGGCCAGGTTCTGATTCGCTTTTTAACTACTTCATCCCGTGACTGAAGAAAATGTGAGATCAACCCTTGGGCAGGAGAACATCTTGGAGAAGAAACAGAGGAGCCCTATCTCAAGCTGAATATATCTCATGCTATGGTCTAAGAGAACCTACTCATGCTGAAGCTCATGACACATTTGAGCTGGATACAGCAGCGGAACTAATGACTGAATTTCAGTTGTTGTTAAGTGTGAAGGAAGCTGTAAATGCGTCATGTGCTGGATTAGATTCCTTGCTGGGACACATTGCTTAGGGGGAAGGATCCCGAGGAAAGACAGGAATGAAACATGGAGAGAAACTAATCTCATCTAACTTTTAATGTCACTGTGAGCCAACCAACTTTTACTCCTGCTATGGTGAGAGAAGTGTTTTGAAAAGTCAACTATTTGGGACATGTATTCAGCTACATCCTGTAGTTCCTACTTCTCTTCCTACACTATAAAGGGAACACAGGGAGACAAGCTCAGATATATCCATATTTGATGTAGAAGTTCCCATCTGACCTAGTAAATTGACATTTGGATTTTAGCAACTGTTCCACCCCCAGACAGGCAGTGACTGGAAAGGAAGGCAACCCAAGAGCAGAGACACATATGGTGAGAACCAGAGAGGAAAGCCAGACAGCTGGAGCAGGCACCTGGCCTGCATATTTCTTTTAAACCACCCTGGCTGAAACACCTTCTGTTTTATAAAACAGGGAAGGGTTCATGCCCATGCATTTTCTTTTATTAGCAGCCATTTTTGCCCTGTCATTTCCTCAGGACAGAGTCACTCAAACCTTGTACAGAACAACAAAGCCAACAAATCACTGCTATTCCTTTTTGAATGAACTTACCATTAACTCTGGTGGGAAGATTGGCTCCTGTGTGGGATCCAGTGGCTGGAACTCAGAAGAATTGAACAGGCTGGAGGATGTCATTGTCTGTGACAGAGAAAATGCAAATCACTAGTGACTGAGGAGAAAGCTCTCCACATACAACCATAACTCATTCCTCTTTCTACTCAAATCCCTGTTACTATTTCATAGAGCAAAACATGGCAAACACAGCAAAATGATGCCACCTGATTCAGCATGTAAGGTTCTTCAGTCATATTTTTCTGATTCCCCTGCTTGTCTTGTCAGAAGCCTCAACCCTGAACACACTAATATGTTTTTGTCAATCAAAAGTGACATTCCTTTCACAGTGGCATGTTAAATTATGTCAAAGATACCTTTTCTGACGTATGCTCTTCTGACCATAAAATATAAACTAGTCTAAACTGCTTTGCATAAATATTGCTAAAATAAAAACACTGGGCTTGGGCATACAAGAAGTCAGATCTAAGACTTTAAAGCATCAGAAATAAAGAAAAATCTAATAGTTGAGAGGCACCTTACCACACTGTCTTCTTTTCCATTCATGCAGCAGCCTGGACCATTCGCTTTTCCTCCACAGCAGCCCCCATTCTGAAGAAGAAACAAGCACACTTCAGCTATTCTAAACAACGTCAGAACATTGCAACTTTCACAGAATATAGTCCTTCCCTTTTATCAATCCCTAAACTTCAAAAATTTGCAGTCCTCTTTTTCATTAATAAACTGCTTGAATGAAAGGACTCCAAGCAGTCTGAATTGCTGGAATATTCCATACAACACTAGATGCTTCCTAAAAAAGAATCCACAGAAATTTCCTGGAAATTTCTGGTAATGGATTTCATTATATTCTGTGTTTCCTAAATTCATTTTATATTCGCACTACCTTATGCACCAATTTCTTCTTTCCATCCCTTCATTTGTTTTTTACCTAGACTGGTACATACAATGTGATTAACTTTTTTCCCTCCAGGTATTCCAAAAGGTTCCAAACGTACAGTTTTGGAACAGAGAGGAAATTCCTTCACCATTGGACAGCAAAGTTTGGGGAAGATCACAGTGGGGAATTCAGATCTGTTTTCACAGACAGATGCATCACTTCAATGCACCAGAAGCTGGTAACACACTGCTTACAGCTGTCACCGTGCTATTTCACAGGAGGGCTGCACCTTGCAGACTCAGAAGGAACGTCACTGTTTTAAAACCCATCTCATGATGGCCATCCATGCTAAATAGGACATACACAGAACCAGCATCTTCCAAGAGACAGACACTGAAAACAGCTCAGAGAGTTCTGAATGTCTGCACCACAGCAGAGCCAGAGAGGTGGCTAATACATCAAAGCTCCAATGCTATATTGAAAATCGAGGTTATGGGTTTAACATTCAGCTTACCATGGTATTTTCCCTCCCACTACGACAGCATCCAGTGCCATTGGCAACACTACCACAGCAATTCACATCCTGTGGGAACAAAAACTGTACTGAGAAAAAAAGTGCAGACTCTAAGGAAACAAAGTAGGCTTGATCCCCTTTTGAGAGAAATTGATCCCACATTAATTACATCCAAAGCAGAAGTGGGAGATGAAAGGTGCCAAGCAAGTAGGTGTTTCTCTTGCAATATCCTGCAGCGTGATGACAAGGTCATGCCCACTCTACTGGTAAACCTCTTACTCTGGTTTGGAGCTATTCTGACCATTCAACCAGTACCTCTGGAGCTGTGAGGAGATACCCAGAGAAGACTGAAAGGGACAAGCACATACAATACCACCAGGCAGATCATCTGCCTTCATTTTCAATCTGACTCCTATTAGTTTCATTTCTTGAAATGCTCTTTTACTGGGAGAAGCAGGAAATAGCAGTTGCCTATTCACATTCCACCTGCTAATCACAATTTTGTTGATCTCTACTAAAGCTCAACAGAAACCACTGTATGTGCTATGTAGAGTCCCTTCCTCTTTTTGAGGCTGAGGTGCACTCAGTGCTCCCCTGTCTGGAAGTCAGATTGCCACAGATGTGAACCTTGCTCCGTTTCTCTGAATCTTCTCCTATTCTGCTATACCCTGTTAGAGATGAGAGAAGAACTCCACAGAGTACTCAAGTGTAGGAAGAGCCATGGCAATGTTTTCTGTTTTGTCCTCTACCCTTTGAAATGTTGTTCTCACTGCCAGTGAGCACTGAGCTGATGTTTCCATGGACCTGCCTCCCAGACCTCCAAGATCATCTTCCTGCATGGAAACTTGTCTGTTCACAGCCTACGTTTTAAATGTGAAATGACTGCCTTTCACTCCATAAGTTGCTTTGCATGTATTTGCCCTGAATTTTGTATCCATTTCTATTCTCCAGTCTCTCAGGTTCATAAAGTCTTTCAGAAATTCCTCAAAGCCAATTCCTGCCTTCACTACCCAGACTAACTTGATATCTGTTAGCTTATTTTCTCATATCCCTAGTCACACTCTTTTCAACCACATTTAGGGACAGCTGCACCAGCCTTGCTTCCCACCACAGGTCCCAGCAGAACTCCACAGCAGTGACCTCCCTTCACTGCAAAAATATACCATTTTCTCCTACTTGCCATTTCCTGCCTTTTAACCAATCTTTCATCCATACAGAGATCTTCCCTCTTAGCCCATATTGTCCTTAAAAGTTTTTGGTGAGACACTGTGCAAAGCCTGTTGGAAATCCAAGTAGGCTTTTATTAACTGGATCTATCAACAATTTGTAAAGGATCTCACACCTGCTTGTATTCTCTTTCATTGATTGCAATTCTGGATAATAAAATAATAACATGAAATTAATGGGCATCATTGTAAATTCTTTTCTTTTGATATTTAATACCAGTGTAGACCCAGGAGTAGTTGGTAATCACTGAAGTACATAATGATCTACTCTTCTTCACAGCCTCCAGCACTCTTTCAGGTACAAAGGGACTAGAGAAAATTTATGGCAAAACTTCACACCTCACCCAAAGCAGCAGAAGAATTCTGGGCAAGAGCTGTACAACAGTGACTTCAACTTTTTTCCAGAGCTATTCCTGCTCTGCAACTGATCTTTCAAGAAAGCAAATTCCTCACCAGATTCCTCCACAGCATGTCCCTAACTGCGCACCATACCTTTACACTTTGTCCACACCAGGATCAGTTGCAAGCTGTATTATGCAGAGAGGATGAGTTTTTCCAAGACTTATGGAAAAGAGTTATAGAGTCTGATTATCTGTGATCCAAAAAGTGACCATCAGGTGGACTTTATTCAAGTCTCCCAGCAAGTGCAGTGAGTAAAGGATTTGGTCTTTCTGAATTATTAATGCATGAATCACATACAAAGAGGTCAAGAGCTGGAGCTGGGTTGTTGGAGCATATGTATTTCCTTCCTCCCCATTTGAGCTCACGGTGTGTTTCAGTAACACAGAAAGACAGCCAACCTTCCAGGCTTTTTAAAACATCATCTGAGGCCACTTACTTTAGCAAAAGTCCTGTATCCTTCCAGAATGGGTCTGTAGCCTGTACACCGACACAAGTTCCCTGTATTGCCAGAGCAAAAGGATAAGGATTTAGTGTCATTTGGCTAAAAAATTCTCTTCTTTTAGAACATTTTATTGTTTCTCACAAAAGCTTGTCAAATCTTGATACAGCTAATGAAAAAACTGGGAGGAGGAAAATTTCATTAGGAACCTTGCAACAAGCCTACCATCCCTTTTTGTTGAAATTTAAATTGAAATTCATTTAGAACAAATTCAATCTGTCTTATTCAGTATTCATTTATCTCAATTGTGTGAGTCTTATCAGTATACCAACTAGTCTGCCTCCTGAATTACACAGAGATTGCTTTCTCCTGCATCATCATTCCTCTCAGCTCACTGCTGGAAGCACAGTAATGACTCTAACCTCAGCAACAACAGCAGCCTCTCACAGGATTTACACAGTTGGATTCTGCCCCACTCCATCATTGTATGTTGCTGTCTTGGTCCTTGACTTGAGGTTGCCTGACCCACACATTCTCTGTCACCTCTGCAGGCTCTTGTGACAGCAATGAATAAAGAAGGACACTCTTTGAAGCCCCTTAGGGACAGGCCACCTTTTGTTCTGTTGTTAAAATTAGTGGGTTCCTAATGCCAGACTGAGGCCACTTGCCCTTGCTTATGAACTACAATGTTCACTTCATAGCACCTGACCGGTCTCCTAGTGGAAAAGCTACTTCTTAACCTCAACAACAATCAGCTATTTTTAACAAAATACATTAAATAAATAAAGGTGCACCTCCATCCCACTGGGTGAAGCAGATGTAATAAAAGCAGAACAGGTTGCACCTCTGCAGGGCTGTGTGTTTTACCTTGGAAAGCATCTTCAATGTCCTCCATGTGGGGCTCGGGGTTGTTCCGAAGCAATGTGTACATGGACATGACAATGCCTGGAGTGCAAAAGCCACACTGGGATCCATGACTTTTTGCTATTCTCTCCTGAGAGAAAGTAAAAACCGCCATTAGCCCATAATATCAAGGTGAGCTCATTGTTGTGCTTGTTTCTGTAATATCTCTATTAAAAACAATCTCACGAGAGGAGCTAAGATTATCATCAGATGTTCCTTGATGAGTTGGTCAATTAATCTGTGAGACAGACTTCAAAAAAAAGAGCAGCCTGAAAAGTTTGCACCTAGGCTTCAAATCAAAATGTGACTGAAGGCCACTAGAAGCCTCCAGCGAGATCAGGAGTTCTTTAGATTTACTGTGCTAGGAAGGCTGGGGCTACCTGCTTAGACCTGAGTTTGAATTTCAAAACTTAGCTGTCAGAATCTTCAGGCAAGGGGAGGGAAAAGAAAACAAATAAACGAAGGTCAGACTGGCTGCCATCCAGTCATGCGCATGTAACTTATTTTTCACTTTGTTGTTTACTCCTCAGATACTGGCACAAGTCCCACCCACTGGGCAAACCGAGGTGAATCACAGTTTACCTTAAGGGAGCAGAGTCTCTGACAAAGAGAGGCAAGGCTGCATTGTAACACCTGGCCACAAGAGCAAGGCTTCATGTTCCCATCACTCTTTCTCACCAAGAATGTTTTGGGACTCCAGAAACGTTTCTGAACCAAACCTAACTTCACTACTGTGGGGAGTACTACCTAACTATGCAAGATCAGAAACCAAGGCCATTTGTGGAAGGCCATAGGAGAGCCCAAACCTATCTCAGATTTCCTAGCTCCAGGTCATAATATTGGCTTTCCCCACAACATCAGCCTTCCCAGACCAGGATGTGGACCCATATAGCCATGTAGCCCTAGAACAAAAGCACTGGCAATTCAGCCAGGATAGCACCAGTTAACTTGTTAGGCACATAACAGAGCTGCAGCCTTGTCCCAGGAGTTTGATTCTGTCACTTAGCCATTCCTGAAAGTACGGACTGCTCAGAGTCAGCCTCGTGGATTTAGCATTATGGTGGAGGTCCCAGTGCCCTGAGACAGGTTTAATTAACATATGAAAACGTGCATAGAAGGTTTGAAAGTTACCAGTATTAATAGCTTACCTGGGCTGGGTGCAGCCTGGATTTTGTGTTTCCTATGCCTTCAACAGTAGTTACAGCTACGTGATGCAGGGCACAGACAGGGAAGAGACAAGCATTGGCAGTATGGTGGCTAAAATAGTAAATTAAGGTCATTTCGTCTGACAGTGCTGCTCAGCAAAGGGAAAAGGGAACTGGAGCACTGAAGAGTACTTGGAAGCTACAGCGGTGGACACAATAGGAGCACTTAAATAGATGTGATACAAGTGTTAGTTACAAGCCAAATCCTATAGCACCTGGTCATCCGAAGCTCTCATCAACTTCACTTGAAGTTTGAAATGGGCATACATCATAGGTTTTCACCTAGAAATAACAACTTTAAACATCTTTGTTGCACATTAAGCTACAGAACTCATATAGGTAATTTATAGGGGCAGACTACAAGTACCTGGACACTTGCAAAGTTACATAAGAACCTGGAGTTCTCAGCCTTTTACCTAGAAAGCTGTTTCTAGATGGTAAACATGGGGAAAAAGTCTAGACTGAAGGTAAAAGAGAATAATGTTCCCAAAACTCTTACAAGAACTAGCTATTTCATCTCATTTCTATCAAGACAGAATAATGACCCTAAAGATATCCTATTCATGGCCATGTAGTTGAGCAGAACCACTCAGTTAGATGATCCAAGTTAAAGCATCTCCAAGAATTATTCCAAATATATTAAAGATTTCAGCGCTTTCTATTCCCCACAGTAAAAATAAACTGGGCCCTGTCTCTCTGTCTCATCCTCTCTCCCTTCCCGTTTTTGTTTGATTCCATTGCTTCCCCTTTCAATAAATTAAAGTGAGAACAGGAGGAAATTTTGTCTCAGGAAATAACTCTGAAGGTTACAATACAAGTAGAGAAAGAAGTTAATATCTGCTGGCGTACAGAAACCAGATGATTGTCACAATACAATAACAATGAAGATTTTATGATTTTATCACAGGAATCATTATTTGGATTCTCACAGGAAAAAGTTACATTAGAATCAGTGCAGGTATTGCAGGGCACAAAGAAATAGTTCCCTATCAGCATTGTGCAATGCTCTAAGAAAAGTACTTTCTTATCTTAGCCTTCTGAGCTTACGTTCTGAAAGTGAAAAACTATGTTCTGGCAGAAACATTCATTATATAACTTTTTTTTTTAAATAGTACCATGTCTGGTATGTCAAGAACCTGGATCTGTCCCCATTTTATTTCTCAGTTGCAGAGTTCAGATTGCAAAGGATACAGGATTTTCTTCTGAAAGGGATCATACTTGGATATCATAACAGTGCAAGCACCACATCCACCTTCTCCACAGCCTAGTTTGGTTCCACACAGGCCCACTGAGAGAACAGGAATTAAGGAAAACTCGAAAAGTGTTGGCAGAAACCTGCTCAAGTTATCAATCAAGGCTGAGCAAAAAGTTCTTGCTGGAAACAAAGCACTCATTTCTTCTGCTTAATAATTTAACATAAGCAAAGTTTCAAAAGCTGGCATGTGAGTATTGAGATCAGCACCCAAAATCCTCATAAGGACACAGCCCACACTACAATAGACTCTTAGAAATAGACAAAAAAATATCCTGAACTCCGACAGTTCCCACTTCCCATTACTTAGAAAAGGAAATTATATAAGGGAGATAAAGCACTGGTAATTGCTGAGCAGTTGTTCAGGCATGCAGCCACATCCCTGAGCCATGCAGCAGCATCTCCTTCAGCACCTCTCACTGGTGGGCTTGACTTCTTCCTACACCTGGTGACTCCTACCACCCAGAAGGCTCCCAGGCAGGGCAGTCACTCAGGGCTACAAGTTCCACAGTTTAGCACTGACTGGGAGCTGCATTTGAACTGCTCACGAACTACCTGCATCTCAAAAGCCGTGGTCTGGCCACCCCCTTTATGATGGCTTGCCAGTTGCTGGGGACAAAACCAGCCAAGCACACTCCCCAGGAGCCTGGATCCCATAAAACCATAGGAGAGAGACACTGAGAGCCAGAGCTGGTGGAGATGTACAGAACCACTGCACAGACACCTGGTGGCTCACAGAGCGTATGGCCTGGCCTAAGCAGATTCCTCCAAAGACTGCTGAGCTCATGGCCATGCTTTACAATGAGGAGTTAAATCAAATGTGCTGCAAAGGAAGTTCAGGAGAGAATTCCTTGAGTCACTTCTGCTTAGGTTCCTTCACTTACCAGAAGGTAATTAGACACTATTCTGTACTGCAAAGAGGATTGGCCAATGTTGAGAGACTTTTGGTGGATTTAAAAACTGCTGATTTTATTGGCAATGGACAATGGACTGAGTTGAGATAACAAGTGCCTTTCCCTGTATCACAGCACCTTTGGAAAAGCAACAGGCACTGTGATACAGGGAACTCAATTCATCCTCTACTTCACTGCAAACGTGGAACTGACCATTTCTAGAGAGTCATAGAAATCACAGAATCATTTAGGTTGGAAAAGACCTCTAAGATCACCAAGTCTAACCATAAACATAATGCTGCCAAGTCCACCACTAAGCCGTGTCTTTAATGCAAACCTAACACTGCCAAGCCCACGATTAAATCATGTCCTTAAAGGCACCTTTGCTTTTCATACAATCATGTGCCCCCTTGAGCAGAAATACAGCTTTCTTATGCCATCCAGTGTTTCCCTTGATGACAGTGCTAACCTGCCCCAATAAAACATGTTTCTCAAAGTATTTGTCTGACCCTAATCAGACATCTACAAAGTAAGTTCACCAGAATGCTCATGTAGAAGATCAGTAGGTTTTGAAGAGCTCAGATTCTCTCTTTACAAAGCTATTTGCATTAGATATCAACAAGCTTAGACATAAAAGTTCGAGCGGTAAGACAGGCACACCTGGGCACAAGAGTCCTGCCACTTACATTTCCTCTTGACCTTTGTCCATCTGTGGTAAATCAGATAAATAGGGCTGTTGATAGTTCTGCTGGAAACCTCAGAGAGGAGTGTGATTCATATCCCTGCACTTCCTTCAGCTCCCAGACAAATGGAATGCAGCAGCATGGTAGGGATACACCAGCACAGCTGTGAACAGTTTGGCACATGTACACACCCAGGTGGCCAGACAAAAACTCAGAAAACAGGGAATGACACTACCTACGGAAGCAGACCTGGTACAGCCAGCCTGGCCATCACAGTAATAGCTACCCAGCTCCTGAAGCTGTACTGACTCACGTGTTGCTCGGTTTCAAACAGGGCTGAAACGTGACTGCTTGTATCTGCTTATGTAAACAGGCCCACGGTACGTGGGGGGAACCCCTGCCCCTGAGCCTGCCTCCCTGGGCCATCTGATAAACAGCACAGAATTATCAAGTTATGGGATATTAGCTAGCCAGTAACATCCAAATCATTGGATGATACAAACAGGATCTCAAGAGGCTGTGATGTTCTGGCCAGAAAATCCTTTACGGTTTGTGTGGAACAAACTTAAATTTCCTTCAGTTTTATTGCCATCTCATTATTGCTTCCTTTCCATCATATTATATTTCTGAGAAATTAAATTTTTTTCCTCTGAAGTGTTAATAAATCATTTTAAGTATATTATTTAAAATTTGTTATCGTTGAAGCTGGAATAGCAGCTGTAATCTTTGCCAGCAAGAAATACCAGACAATGCAAAGCACTCCCTCTTACACTCTGTTCAAAAACTCTGCCCAGTACTCAAGTGACAGAACAGTAAACAATTATGAAATGCTGTAGGCATTTAAAGCCTTTTGCAGTTTCTTCTGACACTGGATACATTTTCTTCGTAGATAAGTTAGCAGGGTCGTTTCTGGGTCCACATCTTTTTGCACCACCTGCAAGAAGGAAAAGATATTGTTAAACATGAAATGTTTTACAACACAGATAAGTGAGTTGAAAGGGGAAAGTTTGGTCTTTCTGCAACTTCTTTTCCAAGGCAGGGAGCAAAATCACTGATAGTTTCAGCAACGTTGGTCATGTATCCAGACACAATGTTTCCTTGAATTTATTGTGTCAGAGGAAAGTATATGCATTATATACATCAGAGTTTTGCAGTCATGGCACACTGAGGCAAATCTAAAACAACCCTTCACCAAAAATAGCAAACAGAATTAGTAGTGAGCAGAGAAAAAACTGTGTTTTGTACTCAAATCTTGGGTTCCTGACATGTCCCAAATGGTGTCTTATCTTTTCTAACCCCTGAATAACTGAACTCTGTCCTTTCTTCTTACAATTAGAAGGGGCAGAGAAAATGAGCAGATAAACAGAATGACAGAAAGGGCATCAGTAACAGGCTTTGCAGAGAAAAATACCCAACAGTGGAAACTGTAATGTGACAACATGGGTGCTGCAGGATGGACAGCAAGAACCAATCCTCTTTGAAGTTACTCCTTTCCTTGCAACATTAAATCAATCTGTATTATATTAGTAGCCATCCCAAATGCAGGAATATGAAATTCCAAGCAAGGAGAAAGCTTTGCTGCACATTTTGAGGCAGCTCCCACCTACTATTAGTAAACAACAAAATGAGTAGTTATTCATTAGACATAAAATAACCATTAGAGATTTTACTTCAACCTCTGCTCAGTGGTCAGAAACCAAAGTTCTGCCCTCGCCTCCAAATGGTCACAGGGCTTGTCTTCCCCTTCTTCTGTTATTAATAAAGTGTCAAGAAACTTTTCCAAATTCACTGTGTGCCAGAATGTAATCATGTTCCTGGATCTTATTCGTACAATAGTTACAGTTTATTTAAATTAATCACTCCCAGTTTGAAGGGCAAATTGAAACAGGGGTCATTTGTACAAGCATTTTTTTATTTTTTTTTTATTGATAAGAAACATTCATAACCTCTGTACTGCTTCAGTTTTATCCTCTTGACACATGACAGGGTTATTCTAAAGAGACAACGTCGATACAAAAATGCTGCTAGCAAGGATTTTCTTGCTATTTTCTAAGTCTGTGAGAGACTTTTCTCTCTCACAGAAGAGGTAGCAGAGTTATGTAAACACCCAAGCCACCTGCAACCTTGAAAAGACTTGTTTATGGTATAGTAGAAAAATATTTTGACAATGGATGTTTTAGGATTTTAGCCAATCACCCCAAGGGGTGGCTGATCCTTTGTCCAATTAGACTATGAAGAAAGAAGTCTATAAAAGAGTTTGTAAAATAATTAAATAAATCAATCTGGTTGCACAATTCCTGCTGCTGGATCTTCTCTCCTCGTCCCTACGGCTGCGGAACACGGTGATACACCCTAGGGCATTTTAATAAGACAAGGTTCATACTTCCTGTTTGAGTTCACCTTGTTAGAACTAACTGATAAAATTGCTGCTACAAAACCCAACTGGTCACTTTTTGTACATCTCATTCCTGCACTGGGGATGATCTACTGGAAAAAAAGAGTCCATTCTAGTTTGGGAATGTCATACTGTAGATCATGCAGCATTCATTGCTGCTATTCAGAGCAGAGTGCCCCTGTTCCCTCACCTCCTGGATGCATAGAAACAAATAAAAGCATGCAGTGGCTCTTCCGTGACCATCTGGTTCAGAGTAAGCCCATACATCCCTCTGCAGCAGTTTGGCAAACAGGCAGACATGAGTAGGAAATTCCAAACATCCCTGTGACTGCAAGTGGACAAATGGCCTTTCAGAGCCATTCCACAAGCACAGAGCCTTTCCCAGCAATTCCCACTGTCACTGTCACACTGAGTTTCTTCCTCATGTCTGTGCCAATGGCCATTGCAAACCCTTCCAAAGCAACTTCCAAGATAGCCAGGCAAAGAGAAAAAAACTTCAGAACAGTTAAAGACTATTTGTGCTTATATCAAAGAAAACGTCTCAAGAGGTTTTCTTGAAAGAGTCCAAGAAGCGCTCTTTTATGTAGTCAAACCAAGCAATTAAAAGTTTGGCCCACGGGCTTCTTTTTAGGAAGTAGGAAATAAAAGACAGGCCTAGTCCTTAATTTTTCATTTAACCACTCATTTCCATGCACTTTCAGTAAAGTAAAAATGTGTCAAGTCCCAAAGTCAAAGCTTTGCTCAACTTAATCAGAAAGTGTCTCCCACCACATCCCAAACAATGCACACCCTTACTCTTTTCAAGCCAACAGCCCGGGATTGCTACTTCAGTCACTTCAAACTACTCCACTGGAGCTGTGTATCTGCAGTTCTGGCAGAGACTAGGGATCAGAGGGAGATAATGGGTAAGAATTTGGAGAACATTCTGGATTAACACAAATCTCACACATCAGAGATCAAGAAGCCATTTCTCTTCACTTCAGATCCCTGGTGGGAGGATGCTTATTGATGAGTCTCTCTTGCTGGGCACAGAGTAAGAATTTTTTGCTGTTCTTGCCTTTTGCTCGTTGTCGTTGATGCTGGTTTGTCCTCCAACTTATCATTCCTCCAGTGGTTTGTTGCAATCCCCTGCTGTGATTTGTTCTTAAAATATTTTAAAACCCTGTGGGTGAGGATAACATGTCTTGTTTGATGCCCAGTACAATGTGATTCACAGCTCAATATCACAGTTCTTGCTCACCTCCCCCAGTGTCCTTGTACAGAAGGAAACTGAAATCCACCCGTTGCCTTCTGTGGTTGTAGGATCAGACAACTTAGATACCGCAGTTAAAGAAATGTTTCCTTTTTGGTAAGTTACTGGGTTTTAGTATTTGGTATTTTGTTTTGGTTTTTTTTTTTTAAATCAAATGTCATATTACAGGTATATTGGATTGACAGCCACATTTTGAGATTCAAAACTGGATTTTACTGCATTTGGTAGCTTAATTATTAATCAAACGCAGAAAGAAACATTGTTGAAAATGTTAGGATGGCACAGACAGTCAAATGACTCTCAACAAATTTGCTCTGTAGTGCTGTGTTTGTACTACGTGTCTATTTGCCTACTGATCCTTAAATACTCAGATCCACCTCAGCAGGGAGCCCAGCCTGGCCCTGCAGTTCTTTGTGCTGTTAAGTACCACACAGAAGAGGCTCTGGAGCAGTACTTTACACCTTTGGAGCCCATGGACTTGTCCAGAGAGATGTTGAGCTCACTTCCCCATAATTTCATGTACAAAACTTCAATCTCAATAAATATTTTGTTTTCTGGCTTCTCTACCCACCTTTCAATAATTAAGATAACATTGCCCTTACAACATAAGCATCATATTTTAATTATTATTCCCAGAAAGTGAGAGATTTTTCCATTTAAAGGAACAGTAGCTGAACGAGGTAAATAGAGGAACAGACAGAAAGAGAAAACAAACTTTCCTAGTTTACCAAACAACATGCTAAGCTTTCCATCAGTTGGGGCCTATAAATGAGAAGCAGATGCTTTCCTGAAGGACAAGCTCCCATTCAATCACTAGTCCCCAGTCACTCAACAAGTTGCAAGAAGAGAAAGTGAAAGGTTTTAACCAGACTGTCACACAGCAAGTCAGACCAGTTGCATGTAAAGGTCCCCTAGGACCTTAAAATCTGTGAATGTGTTATTCCTGAAGTCAATGAAAGATTTCAAATGCATTTACTAGGAAAAAAGGATTAGAACACAGATGAACAAACTGAATATAACCACACAATGTAAATCTGCTATTGGTCGTGAGAACATTTTGTTCTGCTTTAAACCAGCACACTGAAAGCTCGTAAGTCACTGTTTATGTAGAACCCAGAGGGTCCCAAAGCTCAAAAAATCCTGTCTTTTACTGGTCCCATCTGCAATCAAACATCTACAGACTTTGGAAGAGGTAAGAGGTCTGCTGTGGCTTCTAGCATAGATCCTCCCTCAGCATTCAGAATAGAAATAGAAATATTCACTCCACATGCTTAAACTAAAATTACATGCTACATATGCATGAGACAGACTTGTCAGCCGAGGGAAAAAAGATTGCCACTATTAGCTTTCAATTGAGCATGCTGATTTGCATTCTAGTCTAGGCAGACTATTAAGATAACTTTGAGTTAGTAGTGTGCCAAGCTTTATGCCCAGTGAAGGAAACAGGTGGTTAAAATAAAAAGTCCTGAATGCGAAGTATGCTCAGCTGTTCCAAGGAGACGTTTTCTTGACAACAGTGCAGACTGGGCTAATGCAAGAGAGAAAAATTTGCTGCAGTCCATGTCCCTATCTTACAAACCACCTCTTATCACATGGTTTTGTACAGTGACAGAATATCAGCAGCTCATTAGCAAGGTCAAGCGGCCATGAATTCACACAGCAGTAACCTTTCCCACTGGCCACACTGCCACATTCTTTGCAGTGAATCAACTGGAATATTTCGTCAGGGCCCCAGATGGATAGAGCCATATCCTAACTTAGAATCACAGAGTATACTGACTTGGAAGGGACCCACTAAAACCATCAAAGCTCAACTCCTGGCCCTGCACAGAACAGCCCAAGGGTCACACCATGTGCCTGAAAGCATGGTGTGAAAGTCCAAATATTTCCTGAACTCTGTCAGGCTGGTGCTGTGACCACTGCCCTGGGGAGCCTGTTCCAGTGCCCAGCCACCCTCTGGGTGAAAAACTTTTCCCTAATATCCAACCTAAACCTCCCCTGATGTAGCTTCATGCTGTTTCCTCAGGTCCTGCCACTGGTCACCAGAGAGAAGATATGAATGCCTGCCTCTCCACTTCCCCTCTTGCTACCTGCTATTCCAGAATTGCCCAGGCACTTCCCACCACTGTTTCCATCACATAACCTTTCACGTGCAGCAATGTCCCAACAAATTGCCACAGATCAGATTGCCCTACGAGTTCAATTCTCTCTCTTAAACCTGCATTTGGTGGGGGGGTTGTAACTTCAGCCACTTTAGCAACACACTCAAAAAAGGGAATAGAAAAACAAAGCCACTGGAGGCTCTAGGTAGAGCAAGTGAAACCTGCTCCTTCACTAGCACTGCCTGATCCATGAGGCAGTAGGAAAGGATGCTGAGAGAGCTTTGACATTTAAATGAGTTGGTACCGTTGGTAATATTAATCGTCCCTTGGTGGTTCTTTTTAGCCAAGCTGCCAAGATCACACTGTGATAAACCCCTTTACACATGCACACAGTCATCTCTGAGAGATGGCTTTTGTAAACAGAAACAGCAGTTCCATAAAAATTGCTGAAATGCACCAAGGCCAGTGTCACTCACAGCAGGTTCATTATCTGCAGGACACAGCAAGGACAGACAAAAGATCCTAAATGAACAGGTTGTTTTCTGCTGATGGCCTTCAGGGCCTAGGCTCCTCTTTCTCTCTTCCTCTGCCTCACCCCACGTGCATAAAAGAGAGGGCCATAGGGCCAGCCCTGGGCTTTGACTAATGGACATTTTCATGTGTTAGCCAAAAGTTTTCTCCAGGAAGAAGGACTTTTCTACCAGTTTACACAGAGCAGTGCTCTTGTAATACCTGAGCACCAGCCAGTGCTGAAGCACCACTTGTAACTGCATGTAGGAATTTGTTTATAAACTCTTCATACCTGCCATGAGTGGCATATTGGTTTTGAACCTTAGCTGATCTGGCACCAGCACTACAATTCTCTTTCATTAGGGCACACCAGAAAAAAACCCAAACAAGACAGGACACTCGGCTGTATCAGGGTCTGCATTGCCCAACACATTTGTGGGAACCTCCTACTGCAAGATCCAAAGAGCTCCAAGTTCACCCTCTACAAACTGAGGTTCACAAAGGAGGAATCTCACTAAAACTTCACAGAGCAAGAAGACAACAAGTTAATGGTGCACCACCTGTGCCCACCATAGCAGAAAATTCATCACATAAAATTCACAGACCACTCTGTGCCATGATTTCAATTACCAGATGCAATTATCTAGTTACAATTACCTTGGACCTTCAAGTTTTCATCTCCCTCCAGAAACAATGAACAACTGATATGTCAATTAACCCATATGAACCACTGCTAATCTGTGTGAGCAAAGCTTCAGTTGTTACCTTTCTCTGTAAAACCTCAGAACCAAGCCTGGGCTCTACACCAGTATTACATTCAACAGATCTATGACTAACTTTTACTGCATACTAGATAAACTTCATTCTTCAGTAAACTGTTGATACTTCAATAAAATAAAGCATTGATATCAAATCCACTAGGACCTTGGAAAGTTCTAATTCCAATCCAGTTTGGGATCCAAATTCATAACTAAAACCCCTAATTGTAGCCACACTCTCATCCACATTTACACTTGATTAAACCAGAATGAAAGACCAACAAAAGCAAAATGGATAGTAATTCTGTGCCAGTCTGTAAGGCATGGCACAGAGCTTTTTAACCGAGAGTATTGTATGATCCCTCAAGGGATTAAAAAATTAATTGTCTAGCACAAACTTAGTGCAGCATGGTTTACCCCTAAGCACAGGGAAGGTTTGCAAACACTTGGCTCAACGCAGGTGGCTATGCAACTCTCTCCTCTCCCCAGGTTTCCCAGCAGGAAGCTGCTTTGGCACAAGTTTCCTTGTCCAAGTATCTAGGCAAGGGGAAGGTGGTGGGGCAATATTAGCTCTGAGCTGAGCTCAGAAACAGAATTAACTTGGTAGCCACTGGTCAAAGAAAGAGTCAGCTTTGACTTGTTACAAGCTTTTGAAGAGGCAAGGCTGCACTGATAGCCAGGCATAATCCAAAGTGAGGAAAGGGGGCTCTGGGACAAACTGTTCAAATGTGTCCATCCCGTGCAATGAGCACCCCAGCCTCCTGTGAGACACAGTCACTTCTTAGGCTATTGTCAGGAATCAGTATCAGTTAAAGGGCTTTGATTCTGAAGAGTTTTCTAGCTTCTTAAATAGAAATGGAATAACCATTTTTCTAAATCCCTTTCAAAAACCAGATGTCAGAATTACTTACTGAACATATGAATTTTATATGGATGCTTAGATTTGAATTAAATTTTCCAGATCTGTTGTAATTACTGAAATTATTTCTAGTAGAAATGCCTGTATTAAGCAGTGCATACTTATTTATAAGTAGTTACCTCAGAACCGTAGTAAATTATTGCCAACAAATCTAAATTCTGAAAGAAACATTATGTAATTGAGTTACTCTCAGAATAATTCACAAGGTAAAGTTAAAGAAAAGAAAAAGCCACTTAGCAAAGCAATATGTAGTCTTCACAATTTGATATCTAAAAGCCATGGAATTTGTGTTCGTATCAGAAAACTTCAGAGGAGGAAAAAGAAAACTAGAAAAGTAAGTAATCAAGCCACAATCCAGGAGCAAGCTGGACAGAAAGCTGGGATCTTCCTTACCTTTTTACCATTCACAAAGAAAACAAGTTCATCCCCTGCCTTGTTTGGAGCCATCCTGCACACCTTCCAAATTTCACTCAAACGGGGCCGCAGACCACCCTTGTGAGAGCAGCCCTACACCCCACAGCGGAGTGAGCACCAGCCACACCACAAGTAATACGAGTCTGCCTCAACAATGTTTGACTTTATTTCTACATCAGTGCCCTGTGAAACCCCGTATTATATAAGAGGCAATGAAGAGGCGTGCCAGCTGCGTTTGGTTGGTGCTTCTGCAGCCCTAATGACAGAAAGGCAGCAGGAACGAGCAGAGTGACTCGCCCCCTTTTATATAGCAGTGGCTCACAATTCAGCTGCATTCCCTTTAGGTTACCCTGCCAGGCTTGGGGCACTCGCTGTGCGCCACTGACACGGCTGCTAGCAGGGAATTCACAGGATTTTGCAATGCAATGCAAACTTTGGAGGGGGGGGTTGTTCTCCCAGCTATTCCTCACAAATATTGACAAGAAAAAGCTGTTTCCCTTGTTCTGTGCACAGCCATCCACCTGGCATTCACCACACAGAGGTCTCTAATGACGGCACCTGCTTATTTAAAAAGCTCCTTGATATGTGCACATCTGCTGGTAGACTGACTGCAAGATTATTTCACTATTTTTCCTCACGGTTTTAAAGCTACAGTACTCTCTGCCTGGGAGGACATAATTTAAACAGGTATGTGTTTGTCCACGTAAAAGCAATTCTAGAGAACTGGCACTCTGATCCAGCACCTCTTTTGAGGTGCTGGGCTAAGACCATAATGTTTACACTGGGCTCTTAAAGCATTTGGTCTTACCTTTTCTGGCTTAAGCCTCACATCCTGGTTCCTAGGTACATGTTGCCAGTAAAACACAGGGGAAAACCAAGGACTTTTTGCCTTCCATTTCCCTGGTGGTGGTTTCTTCTGGCTTCTCCATTACACAACCACATATTTTGCGTGAAGTCTTCCTGCTTTTTCTTCCAAAGGTGTTGCAGATTCCTCCACAGGCCCCTGCATATGGCATGCAGTGGTTTCATGAACAAGATATGTAAACCCTCTAGCCCTAGTTTAAAATTCCACCACAAAACAGCAGAGTTCCAAAGTCTTGTGGAAGTTTCCTAGCACTGTACCTTATCCTGTCTGCTCCATTCTGATTCTTGTGATTTTGCTTTCCTTCTTCAGTTTCAATTAGTTTTGATTAGGTTTTTTTATTATTTCTTTACAATCCCTGGGAAAGCACCATATCAAAGTCTTCTTCTCAGGAACCTCCCTGAATAATTCATGAAACAACAAAACCTAATTAAATTACAATTTTCAGAAACAGTCTTCCCTTAAGTATTGTGGAAACATTTCACAGTGAATACAATACATACATTATTTTGACCAGCTTTTATCTTCTGACTCATTTATTCTGTTTCCCAGTCTATACCCTAGAAAAGCTACTTTATAACAACTGTCAAACACTGTTTCAGCACTTCTTTACAGGCATTTCAGCTTGCTAAAAGCAGAGTTCACAGCAAACTTGTGCTTAACACCAGCTGCCTTAATCTCCGTTTGCAGTGAAGCTGTGCATAGCTGAACCCGTGCTGACACCTATTGTCTGGCACCTCCCACTTCGCAGTATCAGAGTACTGGAAAAACACTTTTCTCCAAGTAATCTTCAGCTCTGTTGCTTTATATTTATGTGCAAAATTTACACAAGCACTACTCTCACGTAGCAAGCTTCAATCTCAAAATTAGTGTACGCAAGCTTAGTACTCATTAATAGTTTTGTAATATTTTAAATAACAGTTATTACTCATAACCACAAGTAACGTGTTATTACAGCAATCTTAAAGCAACCAGCCATTAAAGCATTAACACCAAAATCAAACTTGTTTAGTTTCCTAATCTGTGTTTTCCATAATGCATGATGCAGTTCTTAGGTTTAAAGAACACTTGCAATCATGTCATCTCTTTTTTAAGGAAACCCATACTCAAATTTTTGCCTAGGCTCAGTGATTAATATTAAAGGTAAACAATCCCTTTCTGCTAAATCAGTAAACAGCACCTTATGATATTCCATCACAGGAATTTGATCCATCAACCTATTGATTTATGATCCCTCAACCTATTATATACATAAGACAAAAATAAAGATAAAAACAACCATGACAATGATCTCTATATGTAGATTACATGATAATTTAAAACTTCAGACCTCGTCTCAACAGAGTGACTGATCACACAACACCAAAGTCACTCATTCTCTCATCACCCTGATGGGATAGTCTATTACTGTGCCCATTTCAAAGGCAGAGAACCAAGACATACAGAACAGGAATTTTCCTAGTGCTCCAAATAACTCTGGAGCATGAGAGCTTGTGCTATTGAAATATCTTGTCCATTTTTTGAAATCCCACCTGTTTTGAAACAGAACAGAGGATTACCAGAAATCACAGAAAAGAAAGTGAAAGCTAAAAAAAAGCCAACTCACAAAACGCTCAACCCAGAACTCCCTTAAGTGAGCTAAAATGGAAAATTTCCCTCAGTCAAACAAAAATTCATTATGAGACAAAGTATTCTGACTTACCAGTCAGATAAAGTTTAGCAGGTTTCCCATTTTAGAAATTATCCCTTTGCCCATTCATAACTCTGAGATGGGAATGTTTTAGAAGTTCAAAATTCCTTGCAAGTCTCATTCCCTCACTATAGAGCTCGGAAAGCAGTTGATATTAGTCAAGAACATATATTTTTTAAACAGCAGCTGACTTTCCTCATTCTGACTGGTTAATCCTGGAGACCTGGCTGTTGCAATCATAATAATAATAATAATAATAATCTGTTCTGCAGATAATCACGTGTAGCTCAATAAATACAGTGAAATTCATGGAAACACCATTCCTGCCAAGAGTTTACTGCCAGAATTAGGTAAATGCATGAAAGCACAACAAGAAAACAATGCCAGGGGTAATAAAGGAGAAGATTAAAAACAAATAGAAGTCAGAAGGTTTGTTGCTCTGTTCTCGTGTTTCTCTTCCAGGAAATATGAGAGAAGAAAGTACAAGTGGCTCCAAAGAGGATTCTGTGAAGGGGCTTATGAACAGCAATTTGTAAAGCAAACATGAAAGAAAACAGAGTCCCTAGTCAGTGCTTTAATGCAGTACCCCCTGTATCAAGCTTCCAGTGTCTGCACACTCACTCTTGTGTGCCCACTGCCCCTCTGGTAGGAGCCACATCCTTCCCCTGAAGTGGAAACAACCTGTTTGCTTGAGTTCTGGAGATCCCTCTTCTGTTGGCACATGTATCTTTGCGGGGGCACACACTGGACACTCCTCAGGGATCTCAAGAGGTCTCTACCTGCTGTTACCAGGGTCAGCTAGGAGGGCATACAAGGTTAATTAGAGCTTTATACACCATCTCTTACTTCTTAAAAATCCTTTTTTCAGGCCTCAACTATTGGTGGTTGTGGGTTTTGTTCTGAGTGTTCTTTGTATGAGTTTGAAAAAGAAACCATAGAGTAATGATTACAGATTGGGTGTAAAGACAGAGTGTGTTGCCTGAGGATGTTTGTTCTTCTCTTTGGCGTCACCCAGGAACCGCTGGTGAAGACAGGTTCCTGAAAGAAGTGGGCCTTTTCTCTTACTGGATAGGGACATTCATACTTTATTATCAAAGTCTCCAAAAAGAGCTTCAAAGAAACAAAACCTTTGGAGATCCTAATACAGACAGTAAACTTAATACTCTGCAATTACAAAACACTCCAAAAAACCCGAAACACCAAAACCCAAAAAAGTCTCCACATAAAATTGCCATATGATTATGAAAGTAAGGTACTGGACATTTTTTCAAAGGCATTTCTCAGAAATTATAAAAAAGAAATTACGTTCATGCACTTTCTTATGAGGTGTCTAAATGCCTTTCTGGTTACAGATAGAGGTTTGAGAAAGATCACCGTCACAAAGCAAACACAAAGTTGATTTCCTCACTGAGGTTTGTGAGTGGATACTAGCTCATTATTCATGAATCACTAATCACTCAGTGTTCAGCTTCTAATTGTACAAATATTGTCTAATTGTATGGATTTATCTTCACCTTCCTTTGAAGATGGCTGGAGTTTAATTACAGCTCTTTTCTTTGTCCTACCACCTGTCTTCCTATGAGAGCAGGAAATGAACAAAGTTAGCTAAGTCAGCCTTCTGTTGAGGAGTCCCGGTTGCCACTACTCTTCACAGCAGTTAGCAAAGCAAGACTTATTTCAATTCCTTCAGTATTTCTTCCATTGCCTACTTCCAGTGGGCCAAACAAAGGATGTTTCAGATATCTGACCTGAAAAGCAACTTCTTTTCAAGTAGGCTTGTTAATGTGTGTTCCTTGTCTTTAGCAGCACCAAACTTGACACCTATCAGTTTCTTTTACCTGCTTCCAGGTGCCACGTGAGAGAAACTTCATACACCAGTCCCAATAACCTAACTCAATAAAATCATACCTTCTTCTTGATCTTTCTTTCTCTTCATCTGTTGACATTTCAGGGGCATCTTTTGTATTTAAACATTATATCTCTGTCCCAGAAGGAGGCAGAGTTCACTTGCAGAGACTGGCTGTTGCCCCTGTCACAGGGAAGCATTGTCTCCAGTGGGTGTTCTGAAGAGGAAAGGAGAGGGAAGCAGCTTCAAGAGCCACACAAGGCTCTTCATTCTTCTGAACAGCTGCTAAAGCACTGCCTCTCTGGCATCTAACAATACCATGATATTCCAAGATCCCTGCACAGGCAAGTAGGAGCTTCTGGGCCAGGTTAACTAAGTGAAAACTAGTTCCCATACCATACCCATGCATGGCTAATTTTTCACTGCTTTTCCTCACAGGAGAGAGTCTCTATATAGAGGTCTGCCTTGCTTGTTTTGTTCTGCCCCTGTGAAGGTATGAATTAATTTTGTTTGGGAGACAGTAATACCTAGTTTTCTCTTGTCTATACACTGGATGCAGTCTAGCATGTAGCTCCTTGTCAAAACTCTGACACCAGCTATATGAAATAAATTTCTATTTCATATACTATCCTGAACTTGCCTGGGCATCTGCACAAATCCTCTGGCTGCCCTGTGTATCTTGCTGGCAATCCTTTTCTCATTTCAGAATGCAGTATTTTGATGGGCAGTTCATTCAAAAGACAAGAAATCTTCCACAGCTGCTTCTGGTAACAAAGAACCAAGAAGGTTTCCTGAATCAGTTGAGCATTTGACCATTCTGTCTAGGAGGGATTTGTATGCCAAGAGCTTGTGAGCATCCTTCAGCTACGTAAGTCTGCCTAAGAAAAAGACTGCCTCTCTCCACAGACCCTGCCTAAACAGAGACCTGCACATCTTAGTACCCTGTACTGTGATTTCCTTCTTGCTCCCATCTAGCTTCTGCCATTAAGATGGCTTATCTAGACCGGACAAGTGTGGCAAGTCAGTCCCACAGAGACTTTCAGGAGAGTTTTGTTATTACCATAGTGCAGGAGAGCAGATGCCATCATCATCACTGAAACAGGCCAGCTGTCTCAAACTGCAGCCATCATAGTCAGCTTGTATCTCCCAGGCTCTCTTAATTTCTCTCCAAAACAAATTCATTCTAAATAATTTTCCACCAAGCAATAGTAACAGACAATAAACATCAGGCAGGAAAGAAAAAGACAGTTCTGGCTTGAGAGCAGTTGCTATAAACCCAGCATGCATCATTTAAGGTGAAAATTAGAAAAGCCATAAACATTATAGCAGTAACATTCAGGAATGCCCTTCCAAGAGAAGCAGTGCATGAAAGAAAGATGAACTGCTTACAAAATGAAAATTGAACAGCCTACAAAGTGGATAATATCTTAAGCACATACTGCAGAAGTTGAAACTTAAATTACTTCAAGTCCTGTGTTTCCTTCCCCTCCAATCCTACCTAATGTCCATAAGATAGACTTTCTCAAGTCATGTTCCTGATATCCTACAGTCTCAACTTGAAGTAAAAGAGCCTTCATAGTGTCAAATTTAGTTTATTAAGAATGGACAGGGAAGCAAGCTGACTGTATGTAGAAAGCCTATAATGATGAACATCTAAAACATGTCTTTGAATCCCTGACTACTTAGAAGATTTATTTTTAATTGTCTGGATCATTTTCAAACAGAAGTACCTCATAGTCAGACTCATTGTTTTCAGTGATAGACTTTATGCCCAAGTATGAGCATTTAAGGGTACTGAACAGAAGTCCGATGCCATCATTCCTGAAGGTTTCTAATTCATGAAGAACAAGTTACTTCCACTTTTCAAGAATTGGAAACCAGTTACAAGAGAGATTAATATATTACTTCCATTGTGCTTCTTCAAACATTTGCATGATGAACTCGCAGATCTCTAATATTTCTGATCCTTTACATGATTACCCTTTGTACCACCTGATGACAAGTATCACAAAGTCTTCATTTACATTCTGAATTGGAGTGGCTTCCTTTTCGAACAAAAAAGGCTTCTCCCACTGTCATTTTATATCCAATATTATTATATAACTGAGAAGAAAAGGTAGAGCTGATAGTTTTCATGGGTTGGCAGGAGGCTACTTTGCAGCATTCAAGCAGGCACTGTGAGGTTTTGATCTTTACTCACAAATTAATTACAGGCTGTTGCAATAAAATACCCAGCATGACTAATGGAGACTAACTAGAGTACAGATATACCTGCACTTTCTGGAGTACGCTGACCATGTATCTTGATGTAAACATAATTAACAACCTTGTTAAATTAAGATGACAAGATGGACTTAAACCAAACAGCTTAGAAAAATACTTGAGAAAAGTGGTGAAAGAGTAAGATAAAGATGTGTGTATACAGAAAATCCCAGATTTTCTTTTCCCAGGACAAGGTAAGTTGTGTCCTAATGATTAACAAGGTTGGGACTGCAGAAATTGATAACAGGCTGCTTGTTGTTTCCTGCTCTGTTATCTCTATTGACAGCAAGACAGGAGAGTCCAATCACACGTGTCTGGCTTCTGCTGAGTAAACCTGTGATTTCTCTGATGATTTTTCAGCGATCCTTCCAGGAGACAAATCAGCTCTAGAAGAGCAACTCAAGTTAAGTGGTCAAAGGAGCCAACTCACTTTGTTAAAGACAACACACACACACACACACAAAAAAAAGGTTTTATTCCCTTGAACAAAGTACAAGCTATTCCATATAAACAAAAACACAGTGAAGTGGAATTCAGAACTTCAAATCCATCTCCCCTTGAAGGCCATAATGGTTCCAATCCTAACTGGATTACATACATAAAAGCATTTCTGTCCCAGAGAAGCTGCAGCAGTGGTCCTAAACTATAATTTGGTTTATCACCACAATAGAATATTTGAGATACAAGGGAGATAATTTAATTTCTGTGTCATAAAGCTTGTGATCTACAACAAAAGCTTCAGAAGAAAAGAAAAATAGGCTAAGATAGCCCAGAGGAAAGACCTAGTTCTTTTCTTACTATTTTTATGGTGGTAATTACTGCAGCAGATAATAGCTTTTAGAAGGGACCAGTGTGGAGCCTGTAACACTGAAGCTCCTGCATATTCTATGCCTTACAGAATGTTAAGAACAAAGATGCAAACAGTAGCCAGCACTGAGAGCTGAAACACCACAAGAGAAGCTGACAGGATTCCAGCATCATCGACACCAAGATATTGATACCAAATACCCAGTTCCTGAGGAACTTCAATGGTCATCTGAAATACCCTCTTTTTTTCCATCATCACATCATCCCACATCACAGCTGTGCACGGCAGAAAGTCACATCTTTATTTTAGTGAATTGATCTGTTGCACTGGCCAGCAAATATTTGCATGTTTTCCTAGATTTCACTTGTTCCCATTTAATCTCCTTAGTTCAGAAGGTTATTGCTGTCAGCCATGTTTACAGTGATGGTGAAAAAAGATGAGGAACAAGGCCCCAGTCTGTTATTCTCTGCTCTGCCACTTCCACTTTAGACAGAGCAGCTGCAGAATAGGGGAAGAACCACAAACTAGCAGAAGACCCGTAAGATCAAGGAGTGGCAGCCAGTTAGAGGTGTGATGGTTATTACTTTAGAAGCAGCTAAATGTGATGGTAGACAGGTTTTCACTAGACACTGTTCCAGAAGCTGTATTTTATTCTTCAAAGGCAGGTGCCATTTCTTATACTTGCCTCTTCCTTTACGAAATGAAGACCTTAACTAAGCTGGCCTTCAAACCCCCACTTTGACCCATCATTACATTACTGGAGTCATGTATTGAATAGTCTCGACTTTTCTATGAATATAACCAATACTTAGACAAAAAAAGAGACATTGTTATTTTATATCTACCTTTTACATTCTTTAGAGTGTACAAAGCCACCCTTATAAAAGGAACATTCTTAGAAAACCAGCCTTTTATACACATTACACTTCCCAATTCTATGTGCATAAAAAAGCTAGTTTCATCTTAGAAAAGAAATTGCTGCAGTACAAAAGCTGGACAACCTGACCAAACAGCAGGACAGTGATGACAACAAGGGTGAAATGCTCAAGAGTACTCAGTGCTGAGCTCCTTTCTCACTACACTCAGTGGGAGAGAAGTTAAATAAACATCAAATGCATTCTGAATAATTCCACCTAGTGAGAAACCACCCACTGCTTTCACTGAGACTAGAATCTGAACCCAGAATCTGTACCCTGTTGGCTGAAACATAACATGTACGTATCTTCACTTTGTTTACAGTTCCCAGGACTGATGCCCCAGAAAAAATGATGCAAAGCCAAAGTAAGATCAATTAAGCAAAAATAAATATATTAGACTGTTTTTCCACGCTGACCCGAGCAGCACGAAAACAACATAAGCTTGAAGAATAACAAAAGTACTACCAATTTTCCTGGAAGAGTGATTTGTTTTGTTTTCTGGAAGAAGACACAGCTATAAAGTAGCGTATTCCACAATGCATAATCCAGTGAATTTCCAAGGGCAGGAGAGTTTAGAGTTCAAAGTATATTGTCTTATCACAACTCCAATATGTCTGTTATATCTTATTTGGTTAAAGAGTTTGGTTAGTGAGTACAGACTCTCAAGTAAAGCTTCAGTCTCCTAAGATGTAAATGCAATGGTTCAATTTATAGCTATTCACATCTCTTTCTTGTATCTCAGGAAAATCTATCTAGCAGAAGAACTTTTTTTTTTTTTTACAATAAAACAATTTTATCTATGTGTATTTTTTTATTAGTTAAGTACCCACCAGTTTTGGGGCACTACTGATGACCTCTTTGATTTTATGTTTTCCTGTGCTTTGAGTTTGTCAGGTCTGCTAACCTGACCAGTTTCCAGGATTCCTTGTAAGAAAAAAATATAATTGTCCTTGATCCCTTACCTACATTGACGTCAGGGGAACTTTAGATGCAGAAAGGTGACATGATGTTCAGGATAAATGAAAGGGAAAAACAATTTTAGAACTTTCCCGGTCAGGGTCTGCTTATTTGTGAAAAGCCTGACTCAGCAGCAACTTAAAAAACAGGCCCCTATTGGGTGAGCAGAGGGAGAGGATCCCAGGGCTGGTCAGCTGGAGAGGTCAGCGGCAGGACTGTAGGGGAGGTCAAGGGCCTGCAGACAGTGCCTGGGCCCTGCTCCCAGTGAGGGCAGGCACAGATGGCCAACAGGGCACCAGCAGGGTATTTCTCTTGCCTGCCCTTCTCTGGTCACTCCACAGCCTTCAGCAGGACACCTGCACTGGGATATGCATTACCATCACTGCTCCAGGCTAAGACTTGGTGCAGACCAGCTTAAATGCAGCAAACCTTCTTGCAAGCAGATATTAAAAGAAGAGAGGACCTGCAAAAAGCCCACACACCCCACTGCTTGTATAAAGGATAATGGTGAGCAAGGACCAACACTCTCTGGAGCCTCAGTGACCCCTGTCCCTCCCTCAGTCTAGTGGCTGCTCTTTCCAGCTTGACATGGGCTCAAACTGTCCGGCCTGGGAGCACCTGCTCTTCCTAGAAGGGCCGTGAGAGAGACGTGTAGGTAACATAACCACCAAAAGCTGAAACAACCTGTGGCTAGAGAGAGAAGCAGCTAGGAAAGACCAGAGACACTTTTAAAGGAAAATTTTTAAAAATTAAATTAAAGGAAAAAAGTGAGCAAAGAAAAAATTATTTGATGGGACAAATACAATAGATTCTTTTCTCTGGGGAAACAAAAAAGATCGCTAAATTATTTCAGCTATCAATTAAAAAGTCTTCTGGCCCTACCCAGACTGAAAAGGCAGAGTAGGATGGTTTCCTGTGCAACACAACTTTGCATTGCACAGGACACTTCAACAGCTGCCCTGATAATAATTATAAATAATTAACTTAATATAAGCTATAAATAATTAACTTAATCCACATTGTGCAAGCAACAGAGCAAAAGATTACAAAATCCATTTATGCAACTGAGACATGTTACATTGGGACACCCAGAATACACCTCAGCAAGCTGATGGGCCTCTTCTACGTTTTTATACGTGAAATGGAAAACATGGGGAAAACAGACATAGCATAAGGAAAATTCAATTTACAATATGGAACTCCTACACTGGAAGAAAATTTTTTTTAGATTACTCATTGATATTCTGCCATACAACCTTACTAATATTGAACTTCAACAAAAAAGCACAAAAATAGTTGTTTATTCTATTTACTCCATCGTAAAAGATAAAAAGGATACATCTGACAATCTAGATAAACTAGGATAAATGAATGATTTTCCTTTTTTTTCCCTTCAATTTATGCTCTGATGACAGTTTTCCTGCAAGCTTCCTATTTAAAAAAATTCTTCACAAATTATTTCAGTAAATTGTTCCTGATGTATTGATAACGCAAACTTCTACAAGTGCTCCCCACAACACAAAAAGTTTCCAAACAATTATGACTGGCTAATTACAACTACAAAATCACAGAATTGTTTAGGCTGGAAAAGACTTCCAAGATCGAGTGCAGCTGTTAATCCAGCACTGCCAAGTCCACCACTAAACCATGTGGCCCTGGAGTGCCACATCCACAGATCTTTCAAATACCTTCAGGGATGTGACTCAACCACCTCCCTGGGCAATCTATTCCGGGGTTTGACAACCCTTTCCATGAAAAAAATTCATCCAATCTAAACCTCCCTGGCGCAACTTGAGGGCATCTCCTCTTGTCCTGTGTCAGGAAAAGAGACCAACCCCACCTGGCTACAGCCTCCTTTCAGGTAATCATAGAGAACAATAATGTTTCCCCTGAGCCTCATTTTCTCCAGGCTGAGCATCCCCAGCTCCCTCAGCTGCTCCTCACCAGACTTGTGCTCCAGACCCTTCCCCAGCTCCATTACCCTTCTCTGGAGTCTCTCCAGACCCTCAATGTCTTTCTTGTAGTGAGGGGCCCAGAACTCAACACAGGGTTTGAGGTGTGGCCTCACCAGTGCCAAGTACAGAGGGACAATCACTGCTCTGGTCCTGCTGGCCACACTATTGTTGATCCAGGCCAGGATGCCACTGGCTTTCTTGGCCACCTGGGCACGCTGCGGGCTCACATTCAGCTACTATCGACCAGCACCCACAGGTCCTTTTCCACCAGGCAGCTTTCCAGCCACTCTGCCCCCAGCCTGTAGCGATGCCTGGGCTTGTGGTGGCCCAAGTGCAGGACTGCACTTCGGATTCACGTTATTGAATCTGTACAGCTGGCCTCAGCCCAGCAATCCAACCTGCCCAGATCCCTTTGTAGAGCCTTCCTACCCTCCAGCAGACCAACACTCCAGCCCAGCTTGGGGTCATCTGCAAACTGGCTGAGGGTGCTCTCAATCCCCTCGTCCAGATCATTGATAAAGGTATTAAACGTGCCTGGTCCAGTGCTGAGCTCTGGGGAACACCACTTGTGACTGAGCACCAGCTGGATTTAACTCCTTTCACCACCACTCTCTGGGCCTGGCCATCCTGACAGTTTTTTTACCTATCCACAGCCTTCCTCTCATCCAGTAAAAAGACTGAGAAGACTCATAGACAATATGCTACTGAATCATTTGAATATCATCACACAATTGAGAGTATTCAATTCCTTGCCTGGAGAAAGCAAGCTCTTGTCACTCCTGCTTGGTGAGATTTTATAACCCTCTTCACTGACACCCAATGAAAAATTCAAGACCAAATTTAGCATTTTTTTTTCTTTAGCCTTTCCATGTTAAATATGTAGCAAGATCACTGCACACACCAGAGCTATTAAACTGTTGATCTGTTTATCCCACACCTCACACAATATTTTAAACAAGCACCTTTGAGGTACAAAAGTGAGAGTTAGAATGACCATCTGGTTGCCAAGTTATGGCAAAGCATTGGAACTACCTTTCCTCAAGAAAAAGGAGAACTCACTCCAGACGACACCTTTTTAACAGGGCAAACCCCATAGTTGGAAAAGTACAAGCATACATTCTCATGATAATTCTCATGATAATGCTCTGATGCAGAGGTACCAAGTGAATTATGATGTTAAAAGAGGTCTAGAGCTTTTTTTCAACTGAGGTGTCAGAGGACACTTATTTGATGCCATATTCTGTATTTTAAGCCTTCTCTTAGGTAGCATAGCATTCAGAATGGGCCTAGCAGTTCCACAAGAGGCAAACTGATTTTGCAGCGCTCTTGGAGGCAGGCACTACACTGAGTTGAATGTACCCAAATTCAGCAGAAGACTGTCTGTATAAATATGTCCACAGACTAAGCCAGGCAGGGGTCACAGTGTTCACACAGACATCTCATCTATGATTATGACCAGGTGTTTTGAGTTTCCCATCTAGCACCACAGAACTTCCAGATGCAAGAAAGGAAAAGCTGGGATGGATGAATCTCAATGTTTCCTTCTTCTAATTCCTCATCCCCTTCAGCTTTTAGTCTATCTCCTCCATAATAATTATCTTAAGACCATAACTCTTACTGCCTTCAGTTGAGCTTTTACTCAGAATCCACTTTATCTTTGATTCATATAGAACTGTCACTTCAAAAGTTCCTTTGAAGTTTCTAAACAGAATAATCATAAATAGGTTTTGACAGTGACTCCCCTGAAGAAATTTCTTGAACTGATCCCACTATAATATCTATCCCAAAATCTTGTGTATCTCCACTGAAAGCCCAAATTAATTCAGGACTCGTGCCATGTGTTTCAGACTCTTCAGCCCATGTCTGAGTGCAGAAGCAATGTTAGACTGCAGAATCACACTCCACAGCAGACCACTGCTGCCTCAACTTCTGACCATGCCACAACAGAAGGGTGATTACCCCTCTGATACAGGTTGTTTGTCTGCAGAGATGATGACATATTTCCCTTCCTTGTATTTTTCCACTGTTCAGTTGCCTACTTGCTCTGCAGCTTACTGACTCAAGTCTGGCTTACTGCGCCTTCATACAGTCTTCCTGGCATTGCTTGGATGTCTTTCCCTCATTTAATTTCATTCTCCTGGGCTGTGTTTCCCAAGCACCATGTTAAACAGAGCAAATTGACTTTTTCAAAACTTGTGCTCGGTAAGGTTCTTGGCTTGTTTGTTTTTTGGGGTTTTTTTGCTGGTACACTTGACCATTCACATTTTATCAACAAAAATTTCCTTTCCCTTTTGATTACTGCTGGGCATTCTTAAGGCAGTGTAACAGCAGCCAAAACCTGCCCAGATAGGCTAAAACCATGGTGTAAGCACATGTATTCAGGTCTGTTGTAGACATACAAAAAGCATACGCTGTTTAAAAAAAAGATTGACTGCAGAAGCACCTCTTTGAGCAGCATGTTTAAACAAATACTTAGACACCGAAGTATCAGTACCTGAGTAACCAGACACTTACATTTAATATCTTATTCAGACAGCTGATTCTGCTGTTTTCCCTCCCTCCTGCTCCTATGACACTGAGCTCTCCTCAGGAAATCTTTCATGACTACATTCACTGGAACTAATTTCTATTCTTTTATTGTCAGCTGGTTCCTCTTCCATGAAGGAAATCAAACATTTTTTGAATTAAAAAGTATTCCTAACACAAACAGGATTTTGACAGATTCTCTACACTTTTTTCCTCAGCTGGTAACTTTTAGTCCCCTTATCTTCCTCATTCCAAGTATAACCTGCTTCTTCCATTTGGTGCAAAGCAAGCCTGTACCATGTCATCTATTCAGCACTCCTCCATTGCTCATAGTCTGATCAGTCCATTGTTTTCCTCTTGTGGTTCTCAGTCTTCAGCATCCAGAAAAATGTTTTAAACCCTCCTTTATATGTCCTTTTAACCCCAGTTAAAGTCTTCCTGTTGGCAGTACTTTTTCCCATAACAAAACAAGTTACAGCCCCCAGTCAGCTTCTCTGACTCAACTAAGCATTCCTCACCTAGGCTTCTATGCTCAGCTTAAAGGATTAACCTGACCAACTCCAACCTTAATATCTGAGCCCTGTAGTACTTTCTAAGCAGCTTACAAACCCAGGAAAGTGGCCAAGAACATGATCATCAGGATGAAGAATTCACAGGTATGTCCATCTGGCAGAGTGTCACCCCAGGCCCCATAAGACTTGGTCCACTGAATCAAAGACTGGATTCATTATCCTTGACTTCCTTGTGGGTGAAGGCAGCAGACCTCCATCCTTGCTTATGCAGTGCTCCTCTGCACCTGCCTTCTTGTTTCTGACCTCGGGGTAGAGGAGACTTGGTTGCAGAAAAGAGCATCATCTGCCAAGTGGGATGGTCAGTGTCTGGCTCCTTGGTGTGGATAAGTGGGTTCTCCTTGCAGCTGTGTTCCTGCATTCCAGGATCAAGCCAGCTGGCTTCCTCCAGCCTGACTGTCCTACAGGCGGCAAACATGTATGGCCACTATGGCAATCCAATCACCACCTGCAGTAGCTGTGGCACCTGGCACGTTTCACCTTGGGTGGTACTTCTTATCTGGCACCCTTTAACAAAAGTATCAGAACTACATTCCCAACAAGACAGGACCAAAACCAAGGTGGAAAACTGCAGACACCAAGACAGAAGCAGAAATAGCAGCAGAGACAGCATGCCTTGTTTCCCCCTGGAGAGGTAGAAAACTGAGAGGCACCTGCTGTCCTTTCTGAGGAAGACAGATGGTCTCTGGCAAACAAACAATGGTTAACTTTGGTTTCCTTGCCACCCTCTCAGTAGTCTAAAGAAAAAAAGTCTACAGTCCAGAATAGTTTACTATTTTTCTATTTCTTAGAAGCAAGCAGCTTGATGACAACAAGCTTTTCAGGCATAGACAGCAGCAGACCCTAAATGAGTCTTTCATTATTCTCAGAGACCCTTCTTGCTTTTTATACAGATTTAGTTTCACAAACTCCATGTCTTAAGTCACTGCTCTGCTAGACAGGTAAACCCAAAATGAGGCACCCATGCCTGTTTTGCCCAGTCTCTGTAACTTTTCCAATATGCATACAATTAGCAAGGAGAAATTTAGAGCTAGCTGTGATTTCTCTAGCCCAGACTGTGGGAGACAGAAGAGTAGAAACTCCTGCAATTAAAGGAGGTTTTGATTTGCAACCCTGGAGGAGGCTAGGTCTGGCTTAATTGACAGAGATTTATAAACCTTAAGCAAGAGGATCACAAGTCTGTGTTTTTATAGTATAGGTAAATAGGTGGTTTTGGTGAAGGGTTTTAAATATAACAATGTGATTTTATGTAGTTTAAGTTAAGAATTTAGATGGTATAATAGAGACATCTGTGTGTACATGACATGAGAATTGATTGGCCAAGACACAGCTGCATTGCAGTGAGAAGTGCCACAGGTGGTAGGTCATAAAGTCAAAACAAAGTGTCGTTTTAAGTGCCTATTGGATTAGAAAGTTATAAATTATGATGTAACTCTAAATGTTGTGACTAGTCGCCATTATTCGGAGGTATTGTGAATCTTACAACACTTCAAGACTGATGTGTTTTGTTACCTTAAACAATAAATCCTGAGTAATTGTATCGTCCTGTCTCTTGACTGAATAATCTGATGGGAGACCCAAAGACACGGGATCTGACACCAGACAAATTCTTCTAACAAAGCACACCTTTGCCAGTTACAGCTTCCCCTTCTGTCCCAGCCCCCACCACAAGATGCATCAGTTAAACCAGGGCAGTGGGAATCCAAAGGGCACAGGGATCTCTTCTTGATAGAATGCTTGGACACCTCCCTTCTCTGTGTCTCTAGCTGGCCGTCATTTATTCT